>NC_064926.1:307083038-308283038 GCF_023897955.1 Schistocerca gregaria | reverse complement strand
GTCGACAACGCAGACATTGAGTGTAAGCTCGCAACGGGATATAACGGACATGGAAAGCAGCCGTGCTTCTCTGAGGAACTGTCCCGTCATTTCTCTTAAGCCATTCGGGAAAAATCACGGAAAATCCTGAATCTGTATTTTAGTACAGAGGTTTTGAACTGCAGTCTTCTCGGATACGAGTCCATCGCCTTTCCAATATGCCCCTTAGCTCGGTTACTTTCGCGGGTATATTACGCAGAAAATGGGACTGACAGTATTCGTGAACTTCGTGTGCCTCACTACACATCGTACGCCAAGTGGAGTGGTGCAACACGTAGAATCTCCGAGTGGAAATGAATAATAATAAAATACAATTTACGTACTAGGAGCAGTGGAGTGCTAATTGTGTTGCATTTTTAATGGCAAGTTCAAACTAAATGACTCTATCAAAGGGGAGTGTTAGCACTTACGTACCTACACTGCGAGCAATATCCTACTCGAAGGTTTCAGACCCATGAACCGCGAGCATTTTCTAAAGTGCTTTCAGAATTTGCCTAAAACTCGACTGAACTTCGTCTGGACACGGCAAAGAAATAAGCACATTTAATACAGTCCCGCGCCAGTGCACTTCTGCGAAATAAATGGCTCTCCGTTAAACGGATGTGATTTACCCTTACCGCAATGAAATTATTCGTGACTGACGTATGGTTTCGTCGTTTATCAGCCAGTCGCACGCTGTTCTCTTTTTCTCAGCGTGTTGTCAGACTGGTGAGAACGATCACTTGACATGGGAACTCTGGAGCAAATTTCAAGCCACAGTGAGTGAGCACGGCTATTCCAGGAATTTGTTACGTTGGTGTTTCGTGCTGTTATTTTTTTTTCCGCTGACACAGACGTGGTCAGCAGAGCGGCGTTTCGTAGGCGGATGCGCGTCGCGGTCCGCTGACGCTGTAATTTCATCGTCTGTTTCCGCCACGGCGATAAAGCGCTCTGCTCCGGGGCTGGGCCGGGCCAGGCCACACGGTGGCCCAACAAGGTCGCACCACTGTCACTCTCTCTCTCTCTCTCTCTCTCACACACACACACACACACACACACACACACACACACACACACACACACACACACACACACACACGCGCGCGCGCGATATGTTTTATATAAAAATACATCTTTTTAGTTTTCATTACCAATGCAAATATGAGTACCCACAATAAATTAAAATTTGGTGCAAAATATGCGAAACATCAAACAGAAAATAAAATACATACTGATTTGTAAAAGTTGAACTGTGTTATCGGTGAATATATTTTTTTCATTTTTCATTTCGTCCGTCAGTAAAAAATTTTAATTTATTTTCATAGCAATTAAAAAATAAAAGTGCAATGACTCAATGCGTGCTAAGGAACATTTCCATTTGATAACAAATACGGGAATCAAGTAACTGCAGAAAATGTTTTGCACTTAACGATGATCGAAAATCTTCCAATATTCAACAACAACCTTTTTTTTAGTTTTTTGAGGCTTGCGTCGTATTGCTTTAGGAAACTTCTGTTCATTGCACTGGACTTCAAATTATATATGCACGAAGACAATCGATAAGGGCTATTCCGTAAAATCGCCTTTTGAGACTAAATGTACATGGTGCATATAATGTTATGGCCTTCCGCCAGAAGACTGGTTTGATGAATCTGCACGCTAGTCTATCCTTTGCAGGTCTCTTCACCCCTGCGTAACTACTTTAGCCTACATCTATTTGAACCTGCTTAGTCGAATCACGCATAGATCTCACTCTACAAATTTTACACCCCCACCCCCACCCCCACATTTCTCACCGTTACCAACCTGATGATTCCTTCATGCCTCAGGATGTGTCCTGTCAACCGATCCCTTCTTACAGTCCAACCGAGCGAGGTGGCGCAGCGGTTAGTACACTGGGCTCACATTCGTGAGGACAACGGTTCAAACCCGCGTCCGGCCGTCCTGATTTACGTTTTCCGTGATTTCCCTAATTCATTTTTCAAATAGCACGGCCTTCCCCAATCCGATGAGACCGATGACCTCGCTGTTTGGTCTCCCACCCCCTCGCCAAATCAACCAACCTTACAGTCAAGTTGTGCAATAAATTTCTTTTTTGCAGAATTCGATTCAGTACCTCCTCATTAATTTGATGTACTCATATAATCTTCAGCACTCTTCTCAAGCACTATAGTTCAAGAGCTTCTATTGTCTTCTTGTGTGGACTGTTTATCGGCCACGTTTCACTTCCATAGAAAAGACTTCCTAACACTTGAAATTTGTATTCCACGAGCGCGCCGCCCCGTCTTTTAACAGGTACCATGTAGTATACACAGTTCGACGACTTCTGATGCACACAGACCGTCCTCATTAATCAGTCTAGCTTTTAGTGAAAAAGGTATCAAAATCCCTACAGCATTTCCCGAGATTAGCCTTCATATACAAACAGAAAAACGTGGTGGGGGATTCTAATTTAAATTATGTATATATATTAACAAACTCGTCTTTTTCAGAAATTACTTTCTTGCTACTAATAATCTGCATTTAATAAATCCGGTCGTCACACACACACACACACACACACACACACACACACACACACACACACACATACACACAAAGTTTTTCTCGCGGCTTCGCTAGCTTGTACGCCTTCGACATATATTGCACACATCTCGTCCTTCCACCCTTCTCTATCCATCTCCCCCCCCACCTACCCACCCGTCTCACTGTGCAGCACATGTGGAGTGTTCGTTTACTCTTTCCCCTAACTGTAAATGAGGCAATGTGAACTGCCTTTGCAGCGTCACAGCGAGAAAATGGTGTTATGTTCATAGCTATCGTTTTGATTTTGTACTCGATAGCACTTCGCTTGAAAGCACCACACACTCTGAAGACTTTCCTTAGGCTGTATCAACTACTGGGATGTCTTGTCGCCATAGTGCATCTATCCATGGCTCATGTAATGCGTGTATCACATGTCCATCTCTCCTCCTCCCTCTCTCTGATCTATGTCTTCCTGCAACCTCTCTGTATCGCTTCCCTTATCTCTATCTGTGTCGTCCTCCACCTCACTATGGACACTCATCCTCAGCCCTCTCTTTCCATCTCCTCTTCCCCTCTCCTGTCCAACTACTTCTTCCCACTATCTCTATCCAACCCCTTCTCTGACAATCTCCTCCTCCTTTCTCTCATCATCCCCTCTTCCCCTTTTCTCTATCCATGCCCTTTTCCCAACTCTCACTACCCACCTCCTCCTTCCCTCCTCTCAATGTACAGATTTGCCCATCTGCACGTGTAGCCCCCCCCCCCCCCCCCCCAAGTCATGCCGTTACTACTTGCATAACACACCGGTCGTGCACGACAACCTACATGTCATTTATTGGAAATCCTCTTTTGCTCCTATGGGAGCTTGGTAGTTCTAACCCCCAAAGTGTAGGGACAGCTACTCTCTCTGAAACAACCGGTTTTCTTTTACTACACCGGTTCTATTCGCCTCCAGTTTAACCTGACTGTTAAAAACGCTGAAAAGAACCGGTAACTGAAATAAGCGATTTTTCGTTTTCTTATCGCTATTATTTCCAGTAATAAACGTAGGCCAGAATGAGATTTTCACTCTGCAGCGGAGTGTGCGCTGATATGAAACTTCCTGGCAGATTAAAACTGTGTGCCCGACCGAGACTCGAACTCGGGACCTTTGCCTTTCGCGGGCAAGTGCTCTACCAACTGAGCTACCGAAGCACGACTCACGTCCGGTACTCACAGCTTTACTTCTGCCAGTATCCGTCTCCTACCTTCCAAACTTTACAGAAGCTCTTCTGCGAACCTTGCAGAACTAGCACTCCTGAAAGAAAGGATACTGCGGAGACATGGCTTAGCCACAGCCTGGGGGATGTTTCCAGAATGAGATTTTCACTCTGCAGCGGAGTGTGCGCTGATATGAAACTTCCTGGCAGATTAAAACTGTGTGCCCGACCGAGACTCGAACTCGGGACCTTTGCCTTTCGCGGGCAAGTGCTCTACCAACTGAGCTACCGAAGCACGACTCACGTCCGGTACTCACAGCTTTACTTCTGCCAGTATCCGTCTCCTACCTTCCAAACTTTACAGAAGCTCTTCTGCGAACCTTGCAGAACTAGCACTCCTGAAAGAAAGGATACTGCGGAGACATGGCTTAGCCACAGCCTGGGGGATGTTTCCAGAATGAGATTTTCACTCTGCAGCGGAGTGTGCGCTGATATGAAACTTCCTGGCAGATTAAAACTGTGTGCCCGACCGAGACTCGAACTCGGGACCTTTGCCTTTCGCGGGCAAGTGCTCTACCAACTGAGCTACCGAAGCACGACTCACGTCCGGTACTCACAGCTTTACTTCTGCCAGTATCCGTCTCCTACCTTCCAAACTTTACAGAAGCTCTTCTGCGAACCTTGCAGAACTAGCACTCCTGAAAGAAAGGATACTGCGGAGACATGGCTTAGCCACAGCCTGGGGGATGTTTCCAGAATGAGATTTTCACTCTGCAGCGGAGTGTGCGCTGATATGAAACTTCCTGGCAGATTAAAACTGTGTGCCCGACCGATACTCGAACTCGGGACCTTTGCCTTTCGCGGGCAAGTGCTCTACCAACTGAGCTACCGAAGCACGACTCACGTCCGGTACTCACAGCTTTACTTCTGCCAGTATCCGTCTCCTACCTTCCAAACTTTACAGAAGCTCTTCTGCGAACCTTGCAGAACTAGCACTCCTGAAAGAAAGGATACTGCGGAGACATGGCTTAGCCACAGCCTGGGGGATGTTTCCAGAATGAGATTTTCACTCTGCAGCGGAGTGTGCGCTGATATGAAACTTCCTGGCAGATTAAAACTGTGTGCCCGACGGAGACTCGAACTCGGGACCTTTGCCTTTCGCGGGCAAGTGCTCTACCAACTGAGCTACCGAAGCACGACTCACGTCCGGTACTCACAGCTTTACTTCTGCCAGTATCCGTCTCCTACCTTCCAAACTTTACAGAAGCTCTTCTGCGAACCTTGCAGAACTAGCACTCCTGAAAGAAAGGATACTGCGGAGACATGGCTTAGCCACAGCCTGGGGGATGTTTCCAGAATGAGATTTTCACTCTGCAGCGGAGTGTGCGCTGATATGAAACTTCCTGGCAGATTAAAACTGTGTGCCCGACCGATACTCGAACTCGGGACCTTTGCCTTTCGCGGGCAAGTGCTCTACCAACTGAGCTACCGAAGCACGACTCACGTCCGGTACTCACAGCTTTACTTCTGCCAGTATCCGTCTCCTACCTTCCAAACTTTACAGAAGCTCTTCTGCGAACCTTGCAGAACTAGCACTCCTGAAAGAAAGGATACTGCGGAGACATGGCTTAGCCACAGCCTGGGGGATGTTTCCAGAATGAGATTTTCACTCTGCAGCGGAGTGTGCGCTGATATGAAACTTCCTGGCAGATTAAAACTGTGTGCCCGACCGAGACTCGAACTCGGGACCTTTGCCTTTCGCGGGCAAGTGCTCTACCAACTGAGCTACCGAAGCACGACTCACGTCCGGTACTCACAGCTTTACTTCTGCCAGTATCCGTCTCCTACCTTCCAAACTTTACAGAAGCTCTTCTGCGAACCTTGCAGAACTAGCACTCCTGAAAGAAAGGATACTGCGGAGACATGGCTTAGCCACAGCCTGGGGGATGTTTCCAGAATGAGATTTTCACTCTGCAGCGGAGTGTGCGCTGATATGAAACTTCCTGGCAGATTAAAACTGTGTGCCCGCTGCAGAGTGAAAATCTCATTCTGGAAACATCCCCCAGGCTGTGGCTAAGCCATGTCTCCGCAGTATCCTTTCTTTCAGGAGTGCTAGTTCTGCAAGGTTCGCAGAAGAGCTTCTGTAAAGTTTGGAAGGTAGGAGACGGATACTGGCAGAAGTAAAGCTGTGAGTACCGGACGTGAGTCGTGCTTCGCTAGCTCAGTTGGTAGAGCACTTGCCCGCGAAAGGCAAAGGTCCCGAGTTCGAGTCTCGGTCGGGCACACAGTTTTAATCTGCCAGGAAGTTTCATATCAGCGCACACTCCGCTGCAGAGTGAAAATCTCATTCTGGAAACATCCCCCAGGCTGTGGCTAAGCCATGTCTCCGCAGTATCCTTTCTTTCAGGAGTGCTAGTTCTGCAAGGTTCGCAGAAGAGCTTCTGTAAAGTTTGGAAGGTAGGAGACGGATACTGGCAGAAGTAAAGCTGTGAGTACCGGACGTGAGTCGTGCTTCGGTAGCTCAGTTGGTAGAGCACTTGCCCGCGAAAGGCAAAGGTCCCGATTTCGAGTCTCGGTCGGGCACACAGTTTTAATCTGCCAGGAAGTTTCAATAAACGTAGGCTTCGAACAATGACTGAAAACTTCCAATGGAAGTGAGGAAATGTGTGTCTGACGCTACGGCAGAAATCGATTTCATTGTCGCCAGCAAATATTGTGAAGTTGAAGGAGATGTGCATGGCGACAGATCACAAGTTGATGACTTCTTGCATTGTCACTTTTGGACGTCAGTAATGTTTCAACCTGAATCAAATGCAAAATTAACGTTTCAGTTAGAATCTCAAATGTATACCACGTCAATAAAATTATAGGTACAGCAATTAAAGTCATCTTCTCTTCCAAATAATATTGCGGATATTTTCTTCTTATAATTATGATGTCGCAAATTTGTTGCGCCTCTTCCTATTTTTAACTTTTTAAATCAAATGGAGCGTTGTTCTTCAATGCTTCCATGCGAGGTATGGTACCAGACGGTAATACAACTGTTGTCTGAGGACACCAGTGAGAAATTACAGTATACGTCAGGCGGGGGCAGGTCTTGCACACTGCACATACATGTGTGTCACACCACACGGAAACAGCTACGTTACTGTCTCTGCTGTGCTGTATTGATTCTTATATCATGTTTATTGGTAGTTTCTAACGGTAGGCGTTATTATTAAAATAGTGCGGATCGATTTTCCCAGTATAATAAAACAATTTTTCAAACCAATGGAAGTTTTACGAGCAACCATTATGTCTACATCCATACTCTACACGCCACCTTGGGGTGTATGCCGGATGGTAGCGCTATCACTTCCTCCCTTTCCTGTTGCAGCCGCGAGCAGTTCACGGGAAGAGAGATTGCTGGTAGGCCTCCGTGTGCGCTCGAAACTCTATTATTTTATCTTCATAGTTTCTTCGTGAGATATAGGTATTAGGAAGCAATATATTTGTTGGCCCTTGCAGGAACATACGCTTTCAGCATTTTAACAATAAACCACAAAGTGATGCAGAACGCCTCTCTTGCAGTGTCTGCCACTGGAGTAGGTTGAACACCTCTGTGCCGCTTGTGTGTTTATTAGATAAACCTGTAAAGAAACGCGCCTCTCTTCTTTGGATCTTCTCCTAATTATTTTATCAGTTCTATTTGGTATGTATCCCATACCGACCGACAATACTGAAGTATCGGTCGAACGAGTGTTTTGTAAGTTATTGACTTTGTCGATGGACTGCATTTCCTGAGGATTCTTCCAATGAATCTGACTGGCATTCGCCGTACTCGCGATTAATCTGATGCGGTAGTTACATTACAGACCTTTTCTCACGCATAGTTAAAGTTATTTTATGGAAGCAACTGCTTACAGTGATTGTTCTGCAACTGTGTAAACGTACAATATAGGTTCTTTCTGTCTATGTCTTTGCAATACGTTAAATTTGTTTATGTTGAGGGCTAATTACTACTCCCTGCACCAAACGTCTATCCTTTGCAGGTCTTCCTGCATTTCGCTACAATTTTCTACCGTCGTGACTTCTCTGCGTACAACAGCATCATTCGCGAAAAGCCTCATGGAACTTCCGATGTTATCTTCTAATTCATTTATATACATTGTGAAAACTAATAGTCCCCTGGGGCTCGTCCGAAGACTTCTTTCCGTTCAGAATAGGCGGTAGAGCGGAACTGTATTGAATGGTTTCCGGAAGTCAAGGAAAATGACATCTACGCGAACGCCTATACCTAACTGATTTCTGCGCCTCGTGGGCGAAAAGAGCGAGCTGTGTTTAACAAGATCTTTGTTTTCGAAACCCGTGTTGGTTCCTAGAGGAGATTTTTGGCCTCCAGAAATATCACAATAAGCGAGCATAAAACATATACCAAATTTTTGCAACCAACCGCGTCAGAGACATAGGCAAATAGTTTTGTGCGTCTGTTCGACGATCGTTCTTGAGAACGGGAACGATCTATGTTTCTTTCCAATCATTAGGAACACTTTGCTCCTCCACAGACCTACGGCACATCGCTGCTAGAAGAGGGTAAGTTCTTTCGCATAAACGTACTGTTATTGCTTCAGGTCCAGTGGCCTTCCCTCTGTTGAGCTATTTGCCTTTCTTTTCTATCCCATGGTCGCTTATTTCGATATCTGCCATTTTGTGCGACAATTTAAGAGCCACTGCAGTGCAATCCTCCAGTGTGAAACAGTTTTGTAAAAAAACGTTAAGTATTTCTGTCTCTTCTGTGATGTTCTCCGTTTCGTTACCATTCTGATCAAAAGGGTGTCTGAACAGATGGCGTCGATCCGTTTACTCATTTAACACGATCCCGCCAGTGGCCAACATCTACCAAATCAAGAATGGTAGCTGATGACTGTAGACCCAACATCACTTTTACAGTGTTCTGCGGAGGCCAGTTCACAGATGATGTTCACTGGAGGTATCGTGTAAACTATCTTTGGTCTTGTTGTGGCACAGTCTTTGCGTCTGCTCATTGTGATACGTTCTTAGTTGGTGAGTGGTAGGTGATGGACGTATTCAGTAGTGCTGTGTTAACTTGTGATTGTATCTGTTAGACGAAAAAAGATTTATTATAAAGTACAGCAAGGATAAATATGAGGTATGTATTGGAAGGCGAAAAGAATATAAATTTTGAATAATGTTATTATTTTTCAAGAGAAGAAGTCTGAAGTAAAAATGCCGCACTGTGCACCTAATTTTTCGGAATGATTACCGTTAGCTAGTTAATTTGCTCAGAGATGAAAGACTACCCCACTGAGCTCATGCATTAACGTGTCCGCTGATTAAGCTGTTTGGCTTTTACAGAAATTCTCTGTTAACATTGTACCCTTTTCAAATCATTGTTCACTTTGTTAAGCATATTATAGTTGAGACCAATGTTGTGCGCCAAGACAAGACAACGCGATGTTTTACTCTTTCTTTTTGAATACGAACTTCATTCTAAGATCGTTCAGTTATGCATTTAATATAAAGACAAGCTGTATTCAGAACAGTTACAGTTCAGTTCAAATTAGGTTTCGCTTAGTCAAAGATTAGCATACGAGTTTAAGTTGTGGATACCCAGTTTTGGTAATACGCAGACTTTCAATAGAGATGGGAGTTAAATTTGAGCCAAGTTTCATACACAATCGTATACTGCGGAGCTTACAAAAAATGAGCAAAACATATCCATAAATCGATATTCTTTACAGTAAAACCCAAATATGGCGACAACATCTAAATTATCTATATATCGATTACCCTATTTCTTATTGTCTTTCGCTTCTTGACTCATAGGTACCATATTACCATAGTTCTGATCAGCAGATTTCTTTCCCATTCCAGCTACTACCAACCTTTGCAATGTAATAGTAAAAGTCTTACAATGGGCTTAATTTAATTTCATATTCAGTACTACAAATGAGCACCAGGTTTGTATCTGTACTACATTTTCACGAGAGTTTGTTACTTCCATGTGTCGTTGTTAGGTACGAGGTGCAAAACGAACACATTTGGTGACAGCACTGTAGTAGAACGTGGAAATTGCAACCCCTGTTCCCAATTACAAGGCAGAAAGTGTAATCTCCTTACCCCTCTGAGTGCCTGGATCAAGAAAAGACAGACGCACTGTAAAAGTAACGCAGGCTCGGCACAGACGTCACGCACGTTACTGCACTGATATTTAATGGAAAATGGACTCCTGTTGTCAGAAATGTTTAAGGTAAGTACAATACTTCAGGCGCAGAATATATATATATATGAAGTGTTTCACTTCCGAAACTTCTCACGCGTAGGGATGGGTCAAAAATATCGATATTTCAAAATGTTTTATTGCCGCGTTAATATCGATGCCTTCATAAACCTCGATACAATATATATCGATATTTTTAAAAATCTGTCCATCCCTAGCCTCAGTGCCGGGTTGAAATAGCGCCATTTTGCCATGCACAATATACTTTAAACAGGTCGGCTCGCGAACAGTTGACAAAGTTACCCGTTTCAGTAATGCTGCCCCCACTTGATCCGAAACCCAATCATCACGCCCTTTTGGACGTCAGACGAGTCGCTCTGTTTTCGGGTTACGGCAACGACTGCATTGTTTCCTGCGTACCCCTCACCCCCGCCCAACACGCTTCATATACCCTCCACTGGTAGTGCTGACACGGGCCGTCTGTGCGTGGTTATTGCATGTGGCCGTCGAACATAGATTGATGTGACTTGACCGTGTGTAAGAAGGAAATCCGGCAATGGCTTGGGAGCCGAAGGCCGCGAAAGTCTCATATAAGAAAACACTTGGTAACGACGAAAACAACAGCAACCAGCTATTATTTCTCTATCAGCAGAGCCTTAAGAGATGCGGTGTACTATAATTGAGGTCTCGATGGTTTTGCGGTCTGAACGTTGCCCACATTATGTCTCTGGGTAGCCGTACTTGTATGTATGTTTGCGCTAAGTGTGAGATCACTGCCGTGAGAGGGAGAAAACCTGAAATTCCTTTTACT
This sequence comes from Schistocerca gregaria, assembly GCF_023897955.1. Classification (NCBI taxonomy): domain Eukaryota; kingdom Metazoa; phylum Arthropoda; class Insecta; order Orthoptera; family Acrididae; genus Schistocerca; species Schistocerca gregaria. The sequence goes on along the minus strand of NC_064926.1, from coordinate 308,272,264 downwards.
GAGGTCGACAGAGCCGTAGATACGGACTCTGCCTCTAGGCGCCTCAGCTACACACTTTTTGGGTCAATTTACGAACTATTCAGTACGACAGGTACCCAGCTTTCGTAACTTTGTTTGAAGTCTAAAACTGCCTTGACAACATTACTGGGACCGCTCTTGTGAAGAATGAACCACTTGTTTCAACGCCACAGCGCACGCAGATTTTTCCCGGCATGTTGTACTTAGGGGAACAATACTTCTTGGTGAAACATGTTCTGTTCCACCAAACAAACCAACGTTTTTTTCACATTAGTTTTCATGCAGTACGTTTGTTTTCGTTATATTCTGTGTGTGTTCGTGTCGGTCAGTGGGCAATTTCAGTGCTACCTTCTAATAACGGCTTTTTTAATATACACACAATATGTGCGCAGCAGCAAGCACTGCTTCATAATTTCGTTTCAGAACGTTGTTTCGTAACTGCAAAACCGCCGAACACGCACAACAGCGTTAACGAAAACAAGCAATGATGGTATGACAAATGTGGGTACGGCATGTATGGTCGGAATCCCCTTCCAGGGAATTCGGCCGCCTGGTGCAATTGTTTTTATTTGAGACCACTTCGGCGACTTGCGCGTCGATGACGAGGAAATGATGATAACGACTAACCACACACACACACACACACACACACACACACACACACACACACACAGCAAATTACGATTGGTCAGCTGCTTCAAAACGACGCCTGTAATGTAGTCTACAACTCAAAGCGTAGTGCCATTAGCACACCTCCTACAGCAACAACGAAATCCTAATTACTTTTCAGTACACCCTTTCATACATTTATAAGCCACATCGAAAGGAGTGAAGATTTTTGCAGTAACACTTCTGAGGAAATCGTCTATTTATTCGCGCGCGAAGCGTTTGCGTAAAGGCTGCAGTGGGAAAGCGAGTTCCTTCTCTCACCCACTGTACTGTTTCCACCAGCAGTAAAAAAAAAGTGTCTTCTCCCTCCCTCTCTCTCTCTCTCTCTCAGCAAACAAAGCGAAGAAAACGTAGTGCATAATGACCTGTTGAAGGACGTATTATGAAACAAGCAAGCAACCAGCTGTTCGTAAAACGTGAATACACAGCACGGCACAAAAAATATATCTGGGATCCCAATTGAAAAAGAGAGAGGAAAAGGGCAGAAGTACTCCCAAAGAATGATATGCAGAAATATGAAGATGAACCGAAGAATGTAAAAAGAATTATGTTATTAGTTCCTGCAAAAGCTTTGGCACAGTGCAAATTAACAGCCGTATTGGAAGGAGTATCATTCCAAAGAGTATTACGTTAAACAGATAGCTCTTACTGAGATAGCTTGGAAAGCTGAACAGCGGCTCGGCTTCCTGCACTCACGCGTTCTTGTTACCTTTGCGAACTATTTACGAATGGTGCTAAGGCCTTCAGGATAAATGACAAGTATGTGGCGAGCACACACGAGGGGATTTCAAAAATTAAGTTACACACGTCGTCCCACGTTAATGCCATTGCGTAACACGAAAATCGCACTGTCATAAAAGGGAACATATTCTGGATTTACCATAGACACAGTGCTGTTGCGGTACGGATAACAGGTGTTCCAGAGCGTTCTAGTGAAATGGGGCAGCAACTGGAAACGTACTTCAAAGTTGCAGTACTCGGGACAGAGAAAACCTCTAAATTGCTAATGGCTTGCCATACATTTCGTTGATTTTGTACTACCTACAAGCTGGAATACCCAGCTGAATAGCTCTTGACGATGACTTCACTTAAAGTCTAATTATACACGACATGTAAGTAGCATTATTTCGATGATTTTTAATCTGCCACTGATTAATTTTAGTCATTCTCACTTTTTATGCACTTGTGCACAATTTTTTTCAGTGTTGTACTTGATAATGGCTTTAAGGACAAATTCATGATAGTAATATAAAACAAAGACGTTGTTCAGTCAAATGGCGGAAATATCATTCAGACAATGTTACATGACTGTGGCCCAAAAATATGAATAGATTATAGGACAGTATATTAATTACCGATACATTTCTACGTATTTCTTTTTAAATAACATATAATTAAAGGATTATTGCGTTGCAAATTCACATAATTCAAGATTATGGTGTTTCATTCCCGAAACTCACACACAAATTTTCCTCTTCCAAAATATGAATAGTCGTCATGCCACCACATGCGTTATTTGCAACACTCTGTCCAGTATTCTGGTATGTAGGACACTGCATCGTACTTTCTTTGGAGGTTTTCTTCTGCTGCTTTAAATGTTCTTGTTCTAACTTGTGTGCTTCGCGATCAATTAATATCTGTTTCCTAGGAGAGCTTGATAAAACACTGGCACTTTGCGTACGTTGGCGTATCTGTCTTTTCACACATTGTCTTTCTTTATGCATTGGCTTGGAATCTATAATATTTGGCGCTAATTCGGGTCGAAAGGAGCACCGCTCATTGAAGATACTGGTTCTTCATTTAGCCCTACAAGATATTTATCAGGAGGAACATCAGGAGTTGCTGTGATCTGGTGCTGCAGCTTGAGTACGATCATTTTTCAGTTCTGGCGTTGCCCATAATAAGAACACGGTGTTTTACGGAGCAGGAAAATCATCTTGTTCAGCACTTGGGGAGCATAACATTTGATCCCACATTCTTTGAACCCGTTGACCGCATTAGCGACTGTAGCTGCTTAAAACAACCAGTGCTTAACAAACGACGAGGTCGTCATCTTGCCTCAATCTGCTAAGTTAAACAAGAATACGATATGAATTAATGGTGGCTGCGAAACGCATATTGTGTGACTAAGTCAAGTACAGAAAAGACTAACCAAATAGCTGCTATGTCCACAAGAAGTTATGTTGAATGCCGTGGAAATTTTAACGCCAAGTAACGTACACTACCACTACGTAACACACACACTGAAGTGGCCGCAACAGCGGCGCATTGATAAGCGTTTGTAGCATCAATATGATTGTGCTGTCTGTAAGTACGAACTTACCCAAGTAATTAGTCATTTTGCTCCGTTCTCCCCTACTCGATATGGTCACAGATCATTGCTCTGTAAAATGACAACGGGTATTCGAGGATAAACGTCCCCACAGAGCTCACACTGGTACCAACAGTGTCCTTACTCAATAGTGAACTGTAAGGACGTATGGGAAAATGCGAAATTTTAAGTAGCCATTCCAGCCTCTCTTGGAAAAACATTGGTTATGAAGATTAGTATCTCGGAAATATACAAGAGTACGCAGGTGACGCGCATTCAGCAGCCAGCCCAGGTGCACACAACATGACCAGCGCTGGTACGTGATACGTCTATGTCAAGCGACTACGAAGTTGTTGACCGCCACAACTGCATACGCTGCTCACGTCCAGTGGCAGCGCGCCAGAGGTATTCGGAAGGTGCGAGCGTTGTAGCTTCGGAGTTACGAGCTTCGGTTTCGCAACAAATACAGAAGCTTTACTGCAGTCATCTCATACCCATAACGACAGTAATGTAGTTCGAACACTAATAGTAACGGAAAGGGGTAACAAACTGACGGTAACGGAAAGGGGTGACAAATTCCACCGATCATGTCGTCTGACTATGAAGCAGAATTGCAATACAAAAACGTGTGACTATGAACGAAAGTAAGGTGAAATTTCATGGTCTGGTACCAATACATTGGCTTGTTTGCTCACGTTATTGTACAAAATGAACAAATGCACGTCAAGTACCCACTTCAAGCACGGTCTAGTTCTGTTTCTTAAAGCAGTGTTTCCTGTACTGTGTCCAGTTTTTCTTTCTTTCTTTTTTTTTTAAAAAAAAGCTGTAATATCATGTCGTCATGAAATTCTGTCAATGAACACTCATCAGCGTGCATGATTTATCTGATGCCCAGTGATTGCAGCGAAACAATGTGAAGGCAGTCAGGAACGAACTGTGACATCGCCATCAGAAACGGCATGTTCCTTTCCGAGCACTTTTCTCAAACATTATTGAACTAAGTGAAGTCACCTGCAGCCAAATCAATCAAAAGTTGCGCACAGGTCGAGCTACTGCTTCCCATGAAGCTGCAGGCAGCGGTGGCTGGGTTAAAAGATGGCCCACATGGGAATGTAGGTGCAGAGAAGCAAGCGCTGATCGTAACGTATGCCGCAGCCTCAGCGTCCGAACAACTAAGGACGTGTACATAATTATGTGTACAAATGTTCGTAATTCAGACACTAAAACTCTGCGATACAGAAATTCATAATGCACACGATTTAAAAACACATGAGATCGTACTGTGAAACCTATCTTTGACGGCAGTTTACGAATATGCACGAAATTCACTTCACAGTTATTACGAAATCAGCTCTGAGGCAGTATTGGGGTAGACTCGACCTTCCCTTTCATCCTGGAGCACCCTCACTTTTCTAACCCACGCAAGCACGAACAACTGTATTTTATGTATGAAAATGCTACTGCAATATTGCTAGACTTCAGTGCAATGCCAAAACAGTATGAGCCCCGATGAAATGCAACAACAGAAAACGTGCTCTACACTCTTCAGAGACAATTATTCGTACATGCGTGTGATAAAGCTTCCATTACGCAATTAACTGAACATCAGCTGTCAAACATCTGATATGAACTTTAAATAAAAGAGCGGAATTATGTTGAAGATTCAAAACGGTTCCACTTTCAATCATCGTACGACTGCTAAAATGGCAGACAATGCGATAAGTGACAGAAAATCAATTAAAATCACTCAACAGTAGCAAGGCATCTGAACCGGATGCAATATCTGTGAGAGTCTATACAGATTATGCGCAAGAACTTGCCCCTCTTCTAGCAGTAGATTCTCGTACGGTATTAAGCAACAGAAGGTATCTAACGATGAGGGAAAAAAAGCACATAATTCCTACCGTCAAGATGGGTAATCCGACAGATGTCAGCCTCCGGTGCTGAGTGGGCAGAGTAGTTGACTACCATGCGGAGCAGGAAGTCCAACGATTTTTGTTTGGTAGGAGGCCTGGTAAGGGGTGTACTCAGCCCCGTAATGCCAACTGAGGAGCTATTTCAACCAGTAGTGGCAGCTCCACGGTCTGGAAAGACGATAAAACGGCCGGGAGAGCATTGTGTTAACCACATGGCCTCCTTACCACATCAGCATCACGCCACTGGAAGAGGATGACACGATGGTCGGTCGACATCCCTTGGGCCTTCACGGCCGAGACGAGGAGCTCGTAATCGAACAGACACACAACATCATAGGTCTACCCTGTCTGAAGTCAATCTGTTGCAGAACGTATGGCTCAAATGGCTCTGAGCACTATGGGACTTAACATCTGAGGTCATCAGTCCCCTAGAACTCAGAACTACTTAAACCTAACTAACCTAAGGACATCACACACATCCATGCCCGAGGCAGGATTCGAACCTGCGACCGGTTCCAGAGTGTAGCGCCTAGGGCACAGCGGCCGGCGCAGAACTTATGGAAAATCAGTTATGCTCAAGTAGTATGACTTTCAGAAGAACGAATGTCTCATCCACGAAAGCAAATACGGGCTCCGCATAGAGCGATATTGTGAAACCCAGCTGGCTCTGTTCATCCACGCAATCCGGAGCACTGTTGACATCGGTACCCGGATTTATTCCATGTTCCTTGGCTTCCGGAAAGTATTCGATGATGTTCTGTACAGTTGTTTAGAAAATAAAAATACTAGCTTACCGCGTATCCGACCACATTTGTGATTGGATGTGGGACTTCCTTGCAAACAGAACTCTTGTTCTTAAAGGAACAAAATCGATAAATGTAAAAATAATTTGGCGAGCGCCCCAGGGGAGTACTACAGGGCTATCAACAAACATAAACTATTTCGTGGATAACATCGAAGGTCCCGTGAGGTAGTCCTCACACGAAGCTGTCACCCATAGGAACATATCAACGCAAGAAGAGTAGCAATTAGCACGAAGGCCCGTAGAGGGTACGTTACTGATGCAGGGCCTGGCAGTTAATCTTGAACTTACGTAAAAAATAACTTATTGCGTATAAATATGCGAAGTACGTCACTAACGTATGGTTGCTTTATTGGCAAGAAATCAGTAAAAACAGAAACTGCAGTAAAATACCTATGGATGAGTTAAAACGGAATGATCAGTTTTAACTGTTGGAAAGCCAGATACTAGGATGGCATGGTCGCTTAGTCGGCGCGAGCGTGTTTTGTCAATGATAAACACACTCCAGTTGCAGATGCTACAAGAGAGGTGTTCTGCATCACAGAGAGGTTTCCTATTTGATATTTCGAGAGAGTACGTTCCGCGATGATTTGGGCAACATATTACTACTACAAATGTTTCGGGAAACAACAACAATCTTTGAGAAATTAGAGCTCATGGGAAGGTTTACCAACGATCTTTCTTCCCGCGTGCCATTCGCGAATGGCACAGGAAACGGGGAGGAAGGGGAAGATAGTGGCCCCAGAATTACCCTCCGCCAAGCACCGTAAGGTGGTTTGAGGAGAATAAATGCATATACAGCTAGGGGAAAAAATTAAAGAAGCATCTGAACGACAGGAGTTCGTATAGTATCTGTCTCTATGTATACTGTGTGTTTCTGTAATATTAATAAGAGTAGGTATATGCAGGCTCCGTAACATGAATTGCATAGCCACGCCTCCTCGCGGCGAAAGGGCGAACTGTCGTTTCGGCTCTGTAAAGTACACGTAACTGGGTCACGAGAGAGCAGGTCCCAGTTTGACAGGAGGGCAACGTCCAACCGCTGCGGGTCTCCCGGGAAATCAACAGTTGTTTTAACGTGAAGAGCTCGGCACAACCGTGTTATGAGGAAACCGCTCTCATAAACCAGCCAAGACTGTTCGAAAAAAGCAGTCTTCGCGAAATTTCTTAATTAGTTCAGTATTATTCTTCATTATTGTTTCAGTTAAGGAGAGAAGATCAATTAGAAGCGCATTCAGTCAGTATTGTTTTAGATTCTGCGGAACGGGCGGACTTATTCCAGTTCTGAAGTTTGTGGAAATTACGTTGTGGGCGGACGCTCGCAAACCAGTAATTCGATTTTCTTATATCTAAAATTTCATTTAATGGTAATTTTACTGAGTAACTTTACAATATCCAGAAATTAGGTTTATAATCTAAGTGGGAACGGCGATTCGAACGCTCAGATGCAGTCTAACAAGTTGTCTGTGTAATGATGGAAAATAAATTCCGAGTTGAACTTCAGTTCCAAAGAGAAGTAGTCCTGAGTATTTTGTTCTTGTTTAATTCTGCAGCTGCTGTACACATTGAAAATGATACAACTACGAATCCATCGCAGGCACACCGTTTTACAATTTATTAATGTTTTAGCACAACCATTTTTGGCCTTAAGCCAGTTTTAAGTGGGGCACGCAATATTACCGACAGTGTGTTGCTGTTCGTGCGCAAGGTACTCGCCAAGTATCGATCAGGCGATGCACTGTTTTCATCAGCATCGACAGGATCTTTCTCTCAAACACATCGAACGGGTTCTTTTACGATACAGAAACGGCGTTGTTAATATCTGAGTAATAGAGGGCGAACCGAACTTCTACCGACAAAATTATAGTGACTGTTCAGGGATATTTTCTGATTATTTTGGTAAATGATACCAGTGGCCTAAGGTGGCTCATTACGGATTAATAGAGTAATTATGAATTGTTCGGTTTCCATTTCTGTGAAAAGGTGTTTCAACAGAGAAAAAGCCTGTGATGTATCGAAGGCGTTCAATAGGTAAAGCAGCATTTTTTTTTCTTTTGAAAATACGTCGGTCTTGTTCAGGATTGCAATACATTATATTATTCTCTACTCTTCTGGCTACAAAACCCTGTTTTCCAGCGGAGTCTCGGTTCAATACGACTGCCTTACGCCACCTTATTGGGAGAGCCTGTATGCCAGCATGGTACCACTCTACCGGCCGACGTCGAAGCCAACGTCGCGCACCACCAATAACCTCCCCATCATCCTCGTACTGCTTCCCGTGGAATGCATCCTGCGATGGACCAAACATACAGGCGGGGGTGCGAGATCCGGGCTATAGGGTGGATGAGTATCCCAACTGGTGGACGAGTGTGTCAGCACTACCCACAGAGACATGCAGTTGTACAGCGAAGTGTTTGACTATGATCCGTCGATCACCTCGAATGAGAGTGTCCGCACGTTCCAAGATTGCAGGAGACACAATTGCTTGCGGCCGGCCAGGAACGCGGGAGATCGGTCAGGTTTGCGCGACCTTGCGATGATGGCAGACGCCTCGCCCAAAGACTCACCGTGCTTTTGTTCACTGCCAGGACTCTAAGGCATTCAGCAAGCGCCTATGAATATCTGGAACGCTCTGGTTTTCCGCCGAAAGAGACTCAATGACAGCTCTCTGCCTGGAATGCACCTCTGTCACGGGCGCCGTTTTGAAGGCTACGTATAGTGCTGCCGCGTATCGGAACTTCATTAAACTAAAGGGACTGAAGCGGAAACATCCCACGATGTCCCGCAAGAAAATACCGCATTATTTTCACCGACCTCGGCCGAGAAAAAAAAAAAAAAATTGTTGCATTACTTACTGCACGCCCCTGGTACAACATCAAATACTGAGTAATAATACCGCTCTCAGACAGATGCAAAGTTACCGTGACGTCGATGCGCGAACAGTTCGGCATAGCGTCATTGTGCCACTCTTCCACCGCATACAGTGAACCCGTACAGGATGAGGCGCATACAGGCACTCATCAGCAGACCTATTCATAGTGCTGTGTATTACGGTTGACGTACAACTACAATTGCAGGGTAAACATAGTCGAGACAGGGAAGACCTGTGCTGATTACGAACTTGAAGGCGAAGCATTAACGTTGACAAGCGCAAATAGAGTGATCCTAAGGAGTAAGGTTTTTTTTTTCTTTTCTTTTTTCCTTTTTTCCCCGAGACACATAGCGCTTACGGTCAACATTCACACTGTCATATACGTATTTTCAATACAATGCCAATACGAAGGTAAATGAAGGTAATGACATCAACCTGCGTTCCCCCAAGGTTGCTCTTTCAGATGTCATTGGTTGATGGACTTCCTTTTACGTATCAGCAATATGCGACAGTTGAAAGTTTATTATTAACACATCACTTCTCCATCTTACAAAGCCTTAACTGGTACCGAGGGCTTTAAGTACAGTCAGGGGTTTTGTAGGAACTCTCTCGTAATGACAAACAACTAGAAAAAGCTAGGCTCTCTGGACGTTCAATAATGGGGGAGGTATTCACATCAGCATACGAACAGTACTGCGGCCATACAGATATTTGTTGACAGTCAGTCAGGATTACAATCAATGACAGCAAGGTCACAGGTAATCAGATACGAACGCAAACTTTGCAGCCTACCGTGTGAATCGCCGTGACAGTTTTAATCAGATGACGAAACGTGAAATTACTTTTAGGACATAAAGCAAGCATGGTACTGACGTTAATTTCTGGGCTGTTTAACCATTTCTGCGACAAAGAAACTTTTTTTTGTAACTGACATGACGGAGAAACACTTTTGAGCAAATCAAAAGAATAGAGAGACTAACAGTTTAAGGTGAACTTTCTCCACTCCGTCCCTCATGAGCCTGTAAACGTTACGACGACGAGAATAATTCATTGAACATAGCTATCCAGTAAAAGCCAGAGATTCACGTTTAAACTACAGCAGATCACAGCACAAAATAAGGCCTATATTAATAGTTACATTAGAATTATTTTAGATGCTAGTGAAACAGCACCTTACCTGGGCATAACTGTCACAGTAACTTCTAAAACCGGTTGGTAGGTATGACGACAGCGTATTGAGCGGCAACGTGGAGAACTGGTGGTTGGTGGAAGCTAGCGTAAACACTTGTGTAAGGCATCGCTAACAACAGACACTTAGCGACCGGAAAGGACAAGCAGTCACATGTTTTCTAGTCTCATTCTTCGCGAAACAGACCCTCTGTTCTGTACAAAAACTTCGCTCACTCCTTGTCTATATAATTCTTTTCAAACGGGCAATGAATGACCTTTTCCTTTGCTCATGTTTGTACACCCGAGATACAGCTCCAAGTATAGTAACTTTCGAGTCAATAATTTATTTTTATTTGGTCTTTAGAGTGAGTATACTAGTTAGCCATTCACAATCCGAAAAAGTCAATATTTCCAACGTAGAAATAAAAAGACTACTTTAAAGTAATTGAAAATATTTCTTCACCATTAGCGTAGAAGGGAGAAGCTTCTTAATTTTTAAACACTGTTGTGAAATTAAATTTTACACTATAAAAACATTTATCAACAAGTTCGTTAAATCACAACTCTCTGAAACAAAATTTTTTTTCATTACTAAAACTTGTGAGCGCACCTTTTCTATAGGTCCGACGTCAGAATTTAAAACTACTAACTAAAATAATCCTGTCAGATACAAATAACTGCCTTATCATTCTTTATCAGTAAACAGAATGCTTGTTGAATGGTTTTCTCGATTCTAGGATAAATTAGAAGCTCTTGTCAATATCGCTAGAACTTTGAACGATGAAAATGACCTGATTAATATCTCCAATGTCTGAATTATTACAATCACAAGCGTCGGAACTTCTTAGTTTTAAGCTGTACAAACAAATAGGGAAGCTACCGTAGCTGAACTTAATCTTAGTGACTGTATGTAGGGCTCTGCGATGCACTGACGTGTTACAAAATTAAGGAAAACGAGGTATCTGGGGCTGAAACCACCCACAGTACTTTCCTTTACTGACAATTTAAATTTTCGATTTCTATTCGCACTGGAATTTCAATGTCACTGTCGGTGTGGACGTTGTACTTAGTCTCGGTTTTCTTCGGCGCACCGGTTAAATACTGTTCAACATGAATCATATGCTCAGCAGCGGAGTGAACGCTATTTTTGAACTTCCTCGCCTATTAAAACTGTTATCCGAAGAAAAATGAACGCGGAATTTGGCCTTTTGCGAGCAATGCCTTTCGCGGCAAAAGGTTCCGGGCACCACTGCCGGCCCGGTTTTGATCTTCAACAGTGTTGTTAATATATTGCGCATCACTGAACAGCGAGGATAAATATACATAGAATTAAAAAGTATCGTTCTATGATGTACTAGCTACTACGTTACATCGCACTGTTTCTCGATACATTGATTACGTGATATACAGGTGTATGGCTTGGTGGCGGATTGGTAAAGTGACAGACTACAGAACCAAATGTCTTGGGTTTGATCCACGATTCCTCCTAAGGTTTTTATCTAGAATTCACTATTCTTTTCCACTCTGGCAATATCTGTTACTGTGAACTATACAGAGTAGCTATACGGTTCAGAGTCCACGTTAAACCGTTAACTCCTGCGATAACTACGCGGAAAGTTGCTTTGAAGATCAGAGAATGACCTCGTCATACCACCTTCTACAGGACTATACCTAATAAAGCACTGTAGTGTTATAACCAACCTCCGGGTTGATTACTGCATCTTTTTGATCTACAGGGTGTTACAAAAAGGTACGACCAAACTTTCAGGAAACATTCCTCACACACAAACAAAGAAAATATGTTATGTGGACATGTGTCCGGAAACGCTTACTTCCCATGTTAGAGCTCATTTTATTACTTCTCTTCAAATCACGTTAATCATGGAATGGAAACACAGCAACAGAACGTAACAGCGTGACTTCAGACACTTTGTTACTGGAAATATTCAAAATGTCCTCCGTTAGCGAGGATACATGCATCCACCCTCCGTCGCATGGAATCCCTGATGCGCTGATGCAGCCCTGGAGAATGGCTTACTGTATCACAGCCGCCCACAATACGAGCACGAAGAGTCTCTACATTTGCTACCGGGGTTGCGTAGACAAGAGCTTTCAAATGCCCCTATAAATGAAAGTCAAGGGGGTTGAGGTCAGGAGAGCGTGGAGGCCATGGAATTGGTCCTCCTCTACCAATCCATCGGTCACCGAATCTGTTGTTGAGAAGCGTACGAACACTTCGACTGAAATGTGCAGGAGCTCCATCGTGCATGAACCATATGCTGTGTCACACTTGTAAAGGCACATGTTCTAGCAGCACAGGTAGAGTATCCGGTATGAAATCATGATAACGTGCTCCATTGAGCGTAGGTGAACGAAACTAAAATGAGCCGTAACGTGGAAATTAAGCGTTTCCGGACACATGTCCGCATAACATCTTCTCTTTATTTGTGTGTGGGGAACGTTTCCTGAAAGTTTGGCCGTATCTTTTTGTAACACCCTGTATATGCACAACAACATCATGAAAACTGCAGCTACTTGCGTGTCAAAGTGTGTTTTAACACACAATAATTATCCACTGCTTCTAGTTTCCCCACTCAAAAACTTCCACGAGGAAATTGAATTGGAAATTGGAAGGTAGAAGCATTCACCAGACGGTCGATGTTCTCCCTTCTCGTCTACATTTAGACCGGTCGATATTCTCGCGGTGCTGACCCCGTGGGCTGCATAGACGGACGTACCACTCCGCGCTCCCATTCTCTGCACAGAGTGATGTCCACCATGAACAGAAAAAACCTGAGACGCCACCAAACTATCAGTCGACCACAATATTACTGCACCTCGGAGTGAGGGTGAGGGTGCTTCAGAGGCTTGTCGTGAGTCAACGCATAATCACCATTGATAGTATATGCACATCTGATCTGGAAGTAGCGACAGTGAAACGCCCTTTCCTTAATCACCACTTACTCGTACTCGTTAATAACGTCACCATCTGTTTTCGTTTACGGCCAAGTGCAACAAAGTCGCGGTTAAGCAGCACACCGCAGTAAATACAGCAAGAAAAAAGTCGCACTTACGACGAATTTTTGTTCTATACGCTCGCAAAAAACGAAATTAATTGTAATTAACGCATTCATTATTCCATATTGACTGCACGGAGAGTATATCCGTTATATTTCAATGAGTTATGGAATCATCGCTAGTTTTCGCATGTGTCCTAAATGTGAAAGCAGTGTCTTCATAAAAATTTTTAAAAGTATCAACGAATGTACATGGTTATTCAATACAGTACGATTTTCTAACCATATTAGAAGCTCGGTTGCATTGGAATTTGAAGTACAAAAAGAAATAAGATTTGCCAAATGTACATCGTTATTACATAGGCTACATTACGATGCAGTTGTCACTTCACTGTGGCCAGAATGAAGAAGAGAAAAGACGTTACTGCACCGAAGACCATTTTTTTACGGTTTTTGCGTACAGACACTGTTTTATTAGTCACATTTCGGATTCACATCGTCATTCTATGATCAATCTGGCTTTCGGTGGAGACGGGTAGTTAGTTAATACATACTCACTGTATGATCATAATTACTTTGTGGCACTATTTGCCGCGCGAAGTGGCAGCGCGGTCAAGGCGCCACGTCACGGATTGCACGGGCCCTCCATCCGGAGGTTCGTGTCCTCGCTCGGGCATGGGTGTCTTTGTTGTTATTAGCAAAAGTTAGTTTAAGTAGTGTGGAAGTCTAGGGACCGATGACCTCAGCGGTTTGGTTCCGTAGGAATTCACACACATTTGAACATTTTTGACACTATTTGTCATGTGTTTTACACTGACCGCATCGGTAGCTCATCACGTCTGAGTTCAGAACACTATCTAAATGCGCAGACAAACCTGTACAAACATACTTAACGAAAAACTAAGTTGAAAATCCAGAGGTAGAAGTCCTGTAAAAATCTTGGTTGGCAATTATATAATTTCTCCCCAACGTCAAGGTTATTAACGACCACATTTAATTCACACGCAACTGATTCTACGTGCCGTAACATAAAGGAACCGAGCAACGTGGAGAGACAAAAGCGCTGCATTCTTCGGAATCCTGGCAGGATGGATTATCGCACTTTACGAAAAACTGGGGACCAATAGTACCACAGCCACTACTTCTGTCATGACCACATAGTGCTCTGCCTCTAAAGGGCTAAATTTCGATTGGATGTTGAACTCTCGACACTCTGACGTATCAGTCTGCATCGCCGCTTGCAAATGGAGATGAGGAGATCGTATATATTTTGTCACTATCGATTATTAGCCATAGAGAACATGGCAACGCTCAGAAACCAACCTAACGGTGGCTTGTGCGTCATTACACTATCTCGTGATTCACTCCAGTACTTCCCTATCTAAAGACAACACGGCGAGTTTAGTGCATGGACAGTAGTCGTATCTTTTGCTTCCGCTAGTGTAACGCGTAAGCCGATGCAACTTTTATATCGTCTACATTACACTCCGTACTAACTTGTGATTTAAAAATGCGAAACGCAACATCCTCTATGCTTTTTCACTACCAAGACCACTAAACAAAGCCGGCCGGGATGACCAAGGCGGTTCTAGGCACTCCTGTCTGGAACCGCTCAACCGCTACGGTCGCAGGTTCGAATCCTGCCTCGGTCATGGATGTGTGATGTCCTTAGGTTAGTTAGGTTTAAGTAGTTCTTAGTTCTAGGGGACTGATGACCTCAGAAGTTAAGTCCCACAGTGCTCACATCCATTTTTGAACCACTAAACAAAGGTGTGAACCTATGCCTTCTAGACGCCTAAATCGTTATTTCGCGAGATGTCCGTGGGAACAGGTAATATGCTGCCTGGCTCTTTGTGGAATGTACGTAACCGCATCTTCAAAGGGTAAATCTCTTCGTGACGCACAGCACGTGGAGTTAACAGCCCTATGGAGCCCCCTTGGGGTACGCTGGAGTTTTTTTTTCTTTTCTTTTTCCACATTCCCTTATTTTGCCCCACTAAGAATAAAAATGTAACTATCAGCTCTGAAGTCCTGAATCCACCCCACTGCCGGTCCCACATTCTGCAAGCACGCTTTCTTTCACCATATTCATACACCTCAAGTCATTTGACTTTGTGTTGCAGAGGGGTAGTGCGTGAACTACTGCAGCTTCCCACCTTTACTATTCCACTCGCGAATCCATGCATGACAGCCTGCTGGTAAGCCTCCGTGTGATTTCAAATTTATCTTTATGGTGTTTCCGCGGGATACATATACAAGGAACTAGTATATTTGTTGACTCTTAAAAGAAAACATGCTCTCGGAATTTCAATAGTAAACTAAACTGTGATGCAGAGCGCCTCTCTTTTAGTGTGTGCCACTGGAGTTGGATTAGCATCTCTGCGACGCTTTCGAGCTTTCTCAACGAACCCGTAACGAGACAAGCTCTTTTCTGTTTCCTCTGTAACTCCTACGTTTTAAGTGTCTGAGACTGAGAAGAAATACATAAATGTATCTCGAATGAGCGTTTTGCACGCCACCTATTTTGTGCATGGACCACACTTCCTGATGATTATTCCAGATAATCTCACACCGGGATTTCCCTATCCTACGAATAGTTTTGTGCAGTCACTCCGCTATAAATCTACTGTATTTCCAGTAATTGTTCGGCAACCGTGTAGTCAAAGAATAATCATCTTCCTGTCCATTTGTCCAGAGTGCGGACATGTATGGAAGGCATTCTGCTAGCCACGGAATACGATATCAACTGTAGTGCAATTACATACTATCCTCTGGATCTTATCGAAGAACAGGGTGATTTAGAGTTTCAGAGAGTCGCTGTTTGAAACATCCAATACGATTCCTACATAAGTGGTTTTGATTCTCCAAACACGTCTTAATATGTGAGCATAATTCTACAACACATTGACGTTAGCGGTGTAGACATACAGTGAGGACCCAAAACACTGAACACCGTCGAACGTGAGGTTAGTACAGGTATGCTGCGTTGCGGCATTTAGGCCACGTGAGCCGGTAAAGAAAGTATACAGCGTAATTCGATGATGATGTTACAAACTTTCGGTGATGATAGAGAAAGTTAAATGTAGCAATCTCAGTTAAGGGGACCTGGTCCGGAAACGACCAAGTCAAAAGTTGAAAGCGAAAATCATTCGGATGCATCTGACATACTTGTACCGGTGTTGTTGTCGCTACGACTGTAGGGTAGACAACTTTCAGGAGTGGTAGTGCAGACGAAAACAAGAATGCGTAGTAAACCTGAGCTCTAAAACACATACCTTAAGAGCTATGGGCAACTGTTCAGTGAAAGAAACGTGTTTCACTGTAGCGAAGATTTATAAGTGCTCATAGCTCTTAACGTACCCATTTTGGAGCCCATGTATACTGACATTTTCTTCCTGTTTTGGTCCATACTACCACCTCTGACAGCCGCCTACCCTGCAATCGCAGAAATAACAGTACCGCTACAAGTACTCCACTGCCAGAGGTATCAGAACAATTTCCGCTTGTAACTTTCGACTTCGTCGTTTCCGGAACAAGGTCACTTACATCAACCTATTACGATTACCATCTCCATCGTCGCTGAATGTTCATATCATCATGGAAGCACCCAGTATAAGCGGAGCAAAGACGAATGTGGAAATGCGACGGCATAGCATATAGTCCGAAAAGTTTCGAGACACGATTTTCTTAAAAAAAATAAAAATAGAAGAGTGAGGGGGAGAGAAGAGAGAGAGAGAGAGAGAGAGAGAGAGAGAGAGAGAGAGAGAGAGAGAGAGAGAGAGAGAGAGAGAGAAGTTAAGATGGTGTTTTTAATGCTTCAGGTATCCTCCCCCAATTGAGTACGACTCACAGAACTTTGTTCTCTGCCTTGTTGTTTGGTTGGTTGGTTTGGGGAAAGAGACCAGGCAGCGAGGTCATCGGCCTCATCGGATTAAGGAATGACGGGGAAGGAAGTAGGCCGTGTCCTTTCACAGGAACTATCCCGGCATTTGCCTGGAAAGATTTAGGTAAATCACGGAAAATCTGAATCAGGATGGCCGGACGCGGGATTGAACCGTCGTCCTCCCGAATGCTCTGCCTCGTGATGACTGGGTGTTGTGTGCTGTCCTTAGGTTAGTTAGGTTTAAGTAGTTTTAAGTTCTAGGGGACTGATGACCATAGATGTTAAGTCCCATAGTGCTCAGAGCCATTTGAGCCACAGAACGTTGATACAACCACGAGGAATTACCAGAAAAATGCTTCAACTCGGGCGTCACACTGGTTTGAATGTCAGTTACGTCGTCGAAGTGGTGACTCTTCATATGGATTTCTGTATTTTGTCTTATTGTGGTAGGTTAGTACGGATGAACCATGCCTCGTCACCAGTGATGATTTTGTCCATAAAAGAACTGTCAATGTGTTGTGTTTTAATCAAACCGCGTCCATGCGTCGTTTTGTTCGTGAGTCAATGTGTACGGGACAACCTTTGCACATACTTCCCTCTTCTTCAAAACATTCTGGGGAGTGTCTTGAACACTTGATTTAGAGAACTAGCTACACTGCGATTTGTGACATAACGACTGACAGCCACTGCTGCAACCTATCTGCACACAACTGACTGATCGAATGCTTAAATGTTTGCAGTTGTTAGCTGAAGCTGTCATCGTATTTACAGTGCTGGCGTCGTTTATACCGCAGGAATAAAATCAATCTCGGAACTAATTAGACGGACAGTGTAGGCAACTTCGATAAAGAGCTGATCGGCAGTTCGAGTGCCACTGTCGTGAACATCTATGTAAAATTATTTGACGACGATGAAACCACAATTAGATGAAAAGGGGCTACACGTCCAGGCCTCAACACAGAATGCCGTGACAGGAGAATAGGCCGACGTGACAACTGAGTACACTGTTGGTGCAGACCACTGCTTGACTTGTGCGGTACACATTGGCACCCCGTACCGGAACCACTGACAAGAAACATCAGATCCGCAGATTCTGAGGTGTGTTACGATAGAACGTTATTTTTTACCAGTAAAAATATTGTATTCACACTTTTAAAATGCTCGTAAACTGTTAAAATAACGTTTTCAAAAGTCTAAATTTCAACAATACCCCGCAACCCCAGTCATTGTCCCGGAAACTACATTTTTACAAATCAAGCCCTGGCGCAGACAAATGTTTCGGAGTACATAGTTCAGCGCACATTGTTGAACACTGGGCTCTACAGCAGACAATCCCTAGTGCTGACACACTGGCCCAACAACATCGTCAACTAGGATTGCTGTGAATACGGGATCATCGAGACAGGATTGCGGAAACGTGTCGCATTGTCGGATGAATCACGTTTCTTGATACATCATATAAGATAGTCGCACCACGGACTTAGGCTAGTGATGTAGTCCCCAAAGGCGATGGCGTCATCCAGGATGATAACGTTCCGTGTAACAACGCCATAAACGTGGTATAATGAACTCAGTCAGACAATTCCGCTTCATGTGCACTTTGATGTGAAACGCTTTTCTGAGACGCCAAACTCTTGCTGCTGCTATCCGCCGCAGGACAACGAAACCAACATGACATTAGTGCACGATTAAAAAGTTTGTAATGTCGTCGTTGTTGTTGTTGTTATAATTATTTTGTTGTTGGTCTTCCGTTCTTTCTACTTTAGGTTTGATGCAGCTCTCCAAGCTAGTCTGGTCTGTGAAAGGACCTTAATCTGGGTAACTAGTAAAAGCTACATACCTACATCCCTCTGAACCTGACTACTGTAGTAAAGTCTTGGTCTCCATTCACAACTTTTATACACTTACATTAACAAATTGACGATTCCTTGAGACTTCAGGATGTGTCGTTTCAACAAATCGCTTCTTTCAGTTGTTAGCCGGCGGCCTATTTCAGGCCTTTCTCCTCACGTTTTAATTTTATCCTGTTTGCATACTGAATTTGCACACGAGACCTACTTGCTTCATTTACTTTCTGATTCAGTTTTATACCAATTAGGAGTATACCAGTTTCTTTGGCTCTTCGGTGTACACGGGAGTTCGATTCTTCAAAGAATCGGAGGTTTAGTGGTACCTTGCTGATTATGACTAAAGATACGTACCGGCGTCGACTGAATCTCGGCTACAACGCGCCAGTCACCCCTCGTCCTGTGTGCTGGAGCTGCCGTCGATAGGCTACTTGTGTAAAGTTACGTAATTAGAGGCTAGGTCTGCACCGGCTCCACGGAGGTCGGGCCAGGTCAGCCGCGCGCAGTTATCTCGTTGAAGAGGGGCGACCCGTGCGGCCGGCGCCCTTACCGGATGCGGAGGTGCCCGGCCAGGGAGCCGCGTCGTCCCCGTCATCGGCGGGCAAGTTCAAGAACGCTGCCTCTCTGGCAACTTCTCATCTTCAAGGGTTGTTAGTAGTCGCCTTTCACTGAAGGGCTTTCTCAGCCTGCTTCATATAATACGCTACTGTCTCAGTTTGAAATTAACATCGTCTACCTACACATAATGGATCATCCACTCCGCATTTGAATGTGCGCTCATCTTTATCATCCCGGTAGATTAAAACTGTGATGGACCGGACCTCAAAACCAGTACCTTGCTGTTAGCCACTGAGAATTTTAGACAACTCCCGACCAGCTCGCAGTTCTCATCTGCCATGAAGTATCATCTGTCGGTATTCATATTGTACAAGCTAAAACACAGTGTGCGTTAGAATCACTACAGCCAGCATCATTAGTGTTATATCCTCTTGAGAAAATCTAAAGTTTTATTTCATTCTAGTTCTCAAAAGTATTAAGAAACATTTTTTTTTTCGCTGACGGTCTATTAAATATAATTACAATGAATATAAACAGTAAATCCCCATCCACAAGCTGAGTTTACAGAGCCAAGAATACAATTTGAAAGCATCAAGTGATGAGACGAAAGTAATGGAAGTTAGAAGTGTCGAAAACATACGATCGAAAATCGTCATCAATTTCAAAGTTTTACCCTCTTGGAAATCAGATACGTTACCTAGAGTCTAGAACATCCGTATATATATATATATATATATATATATATATATATATATATATATATATATATATATATACTCCTGGAAATTGAAATAAGAACACCGTGAATTCATTGTCCCAGGAAGGGGAAACTTTATTGACACATTCCTGGGGTCAGATACATCACATGATCACACTGACAGAACCACAGGCACATAGACACAGGCAACAGAGCATGCACAATGTCGGCACTAGTACAGTGTATATCCACCTTTCGCAGCAATGCAGGCTGCTATCTCCCATGGAGACGATCGTAGAGATGCTGGATATAGTCCTGTGGAACGGCTTGCCATGCCATTTCCACCTGGCGCCTCAGTTGGACCAGCGTTCGTGCTGGACGTGCAGACCGCGTGAGACGACGCTTCATCCAGTCCCAAACATGCTCAATGGGGGACAGATCCGGAGATCTTGCTGGCCAGGGTAGTTGACTTACACCTTCTATAGCACGTTGGGTGGCACGGGATACATGCGGACGTGCATTGTCCTGTTGGAACAGCAAGTTCCCTTGCCGGTCTAGGAATGGTAGAACGATGGGTTCGATGACGGTTTGGATGTACCGTGCACTATTCAGTGTCCCCTCGACGATCACCAGAGGTGTACGGCCAGTGTAGGAGATCGCTCCCCACACCATGATGGCGGGTGTTGGCCCTGTGTGCCTCGGTCGTATGCAGTCCTGATTGTGGCGCTCACCTGCACGGCGCCAAACACGCATACGACCATCACTGGCACCAAGGCAGAAGCGACTCTCATCGCTGAAGACGACACGTCTCCATTCGTCCCTCCATTCACGCCTGTCGCGACACCACTGGAGGCGGGCTGCACGATGTTGAGGCGTGAGCGGAAGACGGTCTAACGGTGTGCGGGACCGTAGCCCAGCTTCATGGAGACGGTTGCGAATGGTCCTCGCCGATACCCCAGGAGCAACAGTGTCCCTAATTCGCTGGGAAGTGGCGGTGCGGTCCCCTACGGCACTGCGTAGGATCCTACGGTCTTGGCGTGCATCCGTGCGTCGCTGCGGTCCGGTCCCAGGTCGACGGGCACGTGCGCCTTCCGCCGACCACTGGCGACAACATCGATGTACTGTGGAGACCTCACGCCCCACGTGTTGAGCAATTCGGCGGTACGTCCACCCGGCCTCCCGCATGCCTACTATACGCCCTCGCTCAAAGTCCGTCAACTGCACATACGGTTCACGTCCACGCTGTCGCGGCATGCTACCAGTGTTAAAGACTGCGATGCAGCTCCGTATGCCACGGCAAACTGGCTGACACTGACGGTGGCGGTGCACAAATGCTGCGCAGCTAGCGCCATTCGACGGCCAACACCGTGGTTCCTGGTGTGTCCGCTGTGCCGTGCGTGTGATCATTGCTTGTACAGCCCTCTCGCAGTGTCCGGAGCAAGTATGGTGGGTCTGACACACCGGTGTCAATGTGTTCTTTTTTCCATTTCCAGGAGTGTATATATGAATTGATCAGAGTCAGTGTCCGTATGGGTTAAGGGTGTACTGAATTGTACCAATATTAAAGTTGTTGGTGATGCCACGCATTATTCTAGAAACTGAAATAAAGCACCTGTAACTGCAAAATTCCAATATTTTAGTGTGTGTGGATACTTAGCAAACGACAAAGAAATAATATTCAAGCATATGAAAAGGGATGCCTACGAGCTGTGAAATGACGCACAAATTTATTTAATAAAAATGTAGATCTTAGACTAGACATAAAAGTTGAATCAATAAACGATAAAAGGTATAAAGATGTAGCCAAATGAAATGACCTTGTACAAAAAATGTCAGCCATAAAACATGTACCACGAGGAAAAAGACATCTTAGAAGACGAATGTGCCTGACTAACCAGTACGTGTAGTTCTGGATGCAGTATGTGTCATGAATTATTGTTACGTGCTATGCTGAGGAGAGGGGGCAATCCTGTTCAGTGGGCACAGCTTTCCAAGCACGAGACAATCATTTCGTCTGCTCCGATCATTATCGAAGATAATAAAAAGAGACTTAAATGTCTCAGGGAAACATTTAATTTGAAGATTACTGTCTAATTCTGCCGGTCATAGTAGGATTCCGTTTCAGTCATGAACCCCATAATGGATTTGTGCAGTCAGGTCATCTTTCACGAAAACTGGAGTAAGTGTTCACACACCGCCAAACAGCAAAATCAGAGTGTGTTGAGTCAAGCGAACACGGTGATCACGTAGCAGCTCTTGCTTAACGTGTCCAATGTTCCCCATCGTGACGGGGCTACATTATGCAACCATAGCAGCCAAAATTTGCACGGAAAATATTTGTTAACGAGTTTTTGTAGCATCGCTAGTGTATTCTCTGAGTTCAAGATGTCACTCGAAAGTAACATGTACGCGTTAACTAGGCATTAGCCAAGCTGCAGGTGGCCGGTCTACCTACCTAATGGCTTCCAGTAGCAATAATAATTTGATTCTCAGAATTGCAGATAATCATTTGCCGAATTTAAAAATTGAATATACTGTCATAATCTACTCGTTACGAGATAGAATCAAGATTCAACATAATAAGGCGAATCTTACAGTTAAAAGCTGCATATGTGTGTAGAGAGAAAGCAAGTAGCAACTTCCAACAACCTTTATACACAATTTACTATTTCTGAACTTTCTCTCGTTTACAGCCCCGTTTAGATTTTCACTTTTCCCGTAGTTTGTGGGAGAATGATACTAAACTAATTAAGCCAACATCAGTCTTGAACTATAAAGATTTTATATACATAACGTCAAATAGTCAACACATTAACTCGCTTGTAAAGTAATCAGAAGTCTGAAGCTGTTTTATATATGAGAGCTGCTGTATTTAAAGACTGGTTTGGGGGGGGGGGGATTTATTGTTTTGTAATTAATACGCGTAAGTGAAACGGAGCATCATTAGCATTTTCATGAAGTAACTATCTCATAAATTCCAAATGACGCGGTCCGAGTGCATGCAAGTTCTGAAGATGATAAACTTGGACATTGTTTCTCTGAAATATCTTAGAGGTGTTAAAATAGGGCATTCCCTTATTGGCGTACAGATGGAAAGTGGTATATTACTCTCTTCTGTGACGACATTCGCGAATTCACCTTTCTCCGCGATCGTGGTCAAGACGATGACTGACTGTTTCTAGAAGGCGTTATTAAAATAGAAGAATGGTACAAGGACGTCCCATTAAGTCCAATGTTGGGGTGCTTGCCGATTTCGGAGAGCCCTGGCAGTAGTGACAATATGTAAGGGAAAAATGAATTGAAGTTTGTGTTGGGGAGCACTCAGCTTAGGTAGTTCGTGCAGCAATGATGACCATCGTACTGCGGTAGTGTAATGGGTAGCAATTCTGCCTAGCAAACAAGAAGACACGCATTCGAGTCCCGGCCGCAGCACATTTCGTCTGCTTCGATCATGAGACAGTAATCGCTGCAAAACTATCACGCATAGAATGATGCTCAGAACAGGCGGTTAGAAAACCTGTTAGCAATTCCAACACGACTTCGGTACAACTATTCTTTTTTTAAATGACTCCATAATCACCAGCATCTGTTAAGTTCTAGAATTATTGTCAGTACGACAGAACAGTTTCAGCCTTATGCCATTTTCGAGTACGTATCTCAATTATCTTTTCCGGTGGCATGCCTAATAAAATCTTGTCGGCCACAACTGCTACTTATGAATGCCATATCAAAAAGGATTTATATGACGATTCTGCATCAATAATTTACAACTAGTGTACTTGAAAACTGCTTCAGGCCGAAACGCGAAGAAAAACAAGTAGTTGACAGTTGCAGGTGAGTACTTTATCCTTTCAAAAATTTCTAGTAGCTATGGGCCCAAGTTCAAAGAAAGTTATTAAAATATAATTTGTATACAGTTGTTGTTCAGTCAGCGAACCGCAAGGGAGGGTCGCGCGTGTAATTTACAAACCATTGTTTCAAATGAATAGGATCCTTCTAAAAAAAAAAAAAAAAAAAAAAAAAAGTTCATTGTAGCGATCTATCGTTCACAAACTTTGTTGACCAGATCATGAAACACCTTGTAGAGTCAAACTATTTCTTAGATTTTGTACTTAATAAAGTGACACACTAAATAATTCGTGCTGTGATAGAGAACATTTCAATGTTCCAGAAAAAAATGTTTAGCAGGTTGAGCTCTAAGCGCTATTTCACATTTATTACTAAATTTACACGAAAAAACTGCTACATTAGCAACTTTTGGCCTTACATTTTGCAAATTTCCTGGTGTTCTGTCGGGAAGTTTATTTGTGAATATTGATAAGTAGTAAATTATTGTAGTCTTTGTTTAACTAGCTGTTTGTATAACGTTAAAATATATAGCTCCGTAGAAAAAAACTGCGTTGTTCTGCATCTTCCTGGATGAAAAATTTCGAGCATTCTCCATGTGGTAAAACATATGTTCTCCTTCGCTTACTGTATTTTTCAAAAACCCTCGTTTCGCCATAGTGAACCGATAACACATTAAGGGTTTACGTCTAAAGCAATTGTGCTTTCCTTTCAAATATCTGTGAACTTACTATTCATTTAGTTTTCGAAAGTAATTTAAAAATAGGCCCTTTGGGATGATTGGTTGGTCAGTCAGTCCGTTAGTTAGTTAAATGTTTTATAGATCATCTGAATGACTGTTTTTATCGAAATAATATAGGACCCATCAGGTCAACGCGCGATGTGGGACGAAACAGTTTCAACGCAATATGCAATCGAGAAAAATTTTAGTGGATTGTTGCATTCTAGTCATTTACAAGTTCATAAATGACACACTGGCTTAAATTTTGCATTTATAAACATACTTTTGAGTCCTATTCATGCAAATACACTTGAAACTAACAGCTTTTTACAGTATGCCTGTTTTAAGTAACAGGTCGTCTACTGAATAATAAGAGTTGTACAAAAGAAAAGATTTTACATAAGATTTGAAGCCTGCTTATTACCTGTCAGACATTTTATGTTATACGACAAATAATCAAAAAATTTTGGTGATGCATACGGAAATCATTTCTGAGAAACTGGCAGCCTTCATTAATCACATTCTTGCTGATAGCAATTGTGAAATCAAGGCTTTCTTTATCATTAGTCAGTTACTCCAGAGAATTACTTTTCCGTAAGGCATTATTGATGTAAATATACAAAATATGTTAAGCGGTTGATTCGTTTGTTTCCAAAATTAGCGATTATAGTCTCAGCAGTTCAGTAATATGTCTCTTCTAGTTCAAGTTTTCATCAATATGTACACACAAAAATTTTGAACACTCTTCCCTGTTTACTGACACCTGTTCATAGGATAACTTATACAGAATTCTTTTTTCGTTCACTGAGTCAGTGCTGGAAATCAGTGGCTATACACAGAACGTTCATTAACTTTGCGATTCTGCTTGGGTATGTCTAACAGCACGAAAACCAGGCATTACAAATGGAATGTAATTTCAAGCACGTGGCGAGTTGGGAAGGTGGGAGGCCGTCGTCATGAGTTCGTGACAGCAGGTAGCCGCGAGTCTACAAGCTTGTGGTCATGACGAGGCAACCAGTCAGTCCCCTTCCACATCTCAGGCAGTTCGCGACTAGCAATTGTTTCCTCGTTCCTCCCCGCAAGACGACCCAGTAGAGTTTCCGCGCGACAGTCTAATAATACTTACGAAATATCTCGTGGTCTTTTCCACATATGTGAAAAAGGGAGGATGAAGGGGAGAAAAATCACATGGATACCAAATTATACATTTTAACAATAGTGACCCAAATTACATAAAATTCTAATGACGATTTTGAAGCATAAAGCGTTTCCACAAAAGTTTCTTCTAGTTAACCGTTTATTTGCTGATCGCGGTGCGGACTAGGGTTATCGAATTTTCAGATTTGTACTTCAGAAAAGGTAATCGAAATCTGACTGTTTTGTTATCACCTGGCATTAATCTTAGAATTGAACACAAAACTTACAATTAAAGAAGCTTAGAACCAGATCTGTTTTAAAAACGTTCACAATAATCTTTGTTGGCACACTGCGCACAGCTATTGCAGATGTGTATGAAGTCAGCGAAGTTGTAAAGTAGTTTTGTACAAAACCTACATTTACCTTAGGCCGATATTAAACTATCAAATTTCTTTGTCCAATATCTTTGTCAGAGATATTTGATGGTGTAACAGGGAGCTTTGTCAAATGTCGTCCAATATTTGATCAAATCTAGGGCCTCGCTGTAGATTTGATCAAAGAAGTCGCTTGTCTTCTGTTCACTGCAATGTGACATGTTACCACATGAAGCGCTAGCATCGCTGCAGCATTCTGTCGTCTGTAGTGTATTAATAAACATTCTCGGTAAATATAATCGGTGTGTGCTGACAACTACAAAATTAATAGAGATGTATGAAGCTGATGAGGCGCCTTACAACGTGAGGCACGCTGAATACAAAAATAGATTAAGAAGATTGGAGACCTGACCTAACCTAACCTAACCTGACCTAACCCTCTCCTGTAGCAAGGAATCGGAGTGTTATAGTGAGCCTGTCTTCTACAGATGTAGCAGTTCTTAAGTGAATATTGTGCTTTGTGATATGAGGATACACTTCATTGAGCAAATACAGAAATGTATGCTCATCCATCCTTAAGTAATTGATGTACGACTTTACGTCCTCCACTATAAGCTCACGTAACGAGTTTTGTTGAATGCTTTTATCGTGTCGTCGTAAAACCCACGGATTCACCCAGGTCTAGTTTTACTTCGTATCATTCTTTTTTCGTTCGTAATCTGCTTCTGTCACCTATACCCCACAATCTGCAACCAAGTTGTTATCGTGGCATCCCGTGTAGCCAGTGTGGCGATATTTTCAGATAATCAATGACAGCGAGAAATTACAGTCTGCTTTTTACCGTTAAAATGCACATTTTGCTCCGGAAGGTGACTATACAAACTAACATATTAATTTTTTTCTGTCTTGAGTTTACTCGTAGATGTTAGCCTCAAACGCCGTGAACAAAGAGATCGCGATTTTAGTACTGCAGCAGACTTTTGATCGCCGTTTTCTCGGGCAAACTGCATATCACGAGTTGTGGTTACGTTAGGACATGAGTTTAAATTCAGGGCTACAAAACCCGTCGTCTGCCGCAGTTCTGGACTGGTCACTCAAAAATCAGCTAGCAACAGAGCCTCTCCCATTTCCGTCATACCTCGCGGTGGCTGCTTCCAACATTACTTTTGTTACAGATTAACAGCATTTGTCATGAGATCCGACTTTTGTCGTCTATAACGGAGCGGTAGCCGGCAGCGGATGTGGCAACATTGTAGCGGCTAGTTGACAGACGTCAACTATTAATCCGAATATCTTCCACCTCTTCAGCAACCGTAATTGGTGTCATATAAATAACAAAGTTTTCCCACTGCATGCATCACTATCCCAAAAAAATTTTCACCGCAAAATGCTGCCGTAATCTCAGGCTCATCAGATTTTAATTGGAAAAATATACGACAGCAGCAACCTGACGATGAACCAGTCGGTTCCAACCGGTAACGACGCTATTTTAATAAACAGCACATATTAACAGACGATGGCTGCTTTTTTCCCCTTCACTGTCTACCACTGACGTGTGTTGTTTCTGGTGTCCTGACGGAACGCACGGTCAACAGCACTTTTTCGAACGGGACGATTGCGTCTACGTGGCAAGGGAAAGGTCAGTCGTGTAGAATGGGCGTCCGGCGGAAACCCGGCCTCGTAATCAGAAACCCACACCTCAGCGGAGACTTAATGGCTTCCCGAGAGCCACACCAAACCGGCACTTCCTGCCGGCCATTTGTGTCATTCACCGGCCGGATGCCAAGCCGAGGCGAAGGGCTGTCGTAGAGTCTGACATTCACTTGCTACCGTTCGTCTTTTAACTACTGAGCTCTAGTTAATTAGTGATACTCTGCGACGATGTGAGACAAAGTCTCACATACTGGAAACAATCTCATCCCAATGAAAGTCTTATGTATTTAGCAAGTCTACTAACACCTATCAATAATTGGCAGACTTGTGGTGCTACAGTGCAACCTCGTTTATCCGGACTAGGTAAGACCGTAGGTTATCTACACTACAAAAAATCCCAATTATCTGGAAATTCGAAAAAAGATGACAAGGGTTAAATGCCATACAAACTCACCCATTACACTAATCTCTGAAATACTACGTAAGTAAATACCAGATTTATTAGTCGTTTACGAGCAGCACGATCACCAATATTAGTTCGTCCGAAGTTGTTTCCGCTCAGCGTTCAAATAAACCATTATTTTGTTCAGCTGCATTGTTGCCCCGGTTGTGGAATGAAGACACAAGACTGCAAAGGTCATCGGTCTTGTTGCCCCTGTTTTGTGTCATAATGACGTTCCACTGAGCATCAACTTCTTTAGTCACTGACACCTGACGTACCGATATTCCATTTCGATCTTTCTAACCAACCGTGGCTGGCTGTGAAGTTAGGATGACGACTGGAAAGCTTATTAAAAACTCCTGCGATATCGGGTCCCAAATCGGAACGCCACTCTCCTTTTCTGCACTAAACCCCAAGATAAAATGCGTTAACTAGCATCTCATTCTTTGCTGTTTTGGTTGTCCCGAGACTTTTTAAAATGCTCTTTTGTCATGACTTTGAAACGAAAGTTTTCAGTTTATTCACGGTTATGCTACCAATCTGACACCATTAAAGTTCCAACAGTAAATTCAGCAGTCATGTTTTGATCAGTTGTCCTTTATTCGTAATACTCAGGGATTCAAACTTTTTGTGCATGGACACCTCTTTGATGTTACACTAAAGGCCATTAAAATTGCTACACCAAGAAGAAATGCAGATGATAAACGGGTATTCATTGGGCAAATATATTATACTAGAACTGACATGTGATTACATTTGGGTGCATAGATCCCGAGAAATCAGAATCTAGAACAACCACCTCTGGCCGTAATAACGGCTGTGATAACGCCTGGGCATTGAGTCAAACTGAGATTGGATGGCGTGTATAGGTACAGCTGCCCATGGAGTTTGATACCACAGTTCATCAAGAGTAGTGACTGGCGTATTGTGACGGGCCAGTTGCTCCGCCACCATTGACCAGACGTTTTCAATTTGTGAGAGATCTGGAGAATGTGCTGGCCAGGGTAGCAGTCGCAATACACGCTTCCAATGTGCGTTCACTGCGATGTCGCCAAACACAGATGCGACCATCATGATGCTGTAAACAGAACCTGGATTCATCCGAAAAGAATGACGTTTTGCCATTCGTGCACCCAGGTTCGTCGTTGAGTACACCGTCGCAGGCGCTCCTGTCTGTGACGCAGCGTCAAGGTTAACCGCAGCCATGGTGTCCGAGCTGATAGTCCATGCTGCTGCAAACGTCGTCGAACTGTTCGTGTAAATGGTTGTTGTCTTGCAAACGTCCCCATTTGTTGACTCACAGATCGAGACGTAACTGCACGATCCGTTACAACCATGCTGATAAGATGCCTATCATCTCGACTGCTAGTGATAACAGGCCGTTGAGATCCAGCACGGCGTTCCGTATTACCCTCGTGAACCCACCGATTCCATATTCTGCTAACAGTCATTGGATATCGACCAACGCGAGCAGCAATGTCGCGATACGATAAACCGCAATCGCGGTAGGCTACAATCCGACCTTTAACGAAGTCGGAAACGTGATGGTAAGCATTTCTCCTCCTTACACGAGGCATCACAACAACGTTTCGCCAGGCATCGCCGGTCAACTGCTGTTTGTGTATGAGAAATCGGTTGGAAACTTTCCTCATGTCAGCACGTTGTGTCACCACAGGCGCCAACCTTGTGTGAATGCTGTGAAAAGCTAATCATTTGCATATCACAACATCATCTTCCTGTCTGTTAAATTTTTCGTCTGTAGCACGTCGTCTTCGTGGTGTAGCAATTTTAATGGCCAGCAGTGTATTTTACATTCTCAACAAACGTGGGCATTACAGTACAACATAACTCAATGTTAAGTAGTTATTTTATTACCTGACACCGCGCCGGTATCTGTACGGCGGTTGGCCCTCTGTAAATTTAATGCTTTTCATCGCGTATTGTTGCCACTATTAAGTTCTGAGGATCAAATACCGTATGGTTACTGTATTAAAACAATAATACTACTAATAATAAATAAGCAAATCCAAATTAAACGTAGATGCACAGTAGTGAGGGCTGCATAAACGGATTCCATTGAAATTATGTTTAATAATTGGCTGCGGTACAGTGAGCGTTTTGGACCGAGTATATCGTAAAATGGCGGTTCCGATACGGGCGCCTTCAGTGAAATATCGCTCATTCGCGGTGAACGCTTGAGTTGTGAACGGGTTAATGCGCTCATGCAGCCAGCAAGATACTGTGGAAGTGATGTTTATCTGGCGGATCGCTCTTTTCACGCGAACAGCCAGAGCTGTCCAGCCGCGAAGTGGTACGCATCCACCCTCACGGTAGAACGGTCATCCGCACGCCCCAACTCATGCCAACATACGCTCCACTCGCTCAGCCGTCGGAAGCGCTGTGCCCAACTCTGTTCTGTTCCGCTAAAATGTTCACCGTCCGTGTTTCGTTATCAACGCTAGGGACAACTGAAGCATGCCCGTGCAATACAAGTAGACACTCAGATCGTTCGAGGCATGCTGACTGGCGACGCCTGCCTGGAGAAGTACCGACATGAGTATCTTTTTTTTTTTACATGTAAAGTGGACTGATCAGCCACAAAAATATCTTGACAACCTATTTAATAACGAGCTGGTCCACCCTTGGAACACAACACAGTAATGATTCTGTGTGGCATGGATTCGACAGTCCTTGGTACGTACCCAGAGATCCACGGATCCAATGTCTACGCACAGGTCACACCATTCCCAGGCGAATTTCGTGGCCAAGACATAAACGTCAGTTCACCACAATGCTCTTCAAACCACTGTTCAATGATTTTGGTGTTGTGAGAAGAGCAGTTATCTTGCAGGAAGATGTCACCGTCATCAGGGAAGACAAGCGTGAAGGGAATACTCATGCAGTTTCCAGTTGTCATGGTGCCATCCATGATTGCCACATATACCGTTATTCCCTGGTGAATGTCCCCCGTAGCATAATATTGATCACATCGGTCTGCATTCGCAGCACACTATATGTTTGGAGTAGCTCTTCTCCAAATGACAGTGTATCCGGGCCCGACCACCGACCTGGTGTGACAAACTTGATTCATACGAACAGGAGTGTTTCCAATGAACCAGCATACAATCTTGATGATCTTGTAACTACTGCAATCGCAAGTGCCGATATAGTTGGTCAACATGACAACACGTAGGGATTGTACACTTCAGACCCCATGATCAACAGTGTGCCCTTGCTGCGCAAGAAACACGTGGTGGAATAAAAAATAACAGACCAAAATTGAAGGAATGAGACTGGTCCTAGAAAGGCGCCATCAATAATATGGAAGTGAAGTGTTTGTAAGGCCAGAGGTCAATATTAAGTCTCCAAGTCTAACATGCAGGGGTAACACAAAATTACTAACAACAGAACTAGAGACGTACACAGCAACTTCAGTCTACAAATCACCTAATGATGAACGCAGTTTCGACACGGAAATGAATTTCAAAACGAAAGTTTCAAGACTGTATTAGGAGATTTCAACTGCAGAAACACAAACTGGGCTATGAAACTACAGACAAGAACGGCAATGAGTTGGGAATCTGGATGGAAAGTGAAGAACTTAAACTCACACGCGACGTCTTAGTGAAGTGGAAGATAGCGCAAGGACTACAATCCGGACAATATTTCCATCAGTTCCAAAGCAGCTCAACGTGAGTCAAAAGCGCCTGAGGAACCCACAGCAAAAACACAGCATAATACCATAACGTGTGCAGCAGTAGGAATTATCAACCCAGAACGAGTCCCTTTAAAACGACGATTCAACTTCAAAAAGGCGTCCAAAGTTTCTCACACGAATTAAACAAAGAACTTGCAAGACTTAAAGCGGTTCCAACATCGCCTGCGTGTTTCGTAGTCCTATTTCTCGGAAATACATACCCCGTGAAAGCAGAACTATACATACGCGACCCCAACGAAGAATGAGGTAGCCTGCTAAAGATCTATCAGGATATATACGAACATGTCCAGTAGCTGAAGAAACCATTCAAGCCGATGAAGAGCTGATGACACATAATAGAAGCAGAAGGGAAAAATGTTCAAATATTTGGTTGCTCTAGATGGCTCAAAATAATAAACCACCGTAATGAAAAATCTAAGCAATGACGCTAAAAAAATCAAGAGAGACAGTCAGTTTAGTAACATCAAATGAAATAGCTTACCAAGTACTTAAGAACGGGAAAACAGAGCCGAAATCACATACCAAAATTATCACGATACACTGAGGAGAAGTAACTCTTTTAGCTTATCTTTTGCAACTGAAAAATTAGTAAGTGCCGTAAAGCAAATGGAAAGTAATATAGGTGCAGGCTCAGATGATATAAGAACAGAGCAGATGCAGAATTTCGTATCAGAGCTATAAGAAACAACTAGATATTTCAAGCTGACAAACGTAATGAGAAGTATTCTCCCGACCAAAAGATTCTACGTAACGCTGCTAGATACGAAGCGCCACAGAAGAAACCACAACGGATCTTCTCAAGGCAATGTGCTATGCCCGATTCTCTACATATATGTACGAATGATCTACCAGATGCAAGGCGATTTATCTTTGCGGATGACACTGATGAGACGGCCCAAGAGAAGATTATTGAGAAAGTTGTGAAGCCAAAAGAAGCAACGCACTTGGAAGGTTAGGAGAGTATTATGACCTGAACCATCCCAAGACCCATCCGCGGAAAGACTGTAGTAAAATATTTTCACGCAAGAAACGCAGACGCTGAAAGAAAACTTAATATTAAGTGAAGTGGACTAACCTAAGGACATCACACAGATCCATGCCCGAGGCAGGATTCGAACCTGCTACTGTAGCGGACGCGCGGCTCCAAGCTGTAGCGCCTAGAACCGCTCTGCCACTCCGACCGGCGGTTCGTCTGGTGTGTTTATGATGACGATGACATATAAAGACGCCAAAAACATTCCTGTCCACCTTGCCAAATGCGAAAATATCTCTGGAATGGAAAAATTTCGAAACAAAATGCTAGAGTATAGTTTTCGACTGAGGGAAGAAACGCAATTGTACAAAACTGGTTTCATGTTTATAACCACTTTTATTGACTTGTATATACAATACACAATTTAGCACCAGATCCTGGTTCCCCGTTGTGTTTCCGGAATTTATGGCCCAACTTTTTCTTCGTTCGAGATCACTTTGAAATCTAAACATGCGAGAACCATTTTTTGCAATAGTTAATGCAGTTCACAGCTGAGCGGCTAGTCGTATTTCCACGAATTCTTCAATACATTTAAGTGTAAGCCTCCACTCGTATCGTGACTTATTGTTGCTGTTGTCGTCTTCAGTCCTGAGACTGGTTTGATGCAGCTCTCCATTGCTGCTCTTATCCTGTGCAAGCTGCTTCATCTCCCAGTACCTACTGCAACCTACATCCTTCTGAATCTGCTTAGTGTATTCGTCTCTTGGTCTCCCTCTACGATTTTTACCCTCCAAGCTGCCCTCCAATACTAAATTTGTGATCCCTTGATGCCTCAGAACACGTCCTACCAACCGACCCCTTCTTCTAGGCAAGTTGTGCCACAAATTTCTCTTCTCCCCAATTCTATTCAATACCTCCTCATTAGTTATGTTATCTACTGTAGTGCTACAACGATGAAAATTAATATTACGACGATGTCAAACCTTATTTTCATGATTTAAAGAAGTATTCATGATATTAAAAATGTAATTATAATCTTATTATTTTCATTTTTGTGCTCAGTGTATGAAAGACTTTCAAGTGCACGGAATAAATTAGCATTGTTTGTACTACGAAACTATATATGATTGTTAAGGGTTAAGCATGTAATAATTCCATGTAAGACATTTTGTTGAGTCTGAATTTTGTTCTCGTACTGGTCGGTAGAGTAGAAAAAGTTACTTAATCAATGTGAAGGTATAAAGGCTGGAAAAAGGAGGGGGGGGGAGAGAGAGAGAGAGAGAGAGAGAGAGAGAGAGAGAGAGAGAGAGAGAGAGAGAAGGTAAATACAATTTATTCAAAACAAATATCTCTAAACTACAACCTCTTGTGATTTTCTATAACTAAAAATTGCAAGGTCTAATCTGAGCCCGTCCTGAATAACAGAGAAGAACATTTATGTTATCATATATTTTCTTCGTTTGACCACGGTTGTGATTCGCATGTTTCTTTTTGTTACGCGACGTGTTATGAATATTTTCATTGTATGCGCAAAAGTGCACACAGCTTTAACCGAACCTGCGTCTTTCGGAAACGATAACGTTTAAACAGTACAAGTACGCGAATACCGTCTAAATCGCAAACGTAATCGCCAAAGGGTTATCTGGACCAAATAATTCTTATGAAATGTGTATTCTCGAAAGCGAGCAGCACTGCACCATCACTGACTCGCAACAATCGAAAGAGTACAATACGGCGCTTAAATAAAATTGCCACCTTTTAATAATTATTATCATCCCATTAAATGAATAAATAGCAATTCAGTGGCTATCTAATCAATAAACAGAGGGGGCAAATCACTACCCATATAATCTCCAGCATTCTTCTGTAGCACCACATTTCGAAAGCTTATATTCTCTTCTTGTCCAAACTATTTATCGTCCATGTTTCAGTTCCATACATGGCTACACTCCATACAAATACTTTCAGAAACGACTTTCTGACACTTAAATCTATACTCGATGTTAACAAATTTACAGTCTACATTTTATATCCGCTCTACTTCGACCATCATCAGTTATTTTGCTCCCCAAATAGCAAAACTCCTTTACTACTTTAAGTCTCTCATTTCCTAATCTAATTCCCTCAGCATCACCCGACTTAATTCGACTACATTTCATGATCTTAGTTTTGCTTTTGTTGATGTTCATCTTATATCCTCCTTTCAAGACACTGGCCATTCCGTTCAGCTGCTCTTCCAAGTCCTTTGCTGTCTCTGGCAGAATTACAATGTCATCGGCGAACCTCAAAGTTTTTTATTTCTTCTCCATGGATTTTAATACTTACTCCGAATTTTTCTTTTGTTTCCTTTACTGCTTGCTCAATATACAGATTGAATAACATCGGGGAGAGGCTACAACCCTGTCGAACTCCATTCCCAACCACTGCTTTCCTTTCATGTCCCCCGACTCTTACAACTGCCATCTGGTTTCTGTACAAATTGTAAATTGTAATAATCATGACTTATGTGCAGACAGTATACAGACAGGTGTGACTATCCTGTGCTTTGAAGAAAACATGGCGGACAGTTTAGCTCAGGTTACAGGAGTCTTGCGTTGACCGGCAAGTGGCGGGTGCGGCGCTGTAACGATAGGAATGCGATTTCTGGAGGCGGCCACCACGCTCCAGTGGGCGCCAGCGGTGTGGCGCGACGTGACGGTGCAGCCAGGCGCCGGGCGTTCGTCCAAGCGTGACGCCGGCGGGACCGCTGCCGAATGAGACTGCTCCCCCCAAAAACGGAATAGCCGCGTGCGCCAAGCGTTAAAGTGAAATACCTGGCGGCGGCGGCTTCTCTCTCTCTCTCTCTCTCTCTCTCTCTCTCTCTCTCTCTCTCTCTCTCTCTGTGTGTGTGTGTGTGTGTGTGTGTGTGTGTGTGTGTGTGTGTGTGTGTGGAGGCAGCTGCGCAGAGGGGGTAGGCTATCGCAAGTTATATCAATAGAGTTGCTGATTGTAAAATGATGCCGGCCGGGGTGACCTTGCGGTTCTAGGCGCTACAGTCTGGAACCGAGCGACCACTACGGTCGCAGGTCCGAATCCTGCCTCGGGCATGGATGTGTGTGATGTCCTTAGGTTAGTTAGATTTAATTGGTTCTAAGTTCTAGGCGACTGATGACCTCAGAAGTTAAGTCGGATAGTGCTCAGAGCCATTTGAACCTTTTTTTTTTTTTTTTTTTTTTTTGTAAAATGGTGCCTCTCTAAAAGTGCGGCATTGTCTAATTGGTCATCAGCAAAACACACGGATAGTCATTTCACCAGGAACAGAACAGAACAGAACAGAACAGAACAGAACAAATCTGCGGTCCAGCCATATTAATATGCCCACCGCCTATGTTCGATGCCATCGTATAACAACCACTCACAGACGGCACGTGGCAGCACCAACAGTGGAAGGCATATAAAGCGTGTCAGGGGGACGCGGGAATCACTGGTTTCGTTGTTGTAATACGGAAAGTCAAAAAGCGCTTGATAATAAGCTTTCGAGTCAAGGGCGGAAGCATTTCTAAAATGGCCACGTCTAAAAACTCTTCGCGTGGCGGTGTGGTTAAAGTATACCGTTCATGGTAAAATGGCGCTATCCAAACCTGGTGCTGAGGCAACTGTGGTACACAACGGACAATATATGACAGAGCCGCCGCGATGTGAAGGGCTAACAGGCGTATAACTGTTCAGCAACCGACCGTGAAGATGAAACAAGGGGCTGCAAAACAGTGTCTCCTCAACGACAGTTCAGCGAACACTGCTGCGTATGGGCTTCCGCAATACGCGCCTGGTTCATGAAACAATGCTGACTGCTGTTCATCGGCAACGAAGGCGAGAACTTGCACAAAACCGCAACTGGACGTCCATTGACTGGCGACAGGTGGCCTTTTCACATGAATCACGTTTTATGCTCCATCTGGCAGACGGCCCCTTGCCGTGTATTGAGTGAAATGTCTGAAAGCAAACACTCTGCAACCTAGAGGGAGCATTATGGTCTGGGAAATGTTTTCGTTGCATTCCCTGAGTGCGCTCGTCATTCTAGAAGGCACGATGGATCAACGCAAGTATGCGTCTATCGTTGGGGCCCATTCCCATCCCTACATGCAGGCTGGTTCTTCCACGGCACTATGGCATCTACCAGTAGGACAATGTCACGTGTCACACAGTTCGCAGAATACGTGCGCTAGGCGGAGAGTGCCAGGACGAGTTTGCTGCACCCCCTGGCCATCAAACTACCCGGATTTAAAGCCAGCGACAATCTACAGAATCACCTCAACTGGGCTGCCCGCGCAATGGATTTTCAACCGAGACACCTAGCGCAGCTGGCCGCGGCAACGGAGTCGGCACCGCTTCATATCCCTGTAGTTACCTTCCAGACCCTCACTAACACACTTCCTCGCAGCGGTCCGCGCTGTAAAAGTTGGGTTTTCAGGCTTTTGACAGGTGGTCACATTAATGTGGCTGGATGCTATGTTCTGCAGTATAGCCACTATGTAATAATTAAATATACAGGTCCCTTTCTGCCAGTTGTTGTGGCCTTCAGTCCAAAGACTGGTTTAACGCAGTTCTTCATGCTAATCCATCCTGTGCAGCCTCTTTATCTCAACGTAACTATTACACACATTTCAGTTTGCTTACAGTATTCACGCCAAATTCACGTCTCCTTGATGCCTCAGGATTCGTGTCATCAACCGAGTCTTTCCTTTAGTCAAGTTTGCCACCGATCTCTTTCTCCCCAATTCGACTCACTGGCTGTTCACTAGTTACTCAATCTACCCATTTGATCTTCAGCATTCTTCTGCGCCACGACATTTCAAAAGCATGTATTCTCTTCTTGTCTGAAATGCTTTCCGTCCACCTTTCACTCCGTACGACCCTACACTCCGGTCAAAATATCTAGAGAAGACTTCCCAACATGTAAATTAATATTCGGTGTTAACTAGTATCTGTAGTAGATTTTGCCTGATTTCATGCTACCATAATAACGTGTCATGCAATTCTATTTCTGAGAATTCTCGGCCGCGCAGTTCAGAGGCAATGAAGACGCCCCTGCAACGTTTTCGATTCGAAGTGTTTGATAACCCACCCTACGGCCCGGACTTGGCTCCCTCTGAGTGACACCTCTGATTCGCTGACTATGAAGACAACGTTTTGGGTGAGACAACAAGCTGCAGATCGGCGAAGCGAATTGGCAGAAAGTACAGGCGGCAACTCCCTATGGCGAGGGCATTGCAAAGTTGGTATACTGATACTGTTTAAGTCGGAGCAGCGATTAGGCCCAGAAATAACTGGAAGATATAGCAAACTGTTGCAAATAAAACATTTTTGATTTTCATTGTGGTTTCTATTTTGCGACAGAGCGGACCTTACTTTTCGAGTCGCCCTAGTGGTGGTGGTTGTGGTTGCGATGGCAGTAGTAGTAGTAGTGGTGGTGGTGGTGGTGGTAGTAGTAGTAGTAGTAGTAGTAGTAGTAGTAGTAGTAGTAGAACCTTGGGATCCTACTTTAGTTTCACTTGTCTCCTTTATCATTCAATATATATAATGTTTTATACTAGCGCAAACTAAGAAGGATGTGTCGTTAGATATAGGATGGGAGATATATCTGTAAATGTTGCCACATACAATAAACGCGTAAATAAAACATGAAGGGTGTGAGTACGGCAAATAAACGAACAATTGTACTCAGGGTGGTCTGTAAACCAGACCAAGCCTTAATTCATCGCGTGGATTCGAATCGGTTCTGCCTCCCTTCTGACTGTCAAGAGCTAACGCTCCAACCTTTACGGCATGAGAACAGGTCTACAAGGTAGCCACTTCGTATCAAATTAAACTCTTCACGGTAACAACTTTAGAAGGATACTATTCTCATCGTCGACTAAAGTGCAAGCTACGTTCTGCTTTAACTTAAGCACTGCTCTCTTGTGAGGACTAAAAATGCACTCTCTTAAAAAGTGGCGCTCCGAAATACGTGCGCCGTAAGCACAGCCAATTTCTGGGTCCTCCAGCTCGGGTACAAAGCCACTTCCCTGAGGGCAAAGCGCCGTACACGGGTAGTTGGAAAGGGTTCCTTCCCGCCGTCACCGTGACCGCAAGGAAGTGCTTTGAAGACAGGAACTTACTGCTCCTCGTGCCTAACCACCTTTCCTTCCACTGTCACGAGACAGTGTGTCCCATAATAATGTATACACTCTTTGAAACAGATTATCTCTTTAATTAAAGGAGACAGAAATACAACTTACAAGGCGCTGAAAACATAACAATGCTTTCTTTTGTTTCAGAATTGTCAGCAAACATGGCGTTATCGTTTGAACAACGGAAATGGGTGCTGAAGTGTTACTGGAAAACAGAGAATGTGAGTGCTGCACGCCGACGCTGGAGAGTTGAATTCGGAACACAACCACACACAAGAGTAACAGTTACAAGACTCAGAGATAAGTTTGAAGTCGAGGGAACGGTGCACGATATGAAGGGACATATCGGACGAAAGAGAAGTAACAGACAATGAGAGTGCTGATGCAATAATCCAGGCATACACACAATCCCTGAAGAAATCTGTGAGAGAATGCTCTCGTGACACTGGGATTTCCACAAGTAGTGTTCAGAGAGTTCCGTAGTCTCAGAACTCTAAGCCTAACATTCCAAGAACTTTCCATGCTCTTAATGAGGACGCTCATGACACGCCAAGCGATTTTTGTAAGTGGTTCATTAACAGATGTGAAGAAGAGCAACGTTTCCAAGATCGAACTCTTTGGTCAGATGAAGCGACGTTTAAAACTTGATGGAACAATTAACGCCTAACTGCGTGTACTGGGCCAGGGAAAATCCATAGGTAACCGAGCGAAGGTATGTTAATCCACCAGAAGTAACATTCTGGTGTGGTCAGTCTTCTACAGGGTTAATCCGGCCATACTTCTTTGATAACACTGTCACAGGCGACTCGTACTTGGAAATGTTGGAAATTATAGCTCCTAATTTTAGAGTTGTGTTTGGAAATGAAGATTATTACTTTCAACAGGCTGGGGCGCCACCTCACTTTCACCTGGATGTAAGGGCATTTCTCAATCGTACATTTCCTGTCAGATGGTTAGGAAGAAGAGGGAGTGTGGAGTATCCCGCTCGGTCTCCACATTTGACTCCTCTAGACTTCTTTCTGCGGGGTACTATCAAGAACGCAGTTTACGTTGCGAGACCACGCACACGGGATGATCTTAGAGAGCAAATTGAGCAAGCCTGTGATGCTATTCCGGTGGAAACAATAAAGTTGGCATGCCGCTCAATCAAAGGTCGTTGCCGACGATATACTGCGATGGGCGGATACCAGTTTGAACATTTACCACGTCAAGTCGGACCATGAGGCACGTAACACCACTAAAATTGTATTTCTACCGTCTTTCATTAAAGAGATCTACAGTTTCAAAGAGTATAACTTTATTTTGGGACACCCTGTATATTACGAGTGGCTCCGCTCCTGTTTTCTCGGAGGCATCAATAGATGCCTCTGATGTCACGGTATCGTGAGCCTGGTAGCTATTCGAGCAGACGAATTGAACTAGCTGTTCATAGTATCTTCCATTAATTCAGTCACTGATACAACTGCTGCTTTTTATTTCTTGAAAGTGAGAACCGGTCAACTTCATGTATTAAGTAAGTACGCAACAATAATTTAGCTAAGTGTGTTAAAGCAGAGCACGTTGTTGCGGCACCGTGGGTCAGTTGGTAATGGCTTCTCCTACGATCCTACTGGCCCCGTGCTCACATCCACTCTGAGGCTTCAAATCTTTTTTTTCCCCCAGTTACGTGAAAATCGCCATTTTACACCACATTTCGAAGTTCGCTAAAAAGGAGATCACACGGCAATCGCATTTTTTTTCACTTTTTACATTAAGTACGAGAGAAGTTCAGGGCTCAAATATCAATCCATTTAAGCAGTTTGATGTAGCTCTCAGAAAGTGACGGAAAAATTGACTCTGAATTTTAATTCACGAAATATGCATTTGAGACTGGTAATCGCCGTTCGAGTCTCATTTCGGACATCATCAGTTTTTTCGTTTTATTTTAGTTAAGTTACAATACTGACTTCATTAAAATATAAAATTAATGAAATATATAGTAAACACATGTGACTAAGTTTTCATGAAAAGTGTAGGTGAGTTGGAGGCAGGGAGACAATATAATTGTACAGTGTGCTCGATGCCGCAAAAGTTTTTGTTTTCCGTGTTTTACGACTTCAGTCAGTGGCTCGTCTAGGACCAGATCTGTAGTATAGAACAATGGATTCATTCCAAGCCAAAAGTAGTTAATTTTTAATTTCTGTCCCAAAATTTTATTTGCAAAGAAAATCGGAATTTTGCATGGAATATGTAATCAGAAATAAGCAAATCTGGATTTTCATGAATACTGATAATTACAAGTATGAGTTAATTAGTTGATACGATATGTGATCAAGAAGCAACGAGAAATTTTGTTTTTCCAACAGAATCTTTATTTGCTTAGCAACATAAACATTGTCCCTTCAAAGTAATAACCCCTAGATATAATACACTTGTGCCAACTCATTTTCCAATCTTGGAAGCACTTTTGGAACTCACTTTTCGTTTAAGTGTTCAGTTTTTCAGTGATTCTGATTTTTTCTCGTCGATGGTGGTAAAATAACGTTCTTTCATGGTTCTTTTCAGCCTCGGGAATAGAAAGAAGTAGTAAGGGACCATGTCTGGTGAATATGGTGTCTGAGGCAACATAACCGTTTTGTTTTCTGTCAAAAAATCATGAATACGCACTGAGCTGTGAGCGGATGCATTATCGTGATGCTATTTCCACGAATAATTTTGCCACAATTCTGATCATCGTCTTTAGATTGCTTCGCGCCCGGCACTATCGCAAATGAGTGTGCTACGTCACCAATTTTATCGAGAAAGGCGACATAAAGAGACCTCTATTCTTTACTGCAAGCTTCTTTGAATTTTGCGCAGTGTCTTCTCGAATAGTTTACGTAAAATCGTTTGAGAAAGACTAAAGAGCATGCGCCTCGATTCAACGCTGTTCACGCCCCATATATACCATACCTGACCTGGTAACGACCCTAAACACGAGTAAGAGTAATAAACTC
The DNA here is from genome assembly GCF_023897955.1 of Schistocerca gregaria. Classification (NCBI taxonomy): domain Eukaryota; kingdom Metazoa; phylum Arthropoda; class Insecta; order Orthoptera; family Acrididae; genus Schistocerca; species Schistocerca gregaria. The sequence goes on along the minus strand of NC_064926.1, from coordinate 308,230,516 downwards.
AGGCGGTCGTTTCATATGACACTGTAAAAGGTGACTCTAATCATTACATGCCCGCCATTGGTGTGTACCTGCACGAAGTTACTTTCACATTTGACCATCTCTTCTGGGTGCTTCATTCTTTTGTCAGGCAGTATACGACAACTCAAAGTTGTGGTTGACATTCACTCGGTGCAAGAAATACCGAGATGCTTGATTACATATTACCACTAGCTATCACATGCGCTTCGTGCGCATTATTAGACAAACAGTTGATCTTTAGAATACACAGAATGCAATATGACAGAGTAATACCCAGAAGTACACTATGGAAAAGTTGCACTGCCAATACCTGAGGAAAGTGAGTACAAATTGAGGGTAACAGGTTACAGAATCGTTTGCGTGACTAGAAAGTTGCCATACGGGATACTGAATACGACACATTGATTTTCTACGTCTGGAAAGTTATCACGAGCTCTGGGGCAAAGAAACGCTCTGACGTAAAAGTGGCTGGGGGATAAAGCAATTCGGGCACAATAAGTTGCTGAAATATGAAACAGACCTTGGCATCGATCGCATGCCTGAGGAGACCGCTGCCTTTTCATCTCTCGCGAGGCGTCCCCACGAGCTGTGCAATTCACGAAGTTCCTTTTCTGCTTTTGTTCGATTTACAGCAACGGATACATTCAGCGCGATTTGTACATGCATGAACCGTTCCACAGAAAAGAAGCACGGAAGTGGGTGTAACGGGCCTTTGTAAACACAGGATACCATTTTCCGTTTGAAGGAATTTCGTCCTTCGCTGTACACAAGTTGTTATTTTTATTCTGAACGCTGCTGGTTCAAGAGAACAGCGCTTCGAACGTCCAGTTTTACAACTCAGGTCAGGTAAGAGGCAGTTGTCTGTTGTAACTCATCATGCTTGCGCCGTTGATTGTAATGTTTTACTGTTCAATACACGACTGCAATTTCGGCGTTTAGGCCATTATCGACGATCGTTGAGCGACTGTTCCCGCCAAGTAGTTTATTTCACATTCTTACACGGTTGTGATAATACAGGCACACCTATTTTATTAAATGTTTTATTCAAAGGTCAAATTAAAATGCCATCCGCGTTTTCCTGATAACGGCCTCGAAATCACTATGTTTGTAATTTTTTTTACTTATACCAAGGCATTGTTTTTGCTTTGACAATAAATTAAGTACCGAAACTGCAATCGTATATTGAAAAATAAAACAATGCAACGTAGTGGAAACATGATGTCTTCCCAAAAATTCACTGGGCTGTGGTCCCCAAGCACCAGAAGTCTTTCAATTTCTGAAAGTTGGGAAAGTCAGTTTATGTGAAAAGAATGACGTACTGCACTAACCACTTCGATAGTGGTTAGTAGAAGTTGATGCCATCCTCAATTTGATTATAAAGAGTGTTCTTTTGTACCCCTTTTATTGCGCTATCTGATTAATCAAAAATTGTTACGTCACGGATCTGTTTTATTTTATTTACTGTGATAACTCATTATGGATAAAAAAATTGCGCGATCGCCTCATGCTTTTATTACTGTTGGAATCCTTTTTTTTCCCCTTGACGAAATGAACGGTCGGTGAACGTTTTATTTTCCAATGACGTTGAGGTAATTACAGGCAGGGTACTACGTCACTTGGAAAGGGATGGATGAGGAAACTGATATTATACCTTTGTGAAAAAATATGAAACTGATAGACAAACAGGGGCCTGCACTCTCTTCCTTCACAATACAAGCACAGCGTGTTAACCACCGCTCAACTAGCTTGACGACCTCCAACAACAAAAGGCGGCAGTGATTCAACTGGAAGGAAAACGCAGGGAGAAATATTTTGTTTGAAGGACAGTATACAACGCTGTGGAAAAAAATCGCCACGAATGGCTAAACTAATGACTAATGCTGCTACTGGCCGACCACGAAATTATTGTATTTTGCCTCCCGTGGTCGTTATCGGAAACAGGCGGTGACAAAGTAAGCTAGTATAGCGGCGACTAGGGAAAATACGCCGAACTGCAAATGCTTTTACGACAGTTGTGGATATAATATGAAGTGGTTCATCATGTCCTCGTGAATCATCACGATAACAACATACGGTAAGCCGACCGAAGCGCCGTACCACCAGGTGCAATAATATTGTGGTCGACTAATACAAACTTCAAATAAATAATTAAAATGAAAGAAACTGTTGTACTGCTTCTATCTCAATAACAAAATGTTTCGCCGAGGCAAAACACATGCCAGTTAAACGAGTACTGCCATTCTGGAGAGTTGAATGAAATACAATGGAGTAAAGGTTGATGTAAATAAGGCATGTTGGGGCATAGGATGTCAGTTAATTTATCCTGTTCTTAAAACTTTAAATGGCGTTGTGTTGTTAATTTGAACATGATTTTTCTTGATGAAGGCTTAGCTAAAACTGTATGAACGTATGGAGAATACTACATACAGCAAATCTGCTCTAGAATTACAACTCGGGAAAGTAAGGGTCTGAACGCAGAAAAAGGTATTTTAGAAGCGAATCGAGAACGCAGTCTATTCCTCTCTCACGCGGAGGAGATGGCCTTATTGTAGGCAACACACCGCACACGCACACTGCACAGTGCCTACTCCCTGCCGCCTCTCAGGGGCACATCTTAGCGGCTTCTCTAACTTAACTTGTTCCCCATGACGTGATCTGTCACCTCTATACGTTTGATGTAAGGTCTTTGAAACACTGTGGCGTGTGACTATAAGGGTCTACCAATGACCCCACACAGGAATGAGAATAGGGACGAATTGCCGATAGGAGTGGCAGAAGCTCCCAAAGCCGCTGTAGTATGCGTCAGCTGGCGCACAATGGAGCAGCTAATTAGGACGAATTCCTGTGCGGTTGTAAATGGGGGGGGGGGGGGGGGGAGAGGAGGATGAGGGGGGGGGGAGAGCGAGAGAGAGAGAGAGAGAGAGAGAGAGAGAGAGAGAGAGAGAGAGAGAGAGAGATATTGGGGTGGGAGGGGGGATGCCAGGAATCGACCGCTGACCACGCGCGAGTACTCTGCTAACGCCATTCTCTATACCCATTCAGGCGTTTTTGTTTGACGCGCTGCTGACCCAGCGGGCTGACCCGTCACTTGCCGGCCTCAGCGAATACCAAGAGGCGGCACCACTTGACCTTACACCTTCTGTTGTTCGCGCCACGCTTGAACTCACCAACAACTCAATCACCGGAGCTTTTCACAGACTGCACCGTCTTCTCGCGATAGAGGCTGTCAAAATCTTCGGCTGTGTTTCACCATGGCTGTAGCTACATTTACTCGCTTCAAGTCACTGTGAAGTGCACGGAAGATGGTACTTTTCATTTTTCTATTGCATTTTATTCACATTATATTCATCGAGGGTAAGTGCTTTTACGCTTCTGTGCGAGCTGATGTTTGCCTAAGTTTATCTGCGCGATCTCCACGGGATAAATACGCGCGGAGCTTTTTAAAAAAAATAAAGTCATCCATATATCTGAGAGTCAAGATACGTAGAGTTTTGAACTGGAACGACCATTTAGTTTGCTGGTAAAGCATACAATAGGCTTAGATTCATTGACAGGATCCTAGGGAACTGTAGTTTTCTACAAAACACATGTACGGCCCATACTGGAATATTGTTCAAGCATTAATAAAAAGTATTTTAAAATTCGTCCGTGGAACTACAAGAGAATGCCTAGTTATAACAACATATGCGATTTGTTTTGCTTAAACAGAACATAGTCAGTGGTCTGCAATCAACTACATCTACAATTGTGGTTTCCTTTAAGATCTAAAAACAGTTTGTTACAAGAGATACTAAAGCGTGAATTTTTATTTATGGCATTTTATGTCCTGTTTTCCCTTAAATTTGAATTAATTTTATGTTTCACATTCATCTTAAACTATATACACTCCTGGAAATGGAAAAAAGAACACATTGACACCGGTGTGTCAGACCCACCATACTTGCTCCGGACACTGCGAGAGGGCTGTACAAGCAATGATCACACGCACGGCACAGCGGACACACCAGGAACCGCGGTGTTGGCCGTCGAATGGCGCTAGCTGCGCAGCATTTGTGCACCGCCGCCGCCAGTGTCAGCCAGTTTGCCGTGGCATACGGAGCTCCATCGCAGTCTTTAACACTGGTAGCATGCCGCGACAGCGTGGACGTGAACCGTATGTGCAGTTGACGGACTTTGAGCGAGGGCGTATAATGGGCATGCGGGAGGCCGGGTGGACGTACCGCCGAATTGCTCAACACGTGGGGCGTGAGGTCTCCACAGTACATCGATGTTGTCGCCAGTGGTCGGCGGAAGGTGCACGTGCCCATCGACCTGGGACCCGACCGCAGCGACGCACGGATGCACGCCAAGACCCTAGGATCCTACGCAGTGCCGTAGGGGACCGCACCGCCACTTCCCAGCAAATTAGGGACACTGTTGCTCCTGAGGTATCGGCGAGGACCATTCGCAACCGTCTCCATGAAGCTGGGCTACGGTCCCACACACCGTTAGGCCGTCTTCCGCTCACGCCCCAACATCCTGCAGCCCGCCTCCAGTGGTGTCGCGACAGGCGTGAATGGAGCGACGAATGGAGACGTGTCGTCTTCAGCGATGAGAGTCGCTTCTGCCTTGGTGCCAATGATGGTCGTATGCGTGTTTGGCACCGTGCAGGTGAGCGCCACAATCAGGACTGCATACGACCGAGGCACACAGGGCCAACACCCGCCATCATGGTGTGGGGAGCGATCTCCTACACTGGCCATACACCTCTGGTGATCGTCGAGGGGACACTGAATAGTGCACGGTACATCCAAACCGTCATCGAACCCATCGTTCTACCATTCCTAGACCGGCAAGGGAACTTGCTGTTCCAACACAACAATGCACGTCCGCATGTATCCCGTGCTACCCAACGTGCTCTAGAAGGTGTAAGTCAACTACCCTGGCCAGCAAGATCTCCGAATCTGTCCCCCATTGAGCATGTTTAGGACTGGATGAAGCGTCGTCTCACGCGGTCTGCACGTCCAGCACGAACGCTGGTCCAACTGAGGCGCCAGGTGGAAATGGCATGGCAAGCCGTTCCACAGGACTACATCCAGCATCTCTACGATCGTCTCCATGGGAGAATAGCAGCCTGCATTGCTGCGAAAGGTGGATATACACTGTACTAGTGCCGAAATTGTGCATGCTCTGTTGCCTGTGTCTATGTGCCTGTGGTTCTGTCAGTGTGATCATGTGATGTATCTGACCCCAGGAATGTGTCAATAAAGTTTCCCCTTCCTGGGACAATGAATTCACGGTGTTCTTAATTCAGTTTCCAGGAGTGTAAATATGTTGACATATCAAGATTAAATAACCACTGCAACTATTTTTTTTTTATACCCAAGTATATAAAGATCAAAAAATGTTCGACGGCTGCGACAAACTTCTCAAAATGTTTGGCAGAAACACGTAATTACCTTAATGTGGAAACAAGTGAAACAAACCAAATTACTGTGGCACTACCGACTTCACACACATCGAATGCTAGAGCACAATATATCAGACATCAGAAATGTGGAGAAAAAGAACGTGTGGATCATTGACATTCCCACGCCAGCAGATATCGACGAAAACCAACCTGACCTGAAAACCGACTACAGCTACTCTGGCGTAAACCAGTGAGGGTCGTCGCAGTGGTTCTCGGCGCACTGGGAGCGGGGCCAAAAAAATCGTAGTGGACTCTTGAAAACCAGTGGCTCAGTGGGAAAATGTTTGATAAAGGTTTGAAATTATGTGTAAAGTCTGTTGGAACTAACCAAGTTCTCTCATTCTCAAATACTTGATGAATGACGTCCGGGTATTTGCGCGCCACCAGTTACGCTACCTCACCACACAGCTTGTAACCGTAATACTTGTCGTATTGTATAGAAAGTTTGACAATCGATTATACCTCTTAATCAGTAGATTTGACAGCATTTTAAATTCGGCCAATAACTGCGCGAATTACTGAAAACCATTTTTCCCCTCCGGAAGTCGTTAGGTAGGCTATCTGCAGCCGCTACCAGGTTCCGAAATAGTCTCTTATCAACAAAGATTGGAAATTCTGCATCTGCTTGTTTGCTGTTGTAGTAATAGTTTGTTTACGTGACTCGGAATGAATTAGCCCGAAAATGTGAGAAGTACATATTATGTAGTGCAGTTACTTTCACAATTATTACTACAACACACACACATGTTTGACGACAAACGTACCTGACACAAAATCCAACTGTGCACTACGCACTACGCTCCTGAACAAAGGTCTGAAGACAACGGCTATATTAGCGTGTAACTGAGCGGGATGCCGTTACTAGCAGTCATTTCCGCCTACGATCGAGAACACCTTCATGGGGGGATGGGTGCCTTATTTCAGTCTTCGCTAATTTAGCTTCCTGGGAACTGCGGTCTGCCGATTATAATAGATCCCTGAAGGAATGTGTAGTAAAATGACTGAACTTAAATCTACCAAAAGCTAATCGTTCGGAGGTGGGATACATCACGGCCACAACGGCAGGAGCACATTAAAAACCATGGAGAATCAGAAATTTAATATTAACTTGCATTTAGGCGACATTGTATGTCCTATGCCGCCAATGTTAAACTATCGAATTTTGTAACCCATTTTCTTGGAAACATTTTAAGACGCCAACTTATAATCCTCCATAATTATTGGATGCACCTTTCTAGATGCACTGAACTACAATTATTACTAAAATTGTATTCTGGGGCATGTTATCTTCTTTTTTTTTTCAAACACTCAATTTTTGACAGAATTTTGTAAATAAATGAACATAAAAACAAAAAACTCAGTATACTTTAATTATTCTAGTTCCATATGTGTTTAATCTCACACTAGGCATTCCGTGAAAATTTCATGTCTCTACCATCAGTACTTTATTTAGAAAACGGGTGATTTATTGCAAAAAATTTAGTTCACAGATATTGAGGTTTATTACTTTTTAACTACAAATTCTTATCCAGACTTACATTTCTGCGTCTTTTATGCACTAGAATTGCCCTGGACCATAGTCTGTGTCTTCGTGTCACGACAGCCCAGTGCTTACCGCCTCCTTTTCTTCCTTGTTTCTTTTGTCATTTGCTGACCAATTAACCCTGCTTCACGTACACCAACCAAGAGTTATTACAGCATCAGACACTGCTAAATTTAGAGTCATAAGGCCAACAAATACATTTTTTGGCACACGGTGCCACACAACATGCAAAGTTTAACTTCACCACCACAAGGACAGCAAGAGACAGTTTCAGAAAGAACTTGTGCAAGGATTTGCCTATCAGTGATGACGTTGCCCATAATATCATTACTTTTACCACTGTCACCCCTTTCTGAAGTTACTTTCCTTTTCGATGCATTAGGGGGCATGGTCACTTCAGACACATTATCGTGGTTTCCTTCACTGCAAGCACACATTTTCAAGTATTTCAGATGCAGGTCTCACATATCTGTTCCCCGCAAATTTGCGTTTCTTGAAGTTACTTTTACGCTTAGTCATTTTGTTTGCGTATAAAAGCAACAGAAGTTAGCTTACTACACAAATAGCCGATAATCACACTACTTTCAACGAAAACTAGTATCAGAAACAAAGGACTTATTTATTTATTCTTAATGCCAACTTCCGAGACATAGCAGTAGGCACTAAACGAGGCAATTCACAGCCTTCTAGACTGTGTAGTCCCAAAGATATCACTGCTCAACTGTGACAGTATACGAATAGCAGTATATGCATATTATTTGAAGGTCTCGCAACTGTCTGATTTTAATTTATTATATACCAAAATGTTCAGGAAAGTCCAAAGTACATTATGAAGAAGAAAAAAGAAAATGTCAAATTTCAACGAATTTCACGTACAATGTCCCCTAAGAATCCTAATATGCCAGAGATGGCTCCATTACCCGCAATCTTAAGATTTCTTTTAAAGTCACATGCAGCGTCGTCATTGGAGAGCGGAAAAGCCTGGTGACGGCAAACCATAATAATACTAAGTACAATGGAACAAATGTTACACAGAAACAGTAATCGGTCTTCGTAATGCGACGTTTAGATTGCAAGATTCAACTTATAAAACAAAATGTACATCACGACCCACTGACGGTGCGTCATATACACGTCACCTAACCAATGCCTTCCCAACGTAATTAAACAGCTGAAAGACAAACTGTGTGCACAAATTTCTACAGGAATATGGACCAATTGCCTATAACAAACTAATTTAAAAATTTAACTGAGCTATTACTATTATTATTATTATTATTATTATTATTATTATTATTACAAACAAAATTACAGGGAACAAGGAAATGCATAATTACATGAAGACAATCGCGAGACAAAAGGTAATGAAGTTACTTTAGTTCCTCAAATGTTTCGAAAAATATGAAATACGAAACTGTAGATGCGATGCTAATGATTTACAACGATACAGATTACAATTTCACCTCTGATACAGCGAGATTCATTAATTTGTTACACGACCTTATCTGCAGACCCACAAACCGTGTCGGACTGGTTGTCGGCACCTAGTTTGCTCTGTCTTTGGATGGCCGCTTTTCCCTAGCTGAGATGTTATCCGCAGGCGGTCACGATGGAAGTCCAGATGTCGACTCGAGGTTACCTCATCTCCTTACGGTATTGCCTGTTACGAGATTATTTGAAATGTTTTTAAAAACACCGAAAAAATATTAGATGCATCTACCTTTCGTTTAGGAAATGGTTAGGGTACTATCCAAAAGAGAATTGTTAGTAAAAGAAAAAGCCATATTACAAGCAATTTTTCCAAGAAGTAGTTTTTTTTTTTTTTTTTTTTACTTCGACCTGTGGTTAGGCCAGAAGCTCTATCACGTAAGAACGGAAAAAATATGAACATTCTGAAGGTTCATTAAGTTAGGTGATATATTTTCTCACTACAGCATAAAAGTAATCCGAGACAAAAAAAAACTGAGTATCTTAAGCCTTGTGCAATTCTTTCGCCTGTTTAACGAAAAATGATGTTCTGTTGGACCTCGCAGAAACTTTCAGTGAGAAAGGTGTTACCACAATCAATTTCATAATTTTCATAACATCTGAGACATCATTACTGCATCGTGTCAGCTGTGAAGGTGATTTATTTATGAGTGTCTCCGAGTCCGTCACTGTACGAGGACTTGCATGTTGCAGCTTGGATTCTTGTTCCTATGGCTCGTCTTAATAGGACCGAGAGTATTTCCTATTGCCTGAAAAAATTCTGTTTGTAGCTGTTACAGAGTCTTCATCATTGAACCAATCACACTTAACACCGCTATATATTATACAAAAGTGCCTGTAGCAACTTTCAAGCTACTATTTCCCTTGCAACCGCGCCAAATACATTTATTCGTACAGTTCTGCGAAACGCAAGCTTCGTCCAGGTAAACGGCAGGCCAGTTGTGTTATTTATCAGGATGGGGGTCGGGAATCAATCATGTTGCCCCTTCACGTCTCCCTCACCTGTAGTTGCCAACGTGAAGAAAGAGGTGAGTGAACAAGAAAAAATCCACTGGGGCAACTGAGGACTGCTTTTTTTAAATATGGCACTTGCCAATTAGGCTACAAAGAGAGCCGTATACGTTATTTATAACTTACGCAAAATACGACAGGATTCAATATGCAGTGCAGCACATTTTTTTTCTAGGCAAATTTCGGTCGAAAAAAATGTGGAATTTGTTGTGAGACATAGTGGCGTATTCTCATTTCGACCCATGGTTTCGATAGGTGGCGGTGCTATACGTATCGTTTGAAGTAACGTCTGCAACGGAGGTGCGTTCCAAGCAGAGCTGTCATTGAGTTTCTTTTGGCGGAAAACTAGAGCATCGAAGATATTCACAGACGCTCGCAGAACGGTTACGGAGACGTGACGGTAAACAAAAGCACGGTGAGTCGTTGGGCGAGTCGTCCATCACCGCAAAGAGGTAGCGCAAATCTGTCCGATCTCCCACGTGCCGGCCAAATGAGGAAACGACTTCAGCATGTTCGTCGACATAAAAGTGCAAACCAACATCTCTTTCTCCGTGACAACGCAAGGCCTCACAGAAGCCTGCGACCAAGAGAAGCTCACGAAGCTTCATTGGATTGTTCTACCCCACTCACCCTACAACCTGGATTTCGCACCTTCCGACTTCAATCAGTGAAGGAGCACTCCTTAGTAAGCAGTACGTGGATGATGGAGATCTTACTGACGCAGCTAGACATTGGCTCCGAAATCGACCAGTAGAGTGGTACCATGCAGGTATACAGGCGTTAAAAGCCTGCACACTGAACGGATATCATGTTGAAAAACAGGATTTTGAAGCCAAAAGACTGGGCAGTAATATGGCGTACTGGAAACCTGAACAAAACCATTCACCTTTCAGAAAAAAAATTGTATATTATTACTTATTGAACGCACCTCATATACAGACGTTTCAAATGTTTACTGTCTGTTCGTCAAAATAGTAATTACCGTTGTTTATAACCCACTGCCAGTGATGTGGATGTCCGAGGATACCCTCAGCAACACCAGTTATCTTGATAGTTGGAGTGGAGAGGCATATTTCCCGACTGATCTCTGTAACAGTTGTGAAGCGAATGCCATGAAGAGCTTCCTTCCACTTACGAATCAAGCTGAAGTCACAAGAGATCAAGCCTCGGTTGTATGGTGGATGGTATAGCACTCCGCATCCCTATTCATCGAACCTACTAGTCAAAACTTGCCCCATATGTGCCCGAGCACAGCCGTGCAAAATGATGGGTAGGTCCTGCATGAAGTGTCCCCAGCCTGCAACCAGCTTACAGAAAAAAGTGGCGACACTTTGTGCAGGACCTGCCCATAATTTTGCAGGACAGCGCTCGAGTGCCTACGGCGCAAATTATGACTGAGTTGTTCGAACGATGTGGCTGGGAAGTGCTGAATCACCCACCACACTCAACAGACTTAGCCCTTGTGACTTCAACTTCATTCCTACACTACTGGCCATAAAAATTGCTACACCACGAAGATGACGGGCTACAGACGTGAAATTTAACCGACAGGAAGAAGATGCAGTGATATGCAAATGATAAGCTTTTCAGAGCAATCATACAAGGTTGGCGGCGGTAGTGACACCTACAACGTGCTGACACGAGGAAAGTTTCCAATCGATTTATCATACACAAACAGCAGTTGACCGGCGATGCCTGGCGAAACGTTGTTGTGATGCCTCGTGTAAGGAGGAGAAATGCGTACCATCACGTTTCCGACTTTGATAAAGGTCGAATTGTAGCCTATCGCGATTGCAGTTTATCGTACCGCGAAATTGCTGCTCGCAATGACTGTTAGCGGAATATGGAATCGTTGAGTTCAGGAGGGTATGGATCTCGACGCCCTCGTATCACTAGCAGTCGAGATGACAGGCATCTTATCCGATTGGCTGTAACGCATCGTGCATCCACGTCTCGATCCCTGAGTCAACAGATGGGGACGTTTGCAGGACAACAACCAACTGCACGAACAGTTCGACGGCGTTTGCAGCAGCATGGATTATCAGCTCGGACACCATGGCTGTGGTTACCCTTGACGCTGCATCACAGACAGGAGCGCCTGCGATGGTGTACTCAACGACGAACCCGAGTGCACGAATGACAAAACGTCATTTTTTCGGATGAATCCAGGTTCTCTTTACAGCATCACGGTGGTCGCATCCGTGTTTGGTGACATCGCGGTGAGCGCACAGTGTATTCGTCAAATGGTGCAAATGGCTCTGAACACTATGGGACTCAACTGCTGTGGTCATTAGTCCCCTAGAACTTAGAACTTCTTAAACCTAACTAACCTAAGGGCATCACACACATCCATGCCCGAGGCAGGATTCGAACCTGCGACCGTAGCAGTCGCACGGTTCCGGACTGCGCGCCTAGAACCGCGAGACCACAAAGGCCGGCTCTATTCGTCATTGTCATACTGGCGTATCACCCGGCGTGATGGTATATGGTGCCACTGGTTACACGTCTCGGTCACCTCTTGTTCGCACTGACGGCACTTTGAACAGTGGACGTTACACTTCAGATGTGTTACGAGCCGTGGCTCTACCCTTCATTCGATCCCTGCGAAACCACACATTTCAGCAGGATAATGCACGACCGCATGTTGCAGGTCCTGTACGGGCCTTTCTGGATACAGAAAATGTTCGACTGCTACCCTGGCCAGCACATTCTCCAGATCTCTCACCAATTGAAAAGGTCTGGTCAATGGTAACGGAGCAACTGGCTCGTCACAATACGCCAGACACTACTCTTGATGAACTGTGGTATCAAGCTCCATGGGCAGCTGTACCTGTACACGCCATCCAAGCTCTGTTTGACACTGCCCAGGCGTATCAAGGCCATTATTACGGCCAGAGGTGGTTGTTCTGGGTAATGATTTCTCAGGATCTATGCACCCAAATTGTGTGAAAATGTAATCAAATGTCAGTTTTAGTACAATATATTTGCCCAATGAATACCCGTTTATCATCTGCATTTCTTCTTGGTGTTGGATTTTTAATGGCCAGTAGTGTATATTAATAGAAGCACTACATGGCATTCGATTCATAACTGTTGCAGAGATTCGTCGAGCAACAGACCGCTCCACTCGAACTATCAATACAACAGGTGCTGCTATGGTATCCTGTCATGTCCACATCGCTGGCGGCAACGTGTTGAACACAACGCTGTTGACTACCTCCGAGGACAGTAAAATCTGAAACACGTATCTATTTTGTGTAATTTGCAAAAGAATAGTTGCCACTATTAAAGATACAACCGTACTATCTAAAAAGTGAATACAACAGAATAAGGTTGGAATCCACACAAGCGACGTTCGGAGTGTCACAGACTTTATTATTTTTTTAATCAAACGACATACTTAGTGGACGGCCAGCGCGAGCGACGGGCAGCGAACAGCGCGTGCGGCGGAAGCCGCGCTGTGTTATCTGCGTCAGACGGGCAGCGCCAGCAGCAGGCGGCACCACTATCTCGGCTCGGCAGCATCTCTGTTGTGCACACTGCGGGCGTACAGGCCGGCTGCCCGTGACACGGCCACGCAGCCGCTGCCTAATGAGCATGTATGCCTAGTTATCTGCTCGCTACAACACACAGCAGTTCTCCCATCGCAAATGCGACGTGTACCATCACTGGAGGCTGTGTTAGCCACCACTTTATTGTATCCTTCAAGGGTAAACATTCCGCAACCATGTTCTATTTACTGGCGATATGATTGAAACAGACGATAAAATGTGTTGCATTTGGAGTGTGTTGTTCCTTCGGTCACGGAGATGTTTACTACTGAAATTTCCAGCAAGCATTTCCGGGGTGAGTCGAACAACACATTCCTTCCTCCCACATACACCTCGCTTAACGACCACCACGAGAAAATTCGATAAATTGGAGCCAATGCAAAGGATTACCGGGAATCATTTTTTTCCACTCGCCATTAACTCTGTGTGTGTGTGTGTGTGTGTGTGTGTGTGTGTGTGTGTGAGAGAGAGAGAGAGAGAGAGAGAGAGAGAGAGAGAGAGAGAGAGAGTGAGAGAGAGAGAGAGAGAGTCATAAGTTATCCAACGAAGGCGATGGAATTAAATATAATGGGACGAATGAGAGGAAGCGCCTATACGGATAAAAATAACTGTCTAGAGTGGTTATAGAGAAGGAGGAGAAACAGAATAATTGAAACGAAATGCGATGTACAGTGCTGTAGCTTCATCACCAAATAAATTGAGATGAGATCATTCAGGGGTTACCGATTATATTTAACAACCTAGTTGATGCAGTCACTGAGGTGGTTAGGTGGTAGTATCTTATTCGGTAATTCCGTAGCGTAGGTCAGACTCCGCTTAGTGCTGTGTAAGCACCCGCGACCAGAAGTTAATGGTTTCAATTCTTGGAAGTGAAAGAAATATTCATGTTCTAGTATGACAAGGCGAGTAGTAATTTTGGCGTACAGTTCTTACCACAATGCTATGAGCAATGACCTGTGTTGAATGTTAGCTCTTCCTGCAGCATCTCTCTGAAACCGCGGATGGTGTGCAGGTGTAGTTGAAACGCCGCTGACACATAAGTGCTATTTGAGAGGAGTGGGGAATGTGGCTACGTCGCATTTCATCCTATTTCTTCTTTCGATTTTTATAACCATCCACAGCAGCTTGATGACGACAGCTCACAGTGAGGAATGGAAATGGTCTTACTCCAATATTTCGCACGATCACCCTCCAAACATTCGGCCTCGAATTGGTGAGTTTAGCCGGACAATATGCGCACTAAGAAAAAAATCCAACGATGAAAATGTTTGAATACTTCTTTCTACGCCAAAAAAGTCGGCCAGAAGGCGTCTCAGCTTTTCATGCCGTACTAAAGGTAAAGTCAGGTGGATTCACAGAGGACAACAAGTATACTAAACCGACAGCCTGCACGAAGCTCATCCGTCCTCTTCTAGATTACTGCTGTACGGGGTGGGATTTTTACCGTACAGCATTGATGGAGGACATCGAAAATGTTCAAGGAAGGGCAGCTATTTTTGTATTATCGCGTAATAGGGAAGTGTGTGTCACGGATCTGATAACACAGTTGGACTGGCTATAATTAGAACAAAGGAGTATTTTGTTGTGGCGAGATCTTCGCACGAAATTTGAATCGCTAACTTTCTTATTGGAATGTCAAAATATTTCGTTAACTACCCTCTAGGTTAACCTGACAGTATCCACACTAAGAAAGAAATTCAACGATAAAAATGTTGGAACACTTCTTTCTACACTAAAAAAAGTCGACCATCGTAATAAAATAGATCAGAGCTCGCGTGGGAAGATGTAGGTGTTCAGTTTTCTCAGAAGCTATTCGAAAGTGGAAAAGTCGAGAAATAATAGGAAAAAACAAAAATATTGTGTGATTCGTACTACGAAGCCTGAAAGTATTTTTGAAAAGACGTATGTATCTTTCGTCTCTGTACGATATGCCTCCGATGATGGGCTATAAGCTCGAATACCGATCTGAAAGTTATCTTTACATGTAGCTCACGGTTTACAGCAAGATGCCTTTTTTGTAACAAAGTCTGCAAGTGATTTTCTGAATCCTTTGTCTAACAGCTGCGTGTGGATTGACGAGTATGAGTACTGCTAGCCAAACTACTTAGATTATTACAAACAACCGGGCGTTGTGGTGCAGCGGTGCAGAAACTGGGGTCGCATTCAGGGGAACAGCGGTTCAGATCCCCGTATGGTCATCGAATTTTAGGTTTTTCGGGGCTTTCCTAAATTGCATTAATCAATTGCAGGGGTGGTACCTTTGAAAGGACACTACTGATTGTGTTCCTCAATCCGAGTTTGTGGTTTATCTCTAATGACATCGTCGTCGACGAGACTTTAAACGCTAATGTTCATTTCTTTTGATCATCGCCGAAACCGTAAGTAAATACAAAACCTTCATGTGTGAGAGTGCTTCGCAAGCTGGATACATTAGAGGTATTTGAAATACGGATAATGAAAAAAATTGCTCCAATGTAAGCAAAAGAGGGTTCGAAATGAGCAGTAATGCAGAGCCCTACCAACATAAACTAAAATATCGGAGGTAGCAGCAAAGCAGAGAGAACTTTTTTTACGCCTCTAGAGTGTAAAAGAGGACGGGCAAAAATTGTAAAATATTCCTGTTTTTAATCTCTCCACCGTTGCTGACGATGGATCTCGGAGTGACGCATCCGCAGTGTATTTCATTACGGGGGAGAGTAAACATCATCAGGCTGTACATCCGCGATGGAGAGAATTAAATAGGTTATGCTACCATTAAAAGCGACAGTAAAGCAGACACATTTGATAATGAAATACGTACTCCGAAAGTGATCATATAAAGCATTTTTAGGAGAAATAGTAAATATTTTAGGACGTGGTAGTACATACTAATTCGAATAAAAACTGCCCACCATGTGTCCATTTTTTATTAGCTGCACAGCTACAGATGGTGATAAAGAAAAGTTTTCATTCTTCGTGCTTGCACTCTTGTTGCTGCAGATATATTAAGCTATGGTCATTTGTGTTTTGAAGTTAAAATTGTGAAGTTGTCCATTAGTTTACATAACTGAATCTTTCAACTGTGTTTGTGAATTAGATGAGTTGGAGCATTCTGGTGTATGGTTTAAGCATGCCGCATGTATTTAAAAGTGCTGAGTATGCAGACATTGAGAGAGAGAGAGAGAGAGAGAGAGAGAGAGAGAGACTCCTACCATAAGTGCTGATCTTTCATTTCCGTACATTTCTGGATTGGAATATCAGATGTCATTTGTTGCCCGTATCACAAAAATTAGTACTATTATAAATTATAAATTAATATATGTACCCTTGGTCTAGGGGTAGCGTCTTTGATTCATAATGAAAACGTCTTCGGTCGTGGGTTCGATTGCCGCCTCTACTTAAAATTTGATAAATAATCAGCATTGGCGGCCGAAGACTTCCGGCATAAGAAGTCAGCCTCATTCTGCCAACGGCCTTGTCAAAGAGGGCGGAGGAGCGGATAGAGTTTCAGGGCACTCTCTTGTCCTAGGGATGGGAAATTGCCCCTAAAGGCGGAAGAATCAACAATGATCAACGACATGAGGATGCAAAAGGCAATGGAAACCACTGCATTAAAGACACGTAACGTGTATCCACAGGACATGTGGCCTGTAGTTGAAGTGTCATGATGATCTCTCCATTGGCAAAAGATTCCGGAATAGTCCCCCATTCGGATCTCCGGGAGGGGACTGCCAAGAGGGAGGTTACCATGAGAAAAAGACTGAATAATCACCGAAAGGATAATGTTCTACGAGTCGGGGTGTGGATGTCAGAAGCTTGAACGTGGTAGGGAAACTAGAAAATCTGAAAAGGGAACTGCAAAGGCTCAATCTAGATATAGTAGGGGTCAGTGAAGTGAAGTGAAGTGGAAGGAAGACAAGGATTTCTGGTCAGATGAGTATCGGGTAATATCAACAGCAGCAGAAAATGGTATAACAGGTGTAGGATTCGTTATGAATAGGAAGGTAGGGCAGAGAGAGTGTTACTGCGAACAGTTCAGTGACCGGGTTGTTCTAATCAGAATCGACAGCAGACCAACACCGATAGTTCAGGTATACATGCCGACGTCGCAAGCTGAAGATGAACAGATAGAGAAAGTGTATGAGGATATTGAAAGAGTAATGTAGTATGTAAAGGGGGACGAAAACCTAATAGTCATGGGCGACTGGAATGCAGTTGTAGGGGAAGGAGTAGAAGAAAACGTTACAGGAGAATATGGGTTTGGGACAAGGAATGAAAGAGGAGAAAGACTAATTGAGTTATGTAACAAGTTTCAGCTAGTAATAGCGAATACCCTGTTCAAGAATCACAAGAGGAGGAGGTATACTTGGAAAAGGCCACGAGATACGGGAAGATTTCAATTAGGAGCAGATGTAGACTCAGATCACAATATAGTAGTGATGAAGAGTAGGCTGAAGTTCAAGACATTAGTCAGGAACAATCAATACGCAAAGAAGTGGGATACGGAAGTTCTAAGGAATGACGAGATACGTTTGAAGTTCTCTAACGCTATAGATACAGCAATAAGGAATAGCGCAGTAGGCAGCACAGTTGAAGAGGAATGGACGTCTCTAAAAAGGGCCATCACAGAAGTTGGGAAGGAAAACATAGGTACAAAGAAGAGAGCAGATAGGAGGAAAGAATACATTGAAAGCCTCTATGAGGGTGAAGATTTGTCTGATGTGATAGAAGAAGAAATAGGAGTCGATTTAGAAGAGATAGGGGATCCAGTATTAGAATCGGAATTTAAAAGATCTTTGGAGGACTTATGGTCAAATAAGGCAGAAGGGATAGATAGCATTCCATCAGAATTTCTAAAATCATTAGGGGAGGCGGCAACAAAACGACTATTCACGTTGGTGTGTAGAATATGAGTCTGGCGACATACCATCTGACTTTCGGAAAAGCATCATCCACACAATTCCGAAGACGCCAAGAGCTGACAAGTGCGAGAATTATCGCACAATCAGCATAACAGCTCATGCATCGAAGCTGCTTACAAGAATAATATACAGAAGAATGGAAAAGAAAATTGAGAATGCGCTAGGTGACGATCAGTTTGGCTTTAGGAAAAGTAAAGGCACGAGAGGGGCCATTCTGACGTTACGGCTAATAATAGAAGCAAGGCTAAAGAAATATCAAGACACGTTCATAGGATTTGTCGACCTGGAAAAAGCGTTCGACAATATAAAATGGTGCAAGCTGTTCGAAATTCTGAAAAAAGTAGGGGTAAGCTATAGGGAGAGACGGGTCATATACAATATGTACAGCAACCACAAGGGAATAATAAGAGCGGACGATCAAGAACGAAGTGCTCGTATTAAGAAGGGTGTAAGACAAGGCTATAGCCTTTCGCCCCTACTCTTCAATCTGTACATCGAGGAAGCAATGATGGAAATAAAAGGAAGGTTCAGGAGTGGAATTAAAATACAAGGTGAAAGGATATCAATGATACGATTCACTGATGACATTGCTATCTTGAGTGAAAGTGAAGAAGAATTAAATGATCTGCTGAACGGAATGAACAGTCTAATGAGTTCACAGTATGGTTTGAGAGTAAATCGGAGAAAGACTAAGGTAATGAGAAGTAGTAGAAATGAGAACAACGAGAAACTTAACATCAGGATTGATGGTCACGAAGTCAATGAAGTTAAGGAATTCTACTACCTAGGCAGTAAAATAACCAATGACGGACGGAGCAAGGAGGACATCAAAAGGAGACTCGCTATGGCAAAAAAGGCATTTCTGGCCAAAAGAAGTCTACTAATATCAAATACCGGCCTTAATTTGAGGAAGAAATTTCTGAGGATGTACGTCTGGAGTACAGCATTGTATGGTAGTGAAACATGGACTGTGGGAAAACCGGAACAAAAGAGAATCGAAGCATTTTAGATGTGGTGCTATAGACGAATGCTGAAAATTAGGTGGACTGATAAGGTAAGGAAGGAGGAGGTTCTACGCAGAATCGGAGAGGAAAGGAAAGGAATATGTGGAAAACACTGATAAGGAGAAGGGACAGGATGGTAGGACATCTGCTAAGACATGAGGGAATGACTTCCATAGTACTAGAGGGAGCTGTAGAGGGCAAAAACTGTAGAGGAAGACAGAGATTGGAATACGTCAAGCAAATAATTGAGGACGTAGGTTGAGAGTCCTACTCTGAGATGAAGAGGTTAGCACAGGAAAGGAATTCGTGGCGGGCCGCATCAAACCTGTCAGTAGACTGATGACAAAAACAGCTGACACGGCAGACCTTATGGGCTGGCCTCCTCGATTTTTTTTGTACTTCTAGGATTTGAAGCTCGATGTCTCGACATCAGTCTCCTAATGCAGTATGACGCGATTAAGAAAAACGATTAGAGTCGCCTTTGAAGATTACATTTCCGAGTGCTCTTAAATAATGGAAGATTTTTGACTTTCGGTATGTTACCAAACTGACGAGTTCTCCAAGCTTCAGGAAGCGTCCTATCAACCGATTCCTTCTTTTACTAAGTCGTGCCACAGATTCTTCTGTTCTCCCCCCCCCCCCCCCCCTTCGCCTATTTTAGAACTTTCCTCTTTCTCATCTTGTTTGAAATGTTTATCACCCACGTTTTATTAGTAATAGCACGAAAATGCTAGTATAAATATGAAATTAAAGTTTTGTACAAAAACGCGAAATATGAAATAGAAAATGAAATAAATTTCTTATTTACAAAGAACAATTAGGTATTTCGTATATTACGTTTAATTTTCATACGACCTATAATTAAAAATTAAATGTTACTTTTAATAATGATTTTGATCAATATTTACAAACATTTCCAATCGAAAAAAACATCGAACACAAATGCAAGTAAGGGAAAGAAGTTCCTACAAAGGTGAATCGGACAAACAACTTCCCGATTACGAGACTTGCACGCTACACACTGAGCTTTCTGAGAATAAATAAAGAAATTTGAAATGTTTTATATTTAACAGCGCTCGGATATCTGACGTTCAAAGTGATTTTTTCGACTTTTCATCATTTTTTTTAAAGGTTCCGTCCTGCTGTTTTAGAAAAACTGATGTCCAGCCACTGAGCTTCACATTCTCTAAGTATGGATAAAATCGAAAAGGGCCAGTCTGCTTTTCATATTATTGGATGTTTGCTAACAGCCCCAACATTTCCTAATCTCTTCTCCATTATAGTCTCGTCACTACTCGTCTGAAGCAACCGTAGCAACGATAAACAAAGTACACTCTAACTTACAAGAGAGTATAAACGGTCAGCGTGACATTAAGTGGTGAAACATCTGGTTCCTGATTTCCACCAGTGGCGTGATCGGCGATCAGATAATTGTAACACGAGATCGCGCGGCGGTGCGCCAGGAGGCATCTCAGGTCGCTAATGCCAGGAGGCGACCGTGCCGTGTCAAGAATGTGACGCTCGTTATAAATAGGGTTTCGTCTGCTCTAAAGATAACCGCGGAACGGAAATAACTTTTATTGTCCCTTCTTTCCATGCTCCGTGTTAACGGGTCTGTGAAAACTGTACGTTCATCGTCGCTCGATCCCCGTCAATGTTACTGGACCCTTACCTTTAGCCAAGCTGGTAAGGGGTCTGAACAGGTAATGGATATCACTCTCAATCACAATTAGGAAGACCACGCATTCATTACAGCATTTCAGCATTCGGTTTTGTAACATTCATTATCACCATTCCTACTTTATCTGTTATCGTTACTAACATCTGTTTTCCATTGCGTAAAAACTGCAACAAATTATTAGAATCATCAAGTGCAAAAAATGAATACAATATTCAAAACGACTGCAACAGGATTCAAAGAAGAGAGACTAAAATCAGTGATAAGAGCGAGTGTTTGCACAAAAAAAATCAATGATTCGTTAGTTACAATTCCAGGTAACGATTTCACGAATGGACCTAAATTTGTGCTAATAAAGCTTTATACATATTGAACGTAACGAACTATTCCATTAAAAGGTTGTAGTATTCAGATGTAACGGAGTGCCTTCTCGCATGGACAGCTTTTTCTGCACGCCATACATTGTTCAGAAGGTGATAGCGCCGGAACTACTTATTGTTCTCTCTTTAGGAAGCCACAACATACAATTTTAAGGTTAAGCAACAATTTCATTTCTGAACGAACTACTAGTGTACTTTGTACTTTTTTTGGCATCTCTGCCAATTAATCTAAGCATATTCATTGCCAGATACCATGACAAACTGTGATTTGTTCTCAGCTATTAAGCACTTTGTATACCAGTAGAAATCTTAACGTGATACATGACACAGATCTACAAGAGATATGTGCAGCCTTTAAAAGATCATATCGTGTTTTCAACAACAAAGGTATTGTGGTGCACACCGAACATAATATACTGTAAACCATTCACGTTGTAAATGTGAAACGGAGACGCTATATCATAACAGTATCACAAAGAACTTGAGTGCTTCCACCAGCGAAAGATCAGACCAACTTTGGTCATCAAGTGGGAGAGTTCCAAGATCTAGGAGCACACGTCAACAGCACGAGAGCCATTATCATGAACTTCAACTGAGATGGTTTTGGCTCACCCTTTGTATTAGTGACGTCATATCTTAACAACAAACTGCACTGTAGTTCGAGGCTGCGTGGAGTCCCAATCACGCTTCACAAATATCAACTTAAACGCATTATGAAGAGGATCCAGCCCAACACACAGACCTGAGAGGAATCTGAAGATCGTAGGCAATGGCGCCAGAGTGTTCCTACAACTGTTGCTCTATCTGAAGAGGAAAATAGCAGGAGTGAGGACGTCAAACGACAAACGCAGAAGCGTCGCCTTTAACCAAAGAGTGCTCTACGTGTGGACGTAAAATTCACCCGAAAATCGGTCAAACCGGTCAATACAGTCAATTAAGAATTGTGTGGAACAAGATGGAAAGTAGGTGTACTCTCAATATGAGCGATGACCGAGAACAAATATATTAGAAAGCACACAAAACTTACCGTGTATCAAGCTAGACACTTCTACATTACTGTATAGCTCTGAAACTTTGAGCGTCTACACCAGCAAAATATCGTACCAGCTCCGGAATCAAATAGGAGAGCCATATTACCAATACCGAAGTCCTACAAAAAGTGCACTTTAGTAGCACAACACCTACCTGCATCCAACATCAACTGCAGTGTTAGCGCGTGACCTGGTTACGAGTGACAGTAGATTTCAACATCAAGATCTTTGCAGAAAACCATTCTCTGGTCTGATGCATCATACAGTAACAATGACGTGTTACGAAGTTAATAGAGTTAGGATGAGGATCCATCTCAGTCCATAGATTTAGCAGGAACTTGTAGAAAATTGTAGCTGTTGGCTCCTAAACAATCATTTTGTGGATGTTCCAGTCCTTATTTCCGTGACTGCTAACACAAAAACTGGAGAAGAATTCCGCCTTATGCAAGACACCGTTTTATAATTTTATTTTCACCCACGAATGTTTCAGCACTTTCTATGTTTTTTTTCAGAGGATTTGTTTATATACTTTCTCACATAAAGATGTTCGTTGAGTATGGTAGTAGCTTTCAATATACTAAACAATCCACAGCTTATCACAGTTTTTGAATGATTTGTTAACGAAGCACATAGTATCTAACAGCAACTCTGGGCTTGGCTAAGAAATCACACAAAATGTGTGTGTATCGACAAAGCAAAAGGAATCAGAGTGTTAACTCGAAATAAACGAGGAAAAAAAAACGAAACATCAAAAGCAGTGACAATATGTTAGATTATGTAGTAGATTTAAAGCTACTAGCATATACAAATAATAGCTTAACGTGGGAAAGAAAGAAGTAAACCCAATTAAGAGAGCACAAAAGTGCTGAAAAGAGACTGGGTGAAAACAAGATTACAAAATTATGTTTTGCATATGGTGGAAATCCTCTCCAGTTCGGATCCTAAATGCGTGGCGGCTGTTGCTGCAGATGAAGATGTCGAAAGGCAAACACAAACACGATAGCTTCACCCAACTCAACCACATCCGTCTCCTACAGTCGAGTCTGCAGTTTGAGGGCGTAAATTTGGAGGAGAAAATGTCCGCAGACACACTTAGTAAGACACGTACACAAATCAGAGTGAATGTAATTACCCAGGAAACAAAAGAAGGCCGAAGACAACATATGGCATTCACGGTGCTGTATGGGGAATACTGGAAGAAAGAAATGATTCTGTATTGTTAACAAGCAACTGCGGAACAAAATGCTTGAAGATTCGAGCATTCTGGTCGCTGTTCAACTAGTGGGCAGGTTTTAACGAAATGCACGAGCAGCTTGACCGCTGACGGCACGGGCGGTTGGCGAAAGCCGTGTACTCAGCTAGACGAGTGGGGTGCGCACATAGCATGTGACACCGCGTTATCATCTGATCCCTAAGTGGGCGTAGCTCGGCGTGACGGGACCAGTTGTCGCTATGCGGCAGAAACCGGGGACTGCAAACCGCACGACACTCCACCGTGGACAACCGATTACAAGCACACCTGGAGTGCGAATACTTCGAGGAATGCAGGAGAGGTTTTGTGGCGTTTGTAGAATGGGGAGGAGATTTTGGAAGAAGGGGGGGGGAGGGGAGCGGTCGTGAGTCGTGCCTGAATACCTTAGTCGAAAAGAGCATTTGCCCATGAAAGAAAAGGTTTCCGCTTTGGGTCCGGGGACGGTACACCTCTTAGATCTTTGGTTGATTGGGAGGGCAGGGGGGGGGGGGGGGGGTGGGAGGAGGTAAGAGACAAAATAACATGGTCGCTAAGTCCCTTGATCGAAGAGTGGTGCCTCGTGAAGTAGAGACGTACGCAGAGACTATATCCAATCTAGTCGGGACTTTAAACCAGTAAAGGTGAAAGGGTTAAAGACTAATGGACTTCTTTTCTACAATCAGTAATAGAAAAAAACGTGAAGGAGAAACGGAAATGAGCAGGTGGGCCTCCACTGGGCAATGTGTGTGACAGGGAACGCTCCACCAACAGCTGTCAGACTCCTCATCCATTACAGTCAAAAGCGCCCACCATTCAACATAATGCGACACCTATAATAGAAAATAGGGTGTGGCAAAAAAAAGAGGCAAATTGAATCCAAAAGCGATTGAAACAATGTAAAAGAGGTATGAAGGAGTATCTTGATCAAGGAGGTAGAGCCGGGGAAGACCAGACCTAGTATGAAGTGAGAGACGCCCTATCCAACTATCGTGACCCTGCTCCGCAGATAGATTAAAACCTTACAACTGAGAATACAAATAACTTTCACGGACAAAGCTGAGAAGCATGTCAACCATGCGTGAATCGTCCGCAAGTATTAGAGGTAATGAGTCCGGAAGTCCATATTTCACATGGAGGATAAGGAGGGGGGGGGGGGGGGACATTCCACCGCAAAGACACGTCATTCCAAATGGTTAACGACACATACATGAAGGGACAGATACCCCATGATTTTGAGCAAACATGTATGACATGCACTCTGAAGAGCAATAAAGCGAAAAAGTGCGAACAATAAAGAACACACAGCGTTGTATCACATGCCTCAAAAATAACAATCAGGATTATGAGTCATCGCATGGAGCAGAATCTACAAGATTGTTTACAAAATGAACAATACGGGCTTCGAATAAACCGCGGAAGACGACGGCCAATGCTGACTTTACGACTCATTACAGAGAAACCCTTCAGGTTCAACACACCAATCTTGATCACCTACATAATAATAGAGAAAGCGTCCGACAACAAAGTTGTTCAAAGATATGAAGACTACTGGAGTGGACAACAGGAACAAAATAATCATCCTGCAGCTCTACTAGAATAACAATGCTGTTTAAGGGGAGGATGGAGCAAAGGCTAAGGAATTAAAAGGAGTTAGGCAACGGATGTGCTTGCCTCCACTACTGTTTAATTTTTATACAAAAATGCAATACATGAATTCTTAAGAAGCGATGGTAGCGATAGGATAACAATTTGGAGAAAGCTGTAAGATGATCCATTTTGCAGATGAAACTGGTTTAATGAGCAGAAATGAAGCCACACTACGGAAGATGCTTCAATCTTGATATAGAAGTGCGGCATTACGATCGTCTCAAAAATCATGAAGTGCGCAAGAGTTGGAAATCAGAAGTAGTCGCGCACCTTGAAGGCGAAAACGTCTCACATGCGAAAACTCAGATTTCTCTTAAGTTCTGAAAAGCGGACGGTAGAAATACAATGGATGTTAAAGCTAGAGTGGCCCAGGTACAAGAATCATTTAGCCAGAAAAGAATAATATTGGCGTCATTGTCTCGTCGACTACCAGGAAATGATTTTTAAAAAGCTACATTTGGAGCATAGGGTTAGAAGAGGCAGAAAAGTCGCCGTCGAAGGAGGAGGAAAAGAAAAGGACTGCACGCTTTCGAAATGTGGTGTTGGGCGAAGAGAGCCTCGAACGAAGAAGCGTCGAGAAGAACAGTACAGACAAGATATTTCCTCATAACATTCCCTGCTAGGAGGAACAGCGTGCTTAGCAACCTGTTACGCCATTCATCCTACATCACTATTCCAATAGAGAGAATGACTGACGGAGGAAGACGGTAACCACGACAGGTGTTCATGGTTGAAATTAAAGTTCAAAGAAGGAAAAAAAAGGATCGAGAGACTATTTTTAAGAAGGGAGGAGACGTGAGCTAGGCCACCTACTTTTGAGTTGACGAGATAAAGAAGTATACGATCTCCTGTTTCCTTTCGTTCTATCGGAAAAAACGTACCTATGGTGGTGTTAGGGTTCTAAATGCCAAGATAACCCGTAACAAGTGTGTCTCGGTGTCGACTACCTCGGCTTAATTTCATATTGTTTTAAGGTTATAAGAGACGAATTATCATATCTAAATTGCGTAAGAATAAAACATCGTATCCACAGTAGTTTTATATTCATCTTACCCATTCTCGCATTTTCTTACAATCAATAAAGAAACTAGCCAGGTGCGGGCAGCACTAGCCCCCTGAGGGTTTCGTACAAATTTACTTATGTATGCAGACAGCACATCAATATCGGGAAAACAGAACCTCGACGTTTTTTTTTTAATCATCGATATCGATACTGTCAAGATATCGGTCCAGGAAGTAACAAGATTTTCGAGAATGTTTTAAGCTAGAAGTAGGATAACGAATTGAAAAAATAACGTGATGCAATTACAAATTAACACTTTACGATTTTTTCCGCTTTACTTCTACTGTTCAAGCTGCTTTCTTGTCAAATTTCATGATTCTAGGTCAACGGGAAGTGCCCTAAAGATTTTAAAGTGCGAGTTTGCGTGCATAAAAATCTGACACAAATGGCAGTATTTGCTGATTGAACTAACTTCAAAGCTCACATTTATTACACCGCCTTGGGACTACAAACGTTAATATGCGATATAAAGGAGGAGAGATTAGTGTTTAGCGTCCCGTCGACAATGAAGCCATCAGAGACGGAGCAGAGGCTCGGATTAGCGAAGGATGGGGAAGAAATCGGGCGTTCCCTTTCAAAGAAACAATCCCCGCATTTGTCTGATGCAATTTAGGGAAATCACTGATGGCAGAAACCGGGTCGTCCTCCCGGGTGCTAGTCCAGTGTGCTAACTGCTTCGTCATGAATTTCGAAGTGATACGTCTACCTGTTCCTGGGAAAAAGGATTTCAACAAACGTTCAGACAGACAAGTAACAAAATGTTGCTATAAGGGTTCCGTTTCACGGGTTGAGGTACGGAATCCAACAAAAACATACCAAGTAACACTGAATGATATTCATTGCTTCGATTGTTTTATTACATTGTTTTTGGACTTGATGAACCTAGAAACATGATAAAACATTTTCTATTTCTGTTTATCCTGACGTCGATACGATAACTACAACAGTTGTCTTGTTAAGATGCGTTTTCGTGATTTGTGTTCGTTGGCGGCTACTCGCAACTAAGGAACACCCTGCGTCAGTTATTTAGTGGGATCCTTTAAACAGTCAGCATAGAGCTGTAAACCTCCCTGCATTCATAAGAGGCAACTAAAGACAGACGGCAGTGTGACAGGATATGAAGTCATGTTATTTCCTGAAGACTACGACATACGCAGATATGTTGTAAAAAATAATACAGTGGAACAAGCTGCAATCGGTAAGATGGAAAACGTAGAATAAATCCAATAAGGGCAGACGACACCATCGTTTGCACTACCGTAGACTCAAACGGCATTTGTTAGAGTCTGACTGAGCTATCGAGAGATAAACAAGCTTGTCTACCTTCTGCAGTGAGCAAGTACTGAGAACCTGACTCTGCGGTTCAACTGTGGTGCAAGATGTTCCTGTACTGGGAAAAGTATACAATGTATAAACCAGCCCGAGGGGCACTCCAAGCACCGGAGAAACGTGTTTGGCGCGTTTCGGCCGATGAACTATTTGGGGGGAAGACAAGAAGTGAGGAGACTTCTCTGAAATCTGGAATCTCTATTTTTCTCAGGCGCAGCATACACGTAAGAAACATATTGCATTAAGGAACATCAACGAATAAAATGCCGTGACAAAACAAAACTGTCCAGTCGTCACAGAGCCGTCGTGCTATCTTATTTTATTGGAAGAACACGTGAAATGGATATAAGACGTTAACGAGGAGGTCCGTTATTACCGCGAAATATGGGAGAGAGTGTCACAGAAATGATACGGGATATGGTCTGGAAATCATTAAAAGAAAGGCGTCTTTCGTTGCGACGGAATCTTCTCAAGAAATTCCAATCACCAACTTTCTCTTCCGAATGCGAAAATATTTTGTTGACACCGACCTACATAGGGCGGAACGATCACCACGATAAAATAAGGGAAATCAGAGCTCGCTCGGAAACACATACGTGTTCATTCTTTCCGCGCGCTATAAGAGATTGGAATAATAGAGAATTGTGGAGGTGGTTCGATGAACCCTCTGCCAGGCACTTAAATGTGATTTGCAGAGTATCCATGTAGATGAAGTAATCGAGTGATAAGTTCAATGAAGAAAACGTCAAGTGATTTGAAGAAAGGAAAAAAAAACCACAGGCCTATGGGACTTGTAGTTTTGGTTAGTTCGGAGAAAGGGGATTCTAGTAGAAAGAGTCGCTGACATTAAGATAATCAGAAAATCAGTAGAAACTCGAACTTTACATGCAAATGGAGCATCTATATTTTTCCATCTGCATTTACTTAGATGTTGGTTGGAGAAGCCTACAGAAAGAAACATGTAGTATCGTTGAAGGAAGGAGCAAATAATCGCTTCTCCAAAAGTCAATTCCACAGTCAAATACTATAGCCAATCACTCCTTAAACGCATTGCCATCAAAAGTTAGGTCGAAAGGTTAGGATTTAACGACCCGTCAACAGCGATGTCAGTACAGACAGCGCACAATCTGGGGTCGCGGAATTGAAAGGAGGATATCTGTTGTCTTTTACGAAGCAACCACCTCGGAGTTTGCCTCACGCGATTTAAAAAACCTAGAAAAAGCAAGATGTGGATGGACGGGACTTTGAAGCGTCGTCCTCCCGAATGTTAGTCCAGCATCTTGCGCACTCTGCGACTTCCCTAGGCCTGCTTTGTTAGGTATAAGAATGAGCAGTAAGTTTGTAGTCCCACATGTATATGTACGTATCGACTTTAACATTTTTCCTACAAGACTTCTGAGGAGAAGCTAAACGACAATATGAAAAATATGATTCTAACTTCACTGATCAGCCAGGACATTATGACCACCAACCTAAAAGCCGGTATGTCCACAACTGGCTCGAATAACAGAGGCGACGGGTCGTGGTATGAAGCAATGAGACCTTGCTAGCTCGCTGGATGGAGTTGGCACCACATCTGCACACACAAGTCACCTAATTCCCGTAAATTCCGGGATGGAGGTCAATGAAATCTGACGCCACTTCAATCACATTCCAAGATGTGTTCGATCGGGTTCAGATCTGTTGAGTTGGGGAACTAGCACATCAATTGGAATTCGCCACTGTGCTCCCTGAACCACTCCATCACAATCCATGCCCTGTGACACGGCGCATTAGGTTGTTGAAAAATGCCACTGCCGTCAGGAAACAAGACCGTCATGGAGCCTTGCACCAACTCCACTAGACACGTGGTTGCCCATGTAAATGTCCCCAGAACATAATGACGCCGCCGTCAGCTTCTCTTTGTCCCGCAGTACAGGTGTCAAGCCGCTGTTCCTCTGGAGATGATGGATTCGTGCCCTTCCATCGGCATGATGAAGGAGGTATCGGAATTCATCAGCTCTTGCAATGCTGTGCCACTGACGATGGTTAGGTGCCCGTTTCAGTCATAGTCGCCGATGTCACGGTTTTAACATTGGCCCACGCATGGGTCGTCGGCTGCGGAAGCCCATCGTTAGCAGTGTACGGTACACTGTGTGTAGAGACAAACTTGTACACTGCCCAGCACTGAAGTCTGATGTTAGTTCCGACACAGTTCGCCGCCTGTCCTGTTTTACCGGTCTGCCCAGCCTACGACGACCGGCATCTGTAACGAGGGGTGTGTGGCCGCCCACCCCTTCGACGTTCGGACGTGGCTTCGCAATGTGTTGAAGACACTTATCACAGCACTCCTCGAACACCCGACAACTCGTGCAGCTTCCGAAATGCTCGCGTCAAGTCTTCTAACCACCACAATCTGCCCTCCGTCAACCTCAGATAGCACGCCTTCTCCATTCCACACAGGGACAGCATGCTCACTGATTCTACTTGTACCGTGCGTGTCTGACAAGCAGTCATTCCTCGCCAGAACGGGTTTATATCGATAGAAGATCGGTGGTCATAATGTTCTGACTGATCTGTGTATATCAATGTAAAACTTCTGTCTACCGGCCATATAAACTCACCATTTCTTAGAATGCCAACCATTTTTATGATTTTCAGTATCTTTTCCAAAGAAAACTAGCCAATATTTAACTATAATACGGCCCTTAATATAAAATACTTAAACTTCTTCTTCTTGATAATATATATCCAGCTCTTTTTAGTGTTTAGCTTTGTCCTTGTATTATTAAGCTATAATACGTTTTGGAACAAAATTCATAACGTTTACCAAACAAAAAAAGCAAAGAATCATTCTAGACCTATTAAGCTAGTAAACTACTTTCAATAACTAGAAATCAATACCCGAAAGCCCTGGTTATAAACCATTACACATTAATTTCAGATAGCATCATTATGACGTATCCTGGAATATAGTTCTTTGCCTATGGCGATTTAGAACACGCTATACTGGTTTGTTGCGTCTTTCCTTGCAGTCTTTCCTGTTTGATTTTTCCCCTTGGCTAAGCATACTCAGTACAACCTCTGTCTTCTTGTTTGACTTGCTGCAGGTGAAATGTTTTCTAAGAAATATTTTTCTGTAGAAATTCTGTAGAAGCTGCTATGCAGAGTGGTAGTTCTGCGCACAACTTCATGAATTTAGACAGAGGCAACGTATTTTTTATATTATTGTGGAGACTCTATGCCTTCAACTGAAAGAAAAGAATTAAATGCAAATTTATTCCACCAATCCATTGTTCTGTGCCCAGAGGCGCCGTACGACATCCACTGATGAAGACAGCTCTGCGTAATTCCGATATCCCTCCCAAAGGCACCCCCCCCCCCTCCCCCCGGGTCCAACTATATACGCGATTTCGTATATAAAAGGTACAAATGACCTCGTTAAATAACGGGCTAGGCAATCTACCGAAATTTTCGAGCCCCATCAACTGATGCGATTGGCGCTTAGGGTTAATTTGTTTCTACTTTAGGATGGCATATTTCTTCGAAATCAAGTTCCGACGATACATATCCGCTTTGAAGCTGATCGGTAATTGGTTAGACCCATTTACCAACAAATACATCTTTCCACGGAAATGTTAGTCTGAAAAATCACTCTTCGGGTACACGATGCGGCCGGTGACGTTGACGCGTGTGGAAGAGAATCGATATCTACTCACAGACAGCACGCTGCATTCAGTTCCTTCGTAAAGCATTCACTGAACATCGCCATTGAATAACGCTACGTCGCTTCGGTTTTGTCACTCGTCTCTCTTTGTCATCGCACGCTGTTGGCCCTCAATGGGGAGGCGGAAGCAGTTCTAAACGTTCGGTACTTCTGTGCTGTAACAGGTAGGACGCAAACGCGTCGAACGAGTCAGATGCTTTACAATAACTTTAAAATCTCATCTTTACTACATTTTACGGAGAAGTCCTCGACAAAAAAGTGATGTCTTGAAACCGACGGTTGGTTTAAACACTACTGCGCTTTACGAAGCATAGTAGTATAGGCGATGACCTTTAGCATCTGTCGACCCGAGAAACTGACTAGCCAGGCTATTTACTATCAAGACCAATAGTCCACCTTTAAAATCGAAACACGGCGCAACATCGACCTCCGAACTTACAGTTAGATCTCCGCTTTAGTTTGTTTACCTTACTGAATGTGCGCCACTCGAGTGGTGGTGGGCATTGTTGTTGGTGTTTAGGAGTCTGTTTAGTGGCCCGTGCCA
Organism: Schistocerca gregaria; assembly: GCF_023897955.1. Taxonomy (NCBI): domain Eukaryota; kingdom Metazoa; phylum Arthropoda; class Insecta; order Orthoptera; family Acrididae; genus Schistocerca; species Schistocerca gregaria. The sequence continues at coordinate 308,198,942 of NC_064926.1, read as the reverse complement.
AGAGAAGAAATGACATTTTTAAAATTATTTTCTCCAGCCTCAGGTAGCATCAACCAGTTTCAACATCCTTGCAAGTCGTCACCATCAGATACCATGTCCCATCATGTTGATAGTATTGAAGATGGGAACGAGCGAGGTGACACAATGGTTAAGACACTGGACTGGATTAGAAAATCGAACTATTATGATATTACAGTTTTCCAGTAGGCTGAAATGTAAAAAAAGTAAAAAATAAAAATAAAAAATCGTTTACAACATGATTACTGTGTTCCCGTATAGCAGTATGCCGCCCCCTTCCAAATAATGATTTTTATCGTCATCTTAAGGTGCTTAATGACGTGTTGGTGTAGTGGCTCGCCAACAGATGCACTGGCTCTCTGGAAAAGCACAGGCGCCAAGAGGTGCGGCTATAAAGTCATCGTAGACAAATCATGGAAGACTACGACATTCAGCGCCGCCTGCCGCAGAACGGGCCAACGCCTTCGCGACGCGTGAAAAGTGCGGCCGCGAATCGCGGGTCAGCGCGCGCTCGGTCGGAGTGTTGGCGCCCATGTTTAGTGTCCGTGTTGACTCGCTGGATTCACTCTTTTGTGGTCGACGATGCCTTAGTACGTTGAAATTCTGTATCTCTATTACTCAGGTAGTTACTTAGGCGCATTTCGACTGCTTTATGATGGAGTCCCAGAACGTAAAGGCGAATGGAAGGACCTTTGTCTCTCAGTAGTTCAAGATATGTCCCGTATGAAGACAATGTTCAGCAACAGTAATGTTCTGTGGCTGACTCAGTCTGGTGAGAAGTCTATGTTCAACGCATCTATGTACAACAGTGCGGCACTTTTGGCAAATGAACGATTTCCAACACGTATCAAATGCTTCAAATGGCTCTGAGCACTATGTGACTTAACTTCTGAGGTCATCAATCCCCTAGAACTTAGAACTACTTAAACCTAACAAACCTAAGGACATCACGCACATCCATGCCCGAGGCAGGATTCGAACCTGCGACCATAGCGGTCGCGCGATTCCAGATTGTAGCGCCTAGAACGCCTCGGCCACTCCGGGCGACCCTGCATTACCCCTCGTGGAGGCTACACCATGTACTGAGTGTCTCAGCAATGGTTGATACCTGGTACCTCAGAACCGCTTGTGCCATTGGTCTGTGAATGTTATCATTTCATGTAATCCCAAGTACTGTTATAACAATAAATCTGGAGTGAATCTGAAACCTCTTAAAGGGTGCACTATTTTTTTCGGTAGTGTAAGTAATTTTCCCTGCTAACATGCTTCTGCCAGCAATACTTTACATTGGCAAGATGACGGATTTACTACAGGAATGAGCATATCGTCGTCTCCACAAGGATTCAAATGATACAGTACGTCGACCCTCCTCCCATTTTCTGAACATCTTAAGAGCAGCTTAAGAGTACAAATGCCAGTTCCACCAGGAATTTATAATGTACCTACGATATGTATGGAAGGGATTTCTCTTCGCTCCAATCTGAGCAATATAGGAAGCTTCTCTTCTGAGCCTTCAGTAGGAAAATATGAACACCATATTCGAAACTCAGAAGTTTTGATAAAGTGATTGAAGAGTTTGCGTCTCGAATCAGCTGACGTATTACTGAGTTTCTATGTGGTCTCTCTGTTCACACGAGTACCTCTGGTGGATTCACTATACCTTATTGCAGCTAGCGTAGAACATCTTACATCTATTCAAACATGAACTCACATTGGCTTAATTTCCGTTTAATAAACAATATTTTGAGCAAACTGACGGTGTTGCTGTGGGTAACCCTTTGTCTCCCACAGTAGCAAACCATTTTATGGAAGGCTTCGAGGAAAAAGCTTTTTAGTCGGCGGTTTTGAAACCTAATTGTTTCTGGAGATATGTGGACGACATCTTTATAATACGGACACATAGTGTAGCAACGCTTCCTGCTTTCCTGCAACACCCTAACTACCTCAATCCGAGCATTCGCATCACTACGGAAGTGGAGAAAAATGTAGACCTCCCGTTCTTAAATGTCTAGGTCCGCTGAAAAGAAGACTGTTTCTTGCGTCACAGTGTGTTCTGTAAACCAACCGACACTGACCTATATGTACGAGCTACGAGCTGCTGTCACCCATCCCAATACAGTGCTGTATTACGGACTTCTGTTCACAGGGCTACAGTTATCTCATGGAGCTTATCAGCAAAGCTTAGCCATCTTCGCTCTGTTTGTACAAAACGGGAACTTTGGTAAACAGATTCAAAATGAATTTCAGCTTGGTCGCACTAAACCTCCAGGACAGCCAGAAGTAACGAAGAACCACACGAGGATAGTTTTTCTAACCTACGATGGTGGCGTGTATTTTATGATCGGCTAGCTGTTCAAGAAACATCAAATAAAATGTGTTTTCCGCCCTCCAGCGCGAGTGCAAACGACGCTGAGTCTAAGAAGATCAGAGATACATAAAATCCTGTGACTGTGTAGGAAATTATACATTGGCCAGACCTGTCACACCTTCACAGATAAGAGGCGCTACATACAGCCGTTTCACCAGACTGGGTCAGCCAGAAAAGTCGGCTGTTGTTAACATTGTCTTGACACGGGACGTAGCATGAGCTACGGAGAGACGAAGATCCTTTCGTCCATCTTCACGTACTGGGACTCCATGATTAAAGAAGCAGTCAAAATACGTTTAAGTAAAGAACCGAGACACGGCATTTCAAAGTGGCAAGGCATGCAAACCAGCACTGACGATACTAAGGCAACGCCGGCCGTAAATACACGAATCCAACAAGTTGACACAAACGGGGAATCGGAGTCCGTACACTTAAACTGGGCGCCAACATACTTTACGCGCGCGCCGGGACGCAATTTGCGGGCGCGCTTTTCCGGGGTCTCGCATGCGAAGTCCGTGGCCCGTTTCCCCAGCAGGGGCACCGGGTTTCGTCATCCTCTACAATTTTTTTTTTTTTATAGCGCCACCCTCCTTTGGCGCCTGTGCTTTTCTAGCGAACCAGCACATATACTGGCGAGCCGCTGCACCAAAACGTCAGTAAGATCATGAAGATGACTAGCAACTGCCTCGTTGAAATATGGTGCGGCCCTTTCACATTTTCCGACACGACGTTCTTGAACCATACTGTCTGGTCATATGAACACGACCACCTGTCAGAAGCACCACCTTTTGCAACGGGGACTTCTGCGACACGTGCAGGAGAGAAGCAGTTATACAAGTAACGACACGAATGTGGAGCCATGTCTAATACAGTGCCGTGGCAACCTGTTTTAGGTTTTTCGTGTGATCATCCATGGCGCGAACTACCCGATCGAGGTGGTACCACTGATTTTAGGTTGGGTTTAAATACGAGAAGTTTAATGGCCAAGGGAGTGCGAAAACTCATCCTGGTGCTCTTCCAACCACGCACGTACACTGTGAGTTGTGTGATACGCCGCGTTGTCTTCCTGGTTGATGACATCGTGCCGAGGAAAAACAAACAGCATGTAGGAGTGGACATGATAGACAAGGATAGATGCGCACTTACGTTGATCCACTGTGCCTTCCAGAAAGCAAGATCGCGTAAGGAATGCCACGAAAATATTCTCCATACCATAACAATGCCTCATTTGCTTTCAGACGTTCCACGCCGCACACGCCAACGGCGGTCAGCCCGAAGGAGTATAAAACGTAAGTCATCTGAAAAGGCCACCTCTCGCCACTCGCTGAACTTCCAGTTGCGATATTGGTGTGCAAATTCCGGCCTTGGTCGACGATTAACAGCAGCCATATGAGGGCTTGAATTAGGGGCCTGCTGTGGTGGCCCATACACAGTAGCGTTAGCTGAACGGTCGTTGAAGCGACACTGTTGGCAGCTCCTTGGTTCCTCTGGTTGCACGTCTATTCGCACGTACACATATCCGCTACCGCCGTTCATCCCTGTCATCTATGGCCCGTGGTGCACTACAGTCTTGGATAGTGCCATTTTGCCGTCAACGGTATACTTTAACCATGCCGGCACGTGAACAGTTTACAAAGTTGGCCGTTTCGGAAAAGCTTCCACTCTTGGCCCGAAAGCCAATGACGACGATATTTTGAACGTCAGGTAAATCGCACCGTTTCCACATTACGACAATGACTGCACTATTTTCCGCATTGCCCCGACACGCTTTATCTATCTTCATTGCTAGTGCTGCCACCTACCGTCTGTCAAGTGATTACTGCAAGCTGGCGTCAAGCGTGGGCGGTCATCACGTTGATGTGACTGGACTGTTTATTAATCGAGTGAAAATACATTTTATGTTTGTTTTCGGAGCACTTGAGGCAGTGTTACATCCCTGAAAACGTGCTCGCTGTGCAAATGGTATGAATGAAAGTACACACGAGGACGCTGGCATTGCTGGTGGTGTACAGTCACTGCGGCCCGGGCCGGGCTTTGTGCGGCTGGGACGGGCGCGGTTTTAATCTGAGCCGCACAAAGACCCAGCCGTCGTCTGTCGCAACCACTGTGCGCTAGTCAAAAACGGACGGGCGGGCGCGCGATGCCGTTCGAGCTGCGGCTAAGTCACTGCCACCAAACCAGCTGACTTCCTTCCAGATTACTCATTAATGATGCGACTGAAATTAATTTTCTTCGTATATGTACTGATATACCGCTGACAGTGAGGTCGGAGCATCGAATACGTTACGTGAAACGGGGATGACAAATTTCCTTGGCTACTATGTACGCCAGGGAAATAGGCTTTCCCCAGCCTCGAAATTATAAGCTGGTATTTCCTTAAGCCCCCAAAATGGGTACTGGTGTACGTCGAGCGATGGCAAGTTTTTACCAACAAACATAGCAAGGAAACTAAAGGTCCAATCAGGAAGCATAATCTTACGCAATCGCTACACACGAGGGCAGGAAATAGTCAATTAAAATGCTTACATTCTGCTCCCGATTCTGGTTGGTAGAATCACCTGCATGTTAAACAATTTCGTGGAGCGGCTGGGAATAGCGAAGTCGAGGTGACGGTCAGCGGTCTTCGTCGCGTGTGGGGGTCGTGTCTCTTCTGGGGTTTAGATTGGTACAGTCCTAATTATTAACACTGGAGTGGTAGGAGTTTATCCCTATTCCGCGGGCCAAAACGAGGCTGGTGAATCTTATTTATCTGGGACCGCCAATAAATGTTCCTGATTAAATCTGTGAAGGAATACATGCGTAATTTTTTTCGCGCTCGCCGCACATCGCCAAGAGGGGACGGATTCTGTCCGCGGCTGCCTTTATGATTTCACATGACGACGCGCAAGATCATAGGGATGTACGAAAGGAACGATTCAGTATTATTAAACGACCATCTCCATGATCGTTTGATGTGTTGGGCAGCAACACCAATATATACGGATAAGTGGCGAATGCCTGGTGACATCCTACCGGAGATAATATATCCCCGTTACGACGTCAACAGGCATAGGCCATAACGGAAGTCACGTGATGTACTTTGAAACAGACAGCAACATTTATCTAACTCTTCCTCATGTCTACGTTACCTAATCTCAAATCTGTAAATGTCGACAGAGGCTGTAAATGCCTACTTATAGTGAGCTTATAACTTTAATAGCCAACCTATAGGCCTAGTAGTCTGGGGATGATCTTTAATGTAGATACTGCTGAGAAGAAAACCACCGTCCATAATGGAGGGAACATTTGTATCTTATCGTAGTTAAAAAAAAAGTGTTGCAGAAAGAGCAATGTAAATAACTCTGCGCCGCTGTGTGCACCCCGACCTGTGTCGCAGGCCTCTCACAGCGGAAAATCGACGGTGAGGACAAAATGAGGCAGACGCTGAAGAGAACATGACCTCGCCGACCGTAGATTGAGTTTGCTTAAAATACTGAAAAATAAAGGAGTACTCTTTTGTACTATGTCTCGTACAGATGTACACCGCGCGGGATTAGCCGAGCGGTCTTGGGCGCTGCAGTCATGGACTGTGCGGTAGGTCCCGGCGGAGGTTCGAGTCCTTCCTCGGGCATGTGTGTGTGTGTGTGTGTGTGTGTGTGTGTGTGTGTGTGTGTGTGTGTCCTTAGCATAGTTTAGGTTAAGTAGTGTGTAAGCTTCGGGACTGATGACGTTATCAGTTATGTCCCCTAAGATTTCACACACATTTGAACAGATGTACGCGCCGAGCTCGAACTGGTTTCTAATGCACAGAATTGTGTCAATTCAAGTTAGAGAATAGTGACGACGTGCTGCTTTATAATTACGAGACAAATATACTGATTTTTTTAAAATCAGTTTTGACTGTGATTTGTATTTCGAATTTAGAGAAGTGTTAAGATGAATTGACGGGACGATTTTGTGCCAGCCTAGATGAAGAACTGGTCTGGAACATTTTAATAGGGATCTTAAATCCTTTTTTCTGAAAGTTACAAGCCGTTCATTCCGTTGAAGACTGCTACTGGTGGTTTTGACACATGACAGCAACAGTTATAGGCGCTTTCGTCGATCGACCCTGAATAGGCTACGCTGTTGTATTTCAATTAATTCAGGGTTAATTTGCTATTATTAGGTGGCAATTACACAGAGGACTTATCTAGGCCCCTTTGTTGTGTGGCATCTCCCTAGGCCGATAACTCGTATCCTGTGCGCCTTGGTCCTGGTGGCCAATTGATCGATCAAATCTCATACACCGAAGTAAATACAGTAAGCGCCCCAAGTACAGGAGCGCTGCCACAAGCTTCAATCAGTTCGCTTCGTTAGGGCTTCCGACCACTGCCAGTCACAGAAGTAACACTGATCATTCCAAAAGTACAGTTGAAGAAACAAGAAATTACGTTTAGATTACAACTGGTCTCGTAAACTCCGCGGCCTTTAATGGGTTTTGGTAAAGTATTCACCCAGACCAACATAGTTATAAAAAAGCTTTATTTTAATGCCATAACCCGCTTCGGGCTCTCATGCCCATCTTCAGACGACTTACGTTTGTCATAACATTAATATTTTAGACAGTAGCCTGTCCTCCGCTTCTACACTGCACAAGAATATCTGAAATATTTGAATATTTAGCACCACTTTCAGCTTCAGAAAGCTGTACTCGGAAATGCTCCGCAGCACGTTATTACGTCACACAACTCGTCCAGCTCCACATTCTCGTTTACGTCCCGTAACTGCGAGGCTGGGGAGCAATAATCTGAAGGCAAAGTCGTTTTCTTGATAGTCTCTCAAACGCACTACCAGTACAGAGAGAACTCTTAACATGTCTACAGCTACAGCCTATATACAAGGTGTAAAACCTACGTACACAAAATATTATTGTGCCTGTGGTTATATGCGATAGAAAGACTTCTGTATGTCACAACAAACTGTCACAGGCGCACCGTTTCCCCCACTAGAAATTCATGAAGGTTTTGTCACTAGAACTGTTCAAAGACGATGTTCAAACTGCCGTGTGATGGATGCTATTTAAGGAATGTTACTGAAGCTGCCGTCCGTTTACATTAATGCACAACTGGCATTTGCACACTAGTGACTGTCCATCACACTCACAGTCTGTAGCTTCAATCAAACGGCAATTAGCTCTTCCGGAGTGTCTCGTACCCCACACGCTTCATAAAGCCTCCAAAAAAAATCCACTGCTGAATACCGTCTCTGGACATCACTAGCGTTTGTGGTCCCCTAGCAGGGAAACATTTCACCTGCGACGTTTCTATTACATAAAAAGGTATTTCTTTTTATCTCTTTAGAGGAGATTTTGTATATCAGCGTTTTACACCCTGTACTCTTAAATACGTTCGGCAATTTTCATATTTTGAGTCATATTACCAAATTACAATCGCCCGAAAAGAAAATGGCAGAGTATTCAGGAAACTTGCACACCTCTGGTAGACAAAAAAGTCTCAAAACGCGTTGTATGCAGATACTCGATTAAATTCTAACTGGTTATGCTGTACAAAATGTTATTCACACTATCGAAATTACTTTATTTGTTGTGTGGAAATGAACGTTTTGATTCCGTTTAGGAATATCTAAAATTACTGACCACGTCGAGTTCGCCTTGAAAGCTTTTAATCTCTTCTTTTCTGTTAAGGGGACTGAATAACGCTTAATTGGATGCCGACAACTGATTCTGCCAGCGCCGGTGCAGAAAAAGCAGACGCCATTAACGTGGCAATCACCGGCCGTATTTTCGACGCCCCTTCCTTCCCTTCCCTTACTCGCTCCCGCTGTAGCAGCAAACGCGTCGCAGGAGCGACCGGCCTCGGCCGTCAATACTAGCCCGTCCCATGACGGCAATGTTCCAGCTCTCGCACTGCGGGACGCTCTTAAAGCCGCACCAAGCACAGTGCACGCTCCAGGCAGTGGGGCAGTGGTCACGTACGAAACCACGACAGCTCACCTGTTGCCAGTCCCCACCACTCCCCTCAGACGTTAAACTGACTCTCCTACTGGGATTTCGACCCAACCTTTGCATGTCAGTTACACGATGTTTCAGACGAAACATCAAAAAAACAATCAAAGCAGAGTTATCAAATTTCGGGAACGCATTTATCTATGTGACATATTTAACTGATCACGATTTCAAGATCACAGGTTAAAGTAACCGCGAAATAAGCCACTACAAATGTCAAATGCTGGTACATTAATAACCAGCGAAACCGCAAGAATGTTGAACGCAACCATGCAAACGTGCATGCATTGTGTTGTACAGATGCCTGTTGTCAGTTTGTGGGATGCAATTCCATGCCTCTTGCACGTGGTCGGTCAATATAGGAACGGTTAATGCTGTTTGTGGATGTCGTCCGGTGATGTCCTACGAGGGCTATCCACAAAGTACATCACGGTTTGGAATTAAAAATATATAAAGTATTGGAATTTTTTATTATATACAGATGAAAGCCACACTTAAATACAACTTTTCTACATAGTTGCCATTTAAATTAAGGCACTTATCGTAGCGATGGACGAGCTTGGAAATTCCTTCGTCGTAAAATTCGGCCGCCTGGAACATCCAGCTTTTCGTAGCCCTATTACACGACCTCGTACAAGGTCAATGTTGATAATGTCGTCTTTGTCGCCTTAAAGACATTCCTCACTAACATCAACTCACCACAATTGGCTCGTACTCCTTCCAGCCCCCACCGATACCATTCGCACTATTAGCATCTAACTAAACTTCAGAATGAAAAAGAGTTTTTCTGAAAGTTTTTACTTTTAAAATGACGAATGATAAATGATATTTAGTTTGTATATGTGTCATATTAAACAGCGGACGAATGAGACAATGAGACAATTGGTACTGCTTATTTCTAAAAGAATTATGAAGCAATTCTCAATGCATCGCGAGTTGATTGTAAATCACTTGATTGTTGGACTCTTTCCTTCTGAACCAACAGAAACAGGACGACTTTAGGCTGCTAATGATTTGTGCCGGACCAATGCCACTACCGACAACAACAACAACAACAACAACAACACTAATAATAATAATAATAATAATAATAATAATAATAATAACAGAATAACACTATATATGCCCTACAACAGCGTAGTAGCCACCACATAGTTACTGTTGGGCTGACAATTAGTTCGTTTATCTGTTACGAGGTGAATAATGATGCAATTTCTGGCCCACTGCGTGAACTACCTGCAACTCGATGAAGACATTTTCATGAGTTACTTAGGCATATGTGATATGTGTGTCTCAGTTTTATTGCCACAGATCCGTGTTACGAAGTATTTGTGTGGTAGGTGGAGTATGTGAGGAAGATGACGTTCATCCATTCGTTTCGAAATGTGTAATCTATGCACCGTGTCACGCGTTGATGCTCGTATTAGAAATATATATACTGGTAACTTATGCTATCAGTATTACAGTCCTAAGAAGTAGCGGTAATTGTAATGCTCTTGATGAAGCGAAGACAATCGGACGCTTTTGTTTTTACCCCTCAGTAAACCATTTTACCACTTACAGGGTAATAACCCTGAGGTTGGGACCCACTGAGCTACTGTCATCCGGCCAAATTCACAATGACGATTATCTCGAACGTGTATTCGGTGACGTAGGTTAGGAAATTGTCTACGATTAAATCTCGTACGAATCATGAGACATACATGTTTTTTATTCGCCGCTGCTGTGTGGAACCAGGGCTTCTACGGAATCTCTGGATGTATTTGCCCATAACATTCCCCATCAGTGCCTATCAATGATTGATACTCGTCTTCACACTGGCGTCCAGGTCTTCTATGTTGTGCGTCTTCTGGTCTGATGGCGGTAATGAGATGTTTCTGGATAGCAATCTTCATGGCCAAGGCTCTTAAGCTGCTTGGCCGCCTCAAGGCTACGAGCCGGCTACAAAGCGGAGGGGACCTTGGCTTTACAGCCGCAGACCTGACAGATACCGCAAACACTGTCCGCGCCGTCCGGGAAAACGGCCGTGCCAGCAGTTACGAGGGGACTAACGGCGCGGTAAACGCAGTTGAGCACAGCAGGAAAGCCAATGTACGTTTCGTGAAAACGGATTCGCGTTCTGTTTCCAAGGCAGTGTTCCCCAGCTGGAGACCACGAGCAACTCTCGAGTACAAACGGTACAGAGAAGACGGTAATGCAACTGTCCGCTGCGCTTCGGAAAAGTTCAACTAACGCAGTTAGCACAAAGAAGAGACCTACGAATTACGTAGACTGTGGCAAAGATACAGGTGCCTCAAGAAATGACAAGGGTGGTGCTCTTCACAAGGAACATACAACTTCGTTCTACACTGCAGGAAGCAACCGCTGAGAGCTGTTGCACAAGATCAAAAACAAACGAGATACAATAATTTTAATACACACGTACGTCACTTAGCTTCCATCAACAATGTGTTATTTACATCAGAAATGCAAGCTACTTAATAATTACGGCTGGTCATCACGTCTGTGATACTTCTTACGGAGACCTACCAATCAACCAGCCTTAGATTGACGTAGTTTTGCGCTCTATAGTAGGAAGACTTCGTGTCATAGACGGAAGAAGAAAGTTGTACAGTTCGTTTCGGGTCTTTCCGGTCCTTATACCGGTATGAAAAAAAAAGAAACAAACAAATGCGCAGCACCAATACTCTAAAAAATTCGACGCACCACGGAGTTAAGTAAACTGGTTGCAAACAAATATTCATAGAGGTATCGATAGAAAACACAAAGCTATGTCACAGCGCTGCTCGCAAGGATAGTAGACACGGGATGGCTCTGAGCACTATGGGACTTAACTACTGTGGTCATCAGTCCCCTGGAACTTCGAACTATTTAAACCTAACTAACCTAAGGACATCACACACATCCATGCCCGAGGCAGGATTCGAACCTGCGACCGTAGCAGTCGCGCGGTTCCGGACTGCGCGCCTAGAACCGCTAGACTACCGCGGCTGGCTAGTAGACACGGGACATGTCGACACTATGCACGAAGTCTTTGAAAATTTCATTCCGTGTACTCAGTTGAACAGTAACTATGCCTCGCAGACAGACGCGTGAACAATATACCCAGATGACAGCACTCGAAAAATGACGCGGAGCTGGACTGAAAGAAGCCGGTTGGAGTAATCGGCGAATCGCTCGACATTTGAATAGGAACGATGCTACTATTAGATAATGTTGGCAGGAATGGGTGAACCATGGCCGCACACAGCCTCAAGCAGGACGCGGTCAACCTAAAGAGACGACAGAACGTGAGGACCAAGCAAACGTCAGGTAGGCACTCCGAGCTCCGGATTCATCATTATCATCGATCCGACGTGCAACTGGTGCTTCGGTTACCATAAGGACCATTTACAGGCGCCTCACAGAGAGCGTGCAGAGCTCACGGCACCCCTTACGCCGACTACCAATGACGTCTGTATACCAACGAGCCCGTTTGTTGTGGTGTAGGGCGCATTCGGCCTGGAATCTCATTTGCTGGAGTGGAACTGTCTCTAGTGACGAGTCTCGCTTCGGAGAGAGCCTCGATTGGCGTCTGTATACCAACAAGGCCGTTTGCAGTAGCGTCGGTCACATTCGGCCTGTGATCTCATTTGCTGGAGTGGAATTATCTTCAGTGACGAGTCCCGCTTGGAAGAGGGCCTCGATGACCAGCGACGACGCCCCGGATTTATCATTACAGCTTTGCATCGCCAGTACAATAGAACCTTGTTTACGTGGCCATCATTTTTTACTGTCATTTTAACGTGCTTGACAGTGGCAACTATTGACTGTGACAATCATTAAATTAAATCAGTGTCCAAGTAAAGTGTCAGTTACCAAATTACCGCTGAGTTGCACAATACCGTATTGCCACTGCTGGTTGCAGTCCACTGATACATTCTGCCCACTGAATAAAGAAACTGGTGATGACGCCGATCCCTCGAGGTTAGCTGAAGAATTTGTAAATATTCCAAAATGCTCATACAAAGGTGTTAATGACTGGTTGCGAAATGAATACGACACTGGCTACAGTTTTTAGTTTGTTCGTCCGTAGACAATGACGGCACTGATGACGTATTGGCTGACGAAGTTTGCGTTAATTATTTTTTTTTTCTCCTGGACCAGGCGGGATCAGTTTCGGCCGAACTATTGCTGATGAAACGTGTAAGCGATCGTGCCACACATGAACGGCGTAATAACCTGGTACAAACGGAACTTACTGGTTATTTCGGTGTATAGAACTCATTTTTTCTCCAATATCCGCTTAGAATTTGCATGAAAGTAATGTATAATTAGAGGGTTTATGTAAAAATAAATACAATGTACACCGTCCAGTCACATTAATGTCACAAACGCCTGTGTTCGACGTCAACACGCAGTAACCACTCACAGACGGCATGTGCCAGCTCCAACCGTGGAGGGTTAGAGTGTATAAAGCGTGTCAGGGAACGCAGAAAGAAGTACAGCCGTCGTCATAATGTGGAAACGGAACGACTTATCTGACGTCCAAACAGGCATGACCTTTGGCTTTCGGGCAAAGGGTGAAAGCATTTCCGACACAGACGACTGTATAAACTGTCCGCGTGCTGACGTGGTTGAAGTATACCACGCATGTCACACTGGCGCTATCCAAAAACAGCGTCGAATGAACTGTGGTGCACCAAGTGCCATAGGAGACAGGAGAGAACGATGGCTGCGGAGATGTGTACGGACGAATGAACGTGTAAACGATGAGCAACTGACAGCCCAGACGAACCGAGGGGCTACCATCAGTGTCTCCTCAATGCCTGTTCAGCGAACGTTGATGCGTATAGGCCTCTGCAGAAGGCACATGCTTCATGCACCCATGCTGACTGCTGTTCATAGGCGACGAAGGCTGGGATTTGCACACCAATACCGCAAATGGACGTCCACTGAATGGCGACAGAGCTTCTGTCAGATGAGTCACGTTTTATGCTCCATCGGACAGTTGGCCGTTGTCGCGTACCACGTAAAACGTTTGAAAGCGAACACCCTGCAACCAGAAAGTCTCGGGGATGTTTTTGTGGCATTCCAATGTCAATTTGTTATTCCTCGACATAATGGGATCTACCATCGGGACCTTGCAACGTTTCACACAGCTTGCCGTGTACGTGCGTGGTTCGAAGAACACCAGGATGAGTTTATCGTCTCCTCTTGTCACCAAACTCCCCGTACTAAATCCCAATCGAGAATCCGTGGGTCCAATTCGATAGAGATGTTCGCCCCACAGAGCCTCAGCCGAGAAACCTAGTGCAGCTCGACACTGTACTGTAGTCGGCAGCGTTCCAAACCCCTGTCGGTAACTCCCGGAACCTCACTGAGACTCTTCCTGAGTCATTCTAATTTTTTTCTAAATTTTCAGATTACCATTATCCGTTTCACTATCAACTTTTTTCGGAATGAATTACTTTTCTCCGTCCAAACAGGCCTCCGAAGGCCCAACGGTACCGAACATCCACCGTATCATCTTCAGCCCAAAAGCGTCATCGTATGTGGGTAATGATGGACGAGGAGTCAACTCACCGCTCTCCCGGGCGCTGTCAGTTTTTGTGACCGGGAGCCGCCACTTCTCAATCAAGCAACTCCTCAATTGGCCTCACAGGGGCTGAGTGCACCCCACCTGCTAACAGCGCACTGCAGAGCCAGGCGGTCGTCTACCATGCTCAACGGCGCTTAATTTCGGAGATCTGACGGGAACCGGTGTATCTATCGCGGCATGGCCGTTGGAAGTGACAGACATTACTGTCTTGTTGTTTCAATTGATGTCTTATCGGAAGCAACATTATGAAAAAACGTCCTTCTCGTAATTTGTTTTCCAATACGGGGGGGGGGGAGATAACAACACACAGGGTTGTTCGTAAATACCATCGGGGTTTCGGGAGACAACTAAGCGAAAACTAAGACATACTGATTATGGTCACATAACCTCACATTACAATACGGGCACGGTTTGTGACGTGGCCAGCATCAATCGCTGAGTGTAAAGGAGCCCCTCATATGATCAATTTACTTTCGCAATAATATTGTGTCAATGTACTGCGTGAAAGAACAAGCCCAAGAACGGCACAATATTTGTCCCCAGAGCGTGTTATGAGAACTCTGCCTTTGTAGCGATAATGTCGATGCTCGAGGACGTAGAACTCACACACGTACTTACAGTTCTGCCATAGCCAACGCTACTTGCTAGGGGGGAAAAAATTAAGAGGAAGAGGCGACAGGCGAGTAAGTGGCTCGGACGGCATTCTACACACGGCCATAGAACTTGCGGCAGAGAAAGATGACCAATGGAATATTTTAAGGATGAACGAAGAATCTTTCTACGAATTTCTGGACTTCGCTATACGTTATTTGCACAGAAAAGATTTTCTTCAAATATTCCTCTGATTTCACTTTTCACAGTGCTGGAACAATCTATAAATAAACATGACAAGCATACACTAGTGGAGGTGGTCGGCATGTAACGCTCCTATTTATTTCTGCAAATTACAATTCAAGCTCCTGAAATGAACAAACAAGCAACTGCACTGTTATTTTCCCGTACTTCTGTCGAATGTTTAGCAGTATGATGTATTCATACTCATATGGAGGTGCAGTATTACTTGTGTAAATGTCCGCACATCAGAAAGTGCCGGCAGGTACAGCTGTGTGTTGCGCGATATAATCCTCACACGTTGTAATATGTTGAGCGTACGGCAATATTTTTCAAACTCTGCTGTTTCCTTCAATATTCGTTCAATAACGCTCTGAGATGGTCAGTATTATTGCGCGATACTCAGCGCTGCGCAATAAATACTGGAGCGTCTGAGGTCCCCTTACTTCACTGACACGAAGAGTCGGGGAAAGCGCAACAACAGCCCGTTTTTTAAATATGTTCACAACGATGCCTATCTGCAAGCAAGAATTAATTATAGCGAGCAAAGGGGTAACAATGAAACTTGAGACAGCACAATCTCAAGGAACAAAGCATTATCAGGCCTCTTTTTCTAGTGTTACACTGACACATAACAATAACATGCAGCCAATTCCCACTGTTTTTCTCATAAATTATCGTAGGTCACATACACTGAGGTGACTGAACTCGTGGGATATCCACTAATATCGTGTTGGACCTCCTTTTTCCCGGCGTAGTGCAGCAACTCGACGTAGCGTGGACTCACAAAGTTGTTGCAGATATACTTAGCCAAGCTACCTCTATAGCCGTCCACAATTGTGAACGTGCAACCGGCGAAGGATTTTATGCACTAAAATATCGTTTATGTCCCGTAAACAATCGATGCGGCTCATGTCGAGCGATTTGGCAGGCGATATTCGCTCAAGGAGGAGGCGGGGGAGTAGAAGGATGAGATTACTATTTAACGTCCCGTCGGCAATGACTTCATTAGAAGCGGAGCACAAGCTCGAATTGGGGAAGGGTGAGGAAGGAAATCGGCCCTGTCCTTTCAAAGGAGCCATCCCGGCATTTGCCTGAAGCGATTTAGAGAAATCACTGAAACCTAAATCTGAAAGCCCGGACGCGGCTTTGAACCCTCTCCTTCAGAATTCGCTCGAATTGTCAAGAATGTTCTACAAACCAGTGGCGAACGATTGTGGTCCGGTGACGTGTTTGGGAACACGAAGTCCATGAATGACTGCAAATGGTTTCCAAGTAGCCGAACGAAATAATTTCCATTGAATGATCAGTTCAGTTGGACTAGACGACCCAGTCCATGCTAGGTAAAGACAGTCCACACCAATATGGAGCCAACACCAGCTTGCACAGTGCCTTGTTGACAACTTGCTTCGTAGGGTCTGCGCCACACTCGTTCCCTACTCTCACCTATTACTAACTGAAATCGGGACTCTTCTGAGCAGGGCACAGTTTTCTAGTCGTCTAGGGTTCAATCGATATGGTCACCAGGCCAGGAGAGGCGATGCAAGCGATGTCGTGCTGTTAGCATAAGATGATGATCGGTTTGGTTTGTGAGGCGCTCAACTGCGTGATCATCAGCGCCGGTACAAAGTCACAATTTTTACATAGTCCAATTTTCTTACACAGCCCAATCTAAGCGCTGTCACGAATTGTGATGATGAAATGATGAGGACAACACAAACACCCAGTCCCCGGGCAGAGAAAAATCCCCAACCCGCCCAGGAAGCTACTAGCAGAGGCACTCGGTTTCGGTCATCTGTTGCCGTAGCCTATTAACGCCAAATTTCTTTCTTAACGGATTCGTTCGCCGACATCGATTTCTGAACTTATTTCACGCAGTGCTGCTTGTCTGCTAGCACTGACAATTCTACGCAAACACCGTTTCTCTCAGTCATGAAGGCCGACGGCCACTGTGTTGTCCATGACGAGATCTGATGCCTGAAATTTGGTATTCTCGGCACACTCTTGACACTGCGGATCTCGCAATACTGAATTTCCTAACGGTTTCCGAAATTGAATGAAATGTCCCATGCGCCTATTTCCAACTACCATTCCGCGTTAAAAGTCCTCGTTGATCACCTGAGTATAAACGACAGCTCCGCCAATGCACTGACCTTTTATATCTTGTGAACGCGATCCTACTGTCATCCGTATGTGTGCATATCGCTATCCTATGCCATTTCATTTCAGTGTACGCTTATCGTTTAGGAATGAAGGTAGTCTAGCTTAAGTACATCAATCTTTTCAGATATGTACAGTAATGGAAATAAGTATTCATACACTAGAGCGTGGAAAATTAAACTATCTTTATTGACAATACGAAACCAAAAACACTAACTGGATATGCACTATACACATTAGCCAGTCGCCAATGCAGCTATGCTGGTATATAGAACGAGAATGAACAAGCCTTCACAAAACAAAATACAAAAACGTCTGCCAAGTTCTCTACTGCGCTGGGAATTAAGTATTCGTACACCAGGAGAAAATGACACTTCTAGCAAACCCAGAACATGTTTAATACTTCGTATGCATACTCTTCCGATGTACTGCTTATCGCAACCTCCAAGCTGAATCAAACCAAAGTTCTTGTAATTTCCGACGTGATACGTTCCCATTCTGGAAGGAGAGCCTCTTTCAAAGAGGCCTTACTACGGGTGTCGTTTTTCCTCACTCGTGTTTCCAGCTCACTACACAAGTGTTCGATGGGATTCAGGTCCGGACTCTGAGCTGGTGTTTTAAGAGCGTGTGGAGTGTTGTAGAGCAACCACAGCCGGACAATTTGCGCCGTATGTTTGGGATTAATGTCCTGCTGCAAATAATAATTTCTAGGAAGACCCAAAGCGTCAACACTCTGTTGCAACTTCTGTTTGAGAATATTCATATACACAAATCTGTCCATGGTACCTTCCACAAACACTAATTTTCTGACACCGGAGGCTTACATGCAGCCCCATACCATTACTCCACCACCTCCGTGCTTCACCGTGGGTTGAATGTTCTTTCGGTCGAGGTCTGTATTCTGTCTCCTCCAGACCACGATCCTACCATCATTGTGCACGATATTAAATTTGCTTTCATCACTAAAAAATACACTATCCCAGAAGTCTGCTGTCTTGGATACATGCTGTTTCGCGAATTCCATCCGCAACTTCCTTTGCTTGTTGCTGGTGTAGGGCTTTCGTCTCGGGACCCTGGCTCTGTAGTCCGAACGATTGAGAATGGTACGAACTGCCCTTGGAGTGATGTCCTTTCGGAAGTGGTAATGTACATATGCGGATAGTGCCGACGCTGTCGTTTTTGGGTTTTTCTTGATGATTCTTAGTAGGATTCTGGTCTCTCTTGTGGTAAGCTTCTGTGGACGACTGTGTCGCACACTGTTTATTACTACATGTCTGTCCTTATATCGCTCAATGATAGATTGCACAGTCGCTCGACTTCGACCTATGATGTTCGCAATTTTAGAATACGATTTGTGTTGAAGATATTGGGCGACAATGGTGCCTCGTTCCTCAATGGTCGTTTCCTTCCCCTTGCGGCCCATTCTGCTGTTCTGTTGCTTCCTGCCGTCACACGACTACACAAGTGTGGCATGCACTCCGGGGCTGCGTCAGCCGTATGTTTGGTTGAAAGTAGTCCGCTGTATGAATACATTTTGCCCCGTCGTAGACAGTGCGAGTGTAACATTTTATTTTCCCAGTATAGATTCATGGCATACGGGAAGCTTCATTACCAAGAACATGGTTATCTGACGCTACATCATCGTACTTATTCGTATCGGCGCTGTGGGTGATTTTCTATGCCAACATACCATTGTAGTCTGTCACCACCTACTGTATGAATACCTATTTCCATGATTGCATTGAAGTCTTTTTGTCAACTGTACTTCCTGGGGTACGCACGTTCTGAGGTTCACCGACTTAGTTCTACATCTACATACATACTCCGCAATCCACCATACGGTGCGTGGTGGAGGGTTACCTCGTACCACAACTAGCATCTTCTCTCCCTGTTTCACTCCCAAACAAAACGAGGGAAAAATGACTGCCTATATGCCTCTGTACGAGCCCTAATCTCTCTTCTCTTTGTGGTCTTTCCGGGAATTTTAAGTTGGCGGCAGTCAGCCTCAAATGCTGGTTCTCTAAATTTCCTCAGTAGCGATTCACGAAAAGAACGCCTCCTTCCCTCCAGAGTCTCCCAACCGAGTTCCTGAAGCATTTCCGTAACACTCGCGTGATGATCAAACCTACCAGTAACAAATCTAGCAGCCCGCCTCTGAATTGCTTCTGTCCCCTCCCTCAATCCGACCTGATAGGGATCCCAAAAACTCCAGCAGTACTCAAGAATAGGTCGTATAAGTGTTTTATAAGCTGTCTCCTTTACAGATGAACCACATCTTCCCAAAATTCTACCAAGGAACCGAAGACGACTATCCGCGTGCCCCACAACTGCCACTACATGCTTGTCCCACTTCATATCGCTCTGCAATGTTTTCCTGAATTTCCGGATTCCCATTACCCGTTTCACTACCAATTTTTTTCGGAATGAATGACTTTTCTCCGCCCGTACAGGCCTCCGGGTGCCCAACGGTACCGACAGGCCGCCGTGTTTTAGACTCTTGTTCCCTCTCGGCAAAACGCCTGGACGTCCGTGCGTGAACGGTCTGCGAATGATTCGTTCACTTTACCTTGCTTCCATTCGCTCTGTTGGAAACGAAGCTTGCCAAGCAACTTGATGAACATTTTGCGCAGGAAACGTGTAGGCGGCAGCATAAAACGTGGCCTACTGCGCTGCGTGCAGGGCAGTAGGGATTCAATGGGGCACAGGCAGACGTACGCGGGGGCACGTGCGCAGCTGCCTGGCTAGACGTGAGTACGCTGGCGCCGGTTGGCTGCCGGCGCTGGCAGGGAGCGGGCCAGTCGACCTGCCGGCCGCCTATCGACCCGCCGCACGCTGCTGCTGCCGCGTATCGAACGCCGCCGCCAGCAGAGCACAGCACAGCAGCGCGCTAGCCGGCTGGCTGGCGACAAGGCATCGGGCACGGGCTTGCGCCTGCTGCGGGTCAGTTACGTGCGCGAGGGGGGGAGGGGGTTCCCTGCCTGATGCTGCACTCACAGGTGACGGCTACGCACATCCCCCTGCCACTATACACAGCAATGCCCAGTCACATTATTACGACCACCTGCTAGAGCAAATACAACACTGACCGCAGCGTTCGCCACACGGTTGAGTTAGCCTAGCGCGGACGTCATCTTTACGGGCAGTCGAAGTCACGCTAACTCCAATGCTAACTGCCCACGTTTACGTGGGAAGGTACCGCCGCGAAGATCGTTAATTCTTTGTAATTTGCTCATTTTATTGTGGACTTAGGAATATCACTGTCGAATTCGACTACTGTCTTAAATTTCTTACTCGGTCTGCAGCCTGTTTAGTTGTAGCTATCCACTCTAGTCGACCTAATTGCGAGCGGTTTCATCTCTGCCTAATTACTATAACTCATAATCTTTTGAACCTGCTTACTGTGTTTGTATCTTGGTCTCCTCCTACAATTTTTAGCGCCCCCCCCCCCCCCCCCCCGTCCCACAAACCCACAGACATACGCTTACTTCCATTATCAAGCTCACATTCTTTGCTACCTCAGTCAACCGATCCATTCCCTTAGTCACGTTATGCGATAATTTTTTTTTTTTTTTGCCAGTTTGATTTAGTACCTTCTGTTTAACTTCTGTACACAAATATCGACAGAAAATACTTCCTACCATTTAAATTTATACATTGTTAAAAAGAATTAAATGAACACGTGAATAAACGTCCGGTGTGTGAAATCTATTTTGATACGCGCGGTACCTGTGATCTTACTTGCCTGGCTTGACATCAGAAGGAAGTGAGAACCGGTAACCCAGTGTTTTCTTGTCGGTTACACAAATGGTAATTGCCATTTGTGGACGTTGTATTCAACCAAACACATGTACTGTGTCACCTTAACGCATTCGAAGTTGCAATGACGATTTGTTTGATCAAAAAAGGTGTAGGTTCATGCCTCTTCCTCGACATGTGCGTGTGTACACACTGGGCGCCGCTACTTCTTTAGTGGGGAAAGCTACCACCGCAAGGCGCACAGATGTAAACGACACTAATAGCCGGCTGGTGTGGCCGAGCGGTTCTAGGCGCTTCAGCCTGGACCCGCGCGACCGCAACGGTCACAGGTTCGAATCTTGCCTCGGGCATGGATGCGTGTGATGTCCTTAGGTTAGATAGGTTTAAGTAGTTCTACGTGACTGGTGACCTCCGATGTTAAGTCCCATAGTGCTCAGACCCATTTGAACCATTGTGGAACACGTTAGAACTTAACAGTCCCCCATTAGATTAGATTAATTATTCATTCCATAGCCCCATAAAACAGGGAATCCTACTGGGTGTGGAACATGTTACGTTTTAGTAAATTTTTTAAATAATAATTATTAAATAGTTGAATATTTATCGTGATAGATTGAATCGAAATTCTATTTGTACAAAACATTTATTAAAACACATACGTTACTCCAACACTCTACAGACATGTTTCTCTCATATGCGCCAACAACAGGATGCTCGCTCATTGCTCTCGTAGGCCCCTCCCGCACCCGCTGCCTGATGTCGTGTCAGGAATTGGTTCAAAAATGGTTCAAATGGCTCTGAGCGCTATGGGACTTAACTTCTGAGGTCATCAGTCGCCTAGAACTTAGAACTACTTAAACCTAACTAACCTAAGGACATCACACAATCCATGCCAGCGGCAGGATTCGAACCTGCGACCGGCTGTCAGGAATTAACGGACTTTGAAGGCGGTAGGAAATCGTTAGGGAATTCAATATTCCGAGAACCACAGTGTCAAGACTGTGCCGTGAATACCAGGCACTACCTACCTCTCAACTCAGTCGGCGCAACGACCCCATGTGCTTTACTTAATGACCGAGAGCAGCTGCATTTGTGTAGAGTGTGAGTGCCGAAAGACAAACAGCACTGCGTGAAATGACCGCAGACATCAATGTGGCACGTACGACGAACGTATCCGTCGGGACAGTGCGGCGAAATTTGGCATTAATTTGCTATGGCAGCAGACAACCGACGCCTCTGCGTTTGCTAACAGCACGACATGCCTACAGCAACTCCCCTGGGCTCAGACCATATTGGTTGGGCTCTAGACGACTACAAACGCCTGCCCTAGTCAGACGAGACCAGATTTCAATTGGTGAGAGCTGATGAAGTGTTCCAGTGTGGCGCAGGCCCCACGAAGCCATGGACTCAAATTGTCAACACGCTAGTGTTGGCTCCATAAGCGTGTGAGTTGTGTTTACATGGAATGGATTGGGCCATTGACTGGAAACGGTCATATATTGGACTACTTGAGAGACCTCTGGCAGCCATTCACGGACTTCACGATCTCAAACAACGATGTAATTTTGATGGATAACGATGCACCATGTCACCGGGCCGCAATTGTTCATGATTGATTCGAAGAACATTTTGGACGGTTATTGCGAATGGTTTGGCCACTCACATCGCCCGACATGAATTCCTTCAAACATTTATGGGACATAAGCGAGAGAACAGTTCGCGCAGAAAATTCTGCAGCGCCAACGCGTTGCAATTATGGACAGCTATAGAAGCAACATGGCTGAATATCTCTGCAGGGAACTTCCAACAACTTGTCGAGTCCATGCCACAGTATACAGGGTGTTACAAAAAGGTACTGGCAAACTTTCAGGAAACATTCCTCACACACAAACAAAGAAAATATGTTATGTGGACATGTGTCCGGAAACGCTTACTTTCCATGTTAGAGCTCATTTTATTACTTCTCTTCAAATCACGTTAATCATGGAATGGAAACACACAGCAACAGAACGTAACAGCGTGACTTCAAACACTTTGTTACTGGAAATATTCAAAATGTCCTCCGTTAGCGAGGATACATGCATCCACCCTCCGTCGCATGGAATCCCTGATGCGCTGATGCAGCCCTGGAGAATGGCGTATTGTATCACAGCCGTCCACAATACGAGCACGAAGAGTCTCTACATTTGCTACCGGGGTTGCGTAGACAAGAGTTTTCAAATGCCCCCATAAATGAAAGTCGAGAGGGTTGAGGTCAGGAGAGCGTTGAGGCCATGGAATTGGTCCGTCTCTACCAATCCATCGGTCACCGAATCTGTTGTTGAGAAGCGTACGAACACTTCGACTGAAATGTGCAGGAGCTCCATCGTGCATGAACCACATGTTGTGTACTTGTAAAGACACGTGTTCTAGCAGAACAGGTAGAGTATCCCGTATGAAATCATGATAACGTGCTCCATTGAGCGTAGGTGGAAGAAACTAAAATGAGCTCTAACACGGAATTTAAGCGTTTCCGGACACATGTCCACATAACATCTTTTCTTTATTTGTGTGTGAGGAATGTTTCCTGAAAGTTTGGCCATACTTTTTTGTAACACCCTGTACTCCACTATGGGATTTGTTGTTGACTCATTCAGCAGAAACTTTGCCATCGTACAGAAAAGCGTGCACTGTTTCATTTTCAAACTACGTCCAGCATAACATATGTATGTATGTGTGTGTGTGTGTGTGTGTGTGTGTGTGTGTGTGAGAGAGAGAGAGAGAGAGAGAGAGAGAGAGAGAGAGAGAGAGAGAGAGAGAGAGAGAGAGAGAGAGAGATAGAGAGGGGGGGGGGGGTAATGGGGAGAGGGAGGGAGAGACCGCAATTCCAATTCTTCGATCCCGTTGAAACGTTTGCTTGCAGCACACTACTGCAATTCTGTACAGGAGTTCCTCGTAGCTGACTGGAACTTTTCTCTGTTGTGTGTTATTTATTCGTATACTTACAAACTTTCTGTCGTGCTATGTCTAATCTCTGGTTCTGGTTTACAATTTTCCTAATCAGCAGTGTATGAAATATGTACTGACTCGTTACATGATGACGTACGTTTGGCTCGCATGGCCGCACCAAATCTGAGAGCCAAACGAAAGTAAAAGAGCTGACATACGAATTAAAACATTGTTGAATATTATAGACTGCGACTCACAAAAGAAAAAGGTCGAGAAGGTATACAGCAGATTTACTACCAAGAGAGAGAGGAAGAGGACTGAGTTGCTACAGAAAATACTGCCGTAAATAAATAAAAACGTTCGGGTGAACGAATAACAAAAAGAGTTGCAAGCAATTACTCTGGGTATGTCTTAAGATACAGAGTGAACTATAAATGAGGGTAGGAACGTGCTCCCATGAGGCGGCACACGAGGTGAGCATACGCATGCGCGCGCACAGAGCGGGGAAGGGGTTTCGGCAGGCGCAGGCCAGTATCACGAGTTACAGCCTCTGCGGTCCCGAAGGCCACCCTCCGCCACGAGTTCCGGTGGTCTTGAGTTACGGGCAATCAAGCCGCACAAGAGGAATACGGGGCGCCCGCCCGCAGTGCTGCAGCCCGAGTCCTTTCCACAGCCTCGGAGGCAAGCTACGTGCCAGGGAAAGCTTGGCAAGCGCGGCGAAATACAGTGAAATCGCGGGAAAGCTGGAGAACTGTTAACAGATACAGTGCAACTCTTGTTAAGGTTTGTAATATGAAGCACAAGTTAGGATATACTTGGCATGGAGTGGGTCTCCAGGATTCCAAAGACACAAATTTTAGTACGTAAGGACGCAACTCGAGCCTGAAACGACCTAATAGTGCCTCGCTCTCTTCGTCAGGTGCTACCAGTCTCAGGTAGTACTTGAAGAAGACAGCGAGGCAGGCTGTTGAAATATCGTGCGAGAAAGACGCGAACATCCGCCTGGATTCCCGAATATCCAGGATGTCAACAGATCGCCGGGAAAGCATGGAGAATTAGACCTAATAGTGGTTTTTTTTCAGTTTTTTCCTCATTCTTCTAATAACTTCTGAATGGCACCACAATACAATATTGCGCTCTCGAAAATTAGATCAAAATGCTCCTATCGCCGAAGATGGGCAACAGTGAGCTACAAATACACACTACTATCAGTAATTACTCCGTAATTAATGAATAAAGTTGTCATTCAAAGGATGAATAACATGTTCAAGTTAGATTTACCTATCATGCAGAAATTATGGAAGAAATAGTGTAATAATTCGACCGCTTCACTAGTAAATGAAACGAGCAAGGTGCCAGAAGACCATGTATCGTTTTTATACAGTTAATAGCATTTGCTGCTTGTTAACAAAATTCAATAGGGAATAACAAAGGGGCCCGCATCTCGTGGTCGTGCGGAAGCGTTCTCGCTTCCCACGCCCGGGTTCCCAGGTTCGATTCCCGGCGGGGTCAGGGATTTTCTCTGCCTCGTGATGGCTGGGTGTCCTGTGATGTCTTAGGTTAGTTAGGTTTAAGTAGTTCTGAGTTCTAGGGGACTGATGACCATAGATGTTAAGTCCCATAGTGCTCAGAGCCAATAACAAAGGGCAACAACAAACGCAGTAAGAAGGTTGAACTTGACAAACTGCAGAAATTAAAAGAATAATTTCTTGAGAAATTACGGATGCAATGTAGACAAAAGCTGAATGGCGATAAAGGATGAGAAGAATAGTTAAGTACACAGATGATATGAAATTCGAAGTCACAGAAATAACATCTAAAAACTCTTAGAAATAAAGTACTAAATTTAAACCTACACAAAAATAAAAAAAATAAGCCAAGTAGTGCCTAGAAGAACGACAACCTACACGAGGAGACGATATCGCACGGCAGTAAGAAGGAAAAGAACAAATAACAGAACGTGATTTTAGTTGGTCGTAGTGGAACCTCACAAGCAACGATATGTACTGTAGATTATAAGCGCCAACAGTACTGTATGCTGAGTGTCTCGTATTGCATCGTATTCCTATTCTCCGTAGAATTTCCGAATAGAAATTAGTGTTTTCAGTTCCTCATCACACGAAAACAAATACATAATATGAATTATTCGGCAGACAGATCAGGATATATCAGGTCTGAAGATAATTAACTAATGTTACTCACATTAAAATGATTGCTGTAAATAACTGTCGATACAGGAGGAAGAATGTGTTCCTGCGTTTACACAGGCAGTGACCACTATTTTTGATGATTTTCTCTCTTAATTTTCCTTGTCATTATGATAACAGCGACTACTATAAGTTCATTTTCGTATCCCGCGGTTCAGCTTGAGATGTTTATATTGAATGCCATAATTTTGGCGTTTAAGGTCTGTCGCACATTGAGGGGAAAAGAGACGGATACTCCAGAATGAAATTTTCACTCTGCAGCGTTGTGTGCGCCGATATGAAACTTCCTGCCAGATTAAAGCTGTGTACAGGACCGAGATTCGAACCCCGAGCCTTTGCCTTTCGCGGGCAGGTGCTCTACTGACCAGCTACCCAAGCACAACTCATCACCCGTCCTCACAGCTTTTCTTCCGTCAGTACCTCGTCTCCTGCCCTCCAAACATCGCAGAAGCCCTCCTGCGAACCTTCCAGAACTAGCACTCCTGGAAGTAAGGATATTCCGGAGACATGGCTTAGCCACAGTGCACTCCGCTACAGGGTGAGAATTTCATTCTGGAAACACCCCCCGGGCTGTGGCTAAGCCATGTCTCCGCAGTATCCTTACTTACGGGAACGCTAGTTCTGCAAGGTTCGCTAGAGAGGTTTCGTGAAGTATGAAAGGCAGAAGACGATGTACTGGCGGAAGTAAAGCTAAGAGGATGGGTCGTGAGTAGCGCTTGGGTATCTCAGTCGGTAGAGCACTTGCCCGCGAAAGGCAAAGGTCCCGAGTTCCAGTCTCGCTCATGCACACAGTCTTAATCTGCCAGGAAGTTTGACAAGGATACTGTAGATTGACAAGGCTGCTTACCTCAATGGTTGCACTCGCAAAGCGGCTGTCGGCGCGGGCAGCTCGCAGGTCTCCAACAGTAAGAAGCCTTATTTGCAAATACGTGTGGGCAGGGACACGGAACTGAGTAAATCCGAGGAACTCATACCCTATGGAACTCTCGATAATAAGACTTAAAAAGTAATAGTACCCTTGGCACTACTGAATGGCGGTTAACTAGCTTGAAGCCTGATGCTAATGTACTCGGCGTGGCACCTTTCCCACACAGATACGTGCATCCCGCGATTCCCAGTCTATCTTCTGTTTGATCCACTAATCTAACATGCTCTAAAGATTCGAAGTTTGCAGCCGACTTTCCTGACGACGACACAGTCTGTGTGTTGTTGGGCGCGGCGCCCCGTCTGGCTGGACGCTACCATATGACGCACATGCCTCACGTGTGTGTGACATTACCATATTAGGAACGGATCACTAGGCACAGAAGTCGCGATCGAGACACAGACGTCACGATCACGCGCTCACTGAGGGAATCTCGAGTTGCCTGCCCTGTGGCCGCTCCGTGTGTGCTTAGGCTGTCCAGCCAGGCGCCTCATTGTCGCACAGTGAGCAAACAATTGCACAAGCGCGTCCACTGCCTGCTTTCTGCATCTTCAGCCTACAACATGAATTCAGTGTTCTGTTTCACCCAACAGTACTAAAGTTTGCCACTGTTACAGTTTTTATTTATTTATTTACACGTCAAGTTCCGTAGAACCAAATTGAGGAGCAAATCTCCAAGGTCATGGAACGTGTCGGTACATGAACTTACAACATAAAAGTAATAACAGATAAAAATAAATGTTCATGAACCTGAAAAAAAAAGTCAGTCCATAAGTTTAAGTAAACGCTATCAGCAATACAATAAGAATCAGCTTAATTTTTCAAGGAACTCCTCGACAGAATAGAAGGAGTGACCCATGAGGAAACTCTTCAGTTTCGATTTGAAAGCGCGTGGATTACTGCTAAGATTTTTGAATTCGAGTGGCAGCTTACAGAAAATGGATGCAGCAGTATACTGCACACCTTTTTGCACTAGAGTTAAGGAAGTCCGATCCAAATGGATGTTTGATTTCTGCCTAGTATTAACCGAGTGAAAGCTGCTTATTCTTGGAAATAAATTAATATTTTTAACAAGAAACGACAATAAGGAATATACATATTGAGAGGCCAATGTCAAAATACCCAGACTCGTGAACAGAGGTCGACAAGAGGTTCGTGAACTCACACCATTATAGTCCGAACCGCCCGTTTCTGAGCCAAAAATATCCTTCTAGAATGGGAAGAGTTACCCCAAAACATAATACCATACGACATAAGTGCCTAAGTGAATGAAAATAAGCAAAGTAGACTAATTTACGTGTCGAAGTATCACTCACTTTTGATACCGTTCGAATAGCGAAAATGGCAGTATTAAGTCTTTGAACAAGATCCTGAATGTGGGCTTTCCACGACAGCTTACTATCTGAACACCCAGATATTTGAACTGTTCAGTTTCACTAATCATATACGCGCTCTGTGAGATTAAAACGTCAGGTTTTGTTGAATTGTGTGTTAGAAACTGTAAAAAACTGAGTCTTACAATGATTTAACGTTAGTTTATTTTCTACAAGCTATGAGCTGAGGTCATGTACTGCACTACTTGAAACCGAGTCAATGTTACACACAACATCCTTTACTACCAAGCTAGTGTCATCAGCAAACAAATACTTTGGAGTATTAGAGTTGCCTCCTATCATTGTATAAGTCAGCCAGCATTTCGTCTCCGATGATATGAGGCTAACGAGACGGCACAATCTTAACTTTCCACCTTACGTCTTCACACACAAGGACACCCGACCAAAAACTTGTCATCCTGATTAAAAATCACTCTAATATCGTGTAACACCGCCTCTAGCCTACAAAAAGGCCTCATTTGATGGAGGAAGAGAGCGCACAAGTTTCTTCGGGGTATGTCAGATCCAACCGAAATCGCTCACTGATAGTTAGTTTCACAGAGTTGCCTAACGTCGGAATGTCGACTGCTACGTTTCACTCGTGTTCCAAATAGTTCCAGGAATATTTTATGATCTCAAGATCAGCTGATTTAGCCAGACAGCCGGGGTGTAACAGGGTGCCTGAGTGTTCGTCAAACGAAGAACGCGTTAGTGCAGCCACGTGAACACGGTTCCTGTCCTTCTGGAAGGCGGGAGAGTCCACAGCATACTCATCGTGAAGATGTAAAAGAAGGTAACCAAGAATGTCGAAATAAACATTCTGGTAAATGCTCTTGGTAACCTAATTGCCGTTCATGCTCTCGGTAACCTAACTGATTGGGCCTAAATCATGGTACGAAAATCCCCCCCCCCCCCCCCAAATTTCACACAATATTTTGTTTATATTATATTTTATGGTTTCACAGGCAAGATTAGCCTTGTGTGTGTTTTGTCGTGTGGTGATAAGCTGGTGAACAGCTGTGGCAGATATCTTGCCGCGTGCTCTTGAGTCCGTTGTAAGTCGCCGTGTTTATTTACGGACTCATTCGTCGATCACCCCAGCGTGTCTCCAACTTCACGTCGACGTAGTGTAGCTGAAACTGTCTATTGTATTTAGAATGACTATGAAGAGTAATATTTACGTTTGAATCGCACTTAATTCTTTATCAGAGATGAGCACTCTTTACTACTTCCTCGAATACAGATTTTACTCTTACCATCGAGTTATAGTACGGAATATTCAGAATTATAAGTTCCCTTCGTTTTTATCATAGCAAGAACAAAACCGGAGTCATTAACATTACATTAAACAATACAGATAAAAAATCACAGATAATGCAACATCATTTGATAATTAATGTTCGCTCTTCTTACGCAAGAAGTGACGTCTTTGGTTCCAACACACAGCACAGCATCTGACACTTATTTCCGTAATGAAATGTGATATTAGAACAACTATCTCCGGTCTGAGTTACACGCCCCACATAGAGCGTGTAAACACATCTTGAGACGCACTCGACGCCTTGCATCATTTGAAAACATGCAGAATCACACACTGTCGAAGCACACTACACGCCTCCAATCACCTGCTGCCCAGGGTCTGGTTTTTTGAGCTACAAGAGCTCTGTTAACAATATTCCGCTCCCTTCTTAATGTCCGCTCGGAGAGTGGTAGGTAAGACTTCCATCCAATGCCATCTGCAGTTCCTTTAGGGTTTGAAACCGGCTATCATTGACAAGGCGAGACACTATGTAATCTCTCTTCTGTCGTTTCTCCTAATTCGCTACTCAATGACGTTAAATCGCTGAGCATTCTGAAGACGCAGGTAAGTGCTGCCGAGATCCAAGCATATGCTACCGCGGAGCTGCAAACAAGAGAACGAGACCGCGAGCACTAACGATGTTAATTAAGAGCTAAGGGCTGAAGGTGGTAACATGCAAAAGTACGCCCGGGTCGTCGCCCCGCGTGAAACTAATTACGCGGCTGCTAATCACTTCTGCACCGCGGAAGGCACTCTGCGCCCGTACCAAGTCTAAGCGTAGGGCTCCACAGATGAGGAGGCCCGGCATGAGGTCGTTTACAATTAACTAAAACTGCCCACCGTCTGGCACTAAGCCATTCCTGTTTCCCGATGCGTCGCAACTACTATGACGTCTCCATTTCACGACCGAATCATATTTCTTGGCGGCTTAAGCAGGACAGACATAAGGACCAACGAGAACACATCATCCTCGCAGGCATAAAATAAATAAATAAATATGATGTATATGCCTGAGTATACACATATTTGTAATAGTCTCGACGTAATGTGGTAGGGATTAACTTAAAAGGCCCCATGGAGGGTCCGGTACCACCTGTTGAAATGTAAATGATTTTCGATACTTGAACGAATGCCGCGGAACACAGCATAAACAGGCACAGGCAGCAATGTTGGGAGTCGCATACATAGGTACTACCATAAATCATACACACAAGTCGTCAGCACTTTGGTAACGTTTACCGAACGAAAGGTGTCACCGTTAGCTACAATGTTTTATATTATCGAATTTAAATAAGTTAATGTAGAGTCAGTCATTCGCCACAGATTACCGACTTCAAAGGATTTTATACAAATGTCTGTCGATTTCAAAAACGCCTTTGATTCTGTTGGCGGGGGAACTACAGATAAAATAATCCGAGAATTTGGTGGAAGTCTAAATCATTGAAACACTTAAAGACACAGTATATAAGGTGAAATTTACGAAGAAATTTATCTGTCTTTGAAATAAACGTAAGTATACTGCAAGGTGATGACTCTGTTCTAGAAAATGCAGTGAGAATTTGGAATTAAAAAGTGATGATCATAAGGTTTCATCTTTAAGGTTGGGAAGAGGAAACAAAAATATTGCAATAAAATGTCTTGTGTTTGCAGATGACTTTGCTATACTGTCTGAAAATGTGACGTCTGCTATAATACAATTTAATATTTTAGAAGAAATAGCCAATTCGGTCGGCTTAAGAATTTCCGCAGAAAAAAATTAACAAACATTAAACATAGACCTAAATTTCTGACAACATATATTGGACAGGTGGAGAAGGCTAAAAAATGTAAATACCTTGGGGGAATAATCCAAGAAAATTGTTTAGAAAAATCTGCTATAGAGGAAAGGATTCATAAAATGATAAGGGCGTAAAGTACTCCTACACATTTGCAACAAAAAACAAAACGCCTCTGAGAAAAATCCACAAATACGGATTTACAAAACAGTCATAACGCAAGAGTATCTATTCGCAATGGAACGTCAAGCACTGAATTATAATTTATATTAATTAAAAATACTAGAAAGGCGAATTATTAACAAAATATAGGACCCCTGAAAAGCTGTGATATGTTGGAAATTACATAGTAATAATAAAATTTAGTGGGACACAGACAGGTATTAGAGGTACTGAGAAAAAACAAAATACTGGTAATATTTGGCCATTTACATCGAATGCAAGCCAGTAGATCAACTAAAAAGATCTTCAAATATTTGTGCGTTAAGGACTGAATACCAAGTTGGATTCACTATGTAAAACAGGATTTTAAAAAAGAAGCTGATAAAAACAAATGACTGACGTGTTTCGTGGGAACAGTACGGAAGGATCCACTTAGGAGCATGAAAAGTATAACCTGGTCTGAAGCGGTCAGAGAACACGGAGAAAAACTGCAGAGAACTAATGAACGAGCGCTAGAAGGAAAGCAAATAACAACGAATAAGGAATTAAAACTGGTATGCGGTTCTGAGTTGGGCCATCAGAGAACAAAAAAAAAAAAAGTGCGGAGTGATATTTGCACAATGTCTCTGGCAGGCCGCTTGAATTTACACGTGCAACGGCCTGATTGTCTGATTTCAATGCTAAATACTCGGAAACGGTGGAACGTCTCTAATTTTTGTATAACAGTTATTTATCGACAAAACCTATTAGGCAGCACACTTACAGGCTTTTCAGACTGTTTCTGACCACCATGTACATTCATCTAGTATCCGAGAATTACAGCACACAGCGACATCGAACAAATTTACACTATCTTCAAACCTTTTCGAAGCATCATCTCTGTCTCTCTGACCTCCCCTCCCCCTCCCCCCACACACAATAAAACACGAAATAATGAGAACAGTTTGTCGCTTAATACATATTCGCTGTCCATGCAGTAAAACTTCGGCGGAAGCGATCACTTTTAGTTTGTTACTTCTTTACTACCAAATCACTTGTGAAGTGATCAAACGATTGAGACTGTTTTATACATGGGAGTTCGATTCTTTAAAGAATCGGTAGTGTAGGAGGGAGGGAGGGAGGGAGGGAGGGAGGGAGGGAGGGAGGGAGGGAGGGAGTACCGGTACTGACAGAAAAGACGAAAAACACTGTTTAAGTGTTGGTCATAGATGCACTCCATGTCTTGAGACTATAAGCTGCTATTTTCTTTTTCTTAAGAAACGCGCACACGCGCGAGCGCCCACACACACACACACACACACACACACACACACACACACACACACACACAAGCACTCTATTCTAACTGAGAGCAGCCTACCACAACTAAAAAAATTTGAGTAATCGAATTGTATTTGTTCTGTTCTAGTTGTTAAGGCGGTTCACCTATTTCAGCGCTAACATACTGACGATCTACAGGCTACCCACGTTCGATGATTCCCTGAGCAGTTTCCAACTCTCCTGTCCTTACACTTATATATTATCTTCATTTCCAATGCTACAGTTTTCCTGTTTTCATCTCTTTTTCACATGTTATCTCATTTGGTTATGTATCGGTAGATTGAAAAGTTAAAACGATACCAGGTCCAGTGATTAGTTCAATGTTGATGAAGACACTACAGGCCAAGGAGCATGTGACCACTGAAGCACTGTGCACAAGTTACCCAAAAGAACTCTTACGTAAGTAACATCACACTTTTTTCTCGAGGTATGATGGTTTTATTCACGTTTAAAGACAACATATTGTTGCCAATTCTTTTCCTATGAAACCTTATTTTTCAATATAATCTCTGTTGAATTCTGTGGCCCTACGGCACCTTAATGTAAGAGGGCGAAGGACGTCATGGTGCCACATGGCTGGTCTTCGTCTCAGTCAAATTCTTGCTTCGTCAGTAACTTCCCCATCACTGCTTTAGTGCTTCTCGGGGAGTCCGTACTTGACGGTGCCAGAGTCAGGTTTTACGACATACTGAGTAAGAACAGTCCATCGAAGTTTTTCACGGATGACTGTGGCCTTGCGTTACAGCGTTCGCATTTTTGTGGTCACGATCATTCTGTATTCGTTTCTTCCTTTTCTTAACAGTCTCACAACAGACCTCAGACTTGATAATTCGACCATTACAGAGATCATCGAACGGAATATCCCCTTCAGCGTACCACGAGAGTGTAACCCATGACTTTACCAGCTGGGGGTAGTGTTTTGAGCTACTAACTCGAAAGAGAAATTGTGCGAAGGCACTGCGAGGATTCCCACTTTGTTTCGGGCTCAAAGTGCTGGATCCATGTTCCATCGCCTCGCCTGTGACAATGTTTGTCAAAAAATCGTCGTCAATAACTTCGCAAAGGGCGAGCAATTCGGTGCAGATTTTCCTTCTTTCGTCTTTCTGCTCTTCTGTTACTACAACTGGTGGGCAAACGTGCCACCACAACCAACAGAGGCGCTAAGCTCAGCACTGAGTCGCTTGATTGTTATTCATCGTTCACCTCGAATCAGTGTGTCCGCTCGTTGCAACATTGCAGACGTCACAGTTGTGAGCGGCCAGCCTGCGCGTGGGAGATCACACAGGTTTCCTCCTTGCTGCTTCTCCTACCGACTTACAGTGCGCTTTCATCCATTATCGGTATCCGCAGACATTCTCTAAATATTTATCATCGTCTGAATTTCCGCCAAAAGAAATCCAATGATTATTCTTTGCTTGGATAGCACCTCAGTTGCAGATGCAATTCTGAAACTGGTTATAGCTCTACCATCTACTGGTAGTTACTGGAAATCTATGAGATGACGCTGGAATGTTTAATGATGTCACAAACAAATTAACATTTTTTAATCACGATTGGCCGAGAAAAGAAGTGTTGTACTACTTATTGATAGCCCCTTGAAACAAAAAATACACACCTTATTATTAATTAAAGTAAGTTCACATTATAACAAAAGTTTAACCCTCCAAAGGGAGTAACCGAAATAAAATAAATTGTGACTGGTTACAGTAGTTTTTATTTTTCAGTTAACGTTTCTAACGGTCAGCATCAAGCCTAACCTAATACGTTTTCATTTAAACCTTAAATAGTTCGGTGTAAGGTTACACAGAATAACAATAGACGTTAGACGAAGAAAAAAATGTAGAGTGACACACGATTTTGGTAATACTTCGCGACATTACCGTCAAAGTGTACACTAAAATGACAACCGAGAAGTCGACCTGCATTCCACGTGTCTAGCATTAAACCGTGTCCACCACAGCTGGGCTTCAGCTAGGCCAGGGGGCAGCGATCGATAACAGCGCCGAAGGAAAGCCCTCGCGGAAGCCGCACCAGCCGCGACACTAACGATGAACACATCCACGCCGCATCTATACGATCAGTTTCGAATCTAACAAAAGCTTGACACCCACGAACATTGAGTGAAGATGAACCACTATATATAATAGAAAGGAGAGTGTACGTAAGCTACCGGCGCTGCTGCTCCGTGTAGTAGGGCTGATTAAATTACAAACACGGTCTCTACCCTCACACTTACATTACTGGGATAGAAACAAGAGAAAGATTACTCATGTGGATACTACGCAAGACAGGTAACATACTATAAAAAAACCATATGCGCAGATAAATATCGGCAACACATATATGTATTCTGTGCTCAGCAAACATACACTGTTAGATTATAAGAGGATGGATGATACTGTCATCTGTGCAGCACATACTGATAGCCTATGTTTTCCATGTAACATCTAACTCTTCAGCTTCCCATTATCATTTACCTCATTCTGAAAGAAGGCCGGAAGGAAAGAATCAGGAATAAGAAATGAAATTCGCTGCTGTCTAATATTTAGAAACACCAATGAATCGTTGAATTTATGGTTACGGTAACCGCTTCCCAAGGTAATCTCTTCGGCAACTCTAACGTTTGAATGAACTCTTTTTGGGAATCCAAGTATAAACTGACGAAACCAAACAAGACGGCTTAGGTCCAACTTCATGAGCCACCATTAGATAAGTTGTAACATTTTAACCGAATGCAAACCGTTCGAGCAAATACTGTGCAAAGCTAAAAACTGCTGCGATCTTTCAAACTACTCTGACGACAGTGGCAGTTATAATGTCTCCTATCGCCACAGTTATAAGCGCCGTTGCTAGATAGATATACACGGTCCATTCACGTTAATGTGACCACCGCCTACGTTTGACTTCAACGGGCAATAACTACTCATAGGCGGTGGTGGGTGTATAAAGTTTACCATTGGGATGCAGACAACAGAGCAGTCGTGCTAAGGCAAAAAAGGAACGATTTACCTGACGTCCAAAAGGGCATGGTCAGTGGCTTTCGAGACAAGGGTGGAAGTATTTGCGAAACGTCTAAGATTGTAAACTGTGCCATTCCACGAGTGATCTCGTCATTCCGTAAGGCACAATGGATTAACAGAAGTACGTATCTATCCTTTGGGACCATGTCCACGCCTAAACGCAGTTTAATTTTCCTCGGCACGATAGTATCTACCAGCAGGACAATGCAATATTTCAAATAGCACGCAGTGTTGTGTGTGTTTGGATCCCAAACCCAGAAACGTATCACTGTGACAGCTTCACCTACACTGACGGGAATGGAAAGTATTACACCAAGGACACCATGACAGAACGTCACAGAACATGTTCTGTAGTACTTTACGTCTCTGGGGTACTTACCAAAATTTCATTCTTATGCGGCCTTATTTACAGAACTGAAAACAGCCATTTCCACTAAGGAAGAATGATGACACTACACCATAGCTACTGATTGTTTCTAACGTTAATGAAATTTTCCAGCTGGAGATCGCAACACAACATGCTGAAAGGACGTCCACGGGCAGCTTATCACCATCTTTTGGACACAGAGAAAAGGTCGAATGAAAGGCATGATGGAGCATCACAAGGACAAATCACATAGACATGTGGCTGTAATGTAATGCCTGCTAAACAGCAGGTGACGAGATGGACGCGAGACAACAATGTGGCAACAGCAGCAGGCATGGGTCCTCCACAACGAGAAGATCGTAGGTTTGATCGACTAGCCCTCACGAATGAACGAATAATCACGGCAGAGTTTATAAGCACTCGAGTGCCACCACGAACCCTCGGGAGCAGATTTCTGGAAGCTGGGTGAGGTCTCATGTTGCCATGCTTCATTTACCACTGACACTGTATCATTGACAACAAATTCTTGCAAGGTGTAGAGCCAAAGCCAACTGGAGCATTAAGTGATTCATTTTAGTATTTAACGAAGAATATCGTTCCTATTTGAGGTAGTTAAACTGAAGCCAACGCATCTATAGACGACCTGGTGGAAGAACACAGGAAGCAGCAATTCTCAAGAGCCATACATCTCTAACGCGTGGTATATTGGTGTCAACAGCTACTGGATATGACAGAGGAATGTATTGGTAACTGCTGGCGGGAGGTTGAATACTGGCCAGTAAATGATAAACCCTGTTGCCATAGCCTTCACGTCCACGGTACCAAATGGCATATTCCAACAGGATAATGCGTGACTCGACTCTTCAATTCATATCACGAATTCCTTGTGGAATGTATGGATCCTAATTTTCCCTGCTCGGCCACCTGATCTATTTTCTATAGTCCTTCTCTGGGATGCCAACGAATGACGTGTACTTTCAAAGAACTCGTCAAACAGCTACCTTCGTGAACTGACGCAACATTTGTGTCAGTGTATTCATTTCCGGGTGGGCTCACAACTCATACTCATGCTGATGATTGTTTTGTTTTGTTTTAGGGCGCGAAAACAACTGAGGCCATAAGAGCCCATGTCATAACTTAGGACACCGATTTGTAAACGAAGTTAAAAGCGACTATACGTTAAACCCTGTCGACAGAAGGAAAGGGAGCCAACAGCACACACTTCCCTTTGGAGAAAGGCTCACAAAATTTGCCGCAGAGATACCTGAGCTCCCTAACCGTAGATCAAATGTCCTCCGCCACACTGCTACACCTGATAAAAAGAAAAACGCGGTCGAGAGCCCGCGCGGCGTTCGCTAAAACGACCGATAATTGAGACGGCAAACATACACTGAGACGTAAGCGATTAAATAAATAAAGGGAATAGAATAAGGAAATGGCGAACCGTCAAAGGCTGATGATAATGATCACAAAGAGGCGGGTTATCACCACTTACCAAAAGGCGATGACTAAAAAGACTGTGTCCAATACGCAACCCAGCTAAAATGATCTCGGGCGAAGAGGATACCTTGGGAAAGGTTTAATGCCCAGAAGCTAGTTCCCTTGAAGGGAAGACCAGTGGTGACGTCAAAACGGCACCATCTGACGACAGACAGCAAACACGAAGATCATACGAAGAAATTCAAGTGCTAGCAGGCCGAAGCAGGTGGACTGCAGCCTTACCTCCAGAGTCAGCATCCTCATTTCTCGTCACACGAATGTGACCAAGAACCCACATGAACATAATAGTGGTTTCCTCAACAGCGAACAAATGGAAGCTTTACTGGACCCATTGCACTGTGGGGCGGACTGTGTACAGCACAGAGAGGCTCTGAGAGAGCTTAAGACACAATTAAAAAGCCTGTGTCGCTGTATATACTGGGTGGCTTGACAGAGGGCTCGAAAACAGTCGGTGCTAACGACGAAAGCACACCCGACACCAAGGTCAGTCTTAGAGCCACCAGTGTACACAGGGGTGCTATCACTATGTTGCGTGTGGATGTCGAGAAACTTCCAGCGATAGATCGTATCCAAAACAGTGTACTTGGGAAGCGAATGAAATTCCAGGCGAACACGGGGCGCCAAACGAAGTCAAGGCGGTGAATAATTCGCAGCCATCAGGAACATGTCAGGTACAGAGAAGAAGGATGCGCCCCGTACTGGCGGTCAAGTCAGTCGGCGAAAAAGGGGCAACAGGACGGTTGGCCGGACTTGGAAGACAAATGGTATGAATATCTACTGAGGAAGACATCAAGCCGGTATGACAGTGGTAGTTCGGCAGGTTCTGCAAAGAAACTCTCAAATGGACTAGTGTAAAAGGCGCCGATGTCCAAATGTAGTCTATTGTGGTGCAGGGTGTTGAGGAGGCGTAAGATGGACGGACAGGCAGCTCTAGTTTCGATCGGAGAAGGGATCGGCATAAAAGGAGGACGGTGATCCGATCCGCTCCCCTGGAAGTGCAGCTTAAGATACGTACGACACTGTGGAACCCAGTACAGCGTGCAGTCAAGACACGTGGGGGGGACCAAGAAAGTTTCCCAACAAGGATGAATCCCAGGAATTTCGTACTTTCAGCGAACGGAACAGTAACAGACTCAAGATGTAAAGACGGTTTCACTCAATGCACAGTATCTGTCTCGTTGCCGAAAAAATCCTGGTGTAGGATTACTTCTGCAGCAAGCAAGGAATAATCACATGGTATATTAACAAATCACTTCAAAACAAACGAATCTTAGGGTAGATGGAAACTTCTCTTGCAAAGATCATCACAGCACGGATAAAAAATGCTCGGCTAATATCCTGGAATAACATTTAGCCATTAGCCAACACCATTCGCAGTCACCAGCACTTAATTCCGATTTTACATTGTTAGTATAGTCAATTGAGTAACATTCGAGATCTGAGATGACAAGTTGTGTGTTGTTTACACTCTATCAATGGAGGACGGCAGGGGTTACAAAAGCGTTGCCGCTGTATTATTTTTGTTATGTATTCATTAATCTCTCAAAAAATTCTAGCTGGGGTTAAGTTCCGTGTAGATAGCATTCTTTCCATAATGAATCTTTTTACGAAATGAACAGTTTTTCGAAATCCTGAACAAGAAAACTGTCGACACACATTAATTGTAGAGGCGAAGTCAAGAAAGCCATCAGCAATCTGTCGCGTAATTTTTGAAGCAATTAGTGAACTAAGTGGATCTGTCTCTTCCACAATGGTGCAGCGCTGTATGCGGAAATTACCCGCTGTCCGCTTCGGAAATAACCTTTGAGATCAAAAACTGTCACAATATTCTCATGAGAGCCGATGTGCAATAATTTAACAGCCGCCTCGTTTTATCCGTTACCACATTTATCTCTCTGTTAGCGTTTAACACCCTAAAATGGCGTTTCCATTCACTCCGAAAACCGCTCTGATGAATGAGCCTGTGATGCACCAAACTGGTGTGGGGAAGCAATTCGTGTAAGCCGCTTCATTTCCAGTAATCGTATGACGCGGAGTTCACTGGTGATGTTCTTTTAAACATCTGACACCCTCAACATGTTCCTAATTCAAAAACGCTGCAAAATGTTAATAGCGATCACTGATCGCTATTCTTGAGTTCTTGCAAGACATGCAACTTGTACAAGATGAAAGTCGAACACAATAAAACGAATTCGGTGAACATTTTCTCGGCAAAGCAATACCGCCTGATTGCGAGCCGAACGCCGTTGGTCCTGTAGTTGAAACATGTCCTGCCGCGACAGACAATGAAACAAGCCCTTTTCTTCGTATTCTCATTGGTTTCTTTTCCAACTGAAATCCAATTCTAGTTTTTTGCGGTGCACCGCGTGGTAATCCAGTCGTTACGCCCCGACTGCAAAAAGAAAAAAAAAATTGAAACTAGCAATGCGTAACTTTCCAACGTTTATCCCTATTTTAGAAAGCTTGAAGTTGCTTTTTCCTCTGCTCCTGCTCCTCTACTAAATGGCTACGTACTGCACAGTTCATGCCTCTTGTTCGACAGTGCGGCCAAATGGAAATGCTGTTACGGCAGCTCGAACGTTCACAGTATTTGTGTCAGCCTGTAGTGCTTCGTTCCTACCTTTGGCTGAGGAAAGTTCTGTGGCGCTCGAAGACGTTACAGAGCGCGACAAACACTCGGTCTGCGGGTTACAGCAAGGCTGACTATCCTAATCAGACATAAAGCAATAATGATGAAATATAAAACTAGGAATATAAAAATTACACAAAACAATAGTTTTTAGGCGATATAGTGGAGCAACAAGAAATAAGAGTGGGAACTGGAATTCATATTGTAAAATATTCAAACAATACTGCTCAGGTGATTTAAACACGTTACGAAAATGCCTCGGTGCACGTGGTTCGCGAGAGTAACGAAGCGGACATCCCGAGGAAAGGAAATGCGGACGGCTTTGAGTCAGGATTTTAGCACGGAAGTTGAAGTAGCTATGGGAGCTCGGTACTGGGAACACCGGTAACACTATTTACTGACATGCGAGAAATTGTAACAACGGTAATAAACTCACCTGATGATGATGTAAGAGAGACATGGAAAAGCAATTCGAAGTCCATCGCAAAAGTGTCACTAGGGGCGACTGAAATTCTAAAAAAGGGTATGTAGCAACTTTCGCGACGAAATAAGGCATCGGTGGGGAACTGCTTATCCAATACCACATCTCTGCATCCAGCCGAAGGCTTCGACTGGACGCCTGTTTCTTCACAGCATTTCACATACTACTGTCCAACGAATTACAGTGAATAGGTGTGACGAAGAGGTGCGAACACACGGAAGTTTTCTGCACGAAGTGTACTGTTACAATTCTTCGCGATCACAGCGCGTTTTTCCCCTTACTCCATAGTCTGGTTCGAAGCCTTCCTCGCCTCTTCCTACGCCGTGACAGCCTTTTCCAGCTCTTCATATCTAAAACAGATCTACGTAACCTGCTTTACAAGCTTTACGCTCGACCAGTCCTAGCATTTTGTTTTTCCTGAAGCGCTGCTTTCAGTAATTAGCAGCAACTGTGCGATTAAAGCCTTCATTTTCCTACCACGGGTTTTTTTCTACAGACTTCTTTCCTCGCCACCTTATTTTACTACGTTTCTCATTTTGCGCTACATCGGTTCGCTTAATGCTCATCCTACAATATTCTTATTTCCAATGCTTCTGGCTTAATTCTTCTCTAGGTTTTGCTGCGATCCGTAAAAGGGTTCAAATGGCTCTGAGCACTATGGAACTTAACTTCTGTGGTCATCAGTCCCCTAGAACTTACAACTACTTAAAGCTAACTAATCTAAGGACATCACACACATCCATGCCCGAGGCAGGAATCGAACCTGCGACCGTAGCGGTCGTGCGGTTCCAGACTAGCGCCTAGAACCGCTCGGCCACCCCGGCGGCCCGTAAAAGGGATTAGTTATTTAGCGATTGAATAGGTATCTGGCCTTTCTTGCTATCTGCGATTGCCGCACAAAACTTACTGTGTTACAGTACCAATAAACATAGGCGGAACCAAGTGTGCAGTGAAACCACTTTCAACAATGTGTAACTCCTACAGTATTCATTCGTCAGCACTACAATATATGCGGGAATATTTAAGTGCAGTTTTTTTTTTTTAAAAGGATTTCAGGGCGTGCTGCGTGTGAAACAGTGCTCTGGCCTGTTTACTTGCAACTCTTCTTCTTTCACTGTCGTGCATTAGCGTAGTTTCAGTGAATTATGCCGTTCTCTAAAAACAGAAGTCATTTTAAAGATCCAAGAACTTTCGCTATGATAGAAAACCATATTCACATTGCAGAATGTCTGAAAAAAAGACGCAATCTGCCTGCACTTACCAGCACATTCAATGTCCTCTTTGGACTGCATGGTCGGCCGTGTGAAAGATTTTGTATTAACTTTATGACAGAATCGTTAAGAGTCTGTGGCTACACGCGGGCCAGATTAGTAATGATAGGTTTAACCACTGTCGTTCTGTCACATGCATTTTACAGGGTGTGATTATTGTAACCCAAAATATATTCAACGTCCTAACTAGCAATAAGATGTCCATCAATTTGGCGCAGGTGAAGGTCGCTGAAGAAAGGGAAGAAGGCAAGCGATGTGCACAAAAGAGAGGTAAGCTCTATCTTCTCGCTGACGCTGTACGAGAGCTTGCTTTCAAAGGAACCATTCCGGCTGTAGCATTAAGCCTAGATTTAGTGTTGGAATATGGATATTACTGCATTTCTCCCGAATACGAGTGGAATGTCTTAACACTACGCCAACTCACTTCGTAGCTGCGAGAGTAGTCGCATCGAAGCCATCAAAACCGAAGAAGGCAAGCTATTAACACATGCTGACTTGCTAGAATATGCGTCGGTACGATTTTCGAAGAAATACAGGGCAGAGGTCAAATGACGGACTTACGTGAGAGTTTGGTCCTCCACGACAAAGAGCCTGCTCAGAGATCGACCGCAACGCTCACATTTCGTAAACTGTCTCGAATTCCACTTAAAAACCAAACCTGCCCTCATGAATTCGTCTCTCTTCCCAAATGCGAATTAAGTAATCTACAGGCATTGGTCTGAAAGTCAGGCATCGCTCATTCTTCCTAAGCAGCATTCCTGAACACCGTCTTGACAAAGCATAACATCATCAAGCCTCCACCAAATGCTTTGAGAAGATGCACCAGTGCATTGTAGCTCAGAGAGCTACAATAAGGTAAGCTTTAAAGAAAAGAACAGTGTGTACAGCACGAAGTGATAACGGAATCAGGTTACCTTCCAGAATGAGATTTTCACTCTGCAGCGGAGTGTGAACTGATATGAAACTTCCTGGCAGATTAAAACTGTGTGCCGGACCGAAATTCGAACTCGGGACTTTTGCCTTTCGCGGCAAGTGCTACCATCTGAGCTACCCAAGCACGACTCACGACCCGTCCTCACAGCTTCGATTATGTCAGTACCTCGTCTCCTATCTTCCAAACTTCACAGAAGCTCTTCTGCGAACCTTGTAGAACTAGCACTCCTGAAAGAAATGATACTGCGGAGACATAGCTTAGCCACAGCTTGGGGGAGCTTCTGTAAAATCTGAAAGGTAGGAGACGAGATACTGGCAGAATAGAAGCTGTGAGGACGGGTCGTGAGTCGTGCTTGGGTAGCTCAGATGGCAGAGCACTTGCCCGCGAAAGGCAAAGGTCCCGAGTTCGAGTCTCGGTCCGGCACACAGTTTTAATCTGCCAGGAAGTTTCAGGTTACCTTCCATTCAGAAGGCTGTTGTACTCAGCGACTGTTATACTGACTTGTAAATAATAGATTTCAGCTATCAGTCGTCATTTTTAAATTTTATTGGCAGATCTAGATTTCAGCTAGAAATTAGCCATTCTCAATGCACTATCATTTTCGATCAATGCATAATGCCTGTTGGTCGGGCTTCATCCACAGTACATTGATATTGAAATGTCTAAAGGTTTACTACTGGTGCATTTCACTGCTTCTTACGTCTTTTTTCCCTTTTAATATTTCATTAGAGTTATGTTTCACAAGGAACCGGTAGCACTAGCCTTGATATGATGTGATGTGCTTTAACCCAAAATACTTCCCAACTGTCACGATTTAGACCAGGGCTGAGTAACCTTTGGTAACCCACGAGCCTGATTCACGTACAAGGGTCGTTCAATAAGAAAAGATACATTTTATTTTACTCGATCAATTTCGGATGAAAAAATGAGGAATTTGCTGTGGGACAGCCTCTACATGTTTCATGTAGTTCCAGCAGAAGGCAGTACTAAACGTAGGCTTCAAAATGGCGTCTAAAGCAGAGAACTGTCATTGAGTTACTTTTGGCAGAAAACCACAGTAGCACAGATATTCAAAGGCTCTTGCAGAATGTCTACAGAGACCCGGCAGTGAACAAAAGCATTCGAACCGAAAAGAAAACGGCAATCCATGTAGTGGCATCATAACACGTCACCCCTCCTCTGAAGGAGCCGCACCATCAGCAGGTAAAGTCATGGCGACCGTCTTCTGGGACTCTGAAGGGGTTATTCAGTTTGTTTTTCTCCTCCATCGTGCAACGACATACTCTGACATGTAATTTGATACCCTAAGGAAAGTGAAGAAACGACTTGAGCGTGTTCGCTGCCACAAAAATGCAAACTAACTTCTTCTCCGTGACAACGAAAGGCGCCGCCCAAGTCTGTGCACCCGAGAGGAGCTCACAAAACTTCACTGGACTGTTCTTCTCCATCTACTCTACAGCCCGGATCTTGTACCATCCAACTTCCGTCTGTTTGGCCCAATGAAGGATGCACTCCGGGGGAAGCGGAACGTGGACGATGCGGAGGTTATTGTTGCAGCAAGAAGTT
Organism: Schistocerca gregaria; assembly: GCF_023897955.1. Lineage (NCBI taxonomy): Eukaryota > Metazoa > Arthropoda > Insecta > Orthoptera > Acrididae > Schistocerca > Schistocerca gregaria. The sequence goes on along the minus strand of NC_064926.1, from coordinate 308,154,484 downwards.
GCCTCCGACGTCGACTAGTAGAGCGGTACTATGCGGGCAATACAGGCGCACCCAGTAATGTGGCCGTAGCATTGAACGGAGATTAAGTTGACAAACAGTTTTGTAACCAAAAGAGTGAGAAATAATATGGTGTATTGCAATCCTGAACAAATCAACTTGCGCCCGCATCTTGTGGTCGTGCGGTAGCGTTCTCGCTTCCCACGCCCGGGTTCGATTCCTGGCGGGGTCAGGGATTTTCTCTGCCTCGTGATGGCTGGGTGTTGTGTGCTCTCCTTAGGTTAGTTAGGTTTAAGTGGTTCTAAGTTCTAGGGGACTAATGACCTAAGTGCTCAGAGCCATTTGAATCAAATCAACTTGCTTTCAGAAAAAAAAGTGTTGCATTACTTATCGAACGCTCCAGGTTTTTACTTAAGGTCGTGTGACCTGACAGCAGCACTCTTGGCACTATAGCGGCCGTGACGTCATTGTTGATGGGGTACCGCATCGATAGATATGAATTGCTCCCCTCTCCAGAGAAGCCACGCCAACGAATTATGACTCAAGACGCGCGATCTTGACAGTACATACATTTTATGTAAACCCATCTTCAGATGTCTACATTCATTTACGCGCCGTGTTTATTGTTTCTTTAAATTTTCCGAAGCAAAATTCTGCAGCGCTTCGCTCTCTAATCTACGAAATTCTTCCGCGGGCCGGACTGAAACCAGTCGCGGGCCGGCGGTTGCCCACCCGTTGTTTTCGATACTACTGAGAATCAGGGGGAGAAAATGCAACGGTGGACTTCGATAGCTTTATCTTTTCACGTTGTTACTCATCGTGAGTAAATGTGATCGTGGTTAAATCCATGAGCATGGAAGGCGACACGTCCTCTTTTGTGCGTTTTAAAGTTCAATGAATGATATCGAATGTGCATGATAAACAAGTCACAGGGTAATCCCCGAATTACCAGATAAGGTTTCACGATAACTGAACAGGGGCAGCTTGTTAGGGGAACCCCCGAGTTATTAAGCAGTGTTCTATATCTCTGGCACTTCACAGCGCCTGTCTCCCAGGATGATGAAGATAATGTGAATTGCCTTCTTCACTCGGCAACTAACAGACCAAGGAAAATTCTCTGGTGATTCGAATGTCTATAGAAGAACCTCTGAAAGATGAACTGCAAACGATTTTACCATAAATCACTTCTTCCGCTTACAGACGCGTGCATACTAGTATGTCGTCAATGCTGTTGCATGTTTCCCTAAGCTTGCGATTCAGTCACCTGCTTTGAAATTTTGTCTAGGTGTAAGTGAAAAGCGTCACAATAAGATTATGGCTTGCAGTTCAGTCACCAGCTTTAAAATTTTGACTAGGTGTAAGTGAAAACTGTCACTGGTTCGTTCTCTCTCTCTCTCTCTCTCTCTCTCTCTCTCTCTCTCTCTCTCTCTGTGTGTGTGTGTGTGTGTGTGTGTGTGTGTGTGTGTGTGTGTGTGTGTTATTTTTTAAGGGTGTGACCAAAGGTCAGCAGGTTTATGAGACTTTTTTTTTTACCTGCGAGTGAGCTCTACTTGCTTGTCATTATCAAACAATATATGATCTGACGGTTAGCCATCAGATATATCCGTAAACAGTTCTGTAACGAGCAACAGCTTTGAATGTCAGTAGGTTGGTTTGCTTTTTGTTCACTTCGAAGGATGTAATGCAGAAGCTTTGTGTCACATGCTTATTTTTTTTCACCCACAGGCGTAACAGCGTTACGCGGCAGATACGCGGATCGAAGATTTGGCAGAGTTCTGCCATAAGACGCGACCAGCTAAGTAGTTCTTTGGGCATCTTCCAATAAAACAATGTTATGCTTGCGTTCTGACGAATTAGGTCTTCCACAAACTGTGGCGTTCCTCTTTGCGCATAATCGTAAGGAAGCAGTCCTGCTAGTGTGTATTCGTTGCTCAACGCTTACCAAAAATATCTGTGTAAGTGATCATTTCACCCACATCTCATCTCACACTTTGATATTCCACAGTTCATCAAACAAAATAAGACCGATTATCTTATCTGTTAGTAATATGGCAGAAATAAGAACAATAATAATGATAATAATAATAATAATAATAATAATAATAATAATAATAATAATAATAATAATATGGTAACAGCGCTGACTGGATTGACCACGTTATGCTGTTTACTGTACAGGGTGGTTCAATTAAAGCTTTCGCTACATGAGCCAGTGAAGACTGACAACTATTTGCCGAACAGGTATCAAACTGGATTGGAGACTGTGCTCTTGACAACAGGCGCCGATACTGATACGTCGACGTAGGATCGAAACACAAGCATCAGTGTGCTTTACACTTGCAAACAGTCAATATGAGTTTGCACAAGGTAAGCAGGGCTTTACTCGTAAAGCTGTTTTATCATAAGAATATCAATAGTGCCGATACTTTTCGAGAGTATCTAAGCATTAAAGGAATATAGAGAGGACCTCTTTCCGCACAGGGGTTCAAGAACATGATTATGAAATTCGAATTAACTGGTGATTTGCGAATTGCTTCTAAGAGAGGCCGATGGCCGATTGCGCCACAAATTCTCGAAGAAGTTACTGTTGCCATGGTTAAGAATGTTGCACGCAATGTGCGATCTTCAAACACTGCGCGAGTTGTGTTACGACAGCTGAAAATTCCACGGTCCACCGTTTGAAGAGTTAAGACACTGTCCCCATTAACCATCAAGGTCGATGACGTCGAGGAAATATTCGTAACAACGATCCAAGACGGTGTCTGGATGCGCTAAAGTTCAGGAGAATTGTATTTGCTGACAGAAAGTTATAGTTTCATTTCACGGACAGAAAGACGTCTAACGTTCTATGGACACGACACAAAGCACGAAGCACGACAAATCTTCAACGTCATTAACGGGAACCGAAAAGCCAAGGTACCAGAAAAAGGGAAAACGGCACTGACTGTCCCACTTCATAAGAAAGGTAACAAACATGAAGTTAACAACTCCAGATGTGTCTGTCCCTCCTCCCAGTAGTCTATAAAATCCTTTCAGAAACATTTCTTAATAGAGAAGAGGTGAACCTAGAGAATCAACTCGGGGAGTACCAAGGATGGTTCGGTACAGGCCGCGACTGTGCATAGTAAATCCTTATTTTGAAGTCTAGCATTCTCTCGGAATTCTGAGTTCCATGAAAATTGTGGTGTCTTTCGTAAACTTCAAAAAGGCTGGATAGAGAGATCCTCGACGGGGTCATCAGCGGATACTGGGTTAAACCCAAATTGGCGACATTATGAAAGACACATTAACAGACAATCTCCAAGGTGAAGTTCATGGGAGAACTGCTCCAGCCCTTTCAAATCAAGACAGGACAAGATGACGGACTGTCACCGTTACTATTCAGCTGGGTTCTAAAAGAGACTGTTAGAATGTGGCGATCAGAACTTGAAAATAAACGAATAAGCGTGATCTGCTTAGGGAAGAAATGGGAAGGAACGAAAGTCAACTGCTTGGTCTTTGCGTATGACTTTGCGATACTATCAGAAGGCCCAGAGGAAGCGACCATCCAGATAAAACTCCTACAAAGGATGGCCAGCAGAAACGAGTTGAGGATCCTCAGCAAACGCCAAATTTGTGATGTAAGACAAATATGGACTGAAATTCCTCGAAACCTGATAGGCCAAATTACGTGGGTAAAGAAATTCAAGTATCTCGGTGAACCGCAGAAGAAGAAGAAGAAGGACTAGGATGCGGAGAAAAACTCTGACACAATGAGGAAGAGGAGGCTATTGTTTGTTGGGCACCTATAAGTATTTGATAACCTCTGGAACAAGATGACCCCCACGCCTTGGATTACAGCAGCTCGGAAAAAATTTGTGAGCCCGAACTGCGATTAGAACGCGACATCTTTCGAAACAGAATGCAGTGTCTGGAAGGGATTCACCAAGTCAAAAGATCTACAGAAACCAGAAGAACGTAGACGGAAGAAGAAAAGCAACACAATGGTACCGTATGGAGGTGTTCTGGAAGCAGAGGAAACTCCTGAGTCAAGAAGGCAAAATGAAGTCGTAGCGTCTTCATAAGTGGCTAATTAACAAATTAAAATCATAATAATGATAGTAACTATTTGCAAAACCTTCACAGTGTACTCAGATTCATTAACGATGACTGAAGTGAGTAATACATCGTGGTAGTGTTCTGTAAAAAACCGAGATCAAGTTAAACCAACCATTCGGAGTACTGAGTGTCAACTGTTACATCAATACACTGTGTACTGCACTCAGACACCAACAAAAACGATCAAGTCGAGAACGGCATTCTGCAATAAACTGTCGCAGGCACGTTGACCCGTTGCGGCAATTTGGTAGCTATTAGGCATGAATGTAGGGTTCACCTTAGTTGCAGCCGTAAAATAATCCCGTAAATGAAAGGTCTCAAAAATTAGCAATAAACTCCGAACAGTTAGAAACTGGCCTTTCGTCTCGTAGCTGAAATCCTTCGAATAATCTTCCCTGTCATTGACCATTCCTTCTGGGACATCCTGTATATTCAGGACAATATTTTAATTCTTGGCATTATCGCAAATTATAATAACTACAGCTTGTGTGTGTAAAACCCGATATCCAGTAAATGAATATTCAAGATAATATTTGAAACGTTAATTGACGTTGTCAAAATACGGAGATAGGCAATCTTATTGTAAATTGTGCGGATAAAAATCCTAGCTCAAGATAGCATAAATTCCTTGATTGGTAATTACTTTCAGCTGGCTGACGAGCATCTTCAGATCTAAAATATAGAAAATTGCTTACAAAAGGTGAAAAGTGCCAAAATACATTTGATATTTGAACTTACATTATACGAGGGTAAGTCAATTATTATCCGCAATTTAGTTATATTTTTGTTTATTTTGGTAGTACTGTCGTTTTACGTTGATGACGCATGCTTTGTTTATTTGTTGTTATATCTTTGCAATTTCCGAGCTGCCAGGTTAGTTTCATTATCCCTGGGCACCGTGCTGTCTATTTGCACCAAAGAAGAGCAACGTTCAGTGATCCGTTTTTTGTGAGCGCAAGGCGAATCAGGAGCCGAAATACATCGAAGACTTTCAGCACAGTACGGAAACAGTGTTTTGCCACAATAGAGTGTCTACGAATGGATTGAAAAATTCGGAAATGATCCCACAAGTGTTACGCACGATGAAGGAGCCGGACGACCGTTTACCGCCACAAATGAAGAAACCATTGTGCGTTCACGTGAAATGATTCTCTTAGACGATTAACTATTGACGATGTGGCACATCATCTGCAAATTAGTCACGATTCTACCTACGAAATCATCCACAACAGACTTGGGTTTCATAAAGTCTGTTCAACATGGGTCTCAAAACAACTCGCACAGTTGCATAAACAAACGCGCTTGGACATCAGAAAAAAAAACAATTGGATCGCTGTGGTAACGAAGGTGACAACTTCTTAGACAGGATTATTATTAGTGACGAAATATGGACCCATCATTACGAACAGGAGAGTAAACGGCAGAGTATGGAATGGAAACATTCAAATTCGCCGTGCAAGAAAAAGTTAAAGACCCAACCGTCTGCAGGAAAACTTATGCTTACGGTTTTTTGGAACGTACCATATTCAGTATTGGAATATTATGGGGAAAGGGGCACAACAATGAACAGTGTACGTTACAGTGAGGTGCAGACTGCCAGGCTAAAGCCTACAATTCGAAGCAGACGCCGAGGATTGCTGTCGAAAGGTGGTGTGTTGTTGCAAGATAATGACTGTCCGCCTACTGCTGCCCACACTGCTGAAACGCTCCACATACTCAAATTTGAAGTACTGGATCATCCTCCATATAGTCCCGAACTTGTCCCTTCTGACTATCACTTGTTTGGTCTACTCAGACAGACATTAAGGTTCAAATGGTTCTGAGCACTATGGGACTTAACAGCTGAGGTCATCAGTCCCCTAGAAGTTACAACTACTTAAACTTTACTAACCTAAGGACATCACACGCATCCATGCCCGAGGCAGGATTCGAAACTGCGGTCGTAGCGGTCGCGCGTTTCGAGACTGTAGCGCCTAGAACTGCTCGGCCACAAGGCCGGCTTATGTCGAAAAACGATGTTCTTGCAAGTTTCCTATTTGATTACAATAAAATTTAATAACTACTATGCGGCTAATAATTGACCTACCCTCGTATGATCCACACGAATAACAACTATTACTTAATTTAGTGAGTATCAGCCACAAGGAATTGCACATCGTCTTAATCTGTTGAGCTGAATCGCTCTTCTTATTGCGTACACAATGAAAATTTTAATAGTTCGTGACAAAAATAAAGACATAGAAAAGTGTACTTGGTAAGTAATAACCAGCTACAGTTCACTGAGAAGCTACTTCAGATCTACAAACATTCTTTTGATTGTCTTTATTTTTGTCACGATCTATTATATTTGTCAGTGCGTACACACAAGAGCGATTCAGCTCAACTGATGACGATGTGTCACGTCTGGTGACTAATGCACACTGAATTAAGCAATAATTGTTACTGGTATGCGTCATAGACTGTAAGTTTACATATCAAATGTGTTTTGCTATTATTCACCTCATATGAAAATTTTCTGTGTTTTAGACATGAACGTGATTCGCCAATGAGCTAATTATTAATGGAGGAATTTTTGCCATTTTGAGCTGGGAGTATTATCCACACATTTTATTTGAAATGTATTTGCAAATGTGTGGCTGTATGGTACTTCTTTGGCAAATGGCAAAAATAAAATAAAACAACTCTCCAGAGCTTGACGGTGCCGCAATTCAACACACACAGTGGCGTCTCCGTTGCTACATATGCCTAGTCTAGTACCTGGAATGAATTTAATACCCATTCGCTTCTAACACCATCAAACAGAATATGATTCAAGCGGGCACACTGGCACGCACGTTTAGTGACGTGTGTCGACAGGAAGAAAGATTACAACTTAATATAACACCGGCGACGAGGTCGTCAGACACGACTCATCAGCTCGGATCGGGGAAAGACCGAAAGTAAATCGGCGTGCACTACTCAAGCGACCTTCCAGAGTGGGGAACACGAACGGCTCCTAAATCTGGATGGCCAGACTGGAAGTTGAACTGCTGTCCTCCCGAATGGAATTCTGATATATTAGCACTGCGCCATTTCGCTAACTGTGGTTGTTTCTATTGTCCGATAAAGTAAAACTGTAGCAGTCATGATTCCTAAGATTGGGCTGAACACGAAGTGCTTTATTTGTCAAAATTTATGCTGGTGGTAGCGGCATTCCTTTGCCTTATTTAAACACGTAAACCGACTTACTCAGCTAGTTACAGGGCGTAACCAGTTTGAAGTGGATCTGATCCACTAAAAACAGCTCGAATGTCACATAAAAATAGCATTTTCGAAAGTTTTAACTAGCGACTAGGACCGACCGGGGATTTTCAGACACTACTCAGCCACGAAATAAGAAAACTGTTTGCAGAATATGACAAATCATAGGCTACCACTGCTGCACCTGCACGCACATCTTGCGTCGACATCCTGGCGAAACTGAGAAAGGGAACGCAATGGTTAGAACACTGGACTAGCATTCGGGAGGAAGGCGGTTCAAATTACCGTCCGGCCCTCGAGATTTAATAAATTTTCCGGTGGCTTCTTTAAACTGCTCAACGCAACGCTTGGGCGGTTTCTTTGAAAGGGCACGGCCGATTTCCCTCCCCAATTTCCTCACTAACCGAGCTCGTGCTCCTTCCTTAATACTCTCGTCGTCGGCGGGACGTTTGCGATGTTTTATGTTCTGGTGAAGACAGCTGCTCAATGCATGCGCGCGCGCTCTCTCTCTCTATTTTCTTTTTAACCGGCGCTGTGCATTTCAATATTTGTTCAGGGGATTAGGGCTACAGGTGTACATTTCTGCCTCTGTCAATGCACGAAATTTAATCTAAATGTACAGTCACAGGAGAATACTGAAGATCAAATGTACAGACCGAGTTTTGAAGCAAGACTTCCTGCGACAAGTCTACGGAATATATATATAGCTAGCACACTGAGGGTTCCGTTCAAACGTTGTGTGTGTATATACTGTGTATTTTTAGTTCGTGCATACTGGAAATCAATGATCTCAACGACTCTTGCCTGTTATCGATACTGGCAAGATAAGGGTTCCGGGAATTCCAAAACCGTTTCAGAATCTCTACAGTAGTTCCTCAGACTAGAACAGACATAAAAAAAATGCGAACAGGGGCCTTCAATTTATATATGTGGTGAGAGAAGATTTAATAAAACATCTTTTATTAGTTACTGAAACTTGACTTCAACACACATTTTGTGTTTGCATGAAGTAGTGTGGCAACGCGCATCAGACCACGCGGCTACGGTTAAGTAATGCAATGTATGTTCAAACGTCAAAGGATATTTTTATGTGATGTAATTACAATTTAACAAATTTTAGATTTTTTACTTGTGCTGTGAAATCTTGCTTCTTGCTGAATATAATGATTCTAAGTCAATGGGAAGCACCCTACAGGTTTTGATGAGTGAGTTTTCGAGTATCAAAATACGTGACAGTGGCCGCATCTTTTGATTGCCTTGGCTTATAAGCTTACATTTTTTAAGACTCCAACGGACCATAGACCCTGGTATGTGACATTTGAACTTGATACGCCAAATTGTTTCGGAGAAAAAGGGTCTGATGGATAAAAACTGACATTATTATATGATATAATTACAAATTATCAATTTTCGGTTTCTTCCTTTACTAGTACAGCGAAACCTTGTTTCCTGCCAAATTTCATGAGTATAGGTCAACGGGAAGCACACTCTGGGTTTTGATGTGAGAGTTTTCGAGTTTAAAAGTTTGTTACATAAATGACCGTATTTTTAACTCAAGTGATTCAGGGGCTTAAAGCGTTTACACCGCGAAGGGACCCTCGACGTTAGTACACGTGTGTCACAAATTTTAACTTGGTTCTTCGAACCGTTCCTGTGAAGAAGTGTTGTTAATAGTCGGACAGATAGAAAACAATGCGATGCTATAAAAGATCCGTTTTTACAGCCTGAGGCACGGAACCCTAAAAATAATCACAAAGAACATAATCAACTGAAGATAAGGAATGGTTGAGCACTTATTTCGAGATGACTCGTGCTGATAGCTATTGGTGAAGTGGTGATGAAAGGAAAGAATAAAGGATGATGCCTAGATACGAGCATATGCGTCCGCTAGGCCAGGGGGAGGGCGCAACAGGGGGTACTTCCCTCCTCCTGGACTCTGTGGTAGCTTCTTTATAAGTTAAAAAAAAAAATGGTTCAAATGGCTCTGAGCACTATGGGACGTAACTACTGTGGTCATCAGTCCCGTAGAACGACCACGAGATACGGGCATTTTAGTTTCAAAATTCTCACGTATTTCTAGAAATGTTTGTCTCTGACTCCGCTAATCCTCATGCAAGCGGTAACACAGTGGTTTTAGTAAACACTATATCGGTTTGTTGTCAAGTTACCCGCGGCAAATTTCGGCGATGTTGGGGTGTGAATCTCTACAGAACATTGCCGAAATAGTGTACCCAATATTTCCTCTGTCAGTTTCTCGTACAGCCCTTAATCAACTACAGGAAGTGACAGTTCCAACAGTATGAACATGGCCGCAGTTCACCTGCCAGACACCCATCCCCGTTCCCAACAGAACATCCTTTTTGCTTTCACACCTCTTTAATCTCAACAAGTTTGCATTTCACCCATCAAGACTTGCTAAGACTCCAGTTTTACACGCTAGAGCGACTGCAGTATAGTATGAAGAACATAGTCATGCTGTACTGTAAATGTATTCTCTGCGATCAAAAACACACACACAAAAAATACAAATTTCAGCTCTCGACGAGGTGAAACAGTGGTGAAATATCAACGTTGAAAAGGTGTTTGGACCTTCTTAAACTTCATGGTTCTTAATCTATAGGGGATGCAATCCTGCGCGACATCCACTTATAGAACTATGTAGTGCAGTTATGTCGACACAACTACGTGCCAAGGCAGGGAGAAGAAGACTAATGTACTGAGTCGTTGTCAACAATGAACAATTTATGTTTTTTCCGAAGACTACATGCATATTTATATTAACAATATTGAAATAATAATTCGGTTATAGAAATGAAATATGCTTACCTTCAAGATACAGCAGTAAGTGCCCTAAAAAAATAAAGAACGGATAATGATAAAACGTTTAAGACACAACAAGCTTTGTGTACTTTCTCTTGAATTTAATTCTTGGAGAACGATACGTTCTCAAAATTTAAACCTTAAACTTGAATGAATTCGTCAGTCAAATAGAAAAAAAGAACTACAAGTATCGACTGATTTTCAATAGAACCACTACGGCGATTGAGACAATTGATAACGATGTTTCAGCTTGCTTATTGTCTCTGCAACAAATAATCCGCCGCCTTTTTGCCGAATCATGTCGATATGGCACCAGCAGTTTTCGAATTCTGAGAATGCGCCACAAGACATCGTGCAGCCGAAAACAGCAATCAACGCGACTGCATATCGTAAAGACTTTACGGAGGTTGCTCCAATCTTTCGGGACAAATGGACGTAAGCTGCAGTCAGGGGTCGTCGTCCTATACATCGCATCATCGCCCGATCACATGCTGCTGTGCGTATGTAAAAGTTACTTCGGCAGTTCAATTCTCCATACAATTTAGAATTGTAAGTAGCGGAACCGACCGATACAGAATGTGAGATCTGATCTGCAATGTCCGAGTAGTACTCGCAGTTTTGGTTGTAACCGCGAAAAAATAAAGTTTCGTAATTAATCGTTTGTTTGTTAGTAGGTGGCCGGCCGCGGTGGCCGTGCGGTTCTGGCGCTGCAGTCCGGAACCGCGGGACTGCTACGGTCGCAGGTTCGAATCCTGCCACGGGCATGGATGTTTGTGATGTCCTTAGGTTAGTTAGGTTTAAGTAGTTCTAAGTTCTAGGGGGCTTATGACCTAAGATGTTGAGTCCCATAGTGCTCAGAGCCTTTTTTTTTTTTTTTGTTAGTAGGTACGTGTCTGCTATCCTGGTAAAGACTGAAATCCCGTCGTTACACTACAGTACCGCAGCTAGATAAGCCGTAACATAAGGTCCACTGATAACGGATCTATCGAGCAATAATTTTTTTTTCTGCACTTGAAGGGAACCAACGCTGCAACAATCCATGCTGAGTTGGAGGGAGTGTATGGCAACAATGCATCATCATATGACAATGGTTGTTCGGTGGTGCAGATGCTTCCAGTGCGGTCAAACAAATGTAGGGATGGGTTATCGGAAGATAAACATCGACATTCGATATAAACGACTGTAGCCCTAGTAAATATCGCTGTTACCTATTAATTGTGAGAAACATTGATATTTAGATACATCAGTCCAAAAATTAACTTTTAAAATTCTGATTATAATTTATGATTTATTAAAGCAATGAGGAATGGATTTATAAATTATTAAAACATTAAGGAAAAACAAATTTAATTATACATTATTTTACATATAAATAGAGAAATCTACTGATGCAAAATCCAGGCTAAGAGTACCTGCCCACTATATTTGTGCTTCGCACTTTTACTATCATGAGGTGCAAAATGCAAGTACACTACTTTTTGAGAATTACTTCCTCTTTTACGTTTTCACAGTCCAAAATCACTAATACAGACGCACAAACAACACAAACAGAAGAGGTTTCGAAAACTACACTTCAAACTTTTCTACCACCCTTTCTTCAGAGAGAGAGAGAGAGGAGGATACGAAAATACACAATTGACAACGGTAAAAATTTCTCTAATACCACGTTTAAATGCGACAAATCTCGCGAATGACGGATATGGAATTTCGGAAACGGTGTTTCGATGTGTTTACAAGTAAAGTGGATTTCCTAGCTCAGTTAAATACGGCCTCTGGAAAACAGCTGTTTCATTTTCTGATTTAGTTAGCCCAATTGCTATTTCTCTTCAAACATTAGAGGTAGAACAGTTTCACGCTCATTTTGATATCTCTCTCACAAAAATTTGGAATCGAAACAGAAGTGGAAGCCGTGGTGATCGAAGTCTGGCGTATCGCAATAGCGGCTGCAATAGAAAAAAGAAAAATCAGTCACGGGTCACTTTTCAGCATCTTGCACATTTTGAACATGACATAGGTCGCTGCCCGCTGGGTTCCGCGACTGCTCGGACAGATTCTGCATCCCGTCGACCCGAGGTATCAGCAGAAATGTTACAGCTGTCAGGCCATTACAGGTAGCTTATTTAGCAGCATGGTCACCACGGACGAGTTACGGATGTATCACCATGACTCCGTGATAAAGAAGCAAATCATGCAGTTGAAAGGTATGGCTTTAAGGTATAATGATAATTTTTACTTATGGACCGTCTGAGAGCAACTGAATAAATGTGGTAGGTACAGTGACAAAAATGTAAATTAAATAGCAAACATCTGTACACATTCCAGGCCACTGATGATGCCTTGCAGAAAATAAAGGCGAAATGCGAATGGCACTAAAATTGTGTTTTGTTCAATTGCTGTCAGACGATCCAGAAGTAAAAATTATCAATATACCGTAATATTACACACAACTAAGGAAGACAGAACTACAAAAGTTGAAGATATGGCTATACCTCCAGACTGTCAATCCTAAGTGCCTGTGTTCGATTCCCGGCTCGGCTGGATCGGAGATTTTCTCCGCTCAGGGACTGGGTATTGTGTTATCCTAATCCTAATCATCATCATCATCATCATTTCATCTCCATCGACGCGCAAGTCGCCGAAGTGGCATCAAATCGAAAGACTTGGACCCGGCGAACGGTCTACCCGACGGGAGGCCCTAGTCACACGACATTTACATTTACCTCCGCCAAAAGAGGCGACGACTCAGCCACTACAAGCAGTGTGATATAGGGTTGTTTCTGGGGCTACTATCTAACAAGATTATGATCACATGGGCCAGATCGTCTCCTGACGAGGATACGGGAGATTATCGCGACGAAGCGTTGTGGGAATCTGCTAAACGGGACGTTTCAGCTCCACGTCAACGACGGTGCTCATTTTGCTGAGGACTCAAGTCACACATGCTGCTTCTCTGGACTGTCAAATTTTGTCTCAGCCCTCGCATTCTCCTAACTTGATACCCAGTAACTTCTTCCTCTTTCCTCGGCTGAAGAAACCGTTAAGTGGTAGACATTGTCAGTATGGCGACGAGGTGATTTTCGATCTGGTACGCTCCGTAACACTCAAATTGCAGAGTTCTTCAACGAAGGTCTCCGCCAGCTCAACCATCGTTTAGTGAAATGTATAGCACTGAAAGATGAATATGCAGAGAAAGACTAACACTATCACAAGGTTTTTTGGACACAATTGGATTTTTCCGGGGTGATAATTAAAACTTTTGCAACTACCCCTCGTAATGATGATGCGGCATGTGTCATCATTTGGCGCAAAAATAACAATCCTGAATTACTTTGTTTCTGTAGTCTTCGTTGCACTTAAAGTGTGCCAACAGACAGATCTGTGGCGCAGCGGGAGGTTTAGATTAGTTTGGAAGGAGTCAATTTCTAAAATCTAATATCCTTGTTATGGGGTGTTTTTTACATATATCTTCTGGCGAGTGGTACACAAGTAAAAGCAGATGGGTAGTACACAGTCCAGTCGTATTATAGCGACCAGAGCCTACGTTCGACGTCAACGTGCAATAACCACTATCAAACGGAAGGTGGTAACACTAACGGTGAATAGTACATAAAGCGTGTCGGGATCACGTGAAAACCGGTGCGGTCATTGTCGTAACCGAAAATGGAGCAAAGTATCTGACGTCCAAAAAGGCATGAACATTGGCTTTTGGGCCAAGGGTGGATGCATTTCCGAAATGACTAAATTCGTAAACTGTTCGCGTGCCGTTACGGTTAAAATATACAGTGCATCGTAAAATGACACTATCCAAAACTGGCGTTGAGGCAACTGTGGTGCACCGCGGGCCATAGATGACACGGACGAACAACTGCGGAGATGTGTATGGGGGAACAGAAGTGCAATTGTAGAGAAACTGGCCGCCCAGATGAACCACTACCAACAGCGCCTCCTGAACGACCGTGCCACGAACGTTGCTGCGCATGAGCCTCCGCATCCGGCGCCTGGTTTATGCACCCACACTGACTTTTTCATCGGTGACGAAGGCTGGGATTTTCACACCAATCCCGTAACTGGACGTCCACTAAATGACGTTAGGGGGCCTTTTCTGATTAATCATGTTTTTTGTTCCGTCGCACAGATGGTCATTAGCCAGCCGTTGTGGCCGAGCGGTTCTACGCGCTTAAGTTCCGAACTACGAGGCTGGTACGGTCACTGGTTCTAATCCTGCCTCGGGCATGTATGTGTGTGATGTCCTTAGGTTAGTTAGGTTTAAGTAGTTCTTAGACTAGGGGACTGCTGACCTCAGATGTTAAGTCCCACAGTGCTTGGAGCCATTTGAACCATTTCAACAGATGTATATTTGATGTATATGGCGTGAAACGTCTGAAAGCGGACATCTTGCAAGAAGGGTCCATCCGGACCGGGGGAGGTAGCATTATGATCTGGGGAATGTGTTCTTGGCATTCCGTGAGTGATCACGCCATTCTGCAACGCACTATGGACCAACAGTAGCACGCACCTATTTTTGGGAACTATGTCCACCTCTACATGCTGTTTTTTTTTTCCCCTCGGCACAATGGCATCTACCAGCAGGGCAATGCAACGTGTCACATTGCTTACATTCCCCTGGCCCTCAAACTCTCCGGATTTAGCCCAATCGAGAATCTGCGGGACCACCTCGATCAGGCTATTCGCGCCACAGATCCTCAACCGCGAGGTCTGCCGCAGCTGGAGTGGGAACTGATCCATATCGCTGTCGGTACCTTCCAGACCCTTCACCGAGTCTCTTTCTGCGTGTCTCGCAGCGGCACGCGCTGCAAAATGTGGTTATTTAGACTTTTGACAGGTGGTCACAATGTGATTGGACGGTTTATTACTAGATTCAGCATTTCCATATTTCACACCAAGTTAGTTTTAATTTTTTTTCCCCCTGAAACGCAGAAGTGACTGGGCGGACGACATGACGTTACCGCCTATGAGGAACTGGAAGACAACGGAAGCGGCAGTCTGCCAGACGCGTGAACTGTCAGTGCTGTGGCTGAAACGTATAGATGTTCAAAGGCTAATAACTTAGTTCGTGGTGCATAAATTGTTTGGCAGAATATTTAGCAACGGCTGTAGCACCGAACCCAAGCGAAACTGCGGTCTTATAGTTAATGCAAACAATGATATATTCTCACTATCTCACACATTACTACTATAGAAATGTATAATTTGTGTTTTTAGGGTTATACGTAAGTATCAAGTTGATCTACTTTCTACGTGACATTTGAAGCCTACGTTAAAGATATTCAGAACTCTGCGGGTGCAACTACAACTTTCAGTGATAAGGCTGTAAGAATGACGCATGGTACTGATCAGACTTGATAAATTTGCATGTGATCATAAAATAGTTCATACGGTAGTACTGTAGTACAGTAGACAGGAAAAATTGTTAGTTTGCTGGCCATTCTCTTTAAGAAAAGAAGTTAACGCAGAACGGAAATACTGTCAAAATTGGAGCCATGAATGCGAGTTATGACTGGATAATTCATTCTGCAATAAAGTTCCCCACGAAAAGCGATGGTTAGTGTTCGCTTTCCAGTACGGCGAACTGCTTAAGCTTACAAGGACACTTAGTTCAGTGTGAAGATGAAACAGGAACTTGCAGGAATGAACAGGAGTTTCACGAAACATCTTTACGGACACTCACAACGATATCATAGAATACAGAAGAGACTTTGAAGGCAGGCAATATATGTATCAACAACGTAGGACGCACTACAGACCACTTAGAAACTGTCATGAAGAATTTCAATGACAGGCAATTCGGAGTCATAACTGGCGGCTACAAGTGATACTGTATGGAATCGCTAAAGCGGTAATTACACAATGTAAAATAATAATAATAATAATAATACTGTGCCGTACCGCAAACTACACATCTCGAGACGACTGATGGGCTGGTCGAATGGTGATGGTTGATTCGCCAAAATGTGTTTCATAGTGGTGACAAAAATGGTAGGTGAAGGTAGATAACTTAGTGCTCAACAGTACGTAATGATCTGCAGAAGAGGGCTGGAAATTGGTAAAAATATATTTATGACTGCTTGTGTCTTCGATACATGCAGAGCAGTAAGCCGATGTTGACGAAGATGTAGCCGGCCGTTGTGACCGAGCAGTTCTAGGTGCTTCAGTCCGGAACCGCGCTGATGCCACGGTCGCATGTTCGAATCCTGCCTCGGGCATGGATGTGTGTGATGTCCTTAGGTTAGTTAGGTTCAAGTAATTCTAAGTCTAGGGGACCGATGACCTCGGATGTTAAGTGCTATAGTGCTCAGAGCCATTTGAGCCATTTTGACGAAGATGTAAGAAGTCGGTGATCCAGTAGGACAAAAGTGACAACTAGATATTTTATGTATAAACTGAACATTCAGAACTGGGTGGTAACTCCCAAATCTCTCGCCCTAACGAAATCTACTGTTCCCTAACAATGGTGACACTTCTAAAAAGGGCAACAACCCGATTCACGCTGAAATACCCGTTTATGTTAGGTTTGATTAGCATTAGGATCAGCCTCAACATCTCACTTGTATTTTCTCTTCAATAGATTGCCTTTTGGGAGAGATCTTCCATAAGTAAGATAAATTTCCATTGTGACAAAGAGTAACAATGTAAAGGTTGAAACAATTTTTCAACGAGATGATTCAGGTATTCATCTGTTGACAGCTGTCTGAAGTGATCGTTGTAGCAGCTGCTGCGGAACATGCAAAACAAGGAAGAGTTTAGTGATGTTAATGAATACTTGTTCCATTTGAAGCGTTGAAAGTATGAACGTAGGGTAGGTAGATCAAAAGTGAGTTCGATGAAATTCATGGTGGCAGCATGGAGAATGCTGAGCGAGGGAGAAACATCCACTACCCATGCAATTTAGACGGAACTGTTCAGATTTTGTAAGTTATCACTACTTAATAAAAACTTTCAATTTTTATGAGGATTAAATGTACATCTAATGGAAAAAGCTTTGGACTGACTTGGAAGTGTGTGGTGTAACATATTAATTCAAGCGAATACACGACAGCCAACGGCACTCTGTAGTTATTAAGTACAAAACAAAGAAACTTTGGAAAACCAAACTTGGGGCTGCTAAGCAGCCACGAAATACGTAGCTACGTGTCGTAACTTCGTCTGTGCTTACAGTGCTTCTCATGATGGAATTTGCTCCAGTTTCAACCACGTGTTATAAAAACCCATTTCAAAATTGTGCATATCTCAGCAATCGGACAGCATGCTCCAAAACGCCGCGCGTAAACACGGGATTTTTTTTTCCCTGGCGATAATACCTCGCTTTCTATTGGTGATTGAAAGGTGGGGTAAATAATAAATGTCGTGTGACTAGGGCTTCCAGTCGGGTAGACGGTTCGCCGAGTGCAAGGCTTTCGATTTGACGCCACTTCGGCGACTTGCGCGTCAATGGGGATGAAATAATGATGATTAGGACAACACAACACCCAGTTCCTGAGCGGAGAAAATCGCCGACCCAGCCGGGATTGGAATCCGGGCCCTTAGGATTGACATTCTGTCGTGCTGGCTACTCAGCTACCGGGGTCGGACGAAAGGTAAGGTGAAGTGTTATGGGTAGCTCTTGGGGTAGGGACCATTTGTTGAATACCCAACAGAAGGATCGTCTTACTGTACCTGTCCTAGAATACAGGTTCAATTTTTGAATAATGAATGTTTCCTCCAAATTAGGCAAATGGAACATATCGTTTGGGTCTTTTTGCGTTAGATGCGGTTTACGCTGTGCCTTAGCGGCTTATGGAGCTACTATTTAGTTCATGGAGGATTCTTAAGAAAACCAGAAAAAAGCACTTTTTACCATTTCTTCGCCGTCAACAGTGGATATCTAAATAGCTAACAGCAACAAACTGCTCACATTTTAACAGGATATTCCATACGCATTTTGCTAGAAGAGCAAAAGTTACCATAGCTGTGCACGTAAAATCCGGTACGAGTTAAAAAACGTAGTTTATAATGTGACGCAGAACGGAGAAATATGCTGCAAAGTGTCTACCTAATCATAAGAGTAGTTCTCGGAACCCCATGTTGTTGACGTTGTTGCTCTTGTTGAACTGAAGCACATCAAAATTTTTATGCTTGTAAAATACAGTATGAGGTGTAAAACTACTTTTGCATTTCAATTTCTTATAAGCAAGCTATCAAAATTTTACGTTTCTTTGCGTGGCCATCTTCCGCAGCAGCTGTTAACATCTCCTACTATAGGTTATCCGTCTTGAGTTGACTGCAATATAATTAAAAACATTACAACACACGCGTTTGCTTTTATTTACAAAGCATCTTCCGTGGTTGTTGGTGTCTCTTTGCATAATCTGCTCCTTCCCTTCTTGCTAGCAGTGGTTGTTGTCGACAGGCTTCATTTCACATCTGCACTTGCCAGTTTCTGGCATTCTGCATTATTCTGCACTGCCACAGTAAACACAGCAAACCACGGAAGATGGTTTGTAAATAAAAGCGAAACGCGCCTGATGTAATTATTTTTAATTAAATTGCAGTCAGCCCAAGACGGATAACCTACAGTAACAGATATCAAAATTTTATTAAATGCTACAATCTGAGCAAGAAAAGGCGAATATGCTCTTTTTTTAAACTGAAAGACTGACTGGAAAGTGGGATATCAAGCTGCCTCATTCTATCTTCCTCAGCACATTCAAAAATTTCCCACACTTTTTGGCATGTGAACACATTCGCGCTTTCGCGCTCTTTTACGCTGAGAGAAAAGGAGACAGTAGCAGTGGGAATGGGGAGGAAAAGTAATAAATAACAGAAGATAGTAGACAGATCTTGTGTAATAGAAAGAGTGAAGGAGACACTGGCAGTGTGAGAGAAAGAAAGGACCACAGTGACAGTGGAACATCGTTGACAGTAAGAGAACCGTGCTAGTAAAAAGAGTGAAAGAGACAGTTCTGGTGGGAGAGTAATACGTGAAAGGAGAACTTGGAAATGGGTGAGAGCCAGTGATAATGAGAGACAGTGACAATGAGGAAAAGAGAGAGAGAGAGAGAGAGAGAGAGAGAGAGAGAGAGCGCGGGGGGGCAGCAGCAGCTGGAAGGATTGAACGAGATGATAGAAGTAACAGAAAGCAACGGGGAGACAGTGACAGTGGCACAACAGAACGATGAAGGTTGTGGCCTAGAGACAGGGACAGTGCAGGAGAAATAGAGGTAATGACAATGAGTTGGACGATAGGCGTATGAGACTGGGTAACTGGGAGTGTATGGGCATGACAATGAGCGACTTCAGCGACTGGCTTGTGGGTGCGCGCGAGCTACAGTTGGTATATGGGAATGATAGGTGAGTTGCATAATAAAACGAGACCGAATATTTTGGCATGCCACATTTTTTGGGAAAATTTTTAAATTGCTGAGGAAGGTAGAACGCAGCAGCTGGTAGCCCACTTTTCAGTCTTAGTCTATGGTTTCCATAGGTGCATTTTTCCGCTTGTACGTGATTGTGCGGTTGTGTTACCTTCGTGTCAGCCGCCAAAACCAACTCCGACGGGTCGTAGATTTTTCTGATGTTAGGGCATGGTAACTTTTGCGCCTAAGAATTTATTCGAATGTGGAAGAAAGAAAGAAATAAACTGCACCTTGATTTAGATCTTACGTTCCACTGTTACGTCATGAATAACTGGCTGGTACACGGCTCGAATACCTGCCAATAGATCCAGCAAACTGCATTGCAAAATTCAAAATAACATTTAAGCTAACGACTTTTTCCGTAAATGTCACTGATTTAGAAGGAAAAAAAAAAATTACTTGTGGCGAGGCGACAACTAATGTAACTATTAAACTATTTTCAACGATCACAGCCCTTGGAACTGTTACAGTCCAAGTTTTTATTTGTTTTATATCGTATGCATATAATTACTTGTGTAATGTACCTCCCTTTCTCTTACAATTAGTGTTGTGTCCAATACTCCGACGATGAATAAATAAATACGTCTCTTCCGAGAGACGTATTTGTTGTGAGTCTGCAAGATATATGATTAAGCATATAATATGGATTTTTCATCCCTCTTCGGCCTTATCTTAAGATGCGGAATATTTGATTAATTTACTTTTTTTTTTTTTTGTGAGGGGGACGAAGTTAACAAGAGCGAGGAAGCTGAGTGTTAAACCACTACGCCGGCGATCAGATCCCTTTTCCTAGTAATCCCGCGCTTATCTGATGTATTTAGGAATACGAACGGACATCTGATTCGCAGGGACCATGAACAGAGTTGTCTAAGGTAAACGCTGATTTGAACTGAGGCTCTTTCTTATGTTCGATTACACCATAAATTTTTGCGGCAGGCGGTAAAATACGCATTAGATTATCTTGCTTTTATTGTTTTTATACTTGCATTTGGCGGCGTTGATAGAACCAAAGTTTTAAAAAGGAAGAAAAATAATTCTCACAAATGCAAAGGCAAATGTGCAATGGGGGTGGGGTTAGCTTTAATTTTACTATCGAAAGAGAATTATAAAAGAGCGCCGGCTTATCTAATCAAAAGTAGTATCACTAAAAGCCATCATGTCGTACTTTGGCTATTCCTTTTCACATTTCGTCCAATTACAGGCTAGAAAGCTGAATCTCCAAACTAGGTAATGAATCAGAGAAGGGAGTGAATGTCAAGCAATGAATATCTAGTTAGTAATTAATGCACTGCTGGCATTGTTTAATAGCGACTACTGATATTTCACTATTCATAGACGTGACATACTTTATTTTGAGCGATTTAAGCAAAGAAAAGTGTACATAGTACAAGTATCAATGGCTTAACTATATTGTCAGGCCTAGTATGGCTACTACAAGTGATTTATGTGTTCTCTTTCGAACTTTCAAGTGCTTACCGACTTAATAAGAACGCTTCAGTAACAACTGAGATGGTGATGTGTGAGTGAAGTTTTCACTTCTGCAGCAAACATTCTTCGTTCAAGTTTTACTTTCTTTTCATAATTGAAATATAAGTCAAGAATTGGCTTCGCAGACCCGTGTGCTTGCATGCTAGTATTCATCACAATTTTATGATGTTTATGTATTGCAGATACATGGCAACAACAGTAGTGACACAATAAATCCAATGCAATTATCACAAACCTGAGTTTTCTGTGTGACATGGAAAGCAGTATTGCAGTGTCATGGTGAATGTCAGCATTGATATCTTAAATAGGAAGTTAGTTTCCCGATTTAAATTTCAAAATATAACTACACCGAATCAGTATAAAAGATGCCTTTGACAACAAGAAACCGACAAGTTATATGCTCTATGGAGTGACAAAGGTTGCTGCTATTCCACACCGATAGATCAAATGACAGTTCAACTTACACTTCCAAAATCCGGTCTCCTTTCCGTATACCAGCCTTTTCCGCTGCCCCTCCATCCAGTACAGCGCTGACGTGCTGAAGAGGTGCGTACAGTTCGCCATTTATACTCCGTAACTGGCCGCCTTCACTGACCTGTCCTCTAACATTAAAACCGAATCCTGTTTCTGTTTTATAGATCGTAACAACACGGGGTCCAGTGGGTAGATTTCTAACTTGATCATTCTGAGGACTTGAATCAGATTCACTGTCAGCCATATTTACAGGCTCCGGCACTTTCACAGCCTTCTAGGCAACATTCCGAACGCTGCAGTACTCTGGCAGCTAGTAAATAAAGGAGTCAAAGATCTTTAAAGGATAAGAAGTAATGCTTCGTGGTTTGTTTGTGTTTTGTCCAAAGTTTATTGGAAGATGTTATGTTGTTTGAAACGTTAAAGTTATGTCTAAAATGTAACTGCATATAATAGCATGTATTATTGCGTCCATTTGCTTGGCGAACTATAATAACGAAACGGGGAAAACAACACTTATGCAAAAGTGCTCAACAAAGATGAGCTTGTTCATTAGCACTAAAAATTGAGGTTTTGCTTACCCGTCACTGTAAATACCCTAAATTTTCGTGAACATAGTTTCAGTCGACGCAGTTTCAATGTAATTTATGTGTACCATTTGACTTTCAATCTGGAGGCTAGAAAAGAAATGGGAAAAACTGAACACTCAATGCCAATAGGTGTGTTGGATGACCTGTGCAGGTACGTAGTTAATATTAGCATATGCCATTATTGAAGCCAACATTATGCATCCCTTGAGACGCATGCTATAGGTATCTATTTACAGACTAAGGTGTAATAGTGTGTATTGAACCGACTTGATAGCTGTTTTTTTCCCATTTGTTTTCAAGTGACACTACCAGACTAAATTAACTTCTTGTTGGGGGGGGGGTCCACCAATTCTTGTGTTAATCCAAAGCATTCTGATGTCTATGGAAAAAAAAAAAGTGATCGCAGATGAAAACTTACTACAATCGTAACGCTTAGGAAGACGTGTAATAAATACACATCTACAGGATTGTAAACCCCCCCCCGATCGATCCTAGGATATTCGCATGTCAGATCTGTGGCCGTGTTCTGTAGTAATGAGTTTTCAGTACTATTTATTGAGCATAAACATCTATAAGCATTATAAAAAAATTATGTTTTATGTGTCATAGATGCTATGAGTCTTTAATATTGCCATTCTGTTATGTTGTAGCACAAATGTTATATTTACTTTTATCTAACCTCTAGATCTCGGTTTCGAAGCACTCCAGAATATATTTTGTTATACTCAAAGTATTTTGGTATTTCCGAATTCATATTTCCTACTATTCTCAAAAGTAAAATTAGTAATCATGCTGAATATTATTCAGGAAGTTCTAAATTTCCGTGTAGTGAACCTTCAACCAATTTGTTTCAGTGGGACAATGAAGGCTTAGTATTTTACATTTACCTCTGCATTCAGTGAGCCACTGTGTAATACTCCATACCAATATTAGTGTATTTTTGTGCAGTTTCATTTGCTAACGGAACCATTCACTTCATAGTTTATTACATGTAGGCCTACATGATATACTCCTGATAGCAGGATTATAGGGATGGTGTGAACTGCAGTGAATAGCCTTGCAACAGTCTTGAATAAGTAAATGGTTATGCATAAATCACTGTTGTAGTGTAAAGAAGGCTGCATTTAGAACTGCAGAGTCTTGGAAGGGTAATTGTCATTGTTCTGTCATTGGTTATAACTTAAGATACAGCAAGTCTCCTTCTGAAACGTGGCAACAAAATTATTGTGGCTGGAGGTTGCAACAGATGCTATTAATGTGAAATACGAAAGAAGAAAAGTCAGGAAACAAGAATCTGCAGGGAACTACAAGAATGCAATTTTTTGTTGATCTAAAGCATCCTAGGCAAGTATCCACACAGAGTACAGTAATTTAAATCTTCTGATAGCATGCACACACTCCTTTTGCAGTTTAAAAGGTAACTGATGAGCTGGAAGTTAAAACAAATTAGCAATTGCAATGAGTGGATACATTATGCCTGACAAGAGTGTTGTCGAAAGACTTGTTGTGATGTTCAAGTTGCATTAATAAATCCTAACATATTTCAAGGTTACATGTCTGTCTGTGAAAAATCTACACTGATGCAGCTGGTGTAAAATTGTTTCAGATTTTACTTTAATCTGTTGGCTTCTGTTTACCCAAACTGCACATTGAACAGAGACAATATGCTGCTTTTCTCTATAATGAAAATGAAATTAGACATGAGTTTTGCTGCTCTTGGAGTGTTTTTTATAACTGTCATGGACAACAATTCCTGCTAGTTTTTTACTGTATCATTTGTACGGAAAAGCTAAGGAGTGGATATTTTGGCCTCAGAAATCTACAGTACACACCACTATACCAAATTCATTTACAAAACATTTTGAAAATTGTGCTCATGTGTAATAGACTGCAGTGAAATTGAGTATGAAAGACCCACAGCTGTACATAAACATATCTTAGTGTTCTGTCTCTATAAGTTCCTGTCACACCCTATCTGAACAATTGGATTCTGTGCATGCCACTTATTAACATTACATGTATAGGCTAACATTCTCATATTACACAATTATGGTACACATATTTCCACAACTGACTTTAATTTTAATCACTTAAT
Organism: Schistocerca gregaria; assembly: GCF_023897955.1. Classification (NCBI taxonomy): domain Eukaryota; kingdom Metazoa; phylum Arthropoda; class Insecta; order Orthoptera; family Acrididae; genus Schistocerca; species Schistocerca gregaria. The sequence goes on along the minus strand of NC_064926.1, from coordinate 308,130,272 downwards.
GTTGCTGATTAACATTAGTTTCTCTTAAACGATTGCCACACACTTCCTCTCCCAATATTTCAAATTCAAAACCATGGTTAGGTTACTGTTTTGTAAGATCTATGCCTGTATTTATGGTGGAAGGGTTTCTGAAAGTATTTGTATGGAGTGTAGCCATGTAATGAGGAGGTATTGAATAGAATTGGGGAGGAGAGGAATTTGTGGCACAACTTGACTAGAAGAAGGGACCGGTTGGTAGGACATGTTCTGAGGCATCAAGGGATCACAAATTTAGTATTGGAGGGCAGCTTGGAGGGTAAAAATCGTAGAGGGAGACCAAGAGGTGAATACACTAAACAGATTCAGTGGGATGTAGGTTGCAGTAGGTACTGGGAGATGAAGCAGCTGGCACAGGATAGAGTAGCATGGAGAGCTGCATCATAGCAGTCTCAGGACTGAAGACCACAACAACAACAACAACAACAACAACAACATAGTGGAAGACATGAAATATGACAACTCCCATTTTCCATTCCAGAAGCCATCATACATAAGGCTTGTAGTATCAGCTGCCATACTCAAGACATGCACAGCAATGTAGCCGACCTCTCAGTCTCTCATTCATAAAGTTTTCGCTCATGTTGCTAGAGGTGCTCAGTCACAAATGCTGCATTCATATGCTCCCTCTTCTAAATGTGTCCTCAAATACCAATACTTTAAATTTATCCAACAAGACATTGTGATGACAGTGTCACCTATCCTCCAGAAATTCCTGTTCAGGTCTACTGAGCTTCTGTGTTAAACTCCGTGCTGAACTGTTGCAGTCGTAGTTGATTTATGAATTTAATCAATGTTTGGTGTTATGTATACGTGATAGGGGTTCCTAAAACAGAAACAGTAGGACCTACTGGAGAATAGATCACACTAGCATCTTGTTCGTAGTTTACAGGTGCATCACACTTTCCCATAATCCATATATCATCTATAAATTGCTGTCATTTCATATCACTATTTAGCGTTTTCCCAGTGTATTTAAACATCATGCCTGGCTTCAGAGCAGCACCATTAATCTTATTATCATATACTATTGGGTTTGGTTCTCTTAATGTTCAGTTATCATGCATGTGACATCTTTTTAGGTTCAGTACCACACATTAATCCCTTTTAATTTAATTGCAAATAATTTTGTGAACCTATCAGTGTTTCAAACACACACACACACACACACACACACACACAAAAGAGAGAGAGATTTTCTTGCGATAATTACCTTCAGTTTTTCACTCTCTTGTATCAGTATTCCTGCTGATTATAGGATGAACAGTACATGTTAGATAAAACCTTTCTTTCTTACTTCATAGATACTGCAGTAAATACCATTCTTTCAATTCAGCTTTTGTTTTGCTCATCAACTCAAGGGCAGTTACATGTAGTTTCCCATTCCATTACTTGCTAGACAGGGCTTGCCCTTTTCATTTTAACATTAAAGTATACATCCATTGTCACCAGTGATCTGCCTTACAGAGTTATACCTATGTCTGCACCTAAGCAAAACTATATTTCATGCAGAGAGTATGCTGATGATTAAGGCAGTGTCTTTAATTATTTTCTTACGTCCAGCTGCCATGATTAAGGTATCAGATATGATGCATTATAATCGACAGTATCATAATTTAGTTATTATTTACTTGCAGCCGGTTCATCATCAATCTGCCGAAAGAGGAGAGGGAGGAGCTTGTAAGAGTGTGCTTCCAGATTGAACTTGCATACTGGTTTTATCTAGACTTTTACTGTACGGAAGAAAAGAAAATGGAACCATGCAGTATGAAAGATTTTGCAGCACACATCTTTAATCATGTACCTTCTTTAAAACCCCACGCTGCCAACTTAGACAGTGTTCTTGACCAATGGAAGAAGTACAAAAATGAAGTACCCACATTTGGTGCAATATTGCTTAATGAGGATCTCACACAAATGCTTCTAGTACAAGGTTATTCAACAAAATCGTCTTGGGGATTTCCTAAAGGCAAGATGAACAAAGATGAAGAACCTATGCGTTGTGCAGTTCGTGAGGTAAGTCAGAGTGTATACCAGCACAGGCTAGAAGGTTGTTAGCAACTCACTGTTTCTGAAACCATTCTCTTTTATATATTTTCAGGTTTTTGAAGAGACAGGATTTGATATTAGCACAATGGTTAATGAAAATGAATATATCGAATCAACAATTAATGAACAGTATGTTCGGTTGTACATAGTGGGAGGAGTGAAAAAGGACACTGTGTTCAAACCAAGAACTCGAAAGGAAATAAAATCTGTTGAGTGGTTCCCAGTAGCTGACATTCCTTCCAAGAAAACTATGACTCCAAAAGGCAGGACGGCGGCCAATATGTTTTTTATGGTTGCCCCTTTTATCAAGTAAGTGTTATTGGAAAATTTATAAATAACTATATATATATATATATATATATATATATATATATATATATATATATATATATATATATATATAAAACGTACCCTGTAATTATCTGATGTAAGAACTAAAGTTGTAGCTTCAGGATAGTTATTGGCAATTCAATAACCAAAGGAAGTTGAACAGGCCTCAGAGAACAAAGGACAAAGTAATTTTATTAGTACAAGTGACACTGTGGCCAAAACATGCAGAGCCATGGCATTCAGTTGCTCGTCTCCCTTTATACTTGTGAATTGCTAGTCATTTCACAATACTGCACATGATAGGCAGTAGACTGGGAGGAGACAGAATTTCATTTGGCTTATCAATAATAATTTGCAAGGAGTTAAAACTTCCACAGAGTAATTGTATTGGTAGCAAAGAGATTAAATTCTGCTTGTTCAAAGATATGTGCACATTTTCATGTCCTCGAAAGTTAGTCATATGCAATACTGGAGAAATCCTCATTTCTCCATCCTAAGAGCTCAAGGCTGAATTTATACTGCACACAATGCAATACCAAGCCAAGCAATGATACGCTGAAATCATGTTATAGTAAGGGGGAGGGGCACTAGGTTTAACAATGTAGCATCACACTTTGTTTAGTCTGCAGGCTGACTTGAGTGGTGCCATGTAATGACGCTGAAGTAATCGCAAGCAAGTTTGTGTTATGTGCGATTATTTGGAGTGGTTTCTTCCAATGGATCTGGGAATGGTCATGAATAATGTTTGTTAATGCTCCATGTTCTGGGATTATAAATACAAACACTACAACATCAAGCTTGTGGAATGGACAATAAGTACAAAAAAGTAAAAAGTGACTATAAAAACATCACAAATAAGAAACACGAAAAGTTTGATATTTTATCACATTTGAATTGTGTACACTTATGTATTACCGTTGACATAGTTTGGAATACCTCTATGACACTTCTCGTTCTTTTTGAAGCAATACTGTTTGCTCTGTTTTTCTGGAACATTCTGCCAGAAGCATTGTTTTTATTTACATCCTGGTCAACACCGAATTGAAGGGAGACATTAGTTCCATGTTTATCGATTACTTTGTTGTGCAGGAAGCAGAATCATTGAATAATAATGTCGCGTTGTCTTCAGAAGTTCTTGTTTCCCTTTCAGAGAAAAGATCACTTGCTGGCCATAATTCTGAACATGCTTTCCAGCTCTGTACTGGCCCTTGATAACCTCTTGTTAAATAGTTTTTCTTCTCACACAGTGAAAATTCAGGAAATGCCTGCATCAAATTTTCCAAGAGTGGTGAGCTTTTGTCTTAAATCAACATTAATAGGAATTTCAGTGAAGTACTGATAGATCTTTTGGTGGGGCCAAGTTTTGTGGAACATTCATAATACAGGGTGATTCAAAAAGAATACCACAACTTTATTAAAAACAAAGATTCCAAGAATTACCAAGCAGGAAAGCGCCGGTAGGTAGGCACAATGAATAAAACACAAACACACACACAGAATTTGAGCTTTCGCAACCGGCGGCTGCTTCGTCAGGAAAGAGGGAAGGAAAAGGAAAGATGAAAGGATGTGGGTTTTAAGGGAGAGGGTAAGGAGTCATTCCAATCCCGGGAGCAGAAAGACTTACCTTAGGGGGAAAAAGGATAGGTATATGCTCGCGCGCGCGCACACACACACACACACACACACACACACACACACACACACACACACGCACGCATATCCATCCATACATACACAGACACTCACGGGTATGCGTGTGTGTGTGTGTGTGTGTGTGTGTGTGTGTGTGTGTGTGTGTGTGTGCATGGGCATATACCTATCCTTTTTCCCCCTAAGGTAAGTCTTTCTGCTCCCGGGATTGGAATGACTCCTTACCCTCTCCCTTAAAACCCACATCCTTTCATCTTTCCTTTTCCTTCCCTCTTTCCTGACGAAGCAGCCGCCGGTTGCTAAAGCTCGAAATTCTGTGTGTGTGTTTTATTCATTGTGCCTATCTACCGGCGCTTTCCCGCTTGGTAAGTCTTGGAATCTTTGTTTTTAATATATTTTTCCCATGTGGAAGTTTCTTTCTATTTTATTTATACCTCAACTTTAGGAATTTAAAACTCTGCAACGACAAAAGGCAGAGCTAAACACTATCTGTCGGCGAATTAAGGGAGCTATAAAGTTTCATTTAGTTGTACATTTGTTCGCTTGAGGCGCTGTTGACCAATAAAGTTTTTGGTCCCTTTTTCTTCGAAGGTGCTACTGTAACTGGACTACAGTATCTGGAGATGTTAGAGAATTGGCTGTTCCCTCAGCTTGAACAAGAAGCACAACAATTCATATTTCAGCAGGATGGAGCGCCACCACATTGGCACTTATCTGTCCGTAACTACCTGAACGTCAACTACTCAAGGTGATGGATCGGCCACCAGGCAGCCCGTGACAGAGCACTTCATCACTGGGCTCCAAGAAGCCCTGATCTTACCCCCTGCGATTTTTTCTTATGGGGTTATGTTAAGGATATGGTGTTTCGTCCACCTCTCCCAGCCACCATTGATAATTTGAAATGAGAAATAACAGCAGCTATCCAAACTGTTACGCCTGATATGCTACAGAGAGTGTGGAACGAGTTGGAGTATCGGGTTGATATTGCTCGAGTGTCTGGAGGGGGCCATATTGAACATCTCTGAACTTGTTTTTGAGTGAAAAAAAACCTTTTTAAATACTCTTTGTAATGATGTATAACAGAAGTTTATGTTATGTTTCTTTAATTAAATACACATTTTTAAAGTTGTGGTATTCTTTTTGAATCACCCTGTATTATTGTACAAATGACATGCCCTAAATGTCCCACCATGTAATTGCTTGCCATACTCATTGTTGGTAACCATTAATCTGCAGTTTACAGCTAGTAAAATAAGCAAAAAGTAATGCATGGTGGTACTATATTGTCCCATAATGAGGAGAGCACTGGACGATAACGTGCTTACTATCAATAGCCCCCTTACAGTTATGGAAAATTCAAATTGCCGTACATGTTTTGTGTGGCTGTTGGTGTAGCAGGTGGTATAGTATAGTAGCCCCCCCCCCCCCCCCCCCCCAAAAAAAAAAAAAATCATGAACCATGCACCTTGCCATTGGTGGGGAGGCTTGCGTGCCTCAGCAATACAGATAGCTGACGCACAGGTGCAACCGCAACGGAGGAGTATTTGTTGAGTGGCCAGACAAACTTGTGGATCCTGAAGAGGTGCAGCAGCCTTTTCAGTAGTTGCAGGGCCAACAGTCTGGATGGTTGACTGATATGGCCTTGTAACATTAACCAAAACATCATTGGTGTGATGGTACTGTGAACGGTTGAAAACAAGGGGTAACTATAGCCATAATTTTTCCCGAAGGCATGCTGCTTTACTGCATGGTTAAATGATAATGGCATCCTCTTGGGTAAAATATTCCGGAGTTAAAATAATCCCCCATTTGGATCTCTGGGCGGGGACTACACAGGAGGACGTCATTGAAGGGAGAAAGAAAACTGGCCTTCTACGGACTGGAGTGTGGAAAGTCAGATCCCGTAATTGGGCAGGTAGGGTAGAAAATTTAAAAAGGGAAGTAGATAGGTTAATGTTAGATATAGTGGGAATTTGTGAAGTTTGCTAGCAGGAGAAACAAGACTTCTAGTCAGGTGAAGAAAGGATTATAATACAAAATCAAATAGGGGTAATGCAGGACTAGGTTTAATATTGACTTTAAAAAAATGGACGCAGTTAAAGCTACTACAAATAGTATAGTGAACACATTATTGTAGCCAAGATAGACATGAAGCCCACACCTACCACAGTAGTAAAAGATTATATGCCAACTAGCTCCGCAGATGACGAAGAGATCGAAGAAATGTATGATGAGAAAAAAGAAATTAGACAGATACTGAAGGGAGATGTAAATTTAATAGTAATGGTGGACTGGAATTCAATAGTAGGAAAAGGACGAGAAGGAAACATAGTAGGTGAATTGGAAATTGGGTAAGGAATGAAAGAGGAAGCCGCCAGGTAGAATTTCGCACAGAGCATAAATTAATCATAGCTAATACTTGGTTTAAGAATCACAAATGAAGCTTGTATACATGTAAGAGGCATGGAGACACTGGAAGGTTTCAGTTAAATTACATAATGGTAAGACAGAGATTTAGGAACCAGGTTTTAAGTTGTAAGACATTTCCAGGGGCAGATGTGGAATCTGATCGCAGTCTGTTGGTTATAAGCTGTAGATAAAAACTGAAGAAACTGCAAAAAGGTGGGAATTTAAGGAGATGGGACCTAGATAAACAGAAAGAACCATAGGTTGTAGAGAGTTTCAAAGAGAGCATTAGGGAACAGTTGACAAATATGAGGGAAAGAAACACAGTAGAAGCAGAATGGGTAACTTTCAGACATGAAATTGTAAAGGCAGCAGAGGATTAAGTAAATAAAAAGACAAGGACTAGTAGAAATCTGTGGGTAACAGAAGAGATACTGAATTTAACTGATGAAAGGAGAAAATATAAAAATGCCGTAAATGAAACAGGCGAAAAGGAGTACAAACGTCTCAAAAATAAGATCAACAGACACTGCAAAATGACTAAGGGTGGATAGCTAGAGGAAAAATGTAAGGATGTAGAGGCATATAACACTAGGCTTAAGGTGGATACTGCCTACAGGAAAATTAGAGAGACCTTTGGAGAAAAGAGAACTACCTGTATGAATATCAAGAGCTGAGGTGGAAAACGTGTTCTAAGCAAAGAAGGGAAAGCAGAAAGGTGGAAGGAATATATAGAGGGTTTATACAAGGGTGATGTATTGGAGGGCAATATTATGGAAATGAAAGAGGGCATAGATGAAGGTGAAATGGGAGATACGATATTGCGTGAAGAGGTCGACAGAGCACTGAAAGATTTAAGTCAAAACTAGGACCTGGGAGAAGACAGCATTCCTTTAGAGCTTCTGATAGCATTGGGATATCTAGCCATGACAAAACTCTTCCATCTGGTGAGCAAGATGTATGAGACAGGAGAAATGAATTCAGACTTCAAGAATATAATAATTTCAATTCCAAAGAAAACAAATATTGACAGGTGTGGTAATTACCAAACTATCAGCTCTTTAAGTCACGGCTGCAAAATACTAACACAAATTCCTTACAGATGGATGGAAAACCAGTTAGAAGCTGACCTCGAGGAAGATCAGTTTGGATTCCGTAGAAATGTTGAAACACGTGAGGCAATACTGACTGTACGACTTATTTTAGAAGATAGATTAAGGAAAGGCAAACCTACATTTCTAGTATTTGTAGACCTAAAGAAAGCTTTTGACAATGCTGAGTGGAATACTTTCTTTCAGATTCTGAAGGTGGCAGGGGTGAAATACAGGAAGCGAAAGGCTATTTACAATTTGTACAGAAACCAGATGGCAGTTATACGAGTAGCAGTGGTTGGAAAGGGAGTGAGACAGGGTTGTAGCCTATCGCCAATGTTATTTAATCTGTATATTGAGCAAGCAGTAATGGAAACAAAAGAAAAATTTGGAGTAGGAATTAAAATCCAAGGAGAAGAAATAAAAACTTTGAGGTTCGCCGATGACATTGTAATTCTGTCAGAGACAGCAAAGGACCTGGACGAGCAGTTGAGTGGAATGGACAGTGTCTTGAAAGGAACATCAACAAAAGCAAAATGAGGATAATGGAATATAGTCGAATTAAATCAGGTGATGCTGTAGGAATTGGTTAGGAAATGAGACACTTAAAATACTAGACGATTTTGCTGTTTGAGGATAGAGGATATGGAATGTAGACGGGCAATGCAAGGAAAGTGGTTCTGAAGAAGAGAAATTTGTTAGCATAGAGTGTAGATTTAAGTGTCAGGAACTCTTTACTGAAAGTTTTTGTATGGAGTGTAGCGTATATGGAAGTGAACCAAGGATGATAAATAGTTTAGACAAGAACAGAATAGAAGTTTTCAAAATGTGGTGCTACAGAATAATGCTGAAGATTAATGGGGTAGATTACATAACTAATGAGGAGGTACTGAATAGAATTGGGGAGAAGAGAAATTTTTGGCACAACTTGACTGAAAGAAGGGATCAATTGATAGGAAAAGTTCTGGGGCATCAAAGGATAACCAATTTAGCATTGGAGGACAGTGTGGAGGGTAAAAATCGCAGAGGGAGACCAAGAGATGAATGCACTAAGCAGATTCAGAAGGATATAAGTTGCAATAGATACTTAGAGATGAAGAAGGTTGCACAGGATAGAGTAGCATGGAGAACTGCATCAAACCAGTCTCTGGACTGAAGACAAAAACAACAACGGTATAGTAGGAGGAGGCAGATGTATAGAGCCCAAAATTTTCCAAATTGTAGCTCATGTTTCATGCACATACTGAGTAACTGTAGTTAGACCCATTCAAAATGACTGTGACACGAGCGGGGAAGACATACCGACTGGCAAATATCCGGAAAGAGTGAAATGAACAGAATTTAATGAGGTGAAGGATCATTGCAGGATTTATCATTAATGTTCAATAATATTGTCTTCAGTATAAAGCCTACTTAATTATGTATGCATTTATTAGTGACTATATTACCAGGCGAGTGGTGAAAACTAAGTAGAAATACTATTTGTTGTACAAAGCACTGCTAGTTTTGATAGATATGACTACACAGCATATGGAACGTAATATTCCTCACAGATACCATCAGAGTGCAGCAGTGAAGGACTGTTACTCCAGATATACAGTGTGTTTCAGATGATGAGGACAACTTGTGTTTATTAGGAGCCTGCTCTTCAAGATTCTCAGAAAGTTCAGAGACTAGCATTTCAATGCCTCCTCCCTTGCTGCCCCATACCCAGACAACCGCTAGACAGAAAAGTGCAAATTCAGAGTAACTGAACATAGAAAAACAAAAGCTGAAGCTTATTGAGAATCAGGCATTAAAATCAGAGACACAAGATGACAATTATCATTTTGTAATAAGTTTGCTCCTTATCATGCAGAAATTGTTGCTGAAGCTCAGTTAAGGGCTATAATTAAAATGAAGCAAATTCTGTCAGAAGAATTGCAACAGTCTTCAACCGATTCCATTGCACATTCTTTCTTTTCTTGTTACGGATCTAAAAATATTCAAGCTGAAACTATCCTTTCAAACTTCCAAGCTTCCAAACACTTCAATAACGTCAGTGAACTGTCATGAACATTATTACAGCCCCCTGTCAGCTATGTTGTAAATTGTTAACTGTGATGAATATGTAACAGATTGTAACAGCCATTCTGAAATTTGCATTTTACTTCTGTAGTAAACTTAAAACAGACAATACTATATAAGAAATGTCTCTTTACTCATTCTAAAGTTATTCCAGAGTTTATCTTTATCTTTTCTCCAGTCACTGTGTACCAGTGGAATTCTCCTACAGTCATCTGCCTCTCGTTGGTTTTACACAGCCATTCATGACTGCCTTGCATTTTGAGACCACTGTTTTCTGCTAAAAGTGAATTTTCTGAGTTAAGGAAAATAACATTTTATCAAGACTGGTCGACAGTTACTACTCCCCACTGTTCAGATGGCACTGCATCATGGGCAGTATGAACACCCCATGACATCACGTTGGTTTGGGGTACCTACTTCGATTTGTGGGTAACGTAAATTCTGTCTAAGTAATTGTTGCAAATACAGTTGGTTTTAATAGTGTGTGTGTGTGTGTGTGTGTGTGTGTGTGTGTGTGTGTGTGTGTGTGTGTGTGTGTGTGTGTGAGAGAGAGAGAGAGAGAGAGAGAGAGAGAGAGAGAGCTGATATTTTGTGAACAGGGGGTACTTATCTGCTTTTTGCACATCAGCATGTGGATGAGTATTTTTAATTGACAGTGAATTTGTTTGTTCTGAAATGCAGATTTTCTTCTTGCCTTTTTCTTTCTTTCCGTATTATAACTTATTTACTCTTCACCTTTCCTGCAGTTAAAGAAAACTAATGGCAATGAAATTGGACGAAATGAAATGATAATATTGTCTCAATCATCTGTTAGTTCTGTGTCACAAAATGGAGCAGAGGCTATAATTGATATAATGGTGAGCTCTGTAAAACAACTGGTGGCTTTTTGTGCTGCCTTACTTCTTGTATCATCTTATTATACAGTCATTTTATCTATCTATTGAGTGCAAGTTGTTGCAATGGTTAAGATACTGAACTACTTCAGTCTGAAATTTTCTGAGTGGTGAGAGCTGTCCGTGACTTTTGTTTGGAACTAGTGATGTTGAAATCCGCCATTCTGACTTTTTTTGCCTTACTTATATTATGTAAAGTTAATGCCTGGAATAACATGACCATTTACTTCCCAGTCCTCATCCATTTCAAAATGTGCTATGTCTTGAACGTATGGGCATTTACAAAAATGTTTTCAGAGAGTGGGGGGGGGGGGGGGAGGGGAGGGGGGGGGGGTCAGACTTTAAAATTTCAATTCTTTATATAAATGAGTTGGTCAGTTTTGATATGTGTTATGCCACAAGAACTAAATTTTATAGGGGAAACAAAAAACTTATTATATCTCAGGAAACTGAGTGCTTCCATTGACTTTTAGATGTGTATGATAACCTGTAAGGGGAGGGGAGGAAGGGGACAAATGCTTCCTTTCTTCCCCCCCCCCCTCCCTTGCAATTGTCTCTGCTTCAGTGACAGTGGGATGTTAAACTCTAATCTTAGTTTACCCTTTTTTTCATTTCCTTTGATGTGTTTGAATTATTTTCTTTCAATTTTATAAAAGTAACTGTAATGTGTAGTTAAGTCTTATATACAAGTTATGATTATCCTCTGCTGCACGTATCTGTAGACGGATACGACGCTGGATCGCTGAGAAGCAACAACAGCCACCATCACAGCAACAACTGCAGTTGCAGCAGCAGCAGCCACCACCAAAATTTGATCGTAACAAGATAATAATTGATGTGGATGATTCTCAGTCATCTAAGAATAGAAAGCAGCAACAGTTTTCTCAAGCTTTGCAGGTATGCTGACATTTACAAATGAAGATTGCAGTTGTAGGCCTAACCTTTATGAAGAAATGAAAAGTGCTTTCTTACCAACCGGTTAAACTAGAATGGTTCCTGCATGCTTGATGGAGCATTCAAACTCTGCTATTCTTCAACACCAGTCCATAGTGATAATCACTGCCTCATCTCAGTTAGTAGTTGCTGTTTCTGTGTATCATGCTTTTCAAGTTAAGTAGCACCACTTAACCACCTTTTACATTTAGACTTGATAAATTATTTTAAAATATTTGACTGCAGGTATTCTTCGTCTTCCACCCACAGATGGAATGTGAAAACAACTATTATTTATGACTGTGTTATTTATAATTAATCTGATTTTAACTTCACCATCTTTATGGAAGTGATGAAAAGGGGTCTGAAGATTATTTACAGATTTTGCCATGAAAACTGGTGCTCTAAATTTTCAAAATAATTTTTTCTGTGTTATTAGTTCTTTTTCTTAATGTAGCCCAATTGAGGTTTTTGAGCATTATTGTTACACTCTCGCACAAGACTAACGTTTATGTTACCTTCCTCTGTATATGCTGTGGCTGCTATGTTTGTCTCACAAGCTACCAATCCTATGCAGTAGAAGTGGGTATTCTAGTCAAGGTTGTAAAAGTGTTATTTGTAAGCAGTCTCTTTTGTAAACAAACAGTTTGTTTTTAGACAACGACAGGTCTCATGATCCTAATTTTTGGGGGGTTTCAGATTCCTATTCTGCATAAGGCAACTGGATTTAGGTGGGAATTAATCAGAGCTTTCTCTCTCATGTCACTAATGTAAAATTCTTCATAGCAGGAAATACCTGGCCTGGCTTTGCTCTCCTCAGAAGTTAAAACTAAAAAGACTAAGAAAAATTTGTTATGGATGATAAAAGGTTTTGATATATCGCCTGGTTTGTTGAGAGATGATCCGCAGGCTATGCACAATATTATTGTACAACCTAGTGTGAGGCATGGCATGACATGGAGGCAAGGAGAAAAATTTGCACTTTCAATGTCAGCACACTAATTCAACCTGTGAAATTACACACTCTAGTGTCAGAGCTAGATTGATGACCAGTTCTCATACTCAAAAAACATTCATTGAAGAAGACATACAAACTATGGTAATTACCAGATCTTCAGGAGTAAACAAAAAAAAGGGGGGGGGGGGGGCTCACTGATACCTCTCTGGTCATGGCATGTGTAATACACAAATGTATATAAGCTCAGAGAAGTCATGACCATGTTCCAACAAAAAGTAGACATTGATAATGTCTGTACATCCACTAATATAGATGGCAGAAAAGACCCAAAAAATGATGAAAATTGTGGCTCAAACTCCAGAAAGTTACAGCTTAAATTCCTAAAGGAGACCAAAGATTATGTTGGGTGATTTCAATGTGCAAATCAACAAAGAAAGAGAGGAACAGAAAACCATAAGCCAATATCCAGCCTTCAGATTTGTGAACAGAAATGGCACAAGACTGAGCAAAATAACTTAAAAATCATGTCAACATCTCTGAAAAAAGTTCCGTGGAAACAAAAAGATGTGGAGAAGCAAGACATTGGTGAATATCGGATCAATCACATAGCCATTTTCTAGCCTATACAAAAGAAATCCCCGACGTTTTAGTCTGTGGAGACACAAACATTGGCTGAGACCACTGTTTGACAAGAATCAAATGGATATTTTTATTGAAGAAAATAAATTAGAGAAAACCATGGAACATGAATAACCAAAATTTAATACCACTGAGAGAGAACTATACGTACCCCTGATGGGAATCAAAATTTGAAGAAGTGCTGGAAGAACACAAAGAAACGTCAAAAATAAACAACACTTCTGTGAAATCAGGAAACAAGTGATGAAAAATATAAGGAAAACCAAGAGGAAATACGTGAAAGAGTAGTTGAACTCAAACGGATTTTTTTTTCGCAACAACAACACACAAGAATTCTGTTCGGGACATCTGCAGGAATAATCTGAATATACACCTCGAGTATTGTAGTGCGTGAAGGACCAGATGCTACGTAAGATGATGGCATTGGGTCATCGATATTAAGATCTATCATAGATGTCAGGATCTAGCTGGACCATCGTCCATTGGCCATAGGCAAGCAATGGATTGGTGAGAGATGATTTGTTTGGCACCCAGAGGCCCTAATAAAACATCATTAGCAAGCAAATATTTATTGTTCCAAAAATACACTGTTGTCTTCCTCCATGGCTTCCAGGAACAATTGGGACCAGAAGTGGTGCACGTTGCAGCAGTGGAGGCACAGATTCAGTGTCCAGCAACGTCACAGGTCACTGACTGCAGTTCAGCCAGTGTTGTCCCCACTACCTCAGACAGTAACAGCTCGAGAAAATAGATAACCAGGGCACTCTGGTTGATATCATAGATGGCGCCTCAGGAAGCACCCTCTGGCTCTGCATAGAGGGGACAAAGTCATCTCAGGTGCACTGGGTATCCAGTAGGAATAAGGACCACACCATCTCCCTCCCTTCCTCCCACCACCCCCACCCCCACCCCAACCCTACCCCTACCCCTGTGATTATGATTGTTGGCTGTTTCCTGACCCAGCCTGCTGGTTGGCTACCAGAAGACCTGTTGACTGATGTCACTCACAGATTGCCACAGTCGTGAATCCAATTGCAGCACCTTGGTTTGCAGTGGCCATCTCCTCCAGGCAGAACTTGATATTCCATCAGGGGTGAAAACAGTCTGGATGAGCAGAGGGTATATCAACATAGGTCCCTCTTCCATGCTAGATGGCTACAGACTAGCATGCTTCCTCTGGAAAAGCAGTAATATTTATACCAAGCTGGCCCATAAGCTTTGCCACTGCAAGACAGCTGTGACATAAAATGAAAGTTGTCTCAGCTTCATGAGTGGTGGCAGTCAGTACACTGAATAGGTATTCTTGCCTCAGAGTTACACCTAGTTACTCCACTCTGTCAGATCAATGCCTTTTTGGCATTCTGCTGGCTGTTGATACTGACATGCTTAGCTTGCCTGTTGTGTTACCACGGGAAGACTTCTAAAATTTTATTCAATTACCACACTTATTACCTCGTGGCATTTAAATATTTTTGTTTCAGAGAATAAGATGTAACGCTCATCTTTACCAGTCAGGAAACTGGCTTAATATTTTTCTGCACTCCTTAACTGTCCTACACCCCCCCTTTTTTGCAGGGTTTCTAAGGAAATCTCCACTTACACACTCACCTAATCCTCGCCACTTTCATAGGAGAAGGTTCACAGGTACATCCTCAAACTCGAAAATAACAGAGCTTTGGGAAAAGCTGGTATCACCACAGAAGTACTGCAAAATCTTGGATCAGATTCCCTCAGAGGACTCTTGCAAATCATAACAGAGGTTTGGCAGACAGAAAAGCTTTCTGAAGATTGGGAATGTGCACTCATTCTTCCACTCTACAAAGAAGGTGACAAAATAGATTTAAATAACTATAGTGGAGACTCCCTGCTTCAAGTTACACACAAAATTCTGTCAGCATGCTTACTTCAAATATTTCAGAAGCAATTTGATCACCAAACTGGCAAATACCAAATTGACTTGCTGTGGTTGACATTGTATTGAACAAATATTTAATTTAAAATACCAAGCATCCAGGAGCAACCAGATATATGATCGTTTGTGAACTTGAAGAAAGCATAAGACTTAATCAGTTGCCAGTTCCTCTTTTTCGTCCTTGAAGAGCAAGGATGAATCTCGTCACTGACTAACACAACATCCAAAGTTTTATTTATGGGTGAGGTGTCACAACCATTTTGCATCAAAACTTGTTTGTCATGGCAACAGTCTGTCTCATCCTCTTCAGTTCGATTTTTGTCAGAGTCATCCAAGAATGGGTATTGGAATTTATAATCAATACTATTGAAAATCCATGTAACCTGGGGGACCTAAAAAGACATAAATTTATTGCTTAGCTGTAGCAGACAGTCGGGCAGTACTAGCAGGCAACAACGACAATAAGTAAACAGGTAGAAACTCTTTCAGAAATATGCTAAAAGAGTTAATCTCCAAATATCCTTTCAGAAAAAGAGCATCTGCTCAAAACATCCTTCTACAAACTGAATACAAAATATGGACAAAACAAGATTGTTCCATACTTCAAGAATTTAAGTGAAGTCCTTGAACTTACAAAGTGTGAGAGAATGGCACAGAAAATTTGCAAGCAAGAGCTTAAAAGAGATTATGGCAAACAAGATACTACAAGAAGTGGATGTTTATACAAACAAAAATCAGACACTATAACACATTCATCAAACCTGAAGTTTTGTACATCGGCAGTATGCTTAACACTCCATACAAAAAGGTTATCTGAAAGATGTCCTAAAAGAGCAACACAAAATACTGAGAAAGATGCTTGGCCCAAAAAGAACAGAATACTGATACAGACTAAAACTCCAAAAACAACTGAAAAATTATCAAATCTCATGGCAGACATCAGAATAAGAAGACAGAAGTTTTATGGCTATATCCACAGACTCCCAACAACAAGACTCACTGACAAAATTGTGACATACATAGAATAACTCTAAACAATATTCTGGATCCAGCAGGTGGGCAAGGATTTAGAAAAAGCTCTATTAAACACTTTCAGTAGAAACTTGTACAGACAAAAAAATTCTAAATGGGACCTACTATCAGAGAAAAACTCACCACCAGACCAGGAACAAAGTGGACTGAAAAAGAAAAAAAGTATCCACAGAGGAAAAAGTGGAAGGTGCTTGGAAACTGTGATGAGTGAAATGAATAGCTTTGCATCATTTCATGGGATCCAGTTGGTCCTAGTAATACCTGCAATAATAATAATAATAATAATAATAATAACTGAATTCTTTCCTCATTCTTTCCCAGTTTAGAGCATGTGCTCCACCCCTAATGACCTTTTCGGTAACAGGACATTAAAGTTCCTTCCTTCATTCCTTTTTGTCATGCATGTCTTGAGTGTTGTAAGCATGTGATAGCAATCAGTTGAAATCTAGATATTTCTTTAGCTTGCTTGAAATGCATAATTGCTGTAGGGTATCATTGTTTGATCACCCAGGAAAGCCACTTGTCAGCTCTTGCAACACCAAGAAGAATAAATGTGACCATAAATTAGGTTAGGTACATCACAACATGCAAATGGTTACCATTAGCGAAATGTAATTTCATGTCGTACATATTGTAGACAAACAGGAAAGGGCCCACAGTGGTGCCTAACTAATTGTTCATAAGCAATATAAAAACAATTGAAAGCTAAAGAAGAACTCTGATGAATGAATGGCTGCTTGCATAAAAAGTTGTTGGCTGCTGTGCAGAGACTTTAATGTGGTAGTTTCAGGTTTTGGAGGAGGGGGAGGTAGGGTGTTTTAATCATGGTAGTGTAATATGCTGCCCAAGAGGTCGGGCCTGAAATACCATGTTCACAACCCTGTCAGCTGAAGAAGCAATTGCATGTTATCTATTACCAAATACTTTGTGTACTCCATTTTGCTTTGGATTATGCATTGCTTGTTGTTTCCTTTTCTTATTTTGAAATGAGTAAAGACTAATCCTAGTCCATCCAGTGATTTGAGTACGACTCTCACAACACCAGAAGGGTTCAGTGATCTGTATTACCACTTGTCAGTTGTGCTTTTGCAGAAACCCAGAACATAGGCACAGGCTGGCAGCCGTGTGAAATGGATGTGGGGCTTGTTTCCCGGCACCTTTTCCCGACCTTTGTGTGGTCTAAGTTTGTTTGTTTACACTTACGGTCAGCTGCCACCTTATAGTGTCTCCACCTTAGAGAGCTGTGACAACATGGAAGTGTTGCCCTCAATACCCATTCAAAATAACGCTTTGTGGCTGGTTGTGCTAGATCGCTGAAGCAGCCACATCTGGTCCACTTTAACTGTCAGGTCTCTTCTCTCACTATCCAGATTATAGGATCAAACAACAATAGAGTTTTTATTGGGGATGATCTGTTGGTGGTTATGGAACTCAGTGAACCTAATATTGACCTTAATATTGAAGATATTTTATGCTGAGTTAACAAGATAGATTGGAAACAGAAGTGATTGGAAAGAAATATTTATAACTTGAGATTTAAACGCCCATACTGAATGAATCATTCATGAACCTATATTAGGTTCTTGTAGGGATAACATATTAAATGCTAATGAAGAAATGAAGAACTACACTTCAGTTGTAACATCATCAGTCTTCCATCAATATATTGTAACTATTTTTCAGCTTTTGCCCTATTGATATTTTTACTCTGTTCTCACCAGTCTTGATTTCACCTGAGTGAAAGAGCTTATAGTCTCAACTTTCTATCTCGCCATTCTCTCCCCATCTCATTTCACACATCTAATCTGTTCCTTTTCATCTCTTGTTTTGCATTCTCTAGCTTTCCTGCTTGCAGTAGTGTCCTCACATTCCATGTTCCAACCCTTATCTTTCCTTCCTTCACTGTCCCTTTCTTCCGTTATAATATGTCTACTCTCGATGTGTTCCCCTCCCAGAGACCCAAATGAAGGGAAGTTCTAACTCAGGAATCTTTCAGATGGAGAGACATACCATGTACTGCTTGTGTAAATAATGTGGTAGTTTCCTGTTACTTTCCACATAGGCAGTAGGTTGCCAGCCGCTCACTATGAGTCAGACACTGTCTGTAGCCGCCCCTCTGGGGTACAGTCGCTTCTTGTACTCTTTTTTTGTACCCAAAGAGGATCATGAGCGATCCATTTCTACTTTAAAATAGTTAATGGGAACAAACCAGAAAACTTCAATTTTCTTGGTATAAAAAGTGTCCTTGGCCCACAGGTTATTCTGTAACAAATAAATTGTATTGTATTTTGATTGGTGGGTGTGAGAATGAAAAAGGATGGACTTAAACTTCTTTCAGAGAATGTGTGACTAAAAATTTTGACACAAAAGCAGGGAAACGCCTGAATTCAAGAAGGCATGTTTAGGATCAAGAGGGTTTTCAATTGTTGGTTCTTATCTACATCTACGTGGTTATTCTGCTATTCACAATAAAGTGCCTGGCAGAGGGTTCAGTGAACCATCTTCGTGCTGTCTCTCTACTGTTCCACACTCGAACGGCACACGGGAAAAATGAGCACTTAAATTTTTTCGTGTGAGCCCTGATTTCTCTCATTTTATCGTGATGATCATTTCTCCCTGTGTAGGTGGTTGCCAACAGAATGTTTTCGCAATTGGAGGAGAAAACTGGTGATTGAAATTTCATGAGAAGATCCCATCGCAACGAAAAACGCCTTTGTTTTAATGATTGCCACTCCAATTCACGTATCATGTCTGTGACACTATCTCCCCTATTTCGCAATAATACAAAACGAGCTGCCCTTCTTTGTACTTTTTCGATGTCATCCATCAGTCCCAACTGATGCGAATCCCACACCGCACAGCAGTAATCCAGAATAGGGCGGACAAGCATAGTGTAAGCACTCTCTTTGGTAGACCTGTTGCACCTTCTAAATGTTCTGCCAATCTAATCACAGTCTTTGATTTGCTCTACCCACAATATTATTTATGAGATCATCCCAATTTAGGTTATTTGTAATTGTAATCCCTAAGTATTTAGTTGAATTTACAGCCGTCAGACTTGTGTGACTTATCGTGTAATCGAAATTTAGCTGATTTCTTTTAGTACTCATGTGAATAACTTCGGACTTTTCCTTATTCAGGGTCAATTGCCACCTTTTGCAACATACAGATATCTTACCTAAATCATTTTGCAAGTCATTTTGATCATCTGATGACTTTACAAGACGGTAAATGACAGCGTGATCTGCAAACAGTCTAAGACGGCTACTCAGATTGTCTCCTATGTCGTTGCTATAAATCAGGAACAATAGAGGGCCTATAACACATCCTTGGGGAATGCAGGATATTACTTCTGTTTTACTCTATGACTTTCGGTCTATCACTACGAACTGTGACCTTTCTGACAGGAAATCACAAATCCAATCGCACAACTGAGGCGATACTCCGTAGGCACACAGTTTGATTAGAAGATGCTTGTGAGGAACAGTGTCGAAAGCCTTCCGGAAATCTAAAAATATGGAATCAATTTGACATCTCCTGTCAATAGCACTTATTACTTCATGAATATAAAGAGCTAGTTGTGTTTCACAAGAATGATATTTTCTGAATCCATGCTGACTATATGTCAATAAATCGTTTTCTTCGAGGTACTTCATAATGTTCGAATACAGTATATGTTCTAAAACCCTATTGCAAATCGACGTTAGTGATATAGGCCTGTAGTTCAGCAGATTAGTCCTACTTCCCTTTTTGGGTATTGGTGTGACTTGAGCAATCTTCCAGTCTTTAGCTCATATCCTTCTATGAGCGAGTAGTTGTATATAATTGCTAAATATGGAGCTATTTTATCAGCATACTCTTGGAGGTACCTGGCTGGTATACAATCTGGACGGAGGCCTTGCCTTTATTAAGTGATTTAAGCTGCTTTGTTACACCGAGGGTATCTACTTCTGTGTTTCTCATCTTGGCAATTGTTCTTGATTGGAATTAAGGAATATGTACTTCACCTTCTTTGGTGAAGGAGTTTCGAAAAACCGTGTTTAAAATAACTCTGCTTTAGTGGCACTGTCGTCAGTGACTTCACCGTTGTTATCGTGCAGTGAAGGTATTGATTGTGTCTCGTCACTGGTGTGCTTTATGTATGACCGTAATCTCTTTGGGTTTTCTGCCAGATTTCGAGACAGAATTTTGTTGTGGAAATTATTAAAAGCATCTCGCATTGAAGTACACGCCATATTTCGAACTTCTGTAAAACTTTGCCAGTCTTGGGGATTTTGCGTTCTTTTAAATTTGGCCTGATTTTGTTTTGTTTCGTTGCTTCTGCAACAACGTTCTGACCCGTTTTGTGTACAATGGGGGATCAGTACTACCACTTATTAATTTATGTGGTACATATCTCTCAATTGCTGTTGATACTATCTCTTTGAAAACATTCCACAACTTTTTTACACTTACATGATCAGATCGGAAGGAGGAAAGACTGTCTCTTAAAATGACGTTAAGAGCATTTTTATCAGCTTTTTTAAATAGATATATTTTGCGGTTCTTTTTTATGGTTGTAGGTGTTACGGTATTCAGCCTCGCAGCAACTGCCTTGTGGTCGCTAATCCCTGTATTTGTCACAACACTCACTATTTGTCCAGGATTATTTGTTGCTCAAAGGTCAAGTATGCTTTCACAACCATTTACGCTTCGAGTGGGCTCATGAACTAATTGTTCAAAATAATTTTCTGAGAAAGCATTCAGTACAATTTCGGATGATGTTTTATGCCTGCCACCAGCTTTAAACGTATAATTTTTCCAGCATATCGAGGGTAGATTGAAGTCACCACTGCCTATAATTGTATGAGCGGGGTACTTACTTGAAATTATGGGTGAGTTGGACATTTAATTTCTGAACAAGCCAAACTTCTAGGCATGAAACATAATGCAATTATGAAACAAAATTGATTCATAATTGAGAGGCTTATTGATGTCGTTTATTTCGTGAGCAAGCAAGAGCTCGCATTAAGAGGAAATTTTGAAAATGAAAGTTCTGGCAACAAAGATAATTAATTACCTTGAATTGTTGGAGCTTTTGTCTAGGCAGGAACTGTGTATTCGTTATCACTTGCTGAGCACATCCAGGTCCAAGGGAACATCAGACACAATTCAAAAATAATTAATAGAGTTGGTCACCAGTGTCATTAATGATTGCATTAAAGAAGAGTTACAGTCATTTGAATTTGTTGTAATGCTAGCAAATAAAAGGCTGGGTGTTTTGTGTAAGTCACAAATGAGTGTTATTCTCATGTTTTGTACACAAGACAGTCCCACAGGAAGATTTATTGGTGTTCACAATGTTTCTGGTGACAAAACTGCTCAAGGTTTTTTAGAAATTATACCCAGTGCACTTGATGCTCATGGAGTTACTGACAAAGTAATGAGCCAAGCATATGTTGAAAGACATTTCCCAAAATATCACCATAGATAATGAAGATTGGGATGCAGAGTCACACAACAATGCTTCTGGCTTCCTTAGCATTCTTAATAAAACTCAATTCGTTTTTGTGCTTTGCAGGAAGTAATGGCAGCTAAACATGGAGGTGTTCAAAACTTGCTTAAGCAAAAATGTCTGTGAGCTATATTTTTGCACTGTTATGCTCATATACTTAATGTAGTGCTGTTACGTTGTTCTAAAAATATCATAGCAGTTAGGCTTTTCTTTTACCAGCCTTGTGGCATTTCATTCATTTTTAGCACTTCCTCAAAGAGGATACAACTTTTAGAAAATAGAGGTTTCAGATTGCCTCAAAAATGTACTACATGCTGGAATTTCAATTCATGAACTGTTAAGACAATATATGTCATATGTTGAAAGACATTTCCCAAAATATCACCCTAGATAATGAAGATTGGGATGCAGAGTCACACAACAATGCTTCTGGCTTCCTTAGCATTCTTAATAAAACTCAATTTGTTTTTGTGCTTTGCAGTTACAAAGATGTATTTGTATATGCTGACCATCTGTAAGCACTTCTTCAGCACAAAATTTCAAGTGATATTAGTATGTACAATGCCGAAATCAAGAAGCCATAAGTTTGTTAAAGGATACACACTTAAAAGTATTAAAAATTGCCTTAGAAAAATTGATGCACAGATGTCCTGTATAAGAAGATGTAAGGTAAGCCTACCCACAATTAATCCAATAGCTTTGCCACTGCTTGAAACACAGTCTGCTTGTTATGTACACTGGTGGAAAGGAGATGCTTAAGAAGAGTATGGAATTGGGTTGGCCAACAGTGAGAGAAGAACATCAATTGAACTACAAGGAGAGGACGGACAAGATAGCAGGAGGTGAAAGTTGGAAAGCAAGGAACAGCATCTACCCTGCTGAACATTCACACGATAGTTATGATGACACAATTTCTGACTTCAAGAATTAAATATGGTTTAAAGGCTCCATATGCTGCTGTCAGAGATTGTAAACACTGTCTCACAGAAGCAAAGAAGGCCTGGATATTTTCCTTGGGAATCCCTTTCTGTGAAGTTAGTGTACATCTTTTGCAAAGCATGAGTAACAGCTGTTAGAGTACAGGTGTAGATGTTGAATTACCTGAAAACATGAAATTCAGCTACTCAACAAGGCTGGACTGTAATTCACCTTCCTATTGCACTCTGATGCATTTGTAGTTTTCTGACAAATGAAAACGATGCACTGTATGGATTCACCTGTCCAGCCTGCAGCAGATAGCATTGTGCTGCCTTTTTTGACGAATCACACCCATTGCAGGGTTCAAACATTGAAGCTATTCTGTGAACAAATCTTGAAACATTCATCTTTGTCCATCATCTCGGAACTTCTGTAGCATCTGATGAAGTCCCACTTGTGGCCATAGCCAGAGTTCACATTGTCTTAGCGGTGGGTGGGGTGCAAGTTGAATTACATATACTGCTCTGTAGACTTCCTTTGAAATGTTTGTTGGGAGATCTGGATATTTCCTATGCACTGTTCCACATAAGCTGTTAAGCTAAATCAGGGTCACCAGCCTTGCATAGACCTGTGAGACAGGTTAAAATAGTCACTTCCTTTATACAATTACTCTGTGACCTGTAGCCATCTGACTACTTTCAAAACCTTCCCAAACATGACCACTGGATTGGACAACAAACACAGTACCCAGTCTTTGCATCTTCACCAACCAGTTTCCTTTGTAAACCACACAGGATCACAATTTAAAGTTGGAGGATAAGTACATACTCGAGAACTCTGTGGGTCAAATTTCTATTGAAACGAAACAAAGTTGATTCTCTTCTGATATCCCCTGCCAAGTCCATTTCCTTTGTTAGACTATACCATCAGCTAACTACCTGCCCTACGCTCTTTTAGGTGGGCTCTTCCTAAACAGTGTATGTATGCTTGTTAAATAGCAACACCCACCTCAAAAACAGGTACAAGGCAAGGGATTTCCCACGCACATGGAAGGGAACACACTTCTGAACATTTTATCAACTTTCCACACATAGAGAACAACCTTACTGATCCTGACAATTAAATTACAAAATATACCTCTTCACCTCATCTGCCTCAGAGAGTTCAAACTCGCTTCCTGCACCTTACCAGGGCTGCTGAGTGTCTCCTTGGTTTTGAGAGCGGCTCACAGCTCCACAACATTTTATTCACATGCATACGTTTTGGTCAGTATACCTCCAGAGCAGAAAGCAGGTGCTGTGATTACTTATTTAGTGCTAATGCTTATAGAATTAAGGTAAAGTTTTGCTACCCTTAGACACCAACAGGAGTTTGTTCCTCAGAAGGATACTATGGGATGCCAGCCATTCTGTGGGATACACACACTCTTCTTTGAAGACCAACCATTCAGGCTAGGCCACCACACATTAGCAACATTAGGGTAACCTAGCCCCCTACCTAACAGCTGGAGAACAGCTACAGTCCCATGGACAGTGGCAAACCAGATTAATCACTATTGCAGCAGCATGCCCTATTTTACAACACACTAACTCAACTTTGTTTAACACTGACCAATCCACTTGCACAAGAGTGCACTGCTACATGTTTACACTATCTCTCTACAGTCCTAATCACTAAATGTTGATAGAATGTTCAACATGTTCTCAGCATTTGAGTTCATTCAGGACACTGTCTTTGGTTGATAAATTTTCCACAAACATTAGTGCATAATCTTATATGAGGGACAACCATACCCACAAATAGACTTCTTGAATAATAACTGCTTGGTTGTTCTTGTGAACAATTTATTCATTGACTGGTTTTGTGGCCCAGAGGCCATATCTTCAAGCTAGAGCATAAATCCAGAATGGACAACAGTAACCTAATGATGTGACATCTGAGCTATGAAACTGGCCGTTAAATAAATTACTTACAAGAGCTGCCAAGCAGCTATTGTTAAGGGTTATTGCATAAGAAAGACCAGCATTCAAAAATAGAGCACATAAAACATAAGTTCTTGCTTCTTTTTCACAAACATTTCAACATTTCAGGCAGACATACATGATATCCAGATGATTCGCCAACAGAAAAGCACTGCGGGTCCTCGTTCTCCATCGCACATTGTGCAGAAGAATGATAATGTGAGAGGACGGAAAGCTCCATTCAAAAGACAACTTTTCATTGGTAAGTTATCTCGAGGGAGATAAATTTGAATTTGTTCTGCATTACATTCTTTAAGTGTCTCAAATAAGATGCATGTTGCTATTCTTGTCCTGGAATGGTTATTTGTGTACCTTCCAGTTATGAAGAAAAGAAATTAAACCATGTTGTCTCTCTGCTTTGTTCATGATTAATGTGAACAAGATCTACATCTATACCCTACAAACCACCGTGAGGAGCTTGGGAGAAGGTATATTCCACTGTTCCAGTTATTAGGGTTTCTTTCTGTTCCATCCATATATGGAGCATGATAAGAATGAGTGTTAGAATTCCTCTGTCTTATCCTCATGATACCTGTGTGAGCAATATGTACGGTGTTGTAGTATATCGCTAGAGTAATCATTTAAAGCCGGTTCTTGAAACTTTGTTAATAATCTTTTTCAGGATAGTGTACGTCATTTCAGTTCCTTCAGTATCTCCGTGATGCTCTCAAATCAATTAAACAAAACTGTGACCATTTTACTGCTATTCTTTGTATATGTTCAATATCCACTGTTAGTCCTATCTGATACAGGTCCTACACACTTGAACAATATTCTAAAATGGCTCGCATGCGTGATTTGTAAGCAATTGCTTTTGTAGACTGATTGCACTTCCCCATTATTCTACCAATAAAAAAGTTTACCACCTGTTTAACCCATGATTGAAGCTATGTGATCATTCCATTTCGTATCCCTACAAAGTGTTACACCCAGGTACTTGCATGAGTAGGTCTATTCCAACAGTGACTCATTGATATTATAGCCATAGGATACTACATTTTTTTCATTTTGTAAAGTGCAGAATTTTACATTTATGAACATTTAAAGCAAGTTGTCCATCTCTGCACCCTGTTGAATTCTTATCAGGATCTGCCTGAATAATTATGCAGCTTCTCTCAGATAGTACATCATATCAGATAACTGCATAATCTGCAAAAAAAAGTCTGATTTTACTATTAATGTTGTCTGCTAGGTCATTAATGTATAACATGAACAGTAAGGGTCCCAATACACGTCTCTGGGGCACACCCAAAGTTACTTCTACATCTGACGATGACTCTCCATCCAAGATAACATGCTGTGTCCTCCCGACCAAAGAGTACTGAATCCAGTCACAAATTTCACGCGACACCCCATGTGATTGTACTTTTGACATTAGGTGTAGGTGCAGTACTGAGTCAAATTCTTTTCAGAAATCAAGAAACACTGTGTCTAGCTGGTTGTCATAGTCCAAAGCTTTCAGAATGTCATGTGAGAAATGTGGGACTTGGGGTTCACACGTTCCTCATGCTGGTTGGCATTGAGGAGGTCATTTTGTTCGAGATACCTCTTTGTGTTTGCGCTCAGAATATGTTCTAAGATTCCACAACAAATCAATGTCAAAGATATTGGACTGTAGTTTTGTGGATCACTTCTACTACCCTTCTTGTTGACTTGTGCCTTTTTCCAAGAGCTGGGCACCATTTTTTGTTCAATTGGATCTATGACAGATTATAGTGAGAAGAGGGACTGGCCCATCTGCAAATTCAGTATAGAGGCGGTATAGGATGAAGAAAAGATGGACAATTCTGTAATGTAGGTGTATGTTAAGTATAATTGGTAGTTTATTGTTTCTGTGTACACTGAATGACGAAAACTGGATGTATTAAAGCATGGTAGCTCGGTGATACGGCTGAGTAAAATCTCAAAATTCCAGCTGCATGAAGTTCTTACACATCCACAAGCTTTTGGGCGTGTGCTCCTCGGCCATTGTCAAGTGGTAACTGACTACTGTGGGGTTGCTGCCCACTTCCTTATATAGCTGTATTTCTGGCTGTGGTGTCACATATGCTCAGTCCATTGCCCCATGTTTCTGTCTTACATCAGCCATATTCACTGTATCCATTCGATGACTGGGTACAACACAGTGCTCAGCTACACACTGCTGCTGTTATGGATATTGGTATGCAGTACCCCAGATCTCTAGCAATACCTAATAATCTATTATATATATTTTCATTAAGACATGCTGTTGATAGCTTAAACTCTAACTTGCTTATCTAGTTGATTTCTTTTGGTCATTTGCACTATTTTTATTATAATGAAGTGGTCAGAGATAGTTGATGAGTAAATATATATAAACATTTTTGTGTCTTTATGGTTGTATGTTGGGTGTTTACAGCCTACTAATAACCAGAATTGCTTAAATATTAAACTTAGTAGTAATGATGAAAAATTAGTCTTTGAAACAACTTATGGTATTAACATTCATAAGTTGGAAGGGGGGATCTTTTGTGCTGTGCTACACGCACTGTTAGTTTTTAATTAATAAGTTTTCTGCGGGCTAGAAGGATTTGTTGCAAAGAAACTATTTCAGTTCAACTTCAGAATTTGCTTCATTACCTGTGATACATCCGCAAGTTTGTTTGCAGAGAACCACTTTCTAAGTTCACAAATTGAGGGGGCAATAAGAACTTAAAGAAATTAACATAATTTTGACGATTATAAATTCCATTTGCAATCTAGGTACAGTGTACAGGCGATATAATGTATATGGAGTTAGTTCATTACAAAAATTTATTTAGGTAAATATACTCCATTCGTTATAGTAATACTTTCAATAAGAGATCTTTAAAAATGTATCTTTGCATCAGGATACTACTTACCAATATTGGACCCTTATATACAGGCTTGTGAGTGCGAGAGACAGTTATTAGCACCTCTGATGTTGAAAAACTAGTTAACACTACATAATGTTGTCAAGACATCAGGACCTGGGGGAATTCCAGTTATATTTTATGTGAATATGGGGCAAAATTAGCTACTTTCATGCCTCATTTTTATTGAGAATCCCTTGTAGGGTGAATAGTTTCGTGTGCCTGGAAAACATGCCTGTCACTCACATCACAATTACAGTCCAACAGTGCTGACTTTTGTCTGTTTCAGGCTCATTCATCATATTCTGAGCTCAAATGTTATGATGTTCCTGGAGGAAAACAATCCTTCCCCAAAGAATCAATACAGATAAAGGAAAAACCACTTGTGTGAATCGCAGCTTGGTTCACTTATACGGATCTTGCACACAGTAGATGTATGTGAACAGGTAGAATCAGTCTCCCTCCGACACTATACCACAGGGTTGTACAGACTTGGTAGTAGCATGGGCCATGAATCCCACGCTGTGACTATATAAGTGCTGCAAGTTCAAAAGTAACTTGGCATAAGACAACTTATTGTTCCGAAGTGGGATTCCCTTGCCCCAGTGCTAGCTAGACTGGGCACAAAAGAATTCAATTCCACAATGTCCTACTCTCACCTTTATGTGAGGAAATGAAAGATGCGTGGTGGTTGTGGTGGTGGTGGTTCAAGAACAAACAGAGAGGGTTGGGCCGCCACCAGATCAATGGCAGGACACATGTGGCCCACGGATCATGTTCTATGCATCCCTGCTGCACCGTATAGTCAATTACTAACCAGGAGTGATCATATGAATTACCTTCTCAAACATGTGATTTGCTTGTGGAATATTTGTCTAGTAGAACTCAGTAAATTATTCTAGATAGGGACATGCTGCGCAAGGGACAAAAGTTACAAGTGTTTACACCAAGGACAGACTTCTAACAGTCTTGATATAAATAAATTTATTTTATTTTATATACGAGAACATATCATTGGGCAATCATAAGAAATTGCAAAAAGACATGTACAGAATATCCATTTGGTGCAGTGAATGGCTGCTCTCTTTAAATGTGAATAACTGTAAGTGAATACCTATAACAAACAGTAAGAACCTGGTAGCATGTGATTAAAAATTTAGTGGTAAATATCTTGAGCACATCATATAGTATTAGTACTTAGGGGTAGCACTAGGAAGCAGAATGAATTGGGTCAGTCACATAAACTCAGTATCAGTGAAAACAAATGGAAAACTTAATTAGCTGGTAGAGAGCTGAGAAAGTGCAATGCGCCTATAACAGACATTGCATACAAGACAGTAGTGTAACCAATTCTTGAACCTTACTCCAATGTTGGGAGTCCTCCTCAGGTAGGCATGACAACAGACACCAAACAAATCACTAGACACACTGTTGGTATTGTGATAGGTCGCTACAGTAAATTTAGAAAACTGTGTGACCATTGTGGTACGTCCATCATAAATTTCATGTAGGGTTCATGAGAATAAGATGGAAAAATTAGGATAAGTGCATAGGCATGTGGACAGGCATTTTTCCCTCACTCAATACGCTAACGGAATGGGGAAGAAAATTTTATATTGGTACAATATACCCTCCACTACGCACAGTACAGTGGCTTGTGAAGTATAAATGTAGAGATAAATGTAATTGCCAATGTTAAACATCTTTTTCCATACAAGAACAGCTGTCATTGTAGTTTAGAATTGCAAATTATACTCAGATGACTGGTTTTGAAACAATATATTTTATCAATTTGTAAATCAGTTTAGATTAACTTTTCTTCACTTTCCATAGTAGGAGCAAATATATTAAATTATAGTAATCTACAAAGTGAAACATACTATCGTACATTAGTAATAGCTTATTGCTAAGGATCTACACACATTAAATAAACACATATTAACATCTAAGTTAAATCAACTTGCTTCTGTGTGATGGTTAAGCGTCAACCAGTAGCCATAAAAATACAAAGACAAGGAAGCAGAGTTTAGAGATGCAGGAATGATGGAGTTTGTGACAGTTGTGCAGAAGTGGAGTGTGTTTGCATTTATGCAGAGCCCAGGACACTTCAGGTAGTTATTTGTCTTCCCATTTGTCGGCTTTTTCATCTTGCAGAAAGACTAGCTGTGTAAGCCACTTCTCCTGGAAAGAGCCCCCAGGTTTCACAACAATGTGTATCCCACAGAAGTGTCACTCAGCACAAGGGTTCCAACTCTAGAATGATGTGCCCTATATTTGAATATGTATTTGCCAAGATCTAATGATGATTTCTTATGTTATCAATAACTAGTGAAAACAATAAAATCCTACAAAAGTTATCAGAATACACGAGATTGATAAAATAAACTGATTATACGACCATAGCAGCATGGGGGACATCAAACTGAGCAAAATTTTCCAAATAACCGTAGGTCAGACCACCTTTGTAGAGCTGTGGGATAAGGCCACAGTCAGTCAGTGAAAAATGTGTGAAACTTGACCCAACTAATACAGGTTATGCCAAAGAGTCTAGATACTAATTACATTAGCTGAAGATTTTTGTTTCATATGCCAACTAGATCCATAGGTGCTGAAGAAAGTGAAAGAGTGTGTGATGAGGTAAAGGACATTATTAAAGTAGTAAAGAAAGATGAAAATTTAATTGCGATGGGTGACTTGCAATTTGATAGCATGAAAAGGAATAAAATGAGAGGTAATAGGTGAACACGGACCAGATGGAAAGGAGTGAAAGAGGAAGTTGACTGATTGAATTTTGAGGAGAGCATAATTTAATCATTGTTAACACTAGGTTTCAGAATCGTGAAAGAAGGTTGTGTATGTGGAAGAGATAGGAGACACTGGAAGGTTTCAGATTGGTAATGTAATGGTAAGACAGAAATTTAAAAACAAGATTTTAAACTGTGAGACATTTCCAGGTGCAGATGTGGTCTTTGACCATAATTTATTGGTTATGAACTGCAGATGAAAACTAAAGGAATTGTAGAAGGTAGGAAATTAAGATGGGACCTGGATAAATCGAAGGAACCAGAGCTTGATGAGATTGTCAGAGTGAGCTTTAATCAAATCTAGACTGAAATAGTGGAAAGGAATATGATAGTTGATGAAGGGATAACTTTGATAGATGAAATAGTTAAGGCAGCAGAGGATCAAATACACTCATGTTCGGGGGGGGGGGGGGGGGGGGGGGGGGAACAGAACAACTTGAACGACTAGAGGTTATGATGTTCATATTCACAGGACATTTACATTAATATGTTCTGCAGAAATGATCAGCATTTCAGTCACCTCGGTTGAGCATGCATCTGTTGCCTAGCAGGCACAGGGTCCGTCAAGGGCCCAGATAACTTGTTCCATGCATGACATCATTGATGCATATAAGGCACGACTGGCATCATATGGTATAGCTGCCCATGATTGTGGAGTTCATCTGTGGTAAGTGGCATTGGGTCACAGCAGTGCAGCCACCTTTTCACCATATTCCACACATTATTGATTGGTGACAGACAAGTCTGGTGATCTAGCGGGCTAGGACGGAAGGTTGACATCCTGTGACATCAAGAAGGAACGTGTTTGTGCAGCAATGTGTGGTCGTGCTGAAAAATGGCGTTTGGGGTGCTGTGCAGAAGCGGTATGGCTACAGGTTACAGGATCTCATTCACGTTTGTCAGACTCGTCACAGTGTCCTGGACACACACCAACTGCAATTTGTGGTTGTATCTGCTAGCACTCCACATCATAAGGCCTTGATTTGGCGCTGTATGTCATAAGTAAATGCAGCCACTATGATGCCCCTCCCCTTCTCTGCAGTGAACCAAAATGCAGCCATCATTTTCAAACAAACGGAACCTGGACTTGTCGGGCAACACTATGTGATGCCATTCCTGTCCCCAGTGACATTGTTCTATACAACATTGCTGTTTAGCATGTTTCTGCACATTCATCAAAGATATGCAGAGAAATGTACGACGCACACGTAACCCATGCAATAACAAACGGAAACAGATTGTCACTCTTGATAGTGTACAAAATGTTCCACTGTTGCAACAGAGCTGAGGAGGATTCAGAACTGTCCTGCATTGCCATTTGGATGAGGTGTCAATCCTCTTGGGGGTTCTTCTCAGTGGTGCGTCTGACCCATTTTGTCATGTTCTATGGCCTTACATGAACCATTCTGCATACACCCATTACACAGCAGCAATTTCCCAGATGGATGCATCGCATTCTCTCATGCCAGTAATGCACCCTCTTTTGTAGATGGTGTTGCGGCACGATATCAATGTCAACCTCTAACCCACAGGCCTGCATACTTCAGATGCTAATCATATCTGCAGAACATACTAATTTACACATCCTGTGAATATGAATGCTTTATCTCTTGTTGTTCAATGTGTTCTGTTTTTTCTGAACATGGGTGTAGGTAGAAAGAGAAAGCGAAGTAGAAATGCTAGATAATGCAGGAGATATTAAATTTATCTGTTGAAAGAAAAGACAAAATGTTGCAGATGAAGCAGGTGGAAGGAAATACATAGATCTAAATTATGATATTGTCAGAATGTATAAAATGCTAAGCAGGAACGGACGAAAGACAAATACCTGGCTGCAGAAGAGACCTGTGGAGAAAAGAGAAGCAGCTATATGATTATCAAGATATAAGATGGCAACCCAGTACTAAGCAAAGAAGAAGGGAATGCTGAAAGATGGAAGGAATATACAGAGATTCTATATAAGAATGAACATGAGGACAACATAACGGAAAGAGAAGAGGTAGGTGAGTATGAGTTGGGAGACATGTTACTGTAAGAAGAATTTGACAGAGCACTGAAAGAGTTGAAACAAGGCACTTAGAGTAGACAACATTCCCTCAGAATTGTTGAGATCCTTGGGAGTACAAGCTATGACAATATCATTCCACCTGGTGTGCAAGATATATGAGACGGAGGAATTAATCTTGGCAGCTGCTGACAAGTGTAAATACTACCAAACCATCAGTTTAATAAGTTATGGTTGCAAAATATTGACACATTCATTTCTACACTAAAGTGGAAAAACAAACTTCAGGAAGATCGGTATAGAATCCAGTGAAATATAGAACATAAGAGGCAGTGTCAACTCTATGCCTTGTCTTAGAAAATAGGTTGAAGAAAGGCAGACATACATTAGAGAATTTGTAGAAGTAGATAAAGCTTTTGACAGTGTTGACTGTGAAATCTCGGTTCCCTTAAATAATAGAAAATAGGTTGAAGAAAGGCAGACATACATTAGAGAATTTGTAGAATTAGATAAAGCTTTTGACAGTGTTGACTGTGAAATCTCCGTTCCCTTAAATAACATAACACCCCCCCCCCCCCCCCGAAAAAAAACCAAACATGTGAAATATTTCACACTAATTTGAGTTTTTGATAGCGCCCTTCTACTAAGGCCAACATTAATGTGGAACATGATATTTTCAGCAGGGAAGGCAAGTTTAGAAATGAATAAGCCTGTTTATACTTGTCTTCAAAAGAAGACAGCAGTAGATTAGTATTGTTGTCTAGTAGAATTCAAAAGCTTCATTAGTTTAAATGATAAAATGGCTTTTATCCCCTTGGACAGTCTTAAGTTCCTGTTTGTTTATGCTTGGAGCCGACAGTCATGGTATTGAGTACACACTGTACTGTGCACAGCATCTTGTGCAGTGGAGCACAGCAATCACAGCAGCAGCTTAGTTAAACAAAATCACTCTACTAGACACACCCAGACAAATTTCCACACACTCATTTCTGATTGGCTGTCATTTTGCAGCTGTAGATCCACAGTGGTGCATTTCCAGCCATTGGTTATTTGGAAAATTTTGCTCAATATATGTCCATTACACTGCTCTGACTTTATTATTGGAATGCTTTCCTCCATTCTGTACGTCATAGTGCTCTGATAGAGGACAGTAGCAAGAACACACATCCAGGGTTTCCAGTGTCCTAGAAAATGGGGTATGAAAAAGGCAGAGTACTCAATTTTCTTATGGGCAGAGGCATTTGCTTGCCTTCAGTTTTCCGCAGTGCAGCAAGGTGCTCATCATTCAGCTTTGGATCAATGCTGTGTGACCACCCGCCACTGGTGGTTCTGCATCCGCACCCCCTTCGCTTTGCTTGGACCAAAGCAACGGCCAGCCAGCGTGACCTGGCTGTAGCTGGCTGATCCTAGTGTAACTGTATGAAAGTTTGCACACTTGTCGCTGCAATGTGGCCATGCTTTCGTGGTTTGTTGCTGTGCTAACGTTTTGTGCATTTGTGACTCAATGTGACCTGCAAGAAGCTGGTATAGGTTTAATTTACATCTATTCAGAGGTAAGTATTGCTTCATTTCCTGACACAAAGTGATGACAAAGATGTGTCTGTTTAGGGGCTTTGCAGCCTATTCATATCCATTTACTTTGAACAAAGGATACTAGGGTGTGATAGGTTTGCATACAATATGTTGTTTTAGATGTGTGCTGAAAAATTACTATTGTAGGTGCCTGCAGCTATTGATCTGATTGTTGCTGTATAATGACTATCATCATGGAACTTTAATGGCAGGTGTAAAATAGTGACATTATAATACTAACAAGCAAGCATTGGTCTTTTGGTGTTCACTGGTTAGTTAAGCTACAGTTAAGCTAACACATTTCGTGGGGATGATGTAATGCAGGTGACCAGTGGGAACTGTAGGATTAGTTGGCTGGGGCAGAAGAGGCGACTCTTTGTGTCATTTCTCTGCTCATTGATTGAAGATTCCAAAGCTGCTATGGGTCTTCGTTGCCATAAACTTACTTTCAATTACATACATACAAGGAAATATTAATTGCCCTCTCCTCCTCCTAGTCTTCAAGGGATGTAGATGACTGGATGTTAAACAGTACAAAGTGCAATCTTTCCAGATTTTCTTATTGCACCCCTAATAATAACGAATATTTTTCCTCTCTTAATTTTCATCTACATCTAGTCATTGTGTATATGTATTATATGCCCAAATCTTTCAAAATATTGTTCGGACCTTATTCCATACAAAATTATTGTTAAGAGGAACATTTTCAATCTGCTCACTACAAGAGGGTGTTTAATTCTCCTGGAAAATTGCTTAATTAAAAGTAATAAATAATTGATAATTATACTACAGGGTGATTTCATCTCAAATCATACATGTCATGTCAACTCATTGTCATGAATTTCTCTGGAAAAAACATGTATTAAACCTCTTTATCATAAGTGTTAAGGGGACCACACCGTGGTTAAAGTAAAAAAAATGGATTTTTGGTTTTCATCATATTTCGATAGATTAAATTTTTATTTAAGTACGCTGAAAAGGATTTTGCTGAAAAAATTTTTTTTGAGCATTTAAAGAGCATTTTCCTACCACCTGTGTTTATGTGCCAAGCCCACTTTTCTGTCACCCACTTTTCTGCATATATTTTAGATCTTTATATCCCCTACATTGGTATACTTTTGTCTCTGCTGTTTGTAAAGAACACACTTTCAAACATGCGGTTAGTTTTGTTCAAGAGTGATTTTGAGTAGTTGTTATACTTTGGTTTGCAGTGCTTGTTTACGTGTGTTTTGTTGTGTTTATTGAAGATGACGAAATGTAAAGGCATTTTCAAGAAACAACAATTTAGAGGAAAGAAGTTTAGAAAGCTTTCTGTACAAGAGGTTATGTCGCCTGGCAACGATGTTTCTAATTGTAATTCTTCAACAAGTGCATCATCAAAGAAGCTCTCACCATTTCAGGAGAGTTACAATGAATTCCTGTAAGTGACAATGGGTGCAGTAACATTATTATAAATTTGAGAATATTATCAGGTTTAATTTCTAAATTTGTACAATGTAGACAGTGTGGTGAGTCACAGAGTGTGAAAATATGTGAGAGTGCCAGTGGCAGAAAAGGCCTAGAAATTGCTTTGGATTTAATTTGCACTAAATGCTCAGCTGTGATTTCATTTATGAGTTCTTCAAAATGCAAATGGCCCTTATGAAATTAATACTAGATTAGTTTATGCCGTACGATCCATTGGAAAGGGCATGGCTGCAGGGAGAACATTTTGTTCAGTGATGAACTTACATCAACCACCAAATAAATTTGAAAAACTGACTGCAATATTAGAGAGAGCTGTATGTGAGGTTAGTGAGGAAAGCATAAAACTGACTGCTATGGAATATTCCCCCGTTAGGAAGTTGACAAAAAAATATTTTCTGCAGAAAAAACTAAATATTTTTTGTTAATAAATTTAAAAAATGTATTTCTTAAAAACTATAAAATTGATAAAGTAGATTTTAGTATAGTTGACTATATTAGTGTCATGTAACATACAGTAAAAAAGGTCCTGCATGAAATACTTTTTTCAGAAATGAGTCAAATACTTGCCTAAATTAACATGGTTTGGATAGGCAGAGTGTGGTCCCCTTCAGAAATAAAGTATTTTTATTTTATCTTAATTTTGTAAATGGTATGGCCCTTTGAAAAATCTATATTTTGTAAATAACTCTTAAAACAGTAGAAAATAAAAAATATATATAATTAATAAACCAAAAGTACTGGAAAAATTGCAGATTTTCGCGTTAAAGCTCCCTCTTAGTGTGTTGAAATTTAGTTGACACCTGCACATTCACACTTATGGGCTTCCTTTATCTTACAAATTTAAGATGAAAATATGATATGTAAGTTAATTTTTCCACATTTATTATTATTATTCAGAAAGTCATGGAACACGATCTTTTCTGTCATATTACCAAAGATACTACTGATGTAATTATAAGCAGTATCGTCTCTGCTCCAGCTAGCTATATTACATAAATATTTATTACTAAAAATGGAAAAAATTGCATTTTTACAAGTTTTTATGCATTATTTACTTGAAAACTCCCATCAGAAAACTTTTGAAAATTACACAAAATATTGTTTGGTTAATATGTTAGTCGTCAGTGCAAATACAGTGGGCAATACTTTTCTGTGTAAAATGTTAAAAAAATTTCAACATTCTACATTTTCTCATCACTGAATTTCTAGTGTAAAATATGCAGGTTGGCAACTCTGTTTCCGGCAGTCTTCTGTTTATAACAGAGTGAGAACTTGCACATTAACCATTCTGCATCCAGTTTTGTGTTTGGTTTGAACTTCTTGTTAGGTACAATGTCAGTGAGGAAATACAGGATTGAAAAAGTGAGGTGTGTGGACTATGAAAAAAAGACAAGAAGGTGGTGTTTAAGAAAGGTGAAAAACACTTCACAGTTGTTGGAAATATGCCAGAGGTATTGCAGAAATTATTTGATCCTCAAGTAACGGTATTAGCATCACGACCACTGTGTAGGTATTGCTGCATCACTACAAGAAGAAATTTAGTGACAATCCAACTGGACGATCGCCATCACCCAAGTGTGAAACTGAAGAAGAAAGTTGCTGCACCATATAGCGGAGATGCTGAGTCACAGATAGGCACATTCCCTACATTCCATCCTGGATTTTTCATTGTTTGAAACTGAAGGAGAATGTTTATATTCCTGGATGTGAAGTTGTTGACACATTGAGTGTTAGCATTTCTGCCTAGCTCCTACTATATCGCCCCTTAAATGTCCAGGAAATGTAAGAAGCATGAGAAGAAAACAGAATGTAAAAACAAAACTGGAAGAAATTGAAACAAGTTTTACACAAGCAACATCTTCAAAACTTTATCATGTGTATAATGTAGATGCATGTGGTGCGGAACTTGAAAATAGTGACATGTGCATGAAATGCGATGTATGGTTTTTAAAACCTAAATACAGCTATCTCAGCAGTCACCTACATTGAGAAGGTACAGTTGCTGACACTGATACCAGGTAGCCACTCTAAGCAGCAGATATGGAAATACATACTCACTTCCTCAAATTATTTGATTTCAAAAGCTTGTAAAATAAAGAATGAGAAAGGTATTTGGGCACGCCCAGATTCTTACTGTGGGCATCCGTTGCAAGATGATACACTTACTGTTGCTTTGGATTGTTCAAATGCGTGTGAAATCTTATGTTACCTAAGTGATGACAAAGATTACAGCAGGAAAAGTCCTAACCAAGCCGATGCTATAGCGAAAATGGTAAAAAGATATATGACAAAATCATTAAGAGAAACATATCTCATAATGAAAAATGAGAAACCAAATTTAAAAATTGTATACCTTATGGCCAAAATGGGTAAAATGTCAGCCAGTGAAGGAAGTATGCACATGTATTTATTGCACTAATTTGAAACTTGTTTGTTTTACCATAAGCATTGTCACAAGAAAGAAGTACATAGAGATGGACCTGACACCTTTGGTATGTGTCAAGAGCCACAAGATAAATGTTGGTTGCAGGAGTGTGCAATGTATCCTTGGTGCTCAAGTGATCACTGTTGAAGTATTACACCTTCAGGATACTGACAGTGACATAACCTATGCATTGTGGGAGAGAGGAGAGTTGGTGAAGAAGACAGTAGAGCCATAGAATTTTGTTATAGAGGTTAGGCATTGGGCCTTGAAAGGACTGCTCACCATCATAACCAGTGGATTCAGAGACAGGCCGTAGCACATATAAAGTCAGCCACATCCCAGAATACCAACACATTAGTTCTTGATTTCAACTTTGCTGAAAACTGATCTGTTCCTTTGCGAAACATAATTCAAAGGTATCACTGGCACACATCTCAAATATCAACATTAACATGTGTCGTTCGCTTCCTTGGAACATCACATGATTCTGCTATTCTCAGTGATGATCTCATCCGTCAGCTTGATAATTGATGTGAAAGAGTCTAGAGGCCATTCATTTTGTAGACACATGTATGTGACTGATGGTGCAGCATCTCAATTTTAAAAACTGCTTTCAGTTTTATGAGCTTGTCAACACTGTAGTACAGGAATTAAGACAAAAAAATTTGATATTTTCAGTAACGAATCATGGGAAAAGTGCTTGTGATTGGGTAAGTGGTCTCTGAATACATCTTGCATGAAGATATAATCTCCAGCATGAAGCTGTTGATGCTCTAAGAAGATGCTAATAGATTTGTACACACTATACCTACATTAGTAGCAAACATGAAACTCTTAATTCCAAATGAAAGTACATTAAGGGAATTTTGTTTAAAAAAGAGAGAAGAGTGGTCTGTTATAAAGCCTGTGGGACGAATTCAATCAAGTCACTACTGGGTTGCATCCCGCAGTGGCACATACTTTGCAAGAACGGTTCTCCACAAAATGCAGCCTGTTACTGTGTGTGAAATGCACAGACAACAATGTACACTAGAAGACTTTGCAGTGAGTCACCTCATTTCTTGTGTGTTTGACAATCAGTGGTGGGTGGGACAGACAATAAGTATGTCTCATGTGCTGCAAGATATAACCATCTCCTTTGTGACACCTCAAAGCCCTGCTAATGGTTTCAAATGGCCATCAACAAAAGATAAGTGTGTAGTTCCTATTTCCCAAGCACTGCTCTTGTTTGGTCATTCTACTCCATGTGCAGATTCAGCTCTGCTGCATGAGTTCAGTGAGAAGCAGATGAAGAAAACAGTGCAGTGTTGGTTATTACATTGTGGACAGTTTTAATTCATGGAAAGCCGTGAAGTAATAAAATCATGACAAAAGACAATAATAATTTGTGACTAATACCATAAAAAGAAAAATGGGTATAAATATTCTATATCCAATTTTTGTTATAAAACGTTTTTGAAGAAAACTATGAATCATTTTCCCACTTACTTATAATGTTGTAAAGTAATTATTTTGATTCAGAAATACCAGTTTTACATGACATTTACTTAAAATCAGTGATCAATTTAAATATTTAAGTGTCCATGATTTTTTTGACCTTGAGAGTAGAGCTAGGTCTACCTAAAAAATTTCTCACATTTTGTATATACAAGTATTGCCCACTCTGATTGCACATTCCCTAAGTACAATGGCCATCTAATGGACCAAACTTTTTAGAACATTTAGGATGGGGGTTTTGGAGAAAATTTCTAAATAACCAAAATTTCCAGATTCTCTCATCTTTAAGTACAAATATTTTGGTAGTTTAAGAATTTCATGTATTAATGTCATAGCTGACAGTTAGCAGTCCATCAACTCGATCATTTCATATTTTCAAAACATAATTTTGAAATACGCTGAAAGTTACAAATTTTCGTAGTTCACTTTCCCAAAAAGAAAAATAGCTCTCATAGCATTGGGAACAAATTATTTGATGAGGATAAGTTCAGATTTCTATCACTTTTTTGTTTCTTTATTGTTGTTGTGGTCTTCAGTCCTGAGACTGGTTTGATGCAGTTCTCCATGCTACTCTATCCTGTGCAAGCTTCTTCATCTCCCAGTACCTACAGCACCCTACATCCTTCTGAATCTGCTTAGTGTAGTCATCTCTTGGTCTCCCTCTACGATTTTTAGCCTCCACGCTGCCCTCCAATACGAAATTGGTGATCCCTTGATGCCTCAGAACATGTCCTACCAACCGATCCCTTCTTCTGGTCAAGTTGTGCCACAAACTTCTCCCCAATCCGATTCAATACTTCCTCATTAGTTATGTGATCTACCCATCTAATCTTCAGCATTCTTCTGTAGCACCACATTTTGAAAGCTTCTATTCTCTTCTTGTCCAAACTATTTATCGTCCATGATTCACTTACATACATGGCTACACTCCATACAAATACTTTCAGAAATGACTTCCTGACACTTAAATCTATACTCGATGTTAACAAATTTCTCTTCTTCAGAAACGCTTTCCTTGCCATTGCCAGTCTACATTTTATATCCTCTCTACATCAACCATCATCAGTTATTTTGCTCCCCAAATAGCAAAACTCCTTTACTACTTTAAGTGTCTCATTTCCTAATCTAATTCCCTCAGCATCACCTGACTTAATTCGACTACATTCCATTATCCTCGTTTTGGTTTTGTTGATGTTCATCTTATATCCTCCTTTCAAGACACTATCCATTCTGCTCAACTACTCTTCCAAGTCCTTTGCTGTTTCTGACAGAATTACGATGTCATCAGCGAACCTCAACATTTTTTCTTCTTCTCCATGGATTTTAATACCTACTCCAAATTTTTCTTTTGTTTCCTTCACTGCTTGCTCAATATACAGATTGAATAACATCGGGGAGAGACCACAACCCTGTCTCACTCCCTTCCCAACCACTGCTTTCCTTTCATGTCCCTCAACTCTTATAACTGCATTCTGGTTCCTGTACAAATTGTAAATAGCCTTTCGCTCCCTGTATTTTACCCCTGCTACCTTCAGAATTTGAAAGAGAGTATTCCAATCAACATTGTCAAAAGCTTTCTCTAAGTTTACAATTGCTAGAAACGTAGGTTTGCCCTTCCTTAATCTAGCTTCTAAGGTCAGTCGTAGGGACAGTATTGCCTCACGTGTTCCAACATTTCTACGGAATCCAAACTGATCTTCCCCGAGGTCTGCATCTACCATTTCTTCCATTCGTCTGTAAAGAATTCGCGTTAGTATTTTGCAGCTGTGTCTTATTAAACTGATAGTACGGTAATTTTCACATCTGTCAGCACCTGCTTTCTTTGGGATTGGAATTATTATATTCTTCTTGAAGTCTGAGGGTATTTTGCCTGTCTCATACATCTTGCTCACCAGATGGTAGAGTTTTGTCAGGACTGGCTCTCCCAGGCCTGTCAGTAGTTCCAGTGGAATGTTGTCTACTCTGGGGGCCTTGTTTCGACTCAGGTCTTTCCGTGCTCTATCAAACTCTTCACGCAGTATCGTATCTCCCATTTCATCTTCATCTACATCCTCTTCCATTTCCATAATATTGTCCTCAAGTACATCGCCCTTGTATAGACCTTCTATATACTCCTTCCACCTTTCTGCTTTCTCTTCTTTGCTTAGAACTGGGTTTCCATCTGAGCCCTTGATGTTCATACAAGTTGTTCTCTTATCTCCAAAGGTGTCTTTAATTTTCCTGTAGGCAGTATCTACCTTACCCCTAGTGAGAAAAGCCTCTACGTCCTTACATTTGTCCTCTAGCCATCCCTGCTTAGCCATTTTGCACTTCCTGTCGATCTCAGTTTTGAGACGTCTGTATTCCTTTTTGCCTGCTTCATTTACTGCATTTTTATATTTTCTCCTTTCATCAATTAAATTCAATATTTCTTATGTTACCCAAGGATTTCTACTAGCCCTCATCTTTTTACCTTCTTGATCCAAATGCTGCCTTCACTACTTCATCCCTCAAAGCTACCCATGCTTCGTATTTCTTTCCCTCATTCCTGTATATTGTTCCCTTATGCTCTCCCTGAAACTCTGTACAACCTTTGGTTCTTTTAGTTTATCCAGGTCCCATCTCCTTAAATTCCCACCTTTTTGCAGTTTCTTTAGTTTTAATCTACAGGTCACAACCAATAGATTGTGGTCAGAGTCCAAATCTGCTCCTGGAAATGTCCTACAATTTAAAACCTGGTTCCTAAATCTCTGTCTTACCATTATATAATCTATCTGATACCTTTTAGTATCTCCAGGCTTCTTCCATGTATACAGCCTTTGCTTATCTCCCTTTTCCTACTACCAAATTCCAGTCACCCATGACTATTAAATTTTCGTCACCCTTCACTATCTGAATAATTTCTTTTATTAGATCATACATTTCTTCAATTTCTTCGTCATCTGCAGAGCTAGTTGGCATATAAACTTGTACTACTGTAGTAGGTGTGGGCTTCGTATCTATCTTGGCCACAATAATGTGTTCACTATGCTGTTTGTAGTAGCTTACCTGCATTCCTATTTTCCTATTCATTATTAAACCTACTCCTGCATTACCCCTATTTGATTTTGTGTTTATAACCCTGTAGTCACCTGACCAAAAAGTCTTGTTCCTCCTGCCACCAAACTTCACTAATTCCCACTATATCTAACTTTAACCTATCCATTCCCTTTTTAAATTTTCTAACCTACCTGCCCGATAAGGGATCTGACGTTCCACGCTCCGATTCGTAGAATGCCAGTTTTCTTTCTCCTGATAACGACATCCTCTTGAGTAGTCCCCGCCCGGAGATCCGAATGGGGGACTATTTTACCTCCGGAATATTTTACCCAAGAGGACGCCATCATCATTTAATCATACAGTAAAGCTGCATGCCCTCGGGAAAAATTACGGCCGTAGTTTCCCCTTGCTTTCAGCCATTCACAGTACCAGCACAGCAAGGCCGTTTTGGTTATTATATTTCTTTATTATAATTATTCAATTTTGCCTTTCATTATGACATTTTCACAAATACTCTCATTTAGAGGCATATGTAGCATTTTAACAAATCATCAGAAATTCAGAATATTGTAGTTTTGCTGAGGCCATGTGGAATTTCAACATATATTTTTTCCAGCGAACTTGAATTAGTGATGTGGCACGTTCCTGCTTGACCTGTATGATTTGAGATGAAATTGCCCTACAGTACATTATAGTGAATTTAAACTGAATAAATCAGTAGTTTTGGAAACCTTGATACATGTCATCAGAAAGCTAGGATACAAACTTCACAGTAACACGTTTTAATTTTCAGGAAACTAGTGAACTTAATAGGTAATCAGTATAGAAGTTCAGATACACTCAAAATTACTGCTGCCTATGTGCCATTATACTGTTTAATTTACAAATTTACTATTATACTTCTGTTGTCCCAGTTTTTCTGAACTGACTGTC
The DNA here is from genome assembly GCF_023897955.1 of Schistocerca gregaria. Classification (NCBI taxonomy): domain Eukaryota; kingdom Metazoa; phylum Arthropoda; class Insecta; order Orthoptera; family Acrididae; genus Schistocerca; species Schistocerca gregaria. The sequence continues at coordinate 308,087,267 of NC_064926.1, read as the reverse complement.
ACGATTCATTAATCAGTGAAGTTAGTAAGCAAAATTTTGCATAATTTATCATAATTTGAAGTATGGCAACTGCACTTGCAAGTAGATAATTTTCAGCATAGACACACAAAATAGTTCTGTAAGCTACGTTACTTTGTTAAGTAACTACCTCATGTGTAAACCATGTTATTGCCAGAACATATAGCTTACTATTTGAGTAAACTTCACCTTAGCAATTTTATAAATGAATGTACAGGGTGTATCAAAAAGAATGTCGCAGACTTACACGACTGAAAGACACAATAATAGAAGCGCAAGTATCCAGTAAGTATGTGCTCTAAAATGCATACCTTAACAGCTATGAGCTCCTGTTAATCTTTGGTACTTTAGAACACAGCTCTTCTAATGAACAAGTGTTCATAACTTTTAAGGTATGCATTTTAGAGCACATGTTTAATGGACATTTTTTTCTTGTTTTGGTCCATTCTACCACTTCCAAAAATATGGAAAGCAAAGAGCTTGCAGTGGAAGAGATTTGTTACACAATACTTAAAATCAAGAATGTCTCACAGGTCTTAATATATGCATTTTAGAGCCCATGTTTACTGACATTTGTGCTTCTATGATCATGTACTTTCAACCATGCAAGTTTGCACCATCCTTTTTGATACACCATGTACATTTTCCAGAATCATACACTACCATTATGCCTCAGCTGGTCCCATGTTAATGTCTATGCATCGAATCTGCCTGTCCCAATCATGTAGTCGGGTCAAAGCTTAAGAAGTACTCATTTAACATTTTTACAATATTATGAAGTGGATAGACTGCTACTCACCATAAAAATGACATGTTGAGTTGCAGACAGGCATGACAAAAAGACTGTTACATATAAGTTTTTGGCCAAAGCCTTCTTCAGAAAAGAAAAACACACACATTAATACAAGGAAGCAAACCTCATGTATACATGACCACTATCTCGGGCCATTCTGGCCAGAGCGGCTGGGTATAGTGGTCATGTGTGTGTGTGTGTGTGTGTGGTGTGCTTGCTTGTGTGAATGTGTGTGTGATTTTCTTTTGTTAAGAATGCTCTGGCCAAAAACCTATATGTAGCAGTTTTTTTGTTGTGCCTGTCAGCAACTCATCATGTCACCTTCATAGTGAGTAGCAATTTATCCTTTTCGGAATATTGTTGATATTACAATGTGGTCTTTCAGTTAACATTTTCTGTGATAATTCATGCTCATGCAGTCTGCAACACACATTAGTGAAACATGTGTTATTTTCTTTGGTTGTTATGAGCATAGACTGTGTTTACAATACTGTACTTTGTAAACTTTTTGTTTTGTGCCACACCAACAGTTTGAGGTGACTAGTAATGAGTTCAACTGCCCTTTTGTATAAACTGTGAACTATGACGTAAGTTTCAGTAAGTTTTGTCACTGATAGTGTCACTGGATGGTTGATGTAGCATGGTTCTTTTGATGTGTGAATAGAAGTTGTAGAAGACTAGTCATTGTCCAACACACCAGTTTAAAGTTTATAGACATGAGGCCAAGTGAAACTAAAAAACAGGGATGTTGTGCCCATTATTCTATAATATAATTCAGTACCCAAAAATGTTTCAGTTTGAGATAATAAACTTATACCCTACCAAGAAGAACAAGAAGATGAGGCCCAAACCAGTTTCATAACGTTACAGATGGGGTGGTTATTGCTAATAGGAAAGTAAGTAGCCCAGGTCTTGAATTTTTTGGTGGCTTATCACCGTCGTGAAGTCTTCTATACATCTTACTGTATCGCTTAGGATGATCTTGTGTAATGCATATGTTAACTCAGAACTCGCTCAACCCGTGCTGGACTGTGGATTCAAACTTTTGGTGGATCGTAGAACACAGCCCAGTGCAATTGCATACTCGTAGCTCTGGTAGTGCTACTTGTTGCTTGTGGACAAAATTAATCATCAACTCCAACAATGAAAAGGACAATCCTGATGATGCTCTTGACATGCAAGATGCACAAGGAAAAAAGGGTCAATTTCAATGATGAGAAATGCTATTTCCAATTAGTCTTTATTTTTAGTCCACTGTGGTACAGGCAGGGACTGTCATTCAGTCATAATTTGTCCTAGTAACCAGCTTTTTATCCAGAGGTAGTCATGTGGGGTGCCTATTGCAGAAATATCTGGATGGCAGCCAATGATGCTAGATTGTATGCAGAGGAATGCTAAGATGAACGTTTGTGTCTGTTGACTGCTGTGAGACACCAGTCTTCTCGAGACGTTGGCAGCCTTGTTATGTTGCAAGACAGTGACATAGCCTCAAAAGTATGGATTATAAAATGAATTACATCATTGTGTTCTGACTGAGGTTATTTTTCACTTAACAGTTGGAGAATAATGTTGCAGCCTGTGACATTGTCACACTTGGGTTTGATGAGAATTTGAATAGGTTGGCGGAAACCAGCAGATTGACCTGGTTGTATGTTACTCTGGTAATGTTTTGGGCCAGGTTTCAAGCTGGTATCCCACTTCAGTGTTTATGGGAAAATCATGATAGTCAGGGCTCAGCATGATGAAAGTAGAAAAAGTTTAAAGAAGAAACAGGAGCAGGTAAGAGTGAAACTGGAAAGTATGTGAAGGAAGTAGAAAGGGTAAAAAAAGGGACAAGAGAAGATAAAACTGAAACACAAGATCACTATTGGAATTTCTACGATACAGAGTGTGAGTCTTGGAATGCCAAGATGCTGAGAGCTCACCTTGCCCTTTTTTTTTTTTTTTTTTGCTGCTCGAGTTGAGCCTTTTTTGGCTATATTCCACTTAGATGGCTCCTTATCTCCTTTCCTTTATACTTGGCTCCAGTTCATAGTCAGAATTAATGAAAAACCTTGTCAAACCAAAGGTTTCTGAGAAGCAGACTATCTTCAAAATAGATCTAAGTGACACCACAGATCTGTTGTGAACTGAGAAAGTGGGCTATGGGTATGGAACCAAACAAGCTATGGCTCAGTGTGGTGTATCAGAGGAGGATCTAGGATCTCTCGGTGTTCCAGAATGAATGCCATACATTTGTTAAGAATATGATATCCACAATTCTGTATAAATCACCCCTGCCATATTGCTTTATAAAGGGCATGTGTTGAAATCCAAAAGTGCAGTTAATGCTGACCTGAAGAAAACGGGTAGGCATTGGCATTGGCATTGGCATGTTTTCTGCTTTAAGTCGCTTTGGTGGTCATAACAGGGTGACCAGACATCACGTTTTTAATAGGACTGCCCTTTTTTTGTCCTGTTTCCCTTTGTCCCATGAAATATTTTCTTAACCAGCAGTACCCTTATCTTTTTGTGTGTGTGCGCCTTTATTTATTTTTGCTTTTTTTCCAATTTAGCATCATAGACATGTTATGTTATGTTATGTTATGTTAATCGGGGACCTAGAAACAACGGAGATGCTCTATCCCGCCACAGCCACAGTGGTTCGCAACCCCATGATGAGTATTGCAGTCCACTTCGCCCCTCTGCCACCCCACACCAAACCCAGGAAGTGGTTAACACAAACTGTCCGAAATGCATATGGTAGATGCAGAGAACCAGTAGCAGAGAAAGGGCCAGTTTGAGAAGGCCTTAAATAAAATGAGAGAAAGAGGGCTGAGCAGAAAAAGAAAGCTACAAAGTAAGAAAATGAAACTTAAGGAAAGTTCTGAGAAAGAGGTTTCTCAGGTAGAAGGTGTTCTATAACTACACAGTATTTGTTTGTGACTTCATGTAATGTTCATGTATGTGCCCTTACCAAACTAGACTGTTACTATTCATTCTATAATTGTTTTATTCTAATTTTATTTGAATTTTATTCTTAGGTCCCTTTGTAAACAGTGTAATTATTTTCTGAAGTAGATAATGCTCTTAGTTTTTATGTCAGTGTGATTGTTCCTGATGGAACTGTTTTATTAATAATGTTCACTTCCTTTGCTTATTGTCTCATTTGCGCTTTTCCTGTAATTTTTTGTTCATATTACTTTGAAACTTAATTCTATTGTCAGATGTGGTATGTTTATTTATTTATTTTAGAATCTCTTGACGCACTGATGTCCCATTCAAGGCATCAGCCAGTAGTATAATTGAGCAGCCATTGTCAGATTATGAATTATAGTTACACAGTTTAACAACTACTCAAATGCAGAGACACTGAGCTAATGACAGGTACAAACTACCAGAATGTGGAGATGTTGAGTCAATGACAGGTACATAAATAACACTGAAAATTGTTAGCTTTCAGACAAATTATCTTTTGAGCTAAAGCACACATGCGTGCGCTCTCTCTCTCTCTCTCTCTCTCTCTCTCTCTCTCTCTCTCTCACACACACACACACACACACACACACACACACACACAGAGAGAGAGAGAGAGAGAGAGAGAGAGAGAGAGAGAGAGAGAGAGAGAGAGAGACTGTACAGCCACATTGTATCAGGTGAATACACAATACCTGGACTGCAGTTCTGCAGCTTGACTGGGGTGAGAGGTTGTGTTGGGTGGAACAGGAAGACGGAGAAAGGGGGCAGTGAGCAGGAGGTAGTACTGGGAAAGGGTGGCTGACGGCTCAGAGGGAGGCAGCAGGTACAGTGGATAGGAATGTAACATGAGCAGTGGTACAGGTGAGTTCATGGCAGTGCATGATTATGTGTCAGAGTAGATTGAAAAGGGAGTGGCAGAACATGGAAGGGGGGAGGGGCTGTGAGAAGAGGTTGTGAGGAATATGTGTGAAGTTTTTGAGTCCTGGGGGCAGGTGGGAGTGGAACAAGGGTGAGGGGCTAGCATAGATGAAGACCAGGAGAATTATGGGAACAGAGGATGTGTAGCAAGGGTAACTCTCATCTACGTACATCAGAAAAGCTGTTGTTGTAGGAGGGGGGGGGGGGCTGTCAGTTGCAACGAGAGACCAGGTGGAGCATGTTACTTGGTATCCCCACCCTCCCTCATTCAGTATTGATTTACTTAACAGCAAGTACATTTTTTTCTCAGTATCATTGTTTGTGTGTGGGATAATATCAATATAAGAAACATTTATTTTAGTAAATGGATTAGTTATATTATCCATTACAGGTGTTGAAAATTTGTGAATGAGAATACCTTTGCTTTACGTTTCAGATGATGAGAAAAATTCTGGTAAGCTTGTAGTAAACTCTGGAATTGGAAGCACGACTGATAAATGGGGATCACCTTCATGGGCAAACTTCCGGTTCAACTATGAGGCAATTATGAAATGTTTTGACTAATGAAAGGAATCGCTAGATTTCTCCGTACAAACTTAAAAGGAAACTATATTGTTTGTATATTCTCATTCTGGTACCTCTGTGTGAGAGGATATCTCAGGGTGACAGATATGCACCGCTGTGTCCCTTTCACAAAGGGACTTGTAAATAGGTGTGGATCCTGTAAATTGCACTTTTACAGTTAGAAACGCTTTAATTTTTAAGAGATATTTGGATGATCTCTGTGTTACTCTGTATCTGTTGTAATTTTGTTAATAAAACATTGCCGTTAGTACTGGTACATATTTTTGATATATGCCCTGCTCCCATTAGCGGCGGTACACGAATTTGTACATTTTACTCTGAGAAGTTTGATTGTTACTGGATTTTAAGTTTTTCTTGCCAACTTATATCAAGAACTTACTGCAAATATACATCTGTTCATCAGTTTTCATGGACCATATGATTCATTTTGTGTATCTTTATCCAGATTGAGAAGCCAGAAAATTAGATCTTCAATTAACATAAAAATTCTTTTGGTATTGTGATTAACACGATGAACACATAACTTTCTACATTCTGAAAAACACCATATGCTGTGTAATGAAGGATACAGCACCTGATTTTTACAGTAAAGCTCATGTTGTGTGATACAAGAGGAAGTAATATGTGACTGCACACTTCTTGGAACATACGTTCTCGAAAGTTCTTTTACATAGCCCATTAGCCCATATAAAATCGATCATGTATATGATCAAATTCTAATGTGCTTTCCTCTTGCGTGATACGTCAGTTTTCAGTTCTGCAATCTTTTATAACTGTAACCCACATTTCAGTACTCTTATTATCTCAGTTATGAAATGACCTTCAAAGAAACGTTTTTAGTTTTTCTTGTCAACTCTTGTTACCTCATATTAAATGAATCTCCCTACCAATTTCGGAAATTTTTGTGTGCCTTCAAGTGTTAGAAACAGTAAGAAATGTAATACAGACAAGCAAGAAGCAAAAATTTTTCATGGTATTTACTCTTAATTAATAAGCAACAAGACATTTATTTGGCAGAAGCCAAACAGAGAGCAGGATGTGTCATCCAGAATCCTGGGGCAGAGGAGACCTGAAAGGTAAATAATCAGTGTAAAATTTTGTGATTGATTACACCTGACACATTTCGGATGGCAGTTCAGTTTATAAAGTGTTGAGACACAGTAGAACTACATCACAGAATATAATTGGTAATCAAATGTAGATAAGGCAAAATGAATGGGGAAAGGAACAGAAAATATCAAATAAAGTGAAAATACATGTATAATTAGAAAGGAAAGGATAGACTGCATTGTGAGAGATAGAGGCACAGGATACGGCTTAAAATGATCAGCGGAAACTCAATTACATCTGAGTGTCAGGTATATTACGAAAAGCCTGTTACCATTTGTAAGATTAAAAATTACTCAAAGTGAGAGAAATGTTCAAGTGACTGCAGTGGTAAAATTTGTAGCAACATCTTTCTGTTTTTGTTTGGCAGAGCTGTTTTACAATGGAAGTTGTCTGTTGCTATCAGAAAAATTTTACCCATAGATATTCATTCGCACAAAGAAAATGGTAGTTTTCATGTTAGTGTTGAATCTGCTTGTAAAATGAGAGCGTAGACTATATGGGGTGGGGGGAGGGGGATGGTTCTTTAAGATTTGTACATATTTTATGTGGAAAGAGATGGGTGGAATAGCTTGCATTTAGTAGGTACATTGAATAAGTTTTTATAACATGTGCATGTGAGATGGTATGCCTTGGATTACAGAAGAGGGTTTAGTATTGTCTTTTAGTTTGCCTATCTTTTCTGGGGCCAGTGGGTTAGAAATGCGGTAGTGTTGCTGTAATTATGAGGCAAGTATTACGAAAACCGTGGCCATACTATAAAAATTACTTAGAATATTTGATTTAGTGCTATATATTAATATTGCGAAAACACTATTATTTGAAGTTTTTACTGTGTCATTGCAATATGGCCCAGTTGTGTCATGTGAATGCAATTACCTATGTTAACTGAAGTAATCATGGTTAACACAGCTGTCTGTATCATATAAGTGAATGGTTGGTTAACACAGTGCTTTGTCACTAATTACATTATGAGTTTACTGCAAACTGATATAAGGGCATGGAATTTGCAAGTGTTCATGTAGACAAAAAAAGAAAAAGCAAATACCAGATCTGTAGGTTTGCCCATTTGGATGAAAGGTTTGTGACCTCTTTTTTTCTGTTGAGAAAAACGTGACCAGTACTCAAGGGATAGTGGAATGAAACAGTCTTTTTCACGATCTTGATGATTCCCAACAGGCAGTGAGTGTTGAGATGGTTAATAACTGGAGAGTGCTGTTTCTGAACTTGATGAAGGAGATGGATACCTTCTTTATGAATGCATGGAGGTGTGTCTGCTGGTTTAAGTATATTTGGAGGAGAAAGTAGCCGTTTAAAATCTGAAACTTGAGATACTCTAGATCTGTATTGTAGTCAACAGCTTACACTAGCCAGATGAAGCATACTAGAGAATTCTTCATGTAAAAGAGAAATTTATCAGGTTAAATTGTGGCTGGAAAAAATGTGTACGATACGGAATGATGGGATATGGCACTCAGAATGTAATTTAAAAACAGAAAACTAATGGGGAGAAAAATCATGCAAATGAACACTTCACAATTCTTGCAGTTAATTTTTTTGTGTGACAAATTGTAATTTTTTGTCATATAAGCACACATGTACTGGGTTTCTCTCCTAAGAGTCATCAATCACATTTTCTGCAGTGTTTCAGCAAATATTTGTAATTTAGTTTCTGCAACGTGTAGCTGATGCCAGCCCAAACAAATACTGCATCACATCTTGTATGCAATGCATGGTGTCAGTGGACAGCTTTGGTTTGTTTTCTGTTACAAACAAAATTACTTTTAAAGCAGAATATTGCGTGCCCATTCAATACAATTGTCCCACATTAGTCTACTGCGATATTTGTTTTATCAATATGTATTAATAGGTACAGTAAACCATGAAAAATAACCAGTACTCCAGCAGAGATTTCTCTGATGTGGTGTGTGCTGACTGCTATTGCCATGCAAAAGCGGTTCTCTGTCACTGTGGGGATACTGGTTATTCTTCATGTTTTAATCTCGCTGTAAACACATATTGATACCACACTAGACTTGTCTGGGACCGGTCTGTCATGTAGGTATATAAAATTCCATTTTGAATGTAATTTTGTTTATAAAGGGAAACAAATGACACTTTGTGGGTGTCGCATGAAAGAAATGATGAGCACTCCATGTTTGGCCTGACTCCTGCTACACATCAGAAAAACTGTATTGCAAATGTGTGCGAAACAACAACAACAACAACAACAAAGAAAATGACACTGACGACTCTTGGGAGATACAGCATGTATAATTTTGGTCTTATACATTCTAGTTGTATCCTGTTTCCCTTTTTCTTATTAATGCAGTTATATTCTATTACTATCAAAATGGTATTGATGTGATGCACTGTTTGAATTTAACTACAGTCTTGCAGTAAATGTAAAGTGTTATTAAAAGTGACTGTTGAGCTGCTTCTCGTGAAATCATGATGCAGCCATGTGGTGCAGCTGTTTCAAATGAATGTAAAGGAAAAGCTTTGAAAGTTAACTGAAATAATGGATTACCATTCAGATTTAGTCTTAACGCTGTTAAGTTCGTAAGTTTGATTAATGTATGACACAGAAGGACAAAGTTTTGGATTTCTGAAGTTGTAACCAGAATACAGTGCAACCTAAGGGAAAATACAAAGAATCAGTGCGTATTGCCGGTTGTGCAGTAACTGCTGAATGGTCAAAAACTGCGATTAAAGAGCTGCTTTAGTACCTGGCATATGCTATCCAGAATATAATAGAAGTCACAAAGACTCATTTAGAACGATGGGTGGTGTTGAACAAATTATGGTGTTAGATGAAGATTCGCAATATGTTTTCCTAGAAGAGGTATTCTTTACAACGACTTTGCTGTTTATACTCAGGATAGTAATGTTTGTGTGAATGTGGTGAAAAGAACAACTAGATGAGACAATTATTGCTAAGTAAAGTATAAAATCAGAAACCATTGAAAGAGAGATATTTATCATGTGAAAGTAATTGACATCTTAAGTGCAATTGCAGTATTGGAGGCCTGACACTGTGTTCTGCTTAGTTTCATAGCACCTGCTGTGCATTTATTAATAAGTTTCTTCTTTGAGGAAGCGTCACTGATGCTGAATTTCATTTAGTAACAAGTATAGCAGAATGCAGGTAGTCTTCAACATTGACACATTTTCAAAAAGTGCTTTGGGTGAGGGACAGGTATGACGGTGTGATTATTTTGGTGTTATTTCTATATATTGAGAGTACGTTATACAACATATGGTACCTTACAGACATTAAACCATCCTTTAACAATTTGCTGTACATTATTTTTCAAGAAGGTATCACCTGACCTTACATTACAGAGTGCATTCACATTTTATGGCATGCATAAGTTGTGAAATTGATCAAATGGTGCTGAGCAGCAGGATCTGCAAATTTGTTGCCAAGCATGTTCTTTGGCAGTGACGTTTGTGCAGATGGACAATTCATTCTTGATCATGCTCACTTAGAAACCTACTGAATGTTCGGAATTTATTTATTTTTTTGTGTATAAATGGCTAGTGTCAGAAGCTGAATCTCACAAACGTGGCATTCTAGCGTCTGTTTTCTGTTATCGGCCATTTTATCAAATGACATCCGGACTGTCGCTCGCATTTTGCTTTTTATGGATTGTAGCAGTATGGTGAAGGATATTTAATTTTTAGTTCGGAACCTCTGTTGTCTCTACGGCGTATTTTATGGACCTTTCTCAAGAGGAAGTCCTTCTTAGCTCTCTTTCCTTCCTTCAATTGGGCTTAATGTGTAGTCATTTTTAACTCCTGTTTTGTATTAGTATTCTAAGGCTATGACATGGCCACATATGACCTTAGTTGTCTTAGAACCCCACAGAACAACCAAATGTTGCTAATGAGACCAGATATGCCCAAGGCGGTACAGGCGTAGGTGATGGTTGGATCTGTGGAAAAAGTATCACACTGGGTCCATCAGAGATAGGCAGCAGGCTGGAATTAAGAGTGGAAGGAAATATTTTTGTTTGTCTAAGTGGGTAGTAGAATACAACTTCAGGAGGAGGAAGACATGTATTTTGAGTAGTATTTTTTGTTATTACAGGGAATGATAAAGGATGTAAACCATGACTGGGGTGGGCGGGGGGGGGGGGGGGGGGGGGGGGGAGGCAGGGGCCATTATATAGTGGTTTTGAAGCCAAAGTGGTATTGAACGCTGACTGAGGGGGGGGGGGGGGGGAGGAGGAGGTTACTTATATGCTAGAGCAAACAGACCATCAAATAGAGTTATTCAAGCTCACATGAAGGCTAGTGGGCAATCACTCTTCCTGTGAACCATTTACCACTGGAACAAGGAAAAGGGGGAATGGGGTGCAACAGTGGTGCACAAAGTACCCTGCAGAGTATGTTTATTGATGCAGACAAGAGAAATTAGGGTTTATACAGATTCCATTTGCTACTGGAATAGAAAAGGATGTGAGTAGTAGTGGTATATGGTATCCTCTGCCACACACTGTACTGTGGTTTGCAGAGTACGTATGTAGATGTAGAGCATGGATGAATACAGTACAAGAAAGTTATTCATATACCAGTTTTGGAAGTTAGAATGTGAGAAGGCCTTCAGGAGACCTACACAATTCTGTGAGAGGAATTAGCCTGCCCCTGTTGTGTCCATAAATCACAATTGTCGAGACCATAGGGCAGGATTATTTGATATGAAGGGTATGGCATCCATCAGAGTCAAGGAATTATTGATTGCTCGTTTAATATGTGCAGAGGTTGTGTTGGTGTCATCAAAATACTTTGACATCAAGGAATGTTGTTTACTCTGCAGAATAATGCTGAAATAAATAACTTTAAAAAATATTGAGGTTCTGTATAAATGAAAACAGCACATCATGATGTTCCATGAAAATCATCTCTGATTCAACAGTATGTTGTGTCTTATGTTTTTTTCGGTACACTGGATTAAAATTATCAAGTAGCTAACAATATTGGTATCCATACAGTCATACATTGTGTAGTAGTTACAAACAGAGAACTGTGATAACACAAGTCTCAGTTTTTGAGATGTCTGAGGACAATTATAGAGTACTGGACTACAGCTCATTACGTGTCAGCTCCCAAGACAATCTGTAAAATCTAGGAAGCTCCATGAACAGGAATGTCAGTTTGATATCATATGTTTGATACTTCCCCTCTGCAATATTTTATCACGCTTTAATATTAGAATTCAGTTGTGCATGTCCAAGACCAAAGTGAGAGAAATCAATTTTGGTTGCATTATGTTAGCCCTGCAGCAAAGTTGTATTTGGGAAACATAAAGCACAGTATTTCTTAATGAGTGGTCAGTAGAAGTAAGATGGAGGAGGTAACAATGTCTAGTCATTGTCTTACTTCTTGTAAAGAATGTGCTGCAGGCAGTCTAAAATTATTGTAACTGATAATACTATCACTATGGACTCCCTCCACTTTGCAATATGTCATCGGAATTAGCATTCTTTTTTTTAGGGTGTTATTGTGCTGGTGAGTGTTGCACTAACAAGACCAATGTAGGCAAGAAACTGCAGAGTGCCAGAGCTGAAATAGGTAGATTGTGAGGCATGTCCCCACAGTACAATGGTTGAAATTATTTCACGTACTCCTCTATCAGTAATGGCAAGTTATGTGCCACATTTAAAAACGATGAAAAAATCGGCACGTGCAAATTGTTGTATACTGTTTGAGCAGAATACGTTGTGATACCGATACTGTTCATTTGGAGGCGTTGCAGCCGCATCATGAATTTCATTGAACAGTGTACAGAAGTGTACGATCCCTTAAAATGTCCGGACTACTGATGCTTGTGTGATTTAAAAACAAATTTTTACTGCATATTAATTATCTTTCAGAAACATGTTAGCGTACGTCGATTAAGATTTACTAGCGGACCTTATTTAGTACTGACTGTATATCGCTACGCTGCCGTCTTGTCAAACGGGAAAAGGAGGGGGGACGCATCCGATGCGTGACAACAGAAGATCGCGAAGCGTTTGGTGTGTAGTAGTTCAAGATAGCCAACATGGCTGCTGCTCTGACGGCGGAGCAAGAGCAGGTGAGCATTATATGGAAAATTACAGCAGTCCTAACTAAAAGAGATCTTTTAGTTTGTGTCAGGATGGTTTTTATGAAATTGTCGTGTGTGCAGTGTTAAATTTATCGAAGAAAATCAATTTTATTTGTGGGTGGTCGTGTAAACATGTGCAAACAGTTCTCGACTTGAGCAAATGACAAGTGTTGTGATTTAATCCAGTTCTTGTTTTATGCTATAATATGTAGTGTTGCATGAAGTAAGTGCTGCAGATGACGGTAAGTACCCATGATACGCTTTCCAAGTATAATTTAAGAAAATAAATCATTTGTTTACAGTCGTAAATTACGGGTGTGCGTCCATACCAAGGACACATGGGAGTGACAGACGCGCGCGTGGTGTTCTGTAGACCCCGGCACCTACGTAGTTCACTATATTGTACTTGAAAATTACTATTACTTGAGCAAGAAAAATATGTCAGATCTCGAGTATCCGATGAAGTGACCAAAACAAGTGGAATAGTACAGCTGTCATAAAATGTTTTCTATGTTGCAAGCGTTTTAATCCCCGATCAGTGATCTGATAGCCTACTGTCATATGATTCACATTACTAAGATTTCCTCTTTCGACCAGCATTTAGCGTGTGTATTAGCAGGTACCTAAAAATACTTCTTTTCGCATTAACAGCAGTATAAATATCTTGCCACACTCACATCCGGAGTACTTCTGTGTACCGCAATTGTTTATGTAGGTTACAAAATGTGTGGTAGAGACTGTGAAGGGAGTCAGTTATGATACCAACTACATTTTTAATTTTTATTCTTGTTATGGAACAGTTCTGCTTTCCTCTCTTAAAAAGAAAGAAAATCCCGGTTCTGTTTACAGTGGCAAGGAAGCGGCATAATTTATATTGATAAATAGTGATACTCAAGTGAAATTAGTGATAATTAAGTGAAATTAGAAAGAACAGCACATATCAATTACGTATTAATAGACCTATCTGTCACGTTGAAAGCAATTTTATCATTACGAAATGCGTGTAACGAACACTGCATTGCACAGTCCAAAATCAGTCCCACTCGTTTCGATAATACAAAAATAGCCAGAAATGGCGCAAGTGTTTACAAAATTCTGCGGATGTCTGGAATTGTAAGAAACAAATATGTGCCACTGGGTCGTCGATTCGCGGTGACCTTGAGATTTGATATGAATACTACCCCGCTTGCGTATAGCCTACTGGTGAACTTGGTACAACTGATGTATTAGATTTATTTGTTTTTTGATTCCAAGCAGTTTAGAAGAAACAGAACATCTGAATTCTTGTATGCTTAGGGGTATATTATGGGTGGGGCTACAGCTTGCTTTAAGCAAAATATGAACTGGTAATCAATCCTTTGTATAGACAGTTTTAAATCAACCACGGATAGAAACGATTATTGCTATATACATGAAATGATGCAAATGCTTAGCTGACTTTGTCGTGAGCGTCTCATGGATATGCAGCTTCTCGGCCTGGCAAACTAAGTTTCATTTGCTAAGATAGTTTTTCTAGTTAAGAACTCCAGATCATGACAGAAAAGATGTTCGTCCGATGCTATTTTCTTCCTGAAACGTCCTTTGTAAAGAATGACACATTTGCGATGTTCTGTCTTAATGCCTATGATTTATTTGTTTATTTATCTACAGGGTATTTAGTATGGCCATCTATTAGAGCTTCTACTGAATGGGCAATCAAATTAAAATTCTGAAGAGCGTTGGTGGTAATACAGCTAATATGTTGTATTAACCGTCTGTTTGAAATGACACGGTTCAATCCTTAGAGCGCCACGCCCCCTGGTGAACGTGTCACACACAGTTCCATCATTTGGGTTCCGGTACAGGTCGATAAACAACGAACAATATCAAATTAATCTCAAACAGTAGCGCATTGAATCTGTCTCACGTACATTTCGTCCGTCTTGCCTGTCCTCAGAATCTTCAGAACTAAAAACAAAGACATACATAGCGTCTTTGTGATGCTGTATACTTCCATGCTTGATCGCGTTTTAAACTGAGACAGCACGGGAAAAGTTGATAGTTTATAGGGTATACGGCATGTATGGCTTCGTGTAATGTACGTACTTGCTCGTCATTTTTGATACCGGTTTCGCTTCGTATTCGACAAGCGTCTCACGGCTAGTAATTTACAGTATGGACGTAAAAGTTTCTCGAAACTTACATTCATATTATTCCGTTGTACTCTAATGATTGCTGGCGACCAATTCAAATGTCACGGAAGCAAAAACTGAACTTGCCTGCACAGTGGAACATTGGAATTTGGCGACGGACCTTCACTAACCGTCAACTGCAGATTGCTCCAGCGTTGTGCTTGTGTCAGTAAGCAGTAAGGCGTCTGTGAAATTCATAAAAAGATCTCGTGCGGTAGCCATACCATATTAGTTATGATGGCCGAGTACAGTACGCCCACGTTGAAAAATATACGTTGTATGGTCTGTGTCGTACAATTAGAAAGAATAAAAGGCACTGGTAACTACAGAATACTCAACAGGTTTCTACACCCAGCGAAGTTGCGCGAAGAATTCGCTTTCAGGAAGACTAGAGTTAAAGTTCAAAGTGGTTCAAATGGCTCTGAGCACTGTGAGACTTAACATCTCAGGTCATCAGTTCCCTAGAGCTTAGAACTACTTAAACCTAACTAACCTAAGGACATCACACACATCCATGCCCGAGGCAGGATTCGAACCTGCGACCGTAGCGTCGCGCGGTTCCGAACTGAAGCGCCTAGAACCGCTCGCCCACTAAAGTAAAGTCTTTCTGTGTTTTCTATAAATACTTCATGGTAAAAGCCAGGATGATTTCCTTGGAAAGTACGTGAAAGTTTTCGGTCCCCACCATCCCCATTTCGAACATGTGCCCTTCTCCCATAGTTCGCCCTCAGCGAGAGGTTATACCGAACTCGTCTTTTCCTCAACTTGTTGCAAAGAAGAACTTCTTGAAATTTTGCGATAAACTCTGCTGCGAGGCGTAGAAAGTGGGAAGCTTGCCCTACGGATTAACAAGTGAGAAATTGTAGCGCAAAATGGGAGAGAGGAAGGCAGGCGTGGTCTAATACTGCGGTAGCCTGACGAGATAAGTAGAATTCGTGCAGAGATAACGAACAGATTGTGTCTAGATTGACGTAAAGGACAGGCACAACTGCGCGACCTTTCAGCTTGTGTGAACCGTACAGTGTGAGTAGCAGACGTTAATAACTGATTACAAAAAGGTATCAAAATTGGAGATGGACACTTTTATAAATACAGAATAGTGATTCGTAGAGCTGAAGCAAAGAGGTGCAGATGTGACTAAAACTTCTGCATTCGTTAATAAATTGGATAAGTGGATCAGACAAATTTGCCAGCAATGTAGAGTATTCTGGAGTTGTGTAAAAATATAATTTGATCAACGAAGCTTTCATCTCATATTTCGCTGCTCACACGGAGTCAAAATGTACTATATCCAGTACTTACAGGTTTTGACTACTCACTAGAGGTGCCATGCCGACCCGACATCACCGATTTCGTCCAGATTTAAGGTACGCGCAGGGCTTGGCCAGAAATGAAAGTGGAAACCACAGATCGCCAAGCGTTTAGGAAAAACAGGCATTTTTAGCGCCTCATGTTCCAATGTTAGCATAGTTCGCAGGCAGTGGTTGGCGCAAAAGAAAGAGTACAGAATGGCAATCGGAGGGTGATGGGGTCGAGCCTCCATGCAGAAACTTGTTATTTTAAATTTTTACGCTACTTGACATGAAAATAAACCGAAGTATGCTACGTATATCGTACTTATTTTGTTTAAAGGCTTGAAAAGGCAAAGCAAAATTTGGAATTGAAAATAAATTCCCGTGAAAGGATTGTAAGGCGTACACGAAAATTTCAAATATAAAATTACATACTTTTATTATTTTACAGCTGATTTACACGTACTGGGGAAGCAATAATTATCTCGCCATTTTACATACGCCATGAATGCATTTTTACTGTTTCATAGTTGTTTTAAATTTTCCACACAAAAATAAACTTGGGGTATTATTTATTTTTCCCTCTCGATGAAACGAGAGCAGTTCTTAAACTTTTTTTATCAAATTCCTTACATGAATATAGAAACAGACGTCGCAGGCTACACAAGCGGAGTGCATTTGGAGGGGAATCATTTTTACGCTACACGATGGTAAACCTCGATCTTGAAACACGATAAGTGTCTTATTTTATACAACCAGTTCTCGTGTGTGCCTTACGATCCCTTCTTCCTAGAGATTTACTTGCACTCCCAAACTTTCCTTTACCTTTTCTTTTCACGCTTTTTATGATAATAAATACAATCTGTTGAGCTTTATTTCGGTTCGTTTGCATTGTAAGTAACGTAAAAATTCAAAATAAAGTTTCTTGTTTGGGACTCGACCCCACGACCCTCTGATTACCGTTTTGCAATCCTGTCACTGCACCAACCTGTGATTGGAAACCACACTACCATTCATGCCTCGCCCGACCCGCGCCAAAACTATTATTTTCTGATCGCGTTTGGCCATCCGGAGCTACTACCACTTCTGTCACTTTAATTCTTGGCCAAGCCCTGCACATACCCCCTTGTCAGTTTAGAACACTCCATTAAGAATATTTTTCATCATCATCATCATCTTCTTCTTCTTCTTCTATCGTAGCGCTTAAAACTTCATTGTTTTATGTTTGCGCTATTTCTTGATTCGATGAAGATTAGCTGTGATCCTCTCCTCGGATAACGGGAGTAGCGGTAAGCCGTCAAGAACGGGCACTGTTCACTGCGAGGTGTTTGACGAAGATGTACTGTGTCAATATTTGAAAACTAATCTCTTCATATGATCAAATACTGAACATTGAAGCTCTTGCTGGACGGGGTCCCGTTATCAACAGAGCCGACCAAGCAAACTGACGCGGAAGTTAATGGCACCTCGGATTCGGATGGAGCTGGGCTCAAGTCCTGAAGATAGTTCGGACTTTGGTTTCCCTCTACTTTCCTAAATCATTTCGGGCCAACACGAGGATAATTTCCAGAATGAATTTTCACTCTGGATCGTAGTGTGCGGTGATTTGAAACTTTTGGGCAGATTAAAACTGTGGGACGGACCGGGACTAGAAAGCGGAACCTTTATCTTCCGCAGGAAAATGCTACGCCGGCAAAGCTATCCAGACGCGACTAAAAGACCCACATTTACATCTTTACTCCGGCCTTACGTATTACTCCCATCTCACAAACTTCACAGGAATGCGTAACATATGGGACTAGCACTGCTGGAAGAATGGGGGGTATTGTGGAGAATGGCTTTGTCACGGGTATGGGATTGGATATTTCATTTTTTTTAACGAGGCCAATACCAATTTCCTCTCCCATCCTTGGCCTGCTGAGCTTAGTACTCCGTCTCCAATGATCACAATGAGGCAGAACGTCAAACATTATCCTTCCTTCCATTTTACATCTCAACAGCAGTCTGTTGAATTCCACTCCGCAAGACGAAACCTACCATGGCGCTCTGGCGAGGCGTGCATGAGTCATCGTGTGCACATTTGTGTAAATAAACATTCGCCTCCCGACCTTCACTTGTTATGCTTTGGCGGGACTTTTTGAGATGGAGTATAAACTTCCAACGGTCTCGTGAATGCCACGTTCTGTATTGCATCATCTTGACAGAACTCTAAAGAATTTGCACGGTACTTTGTGATTGCCTTTGTCGACTATGTTATTACATAGTTTACTAATAATTCTTCCCTTACCTCCCCTGATTTCAATCGAAGTGTACCAAACCCATACAATTGAATAGAATCGCCCACAATGTGTAGGGAAAATGCCAAAGGAGAGAGCTGTAAATGAAGTAGCCTAATAATTGCTGCATAGGGTCGCTGCTAATAGAGGAATAGCTAACGTTTACTGGTTGTGATTATTAAAAATCAGCATACGGGGCGTTAGTTGTTAAGTTATTTTGGTTCTGAAAGAGAACTGTCCTACAGCGCAGCATGTAATTATCATACAATTTTTTTGAGGAAAAAAAGCCGACGTTATGGCTAATTCCCCACTTCCGTTTTTACAGTGCCCGATAAAAAACACTCCAGCATCAAGACGACATGGTCAGATGTCCGTGTAACTTCGTACAATTACATACCGTCGGCGAGTATGTAAATGGTCGGAATTCAAATTCTCTGTGACAGATAGAACGGAGTGTTAGTGTTGTATTGTCACCAGGCCTTGGCGTGAATAGCGTCAGATGTTGAGTGATCGCAGTGAAGGGCATGGGGGTGCGCCATAATCGTGTTGGACAGCGTTATCAGCATTATACCGAGTCTGAAAGGGACCTCATTGTGGGTATCTGTTTGCCCGTCAGGTCGAATCGAGCAATATCCAGATTCGTGAGGCATTCTCATGTGACAGTGGCCCGATGTTGGACTGCGTGGGAACGTGAGGGCTGGCATATTCGTCTTTAAAAGTTCTGGCGACCACATCTGACCACCACAAGGAACTGAGGTTTTATTGTGCACCTAGCACAACGTAATCACATCTGCTACTACCGTCCGAGAACAATAATTAACTCCCTGCAACATTCTCTGTCGTCCCACAAGTGGTTCAAATGGCTCTGAGCACAATGGGATCTAACATCTGAGGTCATCAGTCCCCTAGAACTTAGAACTACTTAAACCTAACTAACCTAACGACAGCACACATATCCACGCCCGAGGCAGGATTCGAACCTGCGACCATAGCGGTCTGTCGGTTCCAGACTGAAGCGCCTAGAACCGCTCGGCCACAACGACCGGCTGTCGTCCCACACGATTGGTTGGATACTAGCAGTAGCCGGAAGAGAATTACCTTCTTATGTGAAGGTTACCTTTGACACCACATCACAGATGGCTACGTTTGGAGTAGGGCCGTGACTTGGAGAATGGACTGCCGATGAAAGGAGGCGTACTTGGTTCTAAAATACCTCAGGTAACAATCGTCGACGAGTATGATGTCGACGTAGGCAGAGGTATCATTCTACAAATATTTTGGACATACACAACACTTTTACTCCTAGAGTTGTGGTGTTGGGAGCCTACGGTATGACTTCAGGCCACGACTGCGGCTTATTGAAGGAACCCTGATGGCACAACTGTGCGCTGCGGCCATCCTGCGTCCTGACGTGTTACCTCTCAGGTGACAGCATCGTGGTGACATTTTGCAACAGCACAATGCTCGTCCACACATGGCCCATGTTTCTATGAACTATCTGTGTGATAGCGAGATACTCCCGTGGCCAGGAAGATACACCAGATCTGACCCTCGTAACATGTTTGAGATCAGTTCGGACGTCGAGTCCGCCCCAGTGCCATATTGCAGTATATCAACGACTAGTTACAATAGTTGTCAGAGCTTGCCTCAAAGTTGGAACACCCGTTTGACACCCGTACCAACCGAATCAGTGCATGCATTCAGACAAGAGGGGGTTCAACGTCATACTGGTAAGTGGATTCATACAGCCAAGATCTTTGTAAATTTGCCTCGATTTTGTATTCACTGAAATAACATCACATACCTTCTCAACGCTTGAAGTTTCGTTTCCCTTCCTCTTCCCGTGCTGGATGAATTTTTCCCCCTGTTTTATACGTAGAAATGTTAAACCACAAAATTGAAACACAGTGTGAGAACTGAGAACTGCAAAGTAGAATAGTGAAAATTACTGAAGTTTGGGGTATGCTGAGAGCTTATAAAGAGGAGCTGAAGAATGAAGGTACATTAGGCAAAGAAGTGCGGAAGTAATCCTCGAAGTATAAGCATCGGATGGAGATGTTGGAGGAAAATTCGCAAAATGATTTTGAAAATAGGTATTATGAAGAAGGTACTACTCAGAAAATGCAGTTAATAGAAGGAGTTCTATTGTCTGAGAAATGTTGCAACGTTCGTGAGACTGACATTATACAAGTATCTTTTCAGTTCGTGTCATGTATGGATGTTTCTCCGTTTGACTGGATTGTTTACTGCAGTTTATCCGTAACAATATTCATAGCAATTGTTCCGTCATAACAGAATGTCCAGCTTTTGTCTGGAAATTCAGTATTTGGAAGTCTGGAATATTAATCAAAGTTTTTAACTTCCTCGGCTTCCTTGAGTGTCTCTCAACACAGGGTATTACCATTATCATCAATTTGAGATCCACTGCTGGATATAGACCTTCTGCAGATGTATCAAAGTATTCAGCTGCACGTGTCTTCGTCGTCTTGCAAGTTTTTTTCTCGTCATGTGTTCACCTTCATTTAATAGGTTGCTTCGCTCTTCTCTTATCCCTTGGAACCCAGCCTAAAGCTTTCTTGTTCTGCCTACCACTCATTCACTTTGCTGTAATGTAGAGTCGTAATTACATCTTCCCCCTTCAGGGCTTTTTCGGTTTCCTGCACCACTTGTGTCAGCCGAGCGTGTGCGCCGTCTCTACTGACATCCTTGTAGACAGGAAGTTGAACTTAATCTTCCTTCCATCCACGTCAGTGAGATTCCTGGTACATCTTTTGTCTTCCTGTTTTTTTTATTTAATTTCCCTTCCACTCCAATCAGATTCCTGGTACTCCTCCCCCCTCCAAGTAGTTCCCAACGTGCATCTGTCCATTGCTCGCTTGACAAACTGTGAGATACAAAGGTACTTCACTTTTACCCATTTTATATCAATTTGTTGCACGGTTTAGCTACGCACAGGGTGTGTCTCAGAAATGTTAGAATAAACATAGAGGGGTTGTAGAGGGTACCTCGAGGACCAAATCGAGGATCAGAACCCGTGTCCGGAAACGTCATCCGACGATGCTGCGGAGCGTCGAACCTGTAGGCGCCGGCGGTCGCCACATGGCCACCCCTTCGGCAACAATCGTGACTTAGCGCGCTGACGGACCGTAGGCTGAACATCTCGCAATGTTGTTTGTTATACAGTGATCGCCACGATGGAGCTTGTTGCTGCGTAGACAGCCGTATCTCTTATGAATGCGAAGCTCTTTTGCCTGGGTGGACGACGGTTTCGGACACGGGTTTCCATCTGAAGTTTATTTTTGTCCTGTATACATAGAAACACTGGAAATTTTAGAAGCTTCCAGGAGAAAAATAAACTGCGGATGGAAATTCGTGTCCGAAACAGTCATCCAGTTTATGAATGACTATGGTTCTTAGAGAAATTAATAACTGACACGATGGATGTTTTATGGAATTGAGACGGAACCATTAAAATATACATAGCCTTTTACGGTATTTGACGATTTCTTTGAGAACCAGCAAAAGTCGCAGACGTTTCCTGAAACTGCTAGAACAGTATTCTACCATCAATAAAAGTTTATGAGCTCACTCCCTGCTCAGCGCGAACGTTAGGAAGAGGATCAGAATATTATCCAACGAGACATTAGTTGTAGAGGTGCTTACAACTTTAATTGATAAATTTTGTTGTGCCTGGCTGAGGAACGGTCTGTGAAGTTCGCGGGTTTATCGAAGACATCTACATCTACATCCACATCCACACTCCGCAAGCCATCTGACGGTGTGTGGCGGATGGTACCTTGAGTACCTCTATCGGTTCTCCCTTCTATTCCAGTCTCGAATTGTTCGTGGAAAGAAAGATTGTCAGTATGCCTTTGTGTGGACTCTAATCTCTCTGATTTTATCCCCATGGTCTCTTCGCGAGATATACGTAGGAGGGAGCAATATACTGCTTGACTCCTCGGTGAAGGTATGTTCTCGGAACTTCAACAGAAGCCCATACCGAGCTACTGAGCGTCTTTCTTGCAGAGTCTTGCACTGGAGTTTATCATCTCCTTAACGCTTTCGCGATTACTAAATGATCCTGTAACGGAGCGCGCTGCTCTCCGTTGGATCTTGTCTCTCTCTTCTATCAACCCTATCTGGTACGGATCCCACACCAGTGAGTAGTATTCAAGCAGTGGGCGAACAAGTGTTCTGTAACCTACTTCCTTTGTTTTCGGATTGCATTTCCTTAGGATTCTTCCAATGAATCTGAGTCTGGCATCTGCTTTACCGACGATTAATTTTATATGGTCATTCCATTTTAAATCACTCCTAATGCTACTCCCAGATAATTTGTGGAATTAACTGCTTCCAGTTGCTGATCTGCTATATTGTAGCTAAATGATGAAGGATCTTTCTTTCTATGTATTCGCAGCACATTACACTAGTCTACATTGAGATTCAATTGCCATTCCCTGCATCATGCGTCAATTCGTTGCAGATCCTCCTGCATTTCAGTACAATTTTGTATTGTTACAACCTCTCGATACACCACAGCATCATCCGCAAAAAGCCTCAGTGAACTTCCGACGTTATCCATAAGGTCATTTATATAAGTTGTGAATAGCAACGGTCCTACGACATTCCCCTGCGGCACACCTGAAGTCACTCTTACTTCGGAAGACTTCGCTCCTTTGAGAATGACATGCTGCGTTCTGTTATCGAGGAACTCTTCAATCCAATCACACAGTTGGTCTGATAGTCCATATGCTCTTACTTTGTTCATTAAACGACTGGGGGGAACTGTATCGAACACCTTGCGGAAGTCAAGAAACACGGCATCTACCTGGGAACCCGTGTCTATGACCCTCTGAGTCTCGTGGACGAATAGCGCTAGCTGGGTTTCACACGATCGTCTTTTTCGAAACCCATGCTGATTCCTACAGAGTTGATTTGTAGTCTCCAGAAAAGTCATTATACTCGAACAGAATACGTGTTCCAAAATTCAACTGATCGACGTCAGAGATATAGGTCTATAGTTCTGCACATCTGTTAGACGCCCCTTCTTGAAAATCTCTTGGAACGCTACGCTCTTCTAGAGACCTACGATACACTGCTGCAAGAAGGGGGGGCAAGTTCCTTCGCGTACTCTGTGTATAATCGAACTGGTATCCCATTAGGTCCAGCGGCCTTTCCTCTTTTGATTAATACTTTAAAACAACCACGATTGTTTTAACGATTCCGTTTTATTGTCACAAAACATCCATTGTGACAATTATTAATTTGTCTCATGTTCATGTGCCACGAATATACTGACACCCTCAGTTTTGAAATGGTTTTTGCATGAAAGACCGTAAGTCAGAATTAATAATGCAGGCTGAATATACACTTTCCGTTTCCGACACATCGGACTCATTCTTTTTGGAAACTACATTTAGTTTAACCAAAGCACTACAGATAATTATATTTCGGTGTCCTTCCAGTCGTTGTCTTCAACCTCGTTAGCCATAAAAGCTCGTCAAGTGGTTGTAGTAATATATTGTCAGTGTGTGTAATGTACTTTTCGCTGTTTTAGTTATACGTTGGTTTGGCTCCAAAGCTGATCGATCTGCGTAATTTCAGTGACGGCAGTGTGGAAGAAGTAAAGAAAATGGTTCTGAAAAATTGTCGAATCACCATCTAAGAGGTTGCTGACGATGTTGATGTATCTTTTCGCTCATGCCAAGCAATTATTTCGGATGTTTTGGACATGAAATGTGTAGCAGCAAAGTTTGTTCCGAAATTATTGAATTTCAACCAAGAACGACGTCGCGTAAAAGTTGCTCAGGGATTGGTTATCGAAGTCGACAACGATCCAGAACTTATAAAGAAGGCTATAATATGTGACGAAACTGGGGTATAAGGGTATGACGTCGAAACCAAGGACCAACCGTCCCAATGAAAACTGTCTGAAGAGTCAAGATGGAAAAAAAAAATCGACAGTTTCGTCCACGTGTGAAGGTTCTCTCAATTTTTTTTTTTCCCATTACAATGGGGTAGTGCATAATGAGTTCCTGCTTCATGTTCTTACGGTCAAAAAGAATTACTACTTTGAATTTATTTGTCGTTTGCATGAAGCAATCCGAAGAAAACGAGCAGAATTGTGGCAAAATCACAATATGTCACGATAATGCTCCCGCTCACACCTCAATGCGTATTCGTGACTTTTTGGTAAGAAACAAAACCGTTACGTTGTCTCAACCACTGTGTGCGCCGACATGGCCCCCAGCAACTTCTTTCTATTCCTGAGGCTGAAGAGAACCATGAAAGGACATTGTTTTGGCACCATTGATGAGATGAAAACAGAATCGCTGAAGGAGCTGAACACCAAACGAAAAGTGATTTCCAACATGTTGGTACAATTCAGTGTGGTCCTCCGTTTGTTGTTTGTTCATGAGATGGTGAGGGCCATGAGGGTGTGTATTTACTACACAACATAAAATGTCGAATTCTTTCGTTATAATGGTTTGTTTGTGTATACCTCTGGCGCAGATACCCCATGTAAATGTGTCGAAGTATTTACTTACCTAAAGAAGTCATTTCATATAAGCAGCACACCCAGCTGATGCAGGAAAGAGAAGGGAACGAGCGGAAAATGCTCCTGTTCATGTTCCTCTTTAAAAGACTATGACAGAAATATGGGGTACCAATTTCCTCAGTTCTCAACCCGTTTTCTTCGCCAAAAGCTTTGGTATAAAAATAATTTGCGCATCTTTGTGCTGAAAGAGAGCTGCAGAGAGACAGTGATGGCGAAGGAAGAGAGGTGGTAGTGAAAGTGAAGGGGGGGGGGAGGAGAGAAAGGGACGGAGAAAGAGAGAGAGAGAGAGAGAGAGAGAGAGAGAGAGAGAGAGAGAGAGAGAGAGAGAGAGATGGGGGGAGAAAGTGTCAGCGAAAGAGAAAGAGGGAATACGACAATAGTTCTGGGAACCAAAGTAAGAGGAGGTACTGATAGATAGTGAGAGACAATGGCAATGAAAGAGAAAGAGGTAAGGATGGCGATACAAGCAGTGCGACGAAAAGGGAGAGAAGACGGCATAAATGAGAACTGCAGATGAGTCGGGACCATACACAAGCCGATTTGCTTTTAAATCGAAAAAGCAGCGATGTGCTAGCAGACGGCATTTCCCGACGTAAGCGAGAAATCAATCGAAAATAACCGTAAGTACAAATCAACTTATTCTTAACGAACTGTTTTTCGATCTAAAAGCAAATCAAGATGTAAATAACGTAATTATAGACTACTGTGGTGCTTTACCTCAATAAAGCGAAATGCCTTTGGTGAAAAAACCACGCATTTTTGCCCATGAACCACGGACCTTGCCGTTGGTGGGGAGGCTTGCGTGCCTCAGCGATACAGATGGCCGTACCGTAGGTGCAACCACAACGGAGGGGTATCTGTTGAGAGGCCAGACAAACATGTAGTTCCTGAAGAGGGGCAGCAGCCTTTTCAGTAGTTGCAGGGGCAACAGTCTGGATGATTGACTGATCTGGCCTTGCAACATTAACCAAAACGGCCTTGCTGTGCTGGTACTGCGAACGGCTGAAAGCAAGGGGAAACAACCCCGAGGACATGCAGCTTTACTGTATGATTAAATGATGATGGCATCCTCTTTGGTAAAATATTCCGGAGGTAAAATAGTCCCCCATTCGGATCTCCGGGCGGGGACTACTCAGGAGGATGTCGTTATCAGGAGAAAGAAAACTGGCGTTCTACTGATCGGAGCGTGGAATGTCAGATCCCTTAATCGGGCAGGTAGGTTAGAAAATTTAAAAAGGGAAATGGATAGGTTAAAGTTAGATAGAGTGGGAATTAGTGAAGTTCGGTGGCAGGAAGAACAAGACTTCTGGTCAGGTGACTACAGGGTTATAAACACAAAATCAAATAGGGGTAATGCAGGAGTAGTTTTAATAATGAATAGGAAAATAGGAATGCGGGTAAGCTACTACAAACAGCATAGTGAACGCATTATTGTGGCCAAGATAGACACAAAGCCCATGCCTACGACAGTAGTACAAGTTTATATGCCAACTACCTCTGCAGATGGCGAAGAAATTGAAGAAATGTACGATGAAATAAAAGAAATTATTCAGATAGTGAAGGGAGACGAAAATTTAATAGTAATGGGTGACTGGAATTCGATTGTAGGAGAAGGGAGAGAAGGAAACATAGTAGGTGAATATGGATTGGGGCTAAGAAATGAAAGAGGAAGCCGCCTAGTAGAATTTTGCACAGAGCACAACTTAATCATAGCTAACACTTGGTTTAAGAATCATGAAAGAAGGTTGTATACGTGGAAGAACCCTGGAGATACTAAAAGGAATCAGATAGGGTATATAATGGTAAGACAGAGATTTAGGAACCAGGTTTTAAGTTGTAAGACATTTCCAGGGCAGATGTGGACTCGGACCACAATCTATTGGTTATGACCTGTAGATTAAAACTGAAGAAACTGCAAAAATGTGGGAAATTAAGGAGATGGGACCTGGATAAACTGAAAGAACCAGAGGTTGTACAGAGTTTCAGGGAGAGCATAAGGGGACAATTGACAGGAATAGGAGAAAGAAATACCGTAGAAGAAGAATGGGTAGCTGTGAGGGATGAAGTAGTGAAGGCAGCAGAGGATAAAGTAGGTAAAAAGACGAGGGCTGCTAGAAATCCTTGGGTAACAGAAGAAATATTGAATTTAATTGATGAAAGGAGAAAATATAAAAATGCAGTAAATGAAGCAGGCAAAAAGGAATACAGACGTCTCAAAAATGAGATCGACAGGAAGTGCACAATAGCTAAAGAGGGATGGCTAGAGGACAAATGTAAGGATGTAGAAGCTTATCTCACTAGGGGTAAGATAGATACTGCCTACAGGAAAATTAAAGATACCTTTGGAGAGAAGAGAACTACGTGTATGAATATCAAGAGCTCAGATGGCAACCCGTTTCTAAGCAAAGAAGGGAAGGAAAAAAGGTGGAAGGAGTATACAGAAGGTTTATACAAGGGTGATGTACTTGAGGACAATATTATGGAAATGGAAGAGGATGTAGATGAAGACGAAATGGGAGATACGATACTGCGTGAAGAGTTTGACAGAGCACTGAAAGACCTGAGTCGAAACAAGGCCCCCGGAGTAGACAACATTCCATTAGAACTACTGACGGCCTTGGGAGAGCCAGTCATGACAAAACTCTACCAGCTGGTGAGCAAGATGTATGAGACAGGCGAAATACCCTCAGACTTCAAGAAGAATATAATAATTCCAATTCCAAAGAAAGCAGGTGCTGACAGATGTGAAAATTACCGAACTATCAGTTTAATAAGTCACAGCTGCAAAATACTAACGCGAATTCTTTACAGACGAATGGAAAAACTGGTAGATGCGGACCTCGGGGAGGATCAGTTTGGATTCCGTCGAAATGTTGGAACACGTGAGGCAATACTGACCTTACGACTTATCTTAGAAGAAAGATTAAGAAAAGGCAAACCTACGTTTCTAGCATTTGTGGACTTAGAGAAAGCTTTTGACAATGTTGACTGGAATACTCTTTTTCAAATTCTAAAGGTGGCAGGGGTAAAATACAGGGAGCGAAAGGCTATTTACAATTTGTACAGATACCAGATGGCAGTCATAAAAGTCGAGGGGCATGAAAGGGAAGCAGTGGTTGGGAAGGGAGTGAGACAGGGTTGTGGTCTCTCCCCGATGTTATTCAATCTGTATATTGAGCAAGCAGTAAAGGAAACAAAAGAAAAATTTGGAGTAGGTATTAAAATTCATGGAGACGAAGTAAAAACTTTGAGGAAGAAGAAAAGATGTTGAGGTTCGCTGATGACATCGTAATTCTGTTAGAGACGGCAAAGGACTTGGAAGAGCAGTTGAACGGAATGGACAGTGCCTTGAAAGGAGGATATAAGATGAACATCAACAAAAGCAAAACGAGGATAATGGAATATAGTCAAATTAAATCGGGTGATGCTGAGGGAATTAGATTAGGAAATGAGACACTTAAAGTAGTAAAGGAGTTTTGCTATTTAGGAAGTAAAATAACTGATGATGGTCTAAGTAGAGAGGATATAAAATGTAGACTGGCAATGGCAAGGAAAGCGTTTCTGAAGAAGAGAAATTTGTTAACATCGAATATAGATTTATGTATCAGGAAGTCGTTTCTGAAAGTATTTGTTTGGAGTGTAGCCATGTATGGAAGTGAAACATGGACAATAACTAGTTTGGACAAGAAGAGAATAGAAGCTTTCGAGATGTGGTGCTACAGAAGAGTACTGAAGATAAGGTGGATAGATCACGTAACTAATGAGGAGGTATTGAATAGGATTGGGGAGAAGAGAAGTTTGTGGCACAACTTGACTAGAAGAAGGGATCGGTTGGTAGGACATGTTTTGAGGCATCAAGGGATCACAAATTTAGCGTTGGAGGGCAGCGTGGAGGGTAAAAATCGTAGAGGGAGACCGAGAGATAAGTACACTAAGCAGATTCAGAAGGATGTAGGTTGCAGTAGGTACTGGGAGATGAAGCAGCTTGCACAGGATAGAGTAGCATGGAGAGCTGCATCAAACCAGTCTCAGGACTGAAGACAACAACAACAACAACAACGACAGAACAAATTACCCTCAAGAATTATAAAGCAACTTACGGACACTGTGGCCACACAAACGAATAATTTAATGTGGCTTATCAAAACCTATAAGGTACGTCCCGGTGACATAGCATCATGAAATTTAGCAAGAAGCAAGGTTCCACAGTACAACTACCGGTAGAGACAAAAAAATCCGAAAATTTGTAATTATATTACATAAAAATATTTTTTGGCATTAGAACCTACAATAGCATTCATAATCCGTCAAAAGCGCAATAGAAAAAAATATTGCTGCATGCTAATAAAAAATTTAACTTGCAGTCATATTTTAGAGAGTAAATCAAAAATATGTTATTAAATCTTCTCTCTCTACGTAAATAAACTGAAGTCCCCTGCTTCGTAAATGTCTGTGCTAGTCTCAGGAAATACTGTAGAGATTGTGATGCGACTTTGGAATTACCGGGGCTGATGCTTGCCAGTATCGATATCGATAACAAGGAAAAGTCATAGAGATTCTCTAGCCCCAGGGTCGATGAGAACTATCTACACACATTATTAAGTTTGTACGGAACCCTCAACGCACGAATCCTACTCTCACTTGCAAATTTTTGTGCTGTAGCGACACACACACACACACACACACACACACACACACACACACACACACACACACAGTGGGAGTGAATGACTAGGAGCTCTGTACTGGCCAATCAGCGCCTGGCACGCTTCCCGCTTCGACGTGGACGATGCTTTATCAGCGCGACCACTGGCGGTTCTGTGCTGTTCGTTGATAACAGCTGAATGCGCCATTCACTTTCCTCCATCTGATACGAACCTGTTCGATGCATTAGTCAAAGCTCTCATATGCACGAATTATGAGTTTTGTTCCCTCGTCTGTATTCTGCTTTTGTCGAACGCATTTAGAATGAGATCTGTAATTTTTTTATACAGAAGTCTGTGGATTGCTGTGTTATAAAAGTTAAATTACGTGTTTGTATTGGTAGCACTGTCAAAAACAGTATCGTATCGTTTCATAGTAAAAACACGCGTTGTATGTCGATGTGCTAACGTTTTTCCAAGGAAAAAAGGAAAAGTGACGAATAGATTGATAAATCTCTCAAAAAGTGAAGTATGACACCAGAACGAAGTGTTTTTAAGAAACGTGGGTTTCATGGTAATAGATTTTCGAATAAAGGGAAACATTGTGTTCAACATGGGGCGAGTAAACTTAAGGACAATGAGATACAGGCAAACTTGTCAGTATCTAGAGAAACACCCATTAATGCTTCAAGGATTAAAATAAAACGTTGTGATACACAGTTTTCTCAAAACGAAAGTGGTCTAAGTGGTAGGTTAGGTTATATTCTGATGTATTTACACATCTTAGCACGGGTGTTAGGTGAATGTGTGTGTTGTAAAATGTGGAGGGCCAGTTAGTTTACATGAAGACAGTGAGGTATCAAATGGACTGGACAGGAAACTTATCATTAATTGTGCCAGTTGAAAATATACGGATTCATTTTGGAATTCTCCTAAGTGTAAAGATAATTATTATGAAGTAAATGTTAGGTGTTTTTTTTTTGGATTGAGAGCTATTGGCAAAGGACACACTGCAGCAGAAACAAAGTGTGCCGTGATGAATATGCCACGCTCACCTTGTAGAATCGACAAGTATACAGGATTTATTGGAGCTGCTGTGGAATCTGTTGCATTGTGAGTCAATGAAGGGTGCTGCAAACGAAGCTGTTAAAATAAATGATGATATGACTGACATACCAGTAGCTTTTGATGGCACTTGGCAGAAGCGTGTTTACAGTTCTAAGAATTCTGTTGCTACGGTGACCAGTGTGAATAATGAAAAAGGTTATAGATTTCCAGATTTTAACCAAACATTGTTATAAGTGTAAGTCATGGAATGAAGCAGGGCATACCTGTGACAGAAATTATGAAGGAACAAGTGGTGGTATGGAGGCCTTTGTGGCTACTGAAGTTTTTAGTCGATCTGTGAACGAAGTGGGAGTGTGTAACACTAAGTTCGTAGGTGATGGAGACTCAAAAGCATATAACAGTGTAGAAGCCGCTCAGCCTTAAGGTGAGAAGATTATCGCAAAACTGGTATGTGTTGGTCATATCCAGAAGAGGATGGGCAACAGGTTGAGGAAGTTGAAAAAAAGTTTGAGAGACAAGAAGCTTTCTGATGGTGAAACCATAAGAGGCACGCTGACAGACAAAATGACTGATGAACTACAACAGTATTTTGGGATGGCCATTGGAAATAATACTGAGGATTTGTTCAAAATGAAGCAGGCAGACTACCTTCTCCTACAGTCAACTCCTGGACCTGATTCATACTGCAATTACTGCAATGCCCAGTACTCAAACAGTCCATACAGGCATAAACATTCCATACCAGCAGCAGTCATGGGTATCATATTGAAACTTCTTTATTCAAATGAGTGTTTCTGTACTTAAATGGCAGAATGACAGAGTTGATGAAACGTCTACGTTATTTGATTCTGAAACATCTGAGTAGTACTTAACGCACTGAGCCTACTTTCTCTTTACTTTTTCCTATCATGTCCACATTGACCCACAATATTCTAGCGCAACGCAATCTGACTGCTCAAAAAAATTGCAACCTGGCTTCAAATAATTAATCAAAAGAATGGCCCTGACTAAAAAGAAATCTTAACAATAACCAATAACCTATACATTTCATTAAGCACTTATTTCACAAAAATCTTCAAAACGCGAACTACTGCAATACAGTGAACGTCAGTTCTGCCAGCTAAATAAAAAGATTCTAACTACTAAAGCCACTAACCACTAATAAGCATGTGGTCAGCAAAGGAAAGATTTTGTTGCAAATCAAATAATGTTATTTTTTACCTTAATAATGTGACATCCAGTTCAAACACGAATAGAAATCGTCATTGACATCTAGTACAAAGGTATATAATCATTAATAACATTCAATCTCCAAGTCGAACATGTACAGATCGTTAGCCTACGCTAACACTTCAGACCTCTACCGTCCATCAATGCTAACTTCTCATATCTAACATTCATCACTGCTGGCTCTTCACCTCGAACTGCCCAACAGCACTTCCATCACTGCTGGCGACTTAACTTGCAACTGCCCAACACTACTGGCGATTAACTTCCAACAACGAGTCCAACCAGCCACAGAGTCTCTTACAAAGAAAGCGCAGTCAGAGATCCAGTGCAATGCGCTACACAGCGGTGCCGGCGCAGAAGCAGCCCACTTAGAATAGAACCTATTTACAGAGACCTGGCAAATCCTGAATTACTGAAGAAATGTCTGCATGGTCAGACTCAAAATCTCAATGAGTCGTTCAATAATCCTATACGGACTCGCTTACCAAAAAATGTTCTTGTTGGAATGAAGACACTAAAGTGGGGTGGTCAGTGATGCTGTTATTGCTTTTAATGATGGCAACGTTGGTAGGGTGAAAGTGCTTCAGCATATGGGAATTAAACCTGGAGCATACTGCATCAGAGAACTTGAACGGATAGACAAGGTTTGCATTGATAATGCAGAGTGTGCACCACTACGGAGTCCAGAAAGAAAGGGAAAAAAAAAAAATTGGCAAAAGATCAAGAGGGTAATATACAGTATGGTGTACGGTGCTTCTGAGTGACTAAAAATAAAAATATATTAAGTGAGTTACAGTCTTTCGAAAATTAAGAAGCCGTTC
Organism: Schistocerca gregaria; assembly: GCF_023897955.1. Taxonomy (NCBI): domain Eukaryota; kingdom Metazoa; phylum Arthropoda; class Insecta; order Orthoptera; family Acrididae; genus Schistocerca; species Schistocerca gregaria. The sequence goes on along the minus strand of NC_064926.1, from coordinate 308,054,734 downwards.
CTGTAAAATTACATTTTCTGTTGCATTTTCCCCTTAATCTCAAAAGCCACTTCCAGTAGATTATTTACGTTTTCAGGGAGTAATAACATACATATCCTGAACTAAAAGAAGTAGATAATGTTATTCCACTATTGGCCATTAAAATTGCTACACCACGAAGATGTCGTGCTACAGACGCGAAATGCAACTGACAGGAAGAAGCTGCTGTGATATGCAAATGATTAGCTTTTCAGAGCATTCACACAAGGTTGGCGCCCGTAGCGACACCTACAACGTGCTGACATGAAAGTTTCCAACCGATTTCTCTTTCACAAACAGGAGTTGATTGGCGTTGCCTGGAGAAACGTTGTGATGCCTCGTGTAAGGAGGAGAAATGCGTACCATCACGTTACCGACTTCGATAAAGGTCGGATTGTAGCCCATCGCGATTGCGGTTTATCGTATCGCGACATTGGTGCTCGCATTGGTCGAGTTCCAATGACTGTTAGCAGAATATGGAATCGGTGAGTTCAGGAGGGTAATAGGGACGCCGTGCTGGATCCCAACGGCCTCGTATCACTAGCAGTCGAGATGACAGGAATCTTATCCGCATGGCTGTAACGGATCGTGCAGCCACGTCTCGATCCCTGAGTCAACGACAACGTTTGCAAATGGCTCTGAGCACTATGGGACTTAACTTCCGAGGTCATCAGTCCCCTAGAACTCAGAACTACTTAAACCTAACTAACCTAAGGACGTCACACACATCAATGCCCGAGGCAGGATTCGAACCGCAACCGTAGCAGTCGCGATTCCAGATTGTAGCGCCTAGAACCACTCGTCCACCCCGGCCGGCACAACGTTTGCAGCAGTATGGACTATCAGGTCGGAAACCATGGCTTCGGTTACCCTTGACGCTGCATCACAGACAGGAGCGCCTGCGATAGTGTACTCAACGAGGAACCTGGCAAAACGTTATTTTTTCGGATGAATCCAGGTTCTGTTTACAGCATCATGATGGTCGCATCCGTGTTTCGCGACATCGCGGTGAACGCACATTGGAAGCGTGTATTCGTCATCGCCATACTGGCGTATAACCCGGCGTGATGGTATGGGGCGCGACTGGTTACACGTCTCGGTCTCTTGTTCGCATTGACGGCACTTTGAACAGTGGACGTTACATTTGAGTTGTGTTACGACCCGTGGCTCTACCCGTCATTCGATCCCTGCGAACCCCACATTCCAGCAGGATAATGCACGGCCACATGTTGCAGGTCCTGTACGAGGCCTTTCTGGATACAGAAAATGTTCGACTGCTGCCCTGGCCAACACATTCTCCAGATCTCTCACCAATTGAAAACGCCTGGTCAGTGGTGGCCGAGCAACTGGCTCGTCACAATACACCAGTCACTACTCTTGATGAACTGTGTTATCGTGTTGAAGCTGCATGGGCAGCTGTACCAGTACACACCATCCAAGCTCTGTTTGACTCAATGCCCAGGCATTTCAAGGCCGTTATTACGGCCAGAAGTGGTTGTTCTGGGTAATGATTTCTCAGGATGTATGCACCCAAATTGCGTGAAAATGTAATCACATGTCAGTTCTAGTATAATATATTTGTCCAATGAATTCCCGTTTATCATCTGCATTTCTTCTTGGCGTAGAAATTTTAATGTACAGTAGTGTGTAACTAGAATTATCTAGGATAACGTACAAAAAAGTACACAAAATTTTAACCGTGTAACTAAATAACTGTATTTCCTAAAGCTGTGGCTGAAATGCAATTATTTTAGTTCAGTAGACTCAGAACATACAGTTTAATGCCCTGTAGTTTCGTGTCAATGGGTACAGTGGTTCCTGAAATACAGGGAAGCCAAGTCACTAAATGTACCACTGCCGGGATAGGGCGTTCCAACTCCCCGTCAAGCGGCACCCGAACCGACGCTGTCTGCTGGCGGAGACGGCGCCGTGAGGGCTGGCTGGCTGGCTGGCTGGCTGGCGTACCGTACCGTCTGCCGTGCGGACCTGAGCGCGCGCACGCCGGATATCCTGCTTCGGCACAGCACAGCGGCCGTGCCCGCTGCCTACCGGCCGTCGGCCGCAGGTGGACGCAACCGGCGACGTCTGACAAGTGCGGCGCTCGTCCCTGGCTGCGCCAGTGCCAGCTGACCGAGGGGAGGCTCAGTGCAACTGTTTGTTACCGGCGCTGCACAGGCCGTCTCATAATAATGATGCGGGTCAAGCTACACGAACATACTCGTTCAAGTCACGTTAATATGTCGACCGCCAACGTTAGACGTTATGTCCAATAACCACTCACAGGCGGCAGGTGGCAGTACAAGCTGTGCAGGGTATATAAAGCGCATTGGAGGACGAGGAGAACAGTGCATCCTTCCTCGTAATGGAAAAACGTAGTGATTTATCTGACCTTCAGAAAGATACACTGTGTGATCAAAAGTATCCGGAGACCTGGCTCAAAATGACTTAAGAGTTCTTGGCACCCTCCATCGGAAATGCTGGAATTCAATGTGGTGTTGGCCCACCGTTAGCCTTCATGACAGCTTCCACTCTTGCAGGCAAACGTTCAGTCAGGCGCTGGAAGGTTTCTTGGGGAATGACAGCCCATGCACTGAGGAGAGAGGTATTGATGTCAATCGGTGAGGCCTGGCACGAAGTCGGCGTTCCAAAACATACCAAAGGTGTACTATGGGATTCAGGTCAGGAGTCAGTGGAGGCCAGTCCATTACAAACCGTGCATTATGAACAGGTGCTAGATCGTGTTGATGGATGCAGTCGCCATGCCGGAATTGCTCTTCAACAGTGGGAAGCAAGAAAACGCTTTAAACATCCATGAAGGCATGTGCTGTGTTAGTGCCACGGAAAACAAGGAGTGCAAGCCCCCCTCCATGAAAAACAAGACCACACCACACCACCACGGCCCCCGAATTTTACTGTTGGCACTACACACGCCGGCAGATGACGTTCACCTGGTATTCGCCATACCCACACCCAACCATCGGATCGCCACATTGTTTACCGTGATTTATCACTCCACACAACTTTTTGCGCTGTTTAATCATACCATGTTTACGCTCAATAGTCCGCCCTGGTAGCTGAGTGGTCAGCGCGACGGAACATCATACCTAACGGCCCGGGTTCGATTCCCGGCTGGTTCGGAGATTTTCTCTGCTTAGTGATTGGTTGTTGTGATGTCCTTATCATCGTCATTTCATCCCCATCGACACGCAAGTCACCGAAGTGGCGTCAACTCCAAAGACTTGCACCAGGCGAACGGTCTACCCGACGGGAGGCCCTAGCCACACGGCATTTCCAGTGAGCTCAATACACCAAGCGAGGCGTCGTTTGGCGTTTACCGGCCTGATGTGTAGCTTATGAGCAGCCGCTCGACCATGAAATCCAAGTTTTCTCACCTCCCGCTTAACTGTCACAGTACTTGCAGTGGTTTCTGATGCAGTTTGGAATTCTTGTGTGATCGTCTATATATAGATTTCTGCCTAATACGCGTTACGACCATTTTCAACTGTCGGCGGACTCTGTCAGTCAGCAGACGAAGGTCCACCTGTACGGTTTTGTGCTGTACCTGTCCCTTCACGTTTCCACTTCACTATCACATCGGAAACAGCGCACCTAGGGATGTTTAGGAGTGTGGAAATCTCGCATACAGACGTATGAAACAAGTGACACCCAATCACCTGACCACGTTTGAAGTCCCCATTCTGCTCTCTCACGGTGTCTAATGACTACTGAGGTCGCCGATATGGAGTACCTGGCAATAGGTGGCAGCACAATGCACCTAATGTGAAAAACGTATGTTTCTGCGGGTGTCCGGATACTTTTGATCTTATAGTGTGTGATCATTGCCTCTCTGGCCAAGGGTAGAAACAGTTCTGAAGCAGGCATGTTTGTAAAGTGTTTGCCTGTCGCCGTGCTTAAAGTATACAGAGCATGGGGAAAAAATCGCACTATCCAGAACCAGCGACGAGGAAACTGTAGTGGATCACGGACCATATATGACAAGCTTGAACGACGACTGCGGAGATGTGTACCGGAGAGTAGACGTGCAACTGTTGAGCAACTGACTGCCCAGATGAATCAAGGGGTTACCAACAACGTCTCCTCAACGACCGTTTAGTGGACGTTGCTATGTATGGGCCTCTGCAGCAGGTGGCTGGCTCGTGAACCCATGCTGACCGCTGTTTATCAGCTATGAAGTCTGGAATTTGGACGTCCACTGAGTGGCGATAGGCGGCCTTTTGAGATGAATTACGTTTAATGCTCCATCGGACAGATCGTCGTTGGCGTGTGCTGTGTGAAACATCTAACAAAGAGGGGGGGGGGGGGGGGATTATGATGTGAGGTATGTTTTCGTGGCATTCCCTGAGTGACCCCGTCATTCTGCAAGGCACAGTGGATCAACGAAAGTATGCCTCTATTCTTGGGACCATGTTCACTCCTTCATGCAGTTTGATTTTCCTCGACACGGTGGCACCAACCAGCAGGACAATGCAACGTGTGTCAAAGCTTGCTGGGTACGCAGGTGGTTCAAATATCACGCCGCGGTGTCTCAGGCGCCTTGCCACGGTTCGCGCGGCTCCTCCCGTCGGAGGTTCGAGTCTTCCCTCGGGCATGGGTATGTGAGTTGTCCTTAGCGTTAGTTAAAGTTAGATTAAGCAGTGTGTAAGCCTAGGGACTGATGCCCTAACAGTTTGGTCCCATAGGACCTTCCCACAAATTTCCAAAACTTTTTCGAATAGCACCAGGATTAGTTTACAGTGCTCACCTCGCCACCAAACTCCCCGAATATAACCTCAGTCTAGCATCTTTGGAACCACCTCGAACGGTCTGTTCGTGCAATGGGCTCTCGACCTGACCACATAACTGGAGACGGCATGGCTGTCCATCCCTGCTGGTGCCTACCGGAACCTCACTGACTCTCTTCTTGGTCGTCTCGTAGCGGTCCGCAATGTAAAAGGTCGCCATTTAGGCTTTTGACAGGTAGTCACATTAATGTGGCCTGTTTCAAATAGTATCCCTGTTAAGAGGCGATGATGAATACTTGAAGTATGTTATATAATTTCGACATGTAGCATAAATAATACGCTACTGAGCCACATAGATGCTAATTTAAATTTGTGTTTGTTGCTCTAAAAGTCAGCCGTGGTTGAGTGCGGTACGTTTCATTCTCTAACTATTACAGTAGCTGCACAAAATGTACAGAAATTCACGCTTCTGATCTTCGTAATAACCAACTAGTCTGCATGCACAGATATAAACTGTGACGTTCTTTTACTAGGTTAACTACTTCAAGACTTCATCCTGGTTTAAATTTACGTAGCGTGAACTAACATTTTGTGCTTCCCCTAAGCAACGAATTCACAGGTCTGCTCCAGCTAGGCGTAACGCGAACAACGGAAAACGAAGAATTTTAGTTTAGCTGGCTGCGCTTTTAGTTTTAGAAAGATCGTAGTATCCTTATAGAGGAACTTGCTTCGTTACAGGTACTTTCTGATTTGATGCTGAGAAGGAATGAACTCTTATTTCGTGTCTTGTGCTACGTAACTACTGGTATTCAGTTATTTTTCCTAATCTGCTCTTTCAGAGCTACGACTTCAGTGCTCAACAAATTTACAGATGTCGGTGTCGTCTCAGTTAAAACTGCAGACAGTACTTAATAATACCAGTAAACGACACGAGCTGTAAATTGTTTTACTTCTCCATTGATATTTATTCCACTACTAACTACAAGAGAGTAATCACAAGAGCCATCTGTTTATATTCCTCACTTGATATTCCTTGACCGTAAAGTCGAAGAGAATAAGTAATGAATTATACCCGCGTCCTCCAGTTTAGCTACTAAACGAATTTTACGAGGGCAAGTCAAAAAGTAAAGGGACGTCTGAAAAAAGGAATATTTATTGTGATGATAGAAAACTGAAACATGCATTATTTTTCTTCATAACCTCCCTAAATTTCAGCTTACTTTGTCCAAATTTCACTAGTCTTTTGATTCTGTCAGAAAAAAAAAATGTTTTCGGTTGCACCTGTAACCAATGTTGCGCCGCATCAATGACTTCTGCATCGGTTGTAAATCTTCTTCTCTTGAGAGCTTCCTTAAATGTTCCAAAGATATGGAAATCGCTTGGAGTACCGTATGGCGTGTGTTTCAACAGTTCGAAACCCAATTCCTTTAATCTTTTGGCCGTCCGTTAGGCAGAATGTGACCGAGCGTTATCTTGCTGCAGGATGTCACCTGTTCGCAGTTTTCCGCGACGTTTGCATGTAATAGCAGGTTTCAGTTTAATTAGTGACACTTCACAATAGTTCTCACTGTTCTCAGTTTCGCCTCTTTGCTACCACACCTTCCATGTCCCTGAATAGTGTTAGAATAATCTTCCAACTGATGGTTGACGTTTAAATTTCTTAACTTCTGGTGATAATGGGTGTTCCCAAACCGTGCTCGAAACTATATTTTTCAGTTCGTGATGATGCATGTGTCTTCAGTAACGGTTTGCTGTAAAAATCCATCTCCTTCGCTGTGATAAGGGGCCAAATACTTACGAGAGAAGTCCATTCTTTGTGCCTTATGCTGTGCTAACAATTCTTTCGGTACCCATCTTGCACATACTTTCCGAAAATTTAGCCTGTCGTGTAGGATGGAATACGCTGAACCACGACTAATATGTAAAGCATTGGCTATTTCGTCCACTATGATTCGTCTGCTTTCGATCACCATACCCTCAACAACTTCCAAATCGTCTCCAGTTGTTGACGTCAATGGCTTGCCCGGTCTTTCCTCGTCACATAGAGAAGTTCTTCCCCGCGCTCTATCTATTCGTAGATCTTGCTTCGCGATAAACAGCTGTCACCATACTGGGCTTGCATTCGACGAATAACTTCCGCAGGTTTAAAAACTTTCATAAACAAAAAGCGAATCACTGCCCCTATTTCCTTCTTGGTGCAGATCGACGCAGGAGTTGCCATGTTACACATTCTGCTACAATACAACGACTAACGCGGGAATAAGAGTGACACGCTGTATAGAGTAGTTTCAGATGACGATACTTCAGCCCTGGATACTAGCAGTGTTACTAAACCCCACGGCGAGAAACTGAAGTCCATTTACTTTTTGACTTCCCCTCGTATTTCACCCAGTTCAGTCATACGCAACAATTAAGTGATAACTTTGCAAAAGTAGTTACATTCCCAGACCTACGGAAGTACTGTTTATCTAACTGGGAAAAATAGTCCGTTTCACTTCTGCTACGTTACTATTAAGGCGCCGTAGGCGATCAAACAATTTGCCAAACTTCACTTGCTTTTCAGATTATTAGTCAGTGTGCTGCTTTGTTTGACGAGTTTGTCACACATCGACTGTGATTGAGAGAAATTTTAATTGATAACCGATTTGATATACAAGTTTGACCGTGTACGCAAGCGTGTGTCAAACCATAGTTGGCTGCTTGCCGGACATCGGATCTGACGAATGTTGATGTTTCGCCGCTGGTTTTGAGCGAGAAAGATCAAAAGAGTTTATGGACAGAAACAAAAGACCATTGGCACTCGCGAAAATGGTAGAGTTGTTGCTTCTTTGCCTCCCAAATATTACCCAGCAAGACGTTAAGAAGAAAATCTATATTCTACGCGCGACGAACAAACGGAAGTATGATAAAATAAAAAAAATCGTAACTCCAGCTCTTTCTGGACGATTTGTATGTATTTTTTGAATTTCCATTTTTAGAGGACCAAGTAGAAAAGGAAGTCGGTATTAGTACAATCGAAAATCACGCAATTAATGTTTAATTAGTGTCAGTATATGAATTTAGCGTCGTCAAATGTTTTATATACAGAAAATTTTTATAAATTTTATGCAACGCCGTTATTACAAGCATTTTTTGCTATGGAATTGCTCCAGCTGTAACGAAGTATTCACTAAAACGCTTTCGAACTTGTTTTGCCTTTCATATAAAATTTGCTGCTTTATGTGGTTGAACTTGAAACATGTCATTTGGACATATTCTCTGTGAAACAGGTGTAATATTACCGGTAGCAAAATCTTCATTATTTACACTGACGTGTAGTTTGATGAACTTAGTTGCTATTGTTTGACAGACCCATGGAAACAAATAGTGAATTTTACAAACAAGTTTTCAGTAACAGAAGCTTGCTGCTTGTTTTGCAAGAGTGATAAGCTTCGCCCGTTTCAATAAAAGTCGCTTGTTGCCATAAAAGTGATGTTAGACACAGCTTTGACAAAAACTAGTATTCTCTCTATTAGTGTACTCAAAACGGCAGGAAACCGAATGATTGACGATTACGCTCATTACAATGATATTGTAACAATATGTTTATGGTTTATGACTTCAGGCGCCAATCTAGGGACACAGCATCGATACTCATCAGCAATACCGGTTGGTTGGTCGATTCGTGGAAGAGGACCAAACAGCGAGGTCATTCGGTCACTTCGGATTAGGGAAGGGTAGGGAAAGAAGTCGGTCGTGCCCATTCAAAGGGACAATTACGGCATTTGCCTGAAGCGATTTAGAGAAATCACGGAAAACCTAAATCAGGATCGTCCGACGCGGGTTTGGACCGTCCTCGCGAATACGAATCCAGCGTACTAACCACTGCGCCACCTCGCTCAGGTAACACTACTGTTAGCACACTTTAGTTCTCGAGTGACTCCTTCCGCTCATTTCATGCCTTTTTCCCACAACTACGCTCCAAAATGCTCGACGGTCCCTGTTCGTCAGTATATCCAGGTATTGCTTCTCTACTGGCCATACACTACTTCCTGCCTCTTTTTATACTAGCGGGTTCACCTCTCGTGTCATCTAGTGATCAATTACACAGTACATATGGGTGTTCAGATACTTTTGATCCGATAGTGTATTTGTTGTTGGTTAGTTACGTACTGAACTGAAAAGTTTCGTCGCCATTCTCCAGCCCAGGCCGCAGAAAGTTTATTCAGTCGCACGCGGGCGTCTGACATTTGACTTTTCCTCACTAAAGAGAACGGCGCGCCATAAATGCAACAGTGAAACTTAATTTTGGCATTTAGGCCAACAGTAGCTTTCATCCAGTTAGCTGACCATCTCTCCTGGGAGTTTATCCGCGGCGCTAGGCCACTTGTGTGGGCGGCCCCTTTATGTACCCGTTCCTCACTTCGCAGTCCAAATAGGATTACTCCGTTTCTGTACCTGTGGCGTTTTCATACCGTCGCCGCGCTCCAGAAGTATCATTTCTCAACACTGTCGTACTGCTCAGAACTCTGAAAGCTATTTGCAGCAACAAATTATTTACATACTGAAATGGCGTCCGGTCACATCTTAACGTATTTCATTGACTAAGGTAGTGTGTAGTGGCTGCGCTTTACTTGTCAGGTCGTTCTTCCGAAATGCACTTAAGTGTTGTATGAAGCACAGTAGAACAACGAAAAGTATCCTCACGCAAAGGCTCATTACCTACAACGTCTATACGTAGTTAACCAATTAAAAGTGAAATGGCCACAAAAGTCTGGATGAAGAAATCCGGCGAGTGGAAAACTAGTACACAGTAATGTTACTCTAATATAGAGCTACGTTTTCTAACAAATACGTAATTACAGAGAGAACCTAAAATAACACAAAAAGATCATCGGTGAACACACACAAACGGTTTACACTCTATAGATGTGGGATTTCGTTGTTTTCCTGCGGCCTGTGAACTGACTTCTCCAGGCACTTGTAACGGAAACTGCAGTGGATGGTTCAAATAGCTCTGAGCTCTATGGGACTTAACATCTTAGGTCATCAGTCCCCTAGAACTTAGAACTACTTAAACCTAACTAACCTAAGGACATCACACACATCCATGCCCGAGGCAGGATTCGAACCTGCGACCGTAAACTGCAGTGGAATGTAGATTTTGTCATACCGAGCAGCTTTGAACTTCTTCACATAGCCATAAACCTGCAGAAGTGGAAGAAGCGGTTAGAACTTTAAACAATTCCCAGCATTAGCCAGAGATTGATCACGAATTTTTTTTACCGCGAGTTACTTGACCAAAACACTCAGAAAATAACAGTGAACGACCTCCCAAAATATTTTCATTGGAGTTCTCATTAATCCTGTGTAAGAGTTAAAAGTGCACTGTCCCAAAACTGCTACCTCACATTTCAACTTCATGAGAATAAAAGGGCTTCGGTTGGTACTCCGCTGCTCAGTACTTGCCGCTCGAGCGTTAGGCGGCTGCAGCGAGGGCGAGCGACTGACGAACTACCGGTCCGAGCGAAAGTTTAAATGCTGTGCTTTCAGAAGGTGGCAACTGCGTATTAACAAAATTACGGTCCCAACTTTCGCACAGGATCGTTTGCGGGGGCTGACATCGTGCAAGTGTGATCTTTTCTCCTTAAAATATGAGGTCAATTGGTGATGTTTCCGTGTAAGATAAAACGTACTTCCTCTCTGTCCTTCTTTATACGGCACAGAGAAAATGTTGGCTATTCCAAAGCCGCCAGGGATGGCCGAGCGGTTCTAGGCGCTTCAGTGTCGAACCGCGCTGCTGCTACGGTCGCAGGTTCGAATCCTGCCTCGGGCATGAGTGTGTGTGATGTCCTTAGGTTAGTTAGGTTTAAGTAGTTGTAAGTTCTAGGGGACTGATGACCTCAGAAGTTAAGTCCCATAGTGCTCAGATCCATTTGCACCATTTTGCTATTCCAAATGAATGCACGTCCTGATGTGAAAGGAACATCTTTATCCTCAAAAGCCGTGGAAACAGCTACTACCTATGCGCCAAAAGTTAACATACAGTTCCAGTTACAGAAATCGTAGCGGGCCCTGTTTTTGTATACTATAAAGTACGGCCAACAGGAAATCGTTTTATTTTATTAGCGTAGGTCAGTCTTGTTAACTGCAAATAGTGTGTACCTAGCAGAAGAGCTGCAGTTCGCGGCGTTTAAACGGTAGTAAACGATTCAGCCCGCTTTGCCTCTAAATTATAGCTCAAAAAAAAAAAAAAAAAAAAAAAAAAAAGTTTCAAATGGCTCTGAGCACTATGGGACTTAACATCTGAGGTCATCAGTCCCCTAGACTTAGAACTACTTAAACCTAACCAACCTAAGGACATCACACACATCCATGCCCGAGGCATGATTCGAACCTGCGATCGTAGCAGTCGTGCGGTTCCGCACTGAGCGCCTGAGGCGTTGTTTCATTTGGAACGAACTCTGATCTCACTATGCCTTCAACCATAGGTCCAAGTATCATCCCCAATAACAATTGTGGTTCAAATGGCACTATGGCACTATGGGACTTAACATCTGAGGTCATGAGTCCCCTAGACTTGGAACTACTTAAACCTAACCAACCTAAGGACATCACACACATCCATGCCCGAGGCATGATTCGAACCTGCGACCGTAGCGGTCACGCGGTTGCAGACTGTAGCGCCTAGAACCGCACGGCCACTCCGGCTGTCAAATTTTAGCTCATTTCTTCAATATTTATGTGGGAAAGGTTTTAACGCCAACATTAACAAGTGCCGCATCATTGTACTCGACATCTCAAGAGCATTCTAATGACGTTCAGAAAAGTATAACGTTCCATTTTAAAAATTTATACGAGCTTCAGTATCTCGTTTCATACAAGCCTAAGTATTTTAGTTACGCAACAAGATTAACTGCCCATCTGCTTACTATCATTAGTCGAAAAGCTCGTTTCGATATCTTGAATCGCCCACAAAATACGACAGGTTCAAATGGTTCAAATGGCTCTGAGCACTGTGGGACTTAACTTCTGAGGTCATCAGTCCCCTAGAACTTAGAACTACTTAAACCTGACTAACCTAAGGACATCACACACATCCAGCAGGATTCGAACCACCGACCAGGGCCCGTGTTGCCGCGGCAGCCTCGCCAGCGGCGAAGTCCCGTTCAAGGTCAACCGCCTAGCGAGCAAACCAGAGTGCAATTAAAAAAAAAAAAAAAAAATCACGAGCGGTCTGGTGCGACCCATAACCAACACAATCAATATTTTTTTTAGAAAGGAAATAAGGAAAGTAGATTAGGAACTTTATTGTCTATAATAAATCATAAAATCTCCATTGGTTTTTATTTTACAATTTCCACTACCAACTTTGGCCCATATAAAAAGGTATTCATCAGCATTTAATTTCTTCTTCTTTCTCGTACTCAAAACAAATGGCATGCTTGGAACAAGCCTTCAAACTGCGATAGACAGGTACACTGCGCCGCCAGCGACGACGCCATGCACGTCGCAGAGGCATTGCTGTAGCGGTCGCGCGGTTCAAGACTGTAGCGCCTAGAACCGCTTGGTCGCCCCGGCCGCAAAATGCGAGAGGTTGTACGCCTTGACGCAAATCACTCTGTGTGACTCGGCCTTCAACTCACAACTTTATTGACAAATAAAAAAATATTGACCTGGTAATTATTTTCTTCGCGATCGAGTGACTCCGTAACGGTCTTGATATGTGGGAGAGCGTAAGTCCATCCCCTAATTACCAAAAAGACCCCCCTCTCCCCTCCGCCATCACCACGCCACTCTCGATAATTTAAACAACCGAACTCGGTGAATAAAACAGCTTGCAACGTCTGATTACTTTACATACACGGTCCGTTCACATTAAGGTGACCACCGTCTATATTCGACGTCAGCTTGCAATAACCGCTGACAGACGGCAGACTAGCAGTGGATGGTACGTAACATGTATCTTCGGGGTTTGGGGGGACGACGTGAAAAACCGTGCAGTGATTTCGTAACGCGGAAATGTGTTTTACCTGGCGTCCAAAAGGGTACGATCATTGGCTTGCGGGACAATCGTGGAAGCGTTTCCCGTTTGCGTGCCGCCGTTGCTACAGTACACCGTCCATGGCAAAATGGCGCTCTGCAAAAACGGCGCCGAGGCAAGCGTGATACACCGTGGGCCGTAGATGACAGAGGTGAATGACGTCTGCGGAGTTGTGTATGGGCCAATAGAAGTGCAGCTTTTGAGCAACTAACCGCCTAGATGAACCAACAAGCTACCAACAGTGTTTCCTCAACGACCGTTCAGCGAACGTTGCTGCGTATGGGCCTTCCCAGCAGGCACCTGATTCATGTCCCCATGCTGACGGCTGCTGACGGAATTTGCAAGCAGACACCACACTGCACGTCCTATGATTGGCGACAAGAGGCCCTTTCAGATGAGTCACGTATTATGTTCCATCGGACCCTAAGCAAACACCGTGCAACAATCGTTGGAAGGGTTCAGATCGGAGGCGGGAGCGTTAAGGTCTCAACCGAGAAACCTGGTGCAGTAGACCACGGCACTGGAGTCAACATAGCCCCACGCTCCTGTCAGTACCTTCAAGAACCTCATTGATTCTCTTCCTACACGTCTCGCAGCGGTCCATGCTGCAAACTCTCGTTATTCACACTTTTGACAGTAGTCACATAAGTGTGACTCTAGCGTGTGTAAATTAATGCGTTAAATGTTTGACGTCAAGCATCTGAAGAATTTTTGGTTGAAGGTGTAAAAACTAAAAACTAAACTTAGCTCCCCTGAACAGACCATGAATGCCCAACGGTACCGACCGGCCGCCGTGTCATCCTCAGACCATAGGCGTCACTGGATGCGGATATGGAGGGGCATATGGTCAGCACACCGCTCTCCCGGCCGTCTGTCAGTTTACGAGACCGGTGCCTCTACTTCTCAATCAAGGAGCTCCTCAGTTTGCCTCACAAGGGCTGAGTGCACCCCGCATGCCAACAGCGCTCGGCAGACCGGATGGTCACCCATCAACTACTAGCCCAGCCCAACAGCGCTTAGCTTCGGTGATCTCACGGGAACCGGTGTTACAAGTGCGGCAAGGCCGTTGGCGGTTGAAGGTGCAGAGCCCTAATTATGTTGGTTCTGCTAACGGGTGTCCAGAATGTGAGGACGAATTTGAATTTTGCGCCATTTTGTCACATGACGGGTAGCAGGAGTAATTTTTTCATGTTTGTTATTTGCGGTCCTTTCCATTAGTAGCCTTATAGCGTTTGAGTGAGCATTGTTGTTTGTTGTTTATTTTCATCGTGGAGCAGACGACAACTCAACAAAGTACCAAAGAGATAAAAAGTTATTACAAAAACAGTGAAATTCCCACGGCAACCGTTCGTGGATTGCGTGTGACACTCGGGCTTAACGCTGCTCCAACCAATCAGCAGCTCGGAAGTTGATCCGGAAGTTTGAGACCAGTGGTTATGTTTCAAACGTTAAGAAAACGGGACGACCGCGTTCTATTCGAGCACAACAAAACGTTGCTGTCCTGCGTGACAGTGTGACCGTAAGCCCGAGAAAATCTGTTCGCCGACGAGCTCAGCAATTGAATTTATCAACAAGTTCACTGCCTGAAATCCTTTCAAATGATCTGATAATCCATGTGTACAAGATTCAATTCACACAAGAGTTGCCGGTCTTGTGGCCGAGCGGTTCGAGGCGCTTCAGTCCGGAGCCGCGCGTCTGCTGCGGACGCAGTTTCGAATCCTGCCTCGGGCTTGGATGTGTGTGATGTCCATACTTTAGTTAGGTTTAAGTACTTCTAAGTCTAGGGGACTGATGACCTCAGATGTTAAGTCCCATAGTGCTTAGTCATTTTGAACGCAAGAGTTGAAGCGTGCACAACATGGAAAGAGACATCGATTTGCTCAATGGGTGTTGGGTCGAAAAAGGAGAACGAGAATTTCACAAAAAAGAATAATTTTCTCAAATTAAGCGAACTGCCACCTCGAAGGGTACGTCAATAAGCAGACCTGCAGAATTTGGGGTAACAAAAACCCGCGAGTGCCTGTGGAAGATGAGATGCATCAGCGACGCACGATTGTGTGGCGTGGGTTTCAGGCGGGAGGAGTGATCGGTCCGTACTTTTTCGGAAACGATGAGGGAGCCTCCGTCACTGTGAATGACGACCGTTAACGACACGTGCTTTCTGATTGGTTTTTCCCTCTTATTGATGTTGTTGTTGTTGTGGTTTTCAGTCCTGACACTGGTTACTGGTTTGATGCAGCTCTGTCTTATTGATGAAAATGACGAATTTTGATTTCAGCAAGATGGCACGACATGTCACACAGCCCATGAAACGATTGCCCTGCTGAATGAAAAGTTTCCAAAAAAATTATCTGTTTACGTGGCAACCAGGAATGGCATGCCAGAGCGTGCGGATTTCTGAAATCAAAAGTGTACGTGAGTGCACCACAAACAATACAACAATTGAAGTATGAAATTAAAAGGGTTATTAACGCCATCCCACCGCATGTTGTGAGCGCTTCATCGAGTACTTCAATGAATGCATTGCTCGTTGCCGCGCGACCTTGGGTGGTCATATGGAGGATAGAATTTTTCAAAGAAAAGGTCAGGAAATACTTGATGTGTTTTCTTAAATTACATTTTCAATGATTTTGTGCGTTCTATTGCACTTTAATATTCGTCCCTACCTCCCAGACACACTGTAGTTCGGAAGTTTTTTCGCCCGTAGACTAATGAGCAAGTCAAAACTAAAACTGCATTTCATTGAGACGCCAGTATAATACCCTCTGTTTCCAATCTGAGTAAAACAGAAATGATTTCTGGCGTTCCCCAAGTTAGTGTTATAGGACCTTTGCTGTTCCTTATCTATATTAACGACGTTGGAGACAATCTGAGCAGCCTTCTTCGGTTGTTTGCAGATGACGCTGTCGTTAATCGACTAATAAAGTCATCAGAAGACCAAAACAAACCTCAAAACGATTTAGAAAAGATATCTGAATGGTGCGAAAAATGGCAGTTGACACTATATAACGAAAAGTGTGAGGATCATACACATGAGTGCTAAGAGGAACTCGTTAAACTTCGGTTACACGATAAATCAGTCTATTCTAAAAGCCGTAATTCAACTAAATACCTAGGTATTTCAAGTACGAACAACTTAAATTGGAGGGAACACAGAAAATTTTGTGGGGAAGGCTAACCAAAGACTGCGTTTTATTGGCAGGACACTTAGAAAATGTAACAAATCTGCTAAGGAGACTGCCTACACTACGCTTGTCCGTTCTCTTTTAGAATACTACTGCGCGGTGTGGGATCCTTACCAGATAGGACTTACGGAGTACATCGAAAAAGTTCAAGGAAAGGCAGCACGTTTTGTACTATCGCGAAATATGGGAAAGAGTGTCACAGAAATTATACAGGATTTGGGCTGGACATAATGAAAAGAAGGCTTTTTTCGTTGCGACGGAATCTTCTCACGAAATTTCAATCACCAACTTTCTCCTCCGAATGCGAAAATATTTTGTTGACACCGACTTACGTAGGGAGGAACGATCACCGAGATAAAATAAGGGAAATCAGAGCTCTTACAGAAAGATAAAGGTGTTCGTCCTTTCCGCGCGCTATACGAGATTGGAATAACAGAGAATTGTGAAGGTGGTTCGATGAACCCTGTGCCAGGCACTTAAATGTGATTTGCGGAGTATCCACGTAGATGTAAAATCTGAAGTAAATCTCCTAAAATGAGTGTCGTACAACGAAACAGTTTTGCGGCAGATACGTTCAGTGATACGTGGGTACTGTGTGGAATATTTGTTGCGTACAGAGTTAGTAGTAAAGATGCAATAAATTGAAACGACTCGTATGATGCTCATGTTCTACGGCTTGAGCAGCGAAAGTATAGCAAGCGATAAACTTTTTTTCCCTTTAATTATTTTGTGGAGGATAGGCGCGAAAAAGAAATGTTGAAAAGGTTCGAAATTGCGTGTAATGCTTGTTGGAAGTCACCAAGTGTTCTCGTTCTCAAATACTGGATGAATATGGTGTGAATAATTTGCACGCCGTGAGTTAAGCTGACTTAAGGTTTCTGACTTTAGCACATATTGTGTTAAAAGTTTAACACGAGATTATACCTCTTAATGTCTTAATGAGTAGATTATTAAAGCATTTTAAAATTTTAATTTCTGCCTATAATTGCATGAAATGCTGAACATCAAATTTATTTTGCCGCGGTAAGCCGTTAGATAGGCGCTCTTCAACTCGGGCCGGTGTTATTACCCGATTAGTAATACAGATTGGCGTGTAATTCATGGATTTTCATAATGTGATGATGGAATTTAATCTACGAATCGCGATATAAACATTACTGCATGGAATACATCGCGACTGCGCGGCCGCACCAGATGTTAATAACGTTAGATGCTTCGTGCCGCTGCTATTCTGAGAAGGTACCCACATCCTCTGCCTTGCTTTTTATGTTGAAAGCTAAATGTGTTGCACTTCTCATTGCTAACGTTAACTTGAATATTAGCGTCGTTGTACCTTTATGTGGCGACAGACCGTAAAAACAGATTACCCTTTTCATTCGGGTTGGGCAGTGTGTTTAGTTTCAGCGAAATTTTAATCACGGGCTGCGCTTCAGTTGACTCCATACGCCTCGCATCACGCTTACATCTGCGCAATTGTAGTTAATTCAGCCGCTGTGACAACGTCAAAATTCAGCCAGTGAGTTTTCATTTACAGCAGAAAATAAAAATAACAATTCACAGTTCAGTCTTTAACATAAAATTAACATGGTGACTTTTTAAAATAATAGTGACCATGACAAAATTACATGCGTAATTACATCCAAATGCTCCTTAACGCTTCGCTATGTGCTTAAATAAGCGACTCGCATGAACACTGTTGTGCCTCCATTTTTTCCACCGTTGTTGGTACAGTAATTAAATGGTATCATGATAGAAACTAGATTGAAATGCTGATGATGCTGTGGTGTACGGGAAGGTGTAGTCGTTGAGTGACTATAGGAGGATACAAGATGACTTGGACAGAATTTGTGATTGGTGTAAAGAATGGCAGCTAACTCTAGCTATAGATAAATGCAAATTAATGCAGATGAATAGGGAAAAAACCGTAATGTTTGAATACTCCATTAGTAGTGTAGCGCTTGACACAGTCACGTCGATTAAATTTTTGGTCGTAACATTGCAGAGCGATATGAAGGGGGACAAGCAAGTAATGGCAGTTGTGGGGAAGGCGAGTGGTCGTCATCGGTTCATTGGCAGTGTCTTAGGAAGAAGTGGTTCATCTGTAAAGGAGACCGCTTATAAAACACTAATACGACCTATTCTTGAGTACTGCTCGAGCGTTTGGGATCCCTATCAGGTCGGATTGAGGGAGGCCACAGAAGCAATTCAGAGGCGGGCTGCTAGATTTGTTACTGGTAGGTTTGATCATCACGAGTGTTATGGAAATGCTTCAGGAACTCGGGTGGGAGACTCTGGAGGAAACGAGGCGTTCTTTTCGTGACTCGCTACTGAGGAAATTTAGAGAACCAGCATTTGAGGCTGACTGCAGTACAGTTTTACTGCCGCCAACTTATATATATTTCACGGAAAGACAACAAAGATATGAGAGGTTAGGGCTCGTACAGAGGCATATAGGCAGTCATTTTTCCCTCATTCTGTTTGGGAGTGGAACAGGGAGAGAAGATGCCAGTTGTGGTACGAGGTACCCTTCGCCACGCACCGTCTGATGGATTGCGGAGTATGTGTGTAGATGTAGATGAAGTCGTTGTATACGACGTAGTGAGGGCAAAACAGATTTATAGCTGATTTCTCAGATCAAGGAGTGATTATCATCCTCCTTCCAAGTAAAAGCCCTGTTGACGTCTTGCGATATCCTTGTATTTCTTATACGTTCTATCCATTACTCTCTTCCCTCTGGGTGCATGATTGAATTTTCATATTGTTCTAACACGCGGAAGCCAATTTTGTCATTATTCTAGAAGGTAATCGTGCTAACTGGCTGGTGAACTACCAATAAACCACCGAGTCTTTAAAGACTCGAACTCCCATGTATAAAACAGGTTCAAATGTCTGATTACAAAAGAATCAATGTGTTAAATATATCGTGTTACGCAGGTAAGCGAGGAAAAGTTTTGGAACAATATGACATTAATGCTTAAAGTTCGTTATAAGCCGCAAAGTGCTCTAGTTCTCAAATACTTTATGAATTTGGTCCCGATAATATGACCTTTCTGGTCAAATTGAAGCTGTTGAGATAGGGAAATGTATATTTGCTGTGTTATGGCTATACAACGTAGCGCATAATAATTGTTCAGTCTCAGTGCATGAATGGCAACGGCGCGAGGAGTTCTGCCACCCTCTCAGTGGATCTCTGGTGTCTTTCGTACTAGGAGACAAACAGCTTGGATCCAACAAACAGGCCTTCATCCGTTTGTACTGGCGTTTCATACACCAACGTCTTAACGCAGCCTCAGAGGAAAAGTTCGCAGGTGTGAGATCCGGCGATCGCGCTGACTGTGGGACAAGACCTCCCGTTCCAATCCAACGATGAGGGTACGTTTTGTTCAAGGGCTCGCGGACATTAACATCAAAGTGGGCTGATGCACCGTCGTGTTGAAACCACATCCTTTCGCGGACAACAAGGGGTACAGTCTCCAAGAACTGTGGCAGCACATCTCGCAGCAATACCAGCTAACGTGGTCCAGTCAAATGGGGAGGAAGCAAATAAGGTCCTATTAGGTGACTACGGACAATGCCAGCCCATACGTTGGCAGAGAACCGTTGCTGGTAACGAGTGATGTGGGTGGCGTGTGGATTGTCATCCCTCCAGGCATGGCTGTTGCGGCTGTTGAAGACATCATCACGGGTGAATGAGGCCTCATACTTGAACAAAACAAACTGTACAAGTTCGGCCATACAGCAATGGACAATCCATTGACAGAAGTAAATCCGTTGGTCCCAGTGCTTGCAGATGTACTTAATGATAGGGGTGTAATACCTGTCCCACCAATACTCCTTCGAAGTGTGCGTTTCATGGGCAAATTGACGAGTGCTTATTGCTGGGTGGTCGGCCGCACGATCCAACACTATCTTCTCAAGGTGTGGTGTTCACTTCTCCGAGTTAGAATGACACCTGTTGGGAAAGCGTTCTCTGTAAGTTCGTGCTGGGTGCAACATCTTGCTGCACAGCTCATCAAATGCATGTCTGCCAACTTTCTTGACGAGTAACGTTCCATGTTTGACTATGCGTCATGCACTGTACACAGTAACACACCTCAACATAGACACATCACAAGATGCCTGATACAATGGACAACTGACACCAGGGTTAGTGGTCTGTTTGGAGCACAGGTTAATGCGCCGGTGCTATCTATTCGGTCGTCACATGACACACATGCTGTCAGCTAAGTTGTGTACAGTATGTGTAGTGGTCAGGGATGTACGCCGTTAATCACCCGCTGCTTGTCCAATGTACAACAGCCGCCCGGTAGTTTTGCGAGAGAGTGGCAAAACTGCTTGCGCCATTGCTGTACATGCATTGAGACTGGCTGTCGTCGCTTTGAACAGTTATGGGCTCCACTGTTATCGGGTGTACGCTGTGTATGTCCATAACACGATGAATATGCATTTCCGACCACTGGTTCCCTGTGTCAGTGTAATCGGCTGTGGATCCACTATCATTTGTTTCAATTTGACGTAAAAGATTTGACATACCCTTTATACGCAGTTCTTAGCTGTAGTTAAACTTAATACTTAGTGATTACAATTGCAAATAATTTAAATTGTAAAGATCACATAAGCACCATAAGAACCAAATATTGCGATTTAGTGGCAGAACGCTAGAAAGTGCAACAGTTTTGCTTACAGCTGCAGAGATTGTCTACGCTACGCTTATCCGTCCTCTTCTGGTTTATTGCTGCGCGGTGTGCGGTCCGCAATGGATAAGATCGACGGAGGACATCGAAAAAGTTCAAAATTGATAATAAATTAAGAGAGATCAGAGCTCGCACGGAGAGATTTAAGTGTTCGCTTTTTCTACGCTCTGTTTGAAAGTGAAACGGTAGAGAAATGGGTTGAAGGTGGTTCTATGCCAGGCAATTAATTGTGATTTGCAGAGAGGTGTAGACGGATTTGTGTTCATGTGTTAAACTTTCAACATAGGAGAGTAGATTATGACAGCGTTTTAAATTTTTTAATTCGGTGAATAATTCTGCGAAATACTGAAAATCACGTTTTTGTTACCCCTAGAAGCCATTAGGCAGACAACCTGCAACTGATCTTGGGTTCCCGGCTAGTCGATAAGTAATGTAGATAACCAGCAGGTTTTTTCAGAAATTTAATTTTAGAGGTTCAGTGCGGAAGTGCAGTTTGTCAGTCCAGCTAGGGGCGCAGGATCGCCTCGTTACGAATCTGCATCTTGTAAGTCAGCATTTCTATAACGACACGCCGTCAGGCTGCACTTTACCTATCATAAGGCGCTGTGTGCGGAAGACTGGCATCAAGTAGCGGCCCACAGCACCCAGAAGCACGGCGTCGCATGTGGGAGGGGGTAACTATGAAGGATCTGCTCTTGCTACAGGTAACATTTGCTTTTCGGCCTGTAGCACATGCATACGTGTTATAAAAATGTATGTATGCATGTTCCACATCTCCTCGTAAGCCACAGAACCGATTTAAAGGAATCGTCGTAGAGCTAAGGACCACCTACCTACGAAAGGAGTGGGGATAAAAAGGAAGTGTAGCCCACGACGCTCGAAAACCCATATTTTATTCATCCATTATTTGAGAATGAAAGCACTTAGTGACTTGAAACAAGTTTCGTACATTATTTCAAATCTTAACGAAATCTTTTCTCCATGACTTCCCCCTCAAAATGGTGAAAAGAAAAACGTTTTGTTGCGTATTAAATTTTCCCTGTATATGCAGTAAAACTGTCGCAGCAGGAAATTGGAAATTTTGTGGTAATTTCCTATGGGTCCAAACTGCTGAGGTCATCGGTCCCTAGGCTTACAAACTACTTAATCTAATTTAAACCAACTTATGCTAAGGACAACACACACACCCATGCCCGAGGGAGGACTCGAACCTCCTACGGGGGGAGTGGTGCGAACCATGGCAAGGCGCCCTAGACCGCACTTCTACCCTGCGCGGCTGTCGCAGCAGGCATGTCGTTTTAATTTATTACTTCATTACTACCAACTGTATTCGTGGCGCATATAGCAGACAATATCCATATACATAGGTGTACAAATATATGTGAAATGTGTTTAATATATGTGAATTGCATGGTACATCTGTGTATACGCGCAAAGCTGCAGATAAAAAAAATCTTTCTAAACCCTAGGATCGATTTCAACCAAACTTTGTGCCCATGTTACCATTTGTAAATAAATTCTAGGGGCTAAGAACCAGAAACTTCCTACCGGGATGGGGATGATAAACTGGAGCGAGAACGGGACAGAAAGAGATGGACAGACAGACAGAGCGGGGAAAGGATGATATGGACACAGATTTGGGGGAGGAGGAAATGGGTAGAGGAGGGAAAGAGGAGGAGATGCACTGAGAGACTGAGGAGGAGGAGAATATGGAGAGAAGTGGAGGACCAAATGGACAGAGAGATTGGAGTGGAGCGGAGCGGAGCGGAGGGGCAAGGAGGAGATGGTAGAGATGGACAGAGAGAGGGCGGACAAGGAGAGGGACAGATAGGGGGGTGGACGAGACGGCAGAGAGACGGGAAAGAGTAGATAGACTAATAGAACATGCCCGGGCAACGGCGGCTACTTAGCTATCAATTTATATTAGGCAATGCCGTCAACCATGAGGCAGTAGTTAACACTTCGAATATATAGAGAGCATTGGGCAGAAAACTCGTAGAGTTTGAATAAGCCGGTGATATTTTAATTACTTGCCGTGAACCGAGCGAGGTGATGCAGTGGTTAGCACACTGAACTTGCATTTGGGAGGACGACGGTTCAAAGCCGCGTCCGGCCACCCTGATTGAGGTTTTACGTGATTATCCGTAATCGATTCAGGCAAATTCCGGGATAATTCCTTTGAAAGTCACGGACGACTTTCTATCCTTTCCTAACCCGATGGGACCGATAACCTCTCCGTTTGTCCCCCCCCCCCCCCCCCCCCCGAAATCAACCCGCCAACCAACCAACTTGCTGTGAAACTATGTGTTCAAAGATTTATATAACGAGAGATCATCTGTGTAAAAATGAAATGGGCAGAAAAAAACAAATGATTTCCCCTTCTAACAGTAGCTTATCATAAATAGCTGGTGCATCGGAGTATACGTATCAAGCGAAAAAAGCGCATGTCATTGCCGTTTTAAACAAGGGTCGTCGGACAGATGAAAACAATTGTAGGTCTGTATCGGTGACGTCAGTCTATTGTAAAAAATATGTAACATGTTTTTGCTCAAATATTATGACGGTTTTGGTGAACGGATGTCTCCATTAAAATCAGTATGGGTTCTCCAAACAGAGATCTTTGGAAACTCAGCTCGCTCCGTTCGTCCACGAGATCCAGAGCGCCGCATACACAGGCGCCCAGGGTGATAACATCTTCCTTGATTTCACGGAGGCATTTGACACTATTCCACACAGTCGTTCACTGAAAACATGTGAGCTTGCCGAGTATCGGACCAGATTTGTTACTGGATCCAGGACATCACTCCAGGTAGAAATTGACTCATCGTTGTTAACGCAAAATGTACGGTGTACTTGAAGGTAATGTTGTAGGACTGCAGCTGTTTGTTACTTATGATAATGATTTTTGTGGACAATGCCGGGAGCCATTCACGGACGATGCTGTTGTTAGTAGGAAGGTTTCAACGCCCGAAGAATGTAGCGGAATGCAGGGAGCCCTGCAAGGGATTGACGTTCGGTGCGGGTCAGGGAATTGATCCTGAACATAAATAAAAGTATAGCAGATAAACAGGTGAAAAGAACCACTACTGGTCGGTTACAGTATCGGCGACAAATCATTCGGCAGTAATAGGTACCGAAAAATACCTAGAGTAACAAAACGGGGCGATGAGGTGGAATGACCACCTAAAGTAAACTCTAAGAAAAGCATGTGCCAGGGAATAATCGGGAGCGTCTTGAGCAAACACGATTTATCTATGAAAGTAGTTGCTTACCAAACAATTTTTCGGCTGCTTCTTGAGTAATATCATCAGTCTGGGACGGTTACCAGGTTGGATAAATAACGAGAGAGAGATCTAGCAAACAGCGGGACGTTGCGTCGCGCGTTTGTTTAGTAGGAACGGAAACGTTATGCTGAAGCTCGACAGTCTCCAGTGGCAGACGCTACAAGAGAGGCGTTGAGCAACATGCAGACGTTTACTTTCGATCTTCTTAGAGCGTTCGTTCTGAGAAGAAACAGTTAACGTGTTACTTCACCTCACACATGTCGCGCTATATGACCGCAGAGAGAAAGTGATAGAAATTAGAGACCATACAGAATCTCAGCGACTTTCTTCAAACGTACCATTTGCGAATGAAACAGGGGCGGGAGGAACAGATCTCGGTGCCAGGATTATCCACGACCACACACGGTAAGGTGGCTTTTGGGGTGTCTATGTAGGTGTCACTGGGAGGTAGGGACTATAGTAATGGTTTTTGTAGGATCCCAAAGAAGAGATTTTTCCCTGGAGGGAAGACGACGTTCTTTTCGAGAAAAGGTATTGAGAAAACATAGAGAACCGGCATCTGAAGCTGCGATTCCACTACTGACAACGTACTTTTCGTTTAGGTTGCTGTCACAGAGGGATCTACTCTGAAGAGCCAAAGAAAATGCTACACCTGCCTAATATCGTGTAGGACCCCCGCGAGCACGCAGATGTACCGCAACGCGACGTTATCGTCGGTAAAGCAGATGCCAGACTGAGATTCATTGGAAGAATCCTAAGGAAATGCAATCCGAAAACAAAGGAAGTAGGTTACAGTACGCTTGTTCGCCCACTGCTTGAATACTGCTCAGTAGTGTGGGATCCGTACCAGAAAGGGTTGATAGAAGAGATAGAGAAGATACAACGGAGAGCAGCGCGCTTCGTTACAGGATCATTTAGTAATCGCGAAAGCGTTACGGAGATGATAGATAAACTCCAGTGGAAGACACTGCAGGAGAGACGCTCAGTAGCTCAGTACGGGCTTTTGTTGAAGTTTCGAGAACATACCTCCACCGAAGAGTCAAGCAGTATATTGCTCCCTCCTACGTATATCTCGCGAAGAGACCATGAGGATAAAATCAGAGAGATTAGAGCCCACGCAGAGGCATACCAACAATCTTTCTTGCCACGAACAATACGAGACTGGAATAGAAGGGAGAACCGATAGAGGTACTCAAGGTACCCTCCGCCACACACAGTCAGGTGGCTTGCGGAGTATGGATGTAGATGTAGATGTAGAGACGTGACATGTACTCGACTAATGTCTGAAGTGATTTGCAAATGTGGTCTACCATATGTATTTCCACTTTTCAGTGCTTTAGGTGTTCAGAGTACCTTATGCTAAGCTTTGTACTTGTCCTTCAGGCATGCCCTGAATAACAGTCATTGAAGGTTAACTGGCGTGTGTCTGCACCACACCGAATAAATACGGCGAAACAGTGTGTTCGTAATCTTGCATTTCAGTGTCACCTTGAATCATCTCGAGTATGTGACGGAATGATACTCCCGTCATCTCACATGTTCGTAAAACGTGTCTGGTTGAGATCTAATGACTGTTAGCAGAATATGGAATCGGTGGATTCAGGAGGGTAATGCGGAACGCCGTGCTGGATCCCAAAGGCCTCGTATCACTAGCAGTCGAGATGACAGGCAACTTGTCCGCATGGCTGTAACGGATTTTTCAGCCACCTCTCGATCCCTGAGTCATAAATGGGGACGTTTGCAAGATGACAATCATCTGGACGAACAGTTCGACGACGTTTGCAGCAGCATGGACTATCAGGTCGGAAACCATGGCTTCGGTTACCCTTGACGCTGCATCACAGACAGGAGCACTTGCGATAGTGTACTCAACGACGACCCTGGGTGTACGAATGACATAACGTCATTTTTTCGGATGAATCCAGGTTCTGTTTACAGCATTATGATGGTCGGATCCGTATTGGGCAACATTGCTGTGAACGCACATTGGAAGGGTGTATTCGTGATCGCCATACTAGCGTATCACCCAGCGTGACGGTATGGGGTGCAATTGGTTACACGTCTCGGTCACCTCTTGTTCGCATTGACGGCACTTTGAACAGTGGACGTTACATTTCAGATGTGTTACAACCCATGGCTATACCCTTCATTCGATCCCTGCGAAACCCTACATTTCAGCAGAATAATGCACGACCGCATGTTGCAGGTCCTGTACGGGCCTTTCTGGATACAGAAAATGTTGGACTGGTGCCCTGGGCGGCACATTCTCCAGATCTCTCTCCAATTGAAAACGTCTGGTCAATGGTGGCCGAGCAACTGGCTCGTCTCAATACGCCAGTCACTACTCCTGGTAACTGTGGTATCGTGTTGAAGCTGCATGGGCAGCTGTACCTGTACATTTCATCCAAGTTCTGTTTGACTCAGTGCCTAGGTGTGTCAAGGCCTTTATTACGGCCAGAGGTGGTTGCTATGGGTACTGCCGGCCGGAGTAGCCATGCGGTTCTGGGCGCCACAGTCTGGAACCGAGCGACCGCTACGCTCTCAGGTTCAAATCCTGCCTCGGGCATGGATGTGTGCGATGTCCTTAGGTTAGTTAGGTTTAATTAGTTCTATGTTCTAGCCGACTGATGACCTCAGAAGTTAAGTCGCATAGTGCTCAGAGCAATTTCTTATGGTTACTGATTTCTCAGGATCTTTGTACCCAAATTACGTGAAAATGTAATCACATGTCAGTTCTAGTATAAAATATTTGTCCAATGATTACTCGTTTAACATCTGCATTTCTCCTTGGTGTTGCAATGTTAATGGCCAGTAGTGCAGATGTAGAGCTCGCTGTCTGACTAGTCGTTCGCGCTCCGTGTGTGTGGCTCAGATGCTGGTGACGAGTCAGGGACGCAGGCGCGTCTCGCGGACAGCGCCGCCGGTATCGTATCGTTTTCAGAAAGGCGAACCGTGCGCCCCGGCGAACCGCAGCGAGCGCTTCGGTTTTTGCGGGCGGGGTTCTGCGAGGCTGGCCTGCGGTCTCTGTCGCGGTCACCGCCGCCGCCGCTGCCGCCGCCGCCGCTGCCACCGCCGCCGTTGCTGGCCGGTGTGGCGCCTGCTCTTGCGAGACGCTTTAGCGAACCACGGGAGTCCACGAGGTGGAGCGCAGCTGCAAGAGCCTGACCAGTATTTGCCCTCGTCACTATCATTAGCCAGGGGTCCTACAGAGGCTGCACGGAACTGAGCCCCCCGGCTTGGTCAGTACTCACCGGGACTGCAGTGGAAAATGAGATTTATGTCCACCTAGGCGTTCCTCAAGACTTCCGCTGGCCATTTAGTAGATTACTTCTACACTGAAGTGCCAAAGAAACTCGTATAAGCATGCGTATTCAAATACAGAGAAATGCAAACAGGCAGAATACGGCGCTGCGTTTGGTATTGAACGTGGTGTTATAGTCGGTGCACGAGCGATGGGACACAGCATCTCCGAGGTAGCGATGAAGTGGATATTCTCCCGTACGAACATTTTACGGGTGTACGGTGAATATCAGGAATCAGGTGAAACATCAAATCTCCGACACACTGCGGCCCGAAAAAGATCCTGCAAGAACGAGACCAACGACGACTGAAGAGAATTGTTCAACGTGATAGAAGTACAACCCTTCAGCAAATTGCTGCAGATTTCAATGCTTGGCAAAGGCCAATTCTTGTACCCTTGAGGACTGCACGACACCAAGCTTTACGCATCACCTGGTCCCGTCAACAGTTACACTGGACCGCTGATGACTAGAAACATGTTGCCTGGACGGACGAGTCTCGTTTCGAATTGTATCGAGCAGATGGACGTGTACAGGTATGGAGACAACCTCACGAATCCATCGACCATGAATCTCAGCAGGGCACTGTTCAAGCTGGTGGAGGTTCTGCAATGGTGTGGGGCGTGTGCAGTTGGACTAATAAGGGTCCCCTGGTACGTCTAGACACGACTCTAGATCGGTGACACAAACGTTAGCATCCCGACTGATCACCTGCATCCATTCATGTCCGTTGTGCGTCCGACGGACTTGGGTGAGTCCATCAGGACAATGCGACACATCACACGTCAAGAACTGCTATGGCGTGGCTTCCGAATCACTCTTCTCAGTGCAAACACTTCCGCTGCCCACCAGACTCCCCAGACATGAACATTATTGAGCCTGTCTGGGATTCCTTGCAACGTGCTGCTGAGAAGAGATCTCCTCACCACCATACTTTTAGGGATTTATGGACAGTCCTGTAGGATTTGTGGTATCCATTCCCTCCAATACTATTTCAGACATTAGTCGAGTGCATGCCACATCGTGTTGCGGCAAAGCGCTACCGTAATTGATTTTGTGTGTGTGTGTGTGTGTGTGTGTGTGTGTGTGTGTGTGTGTGTGTCCTTTATTTTTTATAACAGAATCACAATTCCGTACCTCTTTCGTGATCTCGACGTTAATGACCATCTATCCCCTTCTCGACTAAGTAATGTCAGCGAAAATTTTCTTCCATTACCAGGATGTGAACTGGCTACCTCCGAATTGAGTACTACCACAAATACGCGCATAGCGAACTTGGCTGTATAGGCGGCGTAGCTAATGTCGCACTGTTCGTAGGTCACGGAGTGTCCTGTAAGTCCCCTCCCACCCCATTCAGACTAGACTTCAAAGGTTGTTAGTGGTCGCAAATTCAATGCCAATCGAAAGTTATTTACATGCGACTGAAAGACTCACATGCAGATAAACAGGCTATGTTAAGAACTGTGACCATGAGCTCAGTACCAATGCCGTGCTCATGTTTCAATTTTTGTACGGCTTTATTGTTGTTCATGATTCTTTAATAAATCATATAATATAGAAGGTTTATATTCAATAATTATGATGAATACTACTCATAATTGTAGTTGCTGTTCATTGGACAAAAATTTCGAACCTAATATGCTCCAGTCCTCATTCGAACTCGCCGCTATTTGTAATATTGTATCTGTATCTTATCTTTTATATCGGGTCGTAAACACTTGAGGAACTTTAAACTGACACTTCACTTCCTTGATAAGTGCTTATTGCCATCTTTTCCTCATAATTCTGCAATTAACATTTTTCATGTCGTTTCATTTCCACTGCTCACCAGTCTTCGACGTTTATTTCACTTTTAAACTTCTGTGATATACTACGTCACGCTGTTCCTCAAAATCGTCTTGTCCCCGCTCGCAACACTCCACTGACCACTTGGAACCGCTCGCGCACTAAAACTGTAAAACTTGCATTGTCAGTACTACAATGTCCAAGAATGTCAGTCTAAAACTTTACACACCCCTCCACCTTTGCCCACGGGTAGATGTAGTACTCATATGTTCTGATGACCACTGGAAAAACAAGTGGAATTTAATTATTCTAAAAGTTTCCTTCATTTTTCCAAACGTGGGAATATCTGACCTCTTGAACTTACGGAATTCCGCAGAAAGTTGAGAATCTCTCTTCTGGATAAGCATGTTATAACTTTATCTCATCATGCTCTCAACCTTCCATTGTGGATAGGAATTAAGTCGTAAATTTTTTAATGAAATGTCAAAGTAGTAATTCAGTGACTAAACTCGATCTGAGATAACGTTAAGTCATAGACAGTATATAATGTTCATCTCTGCCAGCTGTCTTACGTTTTCCCTTCCATAGTGGAATATGATGATTATAAATGTACAGTCTGTGGAGATAGCTTGTAATGAGAATTCTGTCCTGCCATTAGAGAAAAGCACATGTAAGTGATCGAAAACAGCCACTGAAGTAATTTATTGAGTTTTCCATATATGAAGTCCTACCAGATTACCAATTTCCTACCCATTTTATCAATTTCTGGATTTAGTTCGTATCAAATTGCCTATTTTGCATTGAGTTTTACTAATGTCGAGATTTTTGATGCGACTTTTGTGAAGTATGCTATTACTTCACACACACCGCAATGTCAAAAATATCTTACCTCTTTCTTTTTTTTCCACTTCCACACCTCACTATAGCAACTGATGCCCCCAATAGAGACCACAAGCCTCGGATGGAGAGCAACAGCGCATGGTTGATAAACAGTGGAGTGCATTTAACCACTAAATTAATTATGATGATGATCCTGATGTAACTTGACGGTCAGCACAACATTGGTGTCATGCTGTCGCAACGCCGCATATATGTCGCAATTATGCCACTTGTACACCAGTGCGACACTATCAGATCGTTGACACACTTTTGGGAACAGGTCCTCTCACTGGATTTGATGGCACATGACTAATGTTTGGCAGACTGTGGTGTGGTAACATTATTTTATACTGTGTGCGCTTCTCACCTACAGCATCAGGCAATTGGAGCAATAATAAAAAATTGGTTACAACAAACACCTGAGCTAGAATGGAGAGCATATTGCTTGAAAGCAGAGTGATCCCCTTCATCCTCGAAGTGTGACAGGAAATGATGGCACTCACTAAACTGTAATATACAGTACTGGCCATTAAAATTGCTACACCAAGAAGACATGCAGATGATAAACGGGTATTCATTCGACAAATATATTATACTAGAACTGACATGGGATTACATTTTCACGCAGTTTGGGTGCATAGATCCTGAGAAATCAGTGCCCAGAACAACCACCTCTGGCCGTAATAACGACCTTGATGGGCGTGGGCATTGAGTCAAACAGAGCTTGGATGGCGTGTACAGGTACAGCTGCCCCTGCAGCTTCAACACGATAGCACAGTTCATCAAGAGTAGTGACTGGCGTATTGTGACGAGCCAGTTGCTCGGCCACCATTGACCAGACGATTTAAATTGGTGAGAGATCTGAAGAATGTGCTGGCCAGGGAAGCAGTCGAACATTTTCTGTTTCCAGAAAGGCCCGTACAGGACTTGCAACATGCGGTCGTGCATTATCCTGCTGAAATGTAGGGTTTCGCAGGGATCGAATGAAGGGTAGAGCCACGGGCCGTAACACAACTGAAATGTAACGTCCACAGTGCCCTCAATGCGAACAAGAGGAGACCGAGCCGTGTAATCAATGGCACCCCATACCATCACGCCGGGTGATACGCCAGTATGGCGATGACGAATACACGCTTCCAATGTGCGTTCACCGCGATGTCGCGAAACACGGATGCGACCAGCATGATGTTGTAAACAGAACTTGGATTCATCCGAAAAAATGACGTTTTGCTATTCGTGCACCGAGGTTTGTCGTTGAGTACACCATCGCAGGCGCTCCTGTCTGTGACGCAGGGTAACGGCAGCCATGGTCTCCGAGCTGATAGTCCATGCTGCTGCAAACGTCGTCGAACTGTTCGTGCAGATGGTTGTTGTCTTGCAAAAGTCCCCATCTGTTGACTCAGGGATCGAGACGTAGCTGCACGATCCGTTACAGCCATGGGGATAAGATGCCTGTCATCTCGGCTGTTAGTGATACGAGGCCGTTGGGTTCCAGCACGGCGTTCCGCATTACCCTCCTGAACCCACCGATTCCATATTCTGCCAAAAGTCATTAGATCTCGACGAACGCGAGCAGCACTGTCGCGATATGATAAACCGCAATCGCGATAGGCTACAATCCGACGTTTATCAAAGTCGGAAACGTGATGGTACGCATTTCTCCTCCTTACACGAAGCATCACAACAACGTTTCACCAGCAACGCCGGTTAACTGCTGTTTGTGTATGAGAAATCGGTTGGAAACTTCTCTAATGTCAGCACGTTGTAGGTGTCGCCACCGGCGCCAACTATGTGTGAATGCTCTGTAAAGCTAATCATTTGTATATCACAGCATCTTCTTCCTGTCGGTTAAATTCCGCGTCTGTAGCACGTCATCTTCGTTGTGTAGTAATTTTAATGGCCAGTAGTGTAAAAATTAAAATTTATTGAGCAGTGGTGGGGCAACTGAGCTTTCATGCCGTTGGTGCAGTCAGTACTCTGGGGCCCCAGCAGAAATGGATGAGAGCGTGATGACGTCGATGGATATATGTAGCGCCATTGGCCATAGGGATGGGGGAGGGAGAGGGAATTCCGGATAATGTGGTAGGGAATTCTGGGACTATGCTGGACTTGTTATTGTCACAGAAGGTAAAAAATCCAGTTAATTTTGGCGCGCTGTACACAATTCTGGTCATTGCACATGAAGACGGTTGTAGATGGCAGGTTATGCTTGGGGCCTGAAGATGACACCATTTGGTGTCTAGACTGGTGGTATGTGTTCAAAAGAATAAATGATCTTGGATTTAAATACAGCCGCTGCTTTTGTTATCATTACTCAAGTAAATCTGTTAAAGGTTATGGCAGTTTATCATCAGTGGTGTCACGCAATTAGTGGCAAATGCAGCGATAAGTCTGTGTAAATTTTATCCTCTACGACCATTCATAGACATTTCTCCCCTTTCAACAGAAAGGTGCGACGTACAAAAGAGGTTAACGAGATGAACGGAACTGCGCTTTTTGCAAACTCGGCACGAGATACAGAAGCGACGCTACTCAGTTCTTGCAATTTTCCCAAGATAGTTTCGTTATTCGCCCTGCTCTACGGCGCGCTTGGTCAATGTCCCTTCTTTTCTGACTCGTCTCTATCCCCCCATCGTCTCTCTCTTTCGCTAGGTTCTTACTTTAGTGGAGATCTTGCTCGCATTTATAGAGCGCGCCATCGACCCTCTTTTTATTGCGCTCTCGGAGCTGCAAAAGCACCCGTAGCTCTCTTTCTTGAGAAATCTTATTGAAATGCGCTTCTTTTCACACAGACCGTAAAACCGCAGTTTGTCGTCTTCTCGACGGAAGCCGAAAAGTAGTTACATTATTTTCTTGCTACTGCCAAACTATCCTTTGTTGATACGTTATAAAAACAGCTACCAACCACTAAATTGATGATATTTTTTCTTAACACATTTTGTTGTTTCTTGCCACTACCGTTTTCGAACGTTTTGTCTCATTCGTGACCGTGGCTCGATTGGACTGAGTACAAAGATGGACTGTGTAAAAACTGGGGCTTTGTACGGCCGCTGATGACTGCGCAGTTGAGCACCCCGCAAACCAAATACCATCGAACGTTTTGTCCATCATCACATGACTGCTTTCTATTTACGAAGTGTTAATCATCCGTTGTTTGATTTAACACACCTTAATTCCGTGCATTCGTGTTTGTGATTAAAAAACACGCGGCTAGTGATAGCTCTACGTTTATACAATACAGTATTTCGTCCTTGACGGAAGAAATGCAAGCCTTCCAAGCAACTGGAAACCACTCACTGTGTATACATGTGCTATAAGTTTACCATTACTTGAATTTGTAGTCGGCTTTCATCTCCTTTAAAAAATTTATCAGTTTGAAATGTTTTCACTGTTGGGCACAAGGGCATTCAAAACATTCAACAGATGATTAACTGTTCGTTCCGTAAATATCATACAGCCTTCTGATGGTGAACGAAACGTTGGAAACCGGTAATGGCAACAAGCAAGAAAAATGTTATCAAATTAGTGGTTGAGTAGCTGTTTCTATAACAAATCTTATAATACAACCATGCAATCCTTGTACTGTCATCTACTGACAAAATAGCTTTATACTGTGCCGTGTTCATCTCAACCCTTCATACGTCAATAGATCCGTTGATGGTAACAATCACACGGATTTGGATGTTCATTAGCTGAAAGATGTTCTTCGTTATCCGTAATAAAGTGTGCAGTGCACTTCTTCGTCTCTAAAATTGTAGATAATTGGAAATGCTAATTACATTTGTATCACAACGGTTATTAAACATTGCCAGTAAAAGAGTGCGTAAGTTCTTAAGCTATTCTTAGGACATGGCTTCCCCACTGGAGTATGCTCTTGAACTCAGGTTTCGAGTCAATCACGTTACAACGCCTTATAGCTCTTATGTCGTTTTAACTGTAGCCTACGCTCTTCGGTAGTGGCAAGCAGAAGTGTTCTTCTGATGCTGTTTGTTAAAGCTAAAAATAATGTAACGGTGAGTACGTTTCTTTCCCACTTCATTGATAATTGTGTGAAAACAATTTTAGACAGAAATAAACAGTACTTTGTACTGGACTCTAAAAGGTAAACAAAAGAGAAAATAACTTTGGGTGCAACAACCAGAGAGCATTGTAAGATCCTTTGTGTTTTCGTTATACAGTATGTAAACGTTTTATCCGACGGATTAGTTACGAGCCTTAAATAACTCTGACAGTGCTACCACAGTATATCATCTACAGTCACGATTCGCACTTCTGCTGAAATTGTTACCGTCCGACAGTTGAAACGACGGTAGCGGCCCCTAGCGACGATAAAGCCAGCCATTGGTTTTTAATTTTTTCCAGTTACTTAAGAAAATAATTACTAAGTTTTTGCGTTCCAAACATAGAAAATTTTTAAGAAGAATGGATAGCTGTGAAGTAAATGTAAGAACAATCGAATTTCACTGGTTCAGAGAGAGAAGTTACAACGTATTCATGAATAAATACTTTCAGACATATGTATTATTGCAGCTGACTGTGCTGAAAGAAAGAGAATATAAACTCATATTTCATCATGAGAAGGATATACTTCTGTTGTCTGTTTTTACGACGTAGACGCTTCTCTTGACACGTAACACGTCTGTGTGGCATCTAATGATTTGTACGTACTTAAACTTCATTCGACTTTTCAATACACCAATATTTTTGTAAATGGAATTACTTTTGCTTTAAAAGTGAATGTGTTCAAGAATCTTGCCGTTTGTGGCTCAGATGTGCCAACAGTTGTTAAACTGTTTGGCGCTGGAAAACAATGTCTATAGATTTTTCACATTTTGTTATCACGTCTGTGTTGTTTTTTCCCTTCGGTTACAGTTGTGGTTGTTTATTTGGTATATCAATACTGTAGGTAGTGCACGCCATACATGTTTGCTACATTCCACATTCACAGATTTAATTCGAAGTGTAATGAGGAAAGCCAGCCGCGGTGGTCTAGCGGTTCTAGGCGCTCAGACCGGAACCGCGCAACTGCTACGGTCGCAGGTTCGAATCCTGCCTCGGGCATGGATGTGTGTGATGTCCTTAGGTTAGTTAGGTTTAAGTAGTTCTAAGTTCTAGGGGACTGATGACCACAGATGTTAAGTCCTATAGTGCTCAGAGCCATTTGAACCATTTTTGTAATGAGGAAAACTTCACACTGTTTACTAGCTGTATGATGTCTGAATGCGAAAGATCAGGTCTTCCGCTGTTTACTAGCCACTTTTTTGTTGTTTTTAAACGAAAACTACAGTCTTCAGTAAATATCTGTGAGTTCAAGGGTATTGTAAATAAACAAGTGTCGTTGCTTTTTTTAGTTAATGCCTAGTTTTATGGCAGCACATACTGTTCATACCGTAAAAACTAAATAAATATGAATCATACTAAACTCTTAAGATAAAAGGAAACGATGCACCACTACGGAATTCTCCAAATAGGATGGAAATCGGTAGATGTGATGCACATTCAGAAATTGAAGAAGTCAATAACGGGTTGGTCAACCTGTGGCCCTTATACAAGTGCTTACTCGGCTCGGCATTGATCGAGTTGCTGGATGTTCTCTTGAGGAAATCGTGCCAAATGTTGTCCAATTGGCGCATTAGATCATCAAACTCCCGAGCTGGTGGGAGGTTTTTGCCAATAATTCTCCAAATGTTCCAAATTGGGAGTGATTCGGCAACCTTGCTGCCTAACGTAGGGTTTGACAAACAGCAGAAACTCTCGTCGTGTGTGGTCGGACATTATCTTGCTGAAATGTAAGCCAAAGATGGCTTGCCATTAAGGGTAACAAAACAGGGCGTAGAACATCGTCGGGGTGCCACTGTGCCGTAAGCGTGCGGCGGATGATAACCGTTCAGTCCCGCGTCCGGCCATCCTGACTTAGGTTGTCCATGATTTCCCTAAGTCGCTTCAGGCAAATGCCGGGATGGTTTCTTTGAAAGGGCACAGCCGACTTCCTTCCCTAACCCGATGAGACCGATGACCTCGCTTTTTGGTCTCTTCCACCAAATCAACCCAGCCCCAACACGGATTCCTGCTATCAAAAGAAATGGCGCCCTAGACCATCACCACCTGGTATCGGGTCGTATGGCGGGCGACAGTCAGGTTGGTGTCCCACTGCTGTCCGGGACGTCTCCAGACACGTCTTCGCTGGTCAGCAGGGCTCAGTTCGAAGCGTGGCTCTTACTGAAGACAATTCTACTCCAGCCACTAAGATTCCAGGCCGAAGATGTGTCTGTACATGTATTGTCCTGACTGGTTCACTGACTCATCATCGCACAGCCCAAACAATAAGGGTAGAAACATGGAATCTCAAGAGGGCACTGACCTTATACTGTAGGTACCACTTAAGAATGGATTTTTCGAAATTCCACCCCTAAGGGGGTGAAATACCGAATGAGAGCTTTTTTTTTGAAAATAGGTCGCTATTCAGGCAGTTTGAAGCTAGAACTTAGAAAATTGGTTTTTAGTTACTTAATCAGAAAAAGAAATAGTTTGAAAATTTTGGAAATTTAACCCCAAAGGGGATGAAATAGTGAGTGACAGTTTTTTAAATTACTCCCTATTAAAGGACTACTATAGCATTTATGTCCGCCCCGATTGCTGAGTGGTCAGTGCGGTGGTCTGTCACACCAAGGGGCCCGGTTTCGATTCCCGGCTGGGTGGGAGATTTTCTCCTTTCAGGGACTGGGTGTTGTGTTGTCTTCATTATCATTTCATCATCATCAGTGGAAGGCAACGGGAAACCGCCACTGGAATCACTTTCCTAGACGCTCATGCTGTGGACCTCTCTGACGAGGTTTCCCCCATGTCCAGACCTGCCGTAAGGCAGAACACAAAGTTTTAAAGCATTTATAAAATTGCATATGTGAAAACTGGAATTTAACTTCTCGGTTTGAAATAAAAAAATACAGGCTTCAGTATTCTTGGAATTTCAGCCCTCAAGGGGGTTAGGGGATGAAAATTTTTTATGAAAATATTTCATTATGAAAGCTAAATCTATAAAAATTAGTTTGTGGCTTCTTTGTTGGAAACAAAATAATGCGTGTTTTAGTATTTTTGGATAATCAGCCCTAAATAGGTGAAATAGGGGAAGATAATTTTTTAAAATATTTCGTCGTATTAAAAAATGTTTTGAAGCTATTTCAGCGAAAATTGGCAATGGCTTCTCGGTTAGAAATCAAGAAATATGTGTTAGGAGATGAAAGATTCTACGGAAATATTACCACAAGGACTTAACAGGCAGCATTGGCAAAAGCTTCCAACTCCAGCTATCTGAATCGCCTTTTTGGTCAGGAGTACAGTCGGAAAAGACCATGCTCCTGTGCCTTAATTAGCGTTGAAAGTTTACAAGGTGTTGCAATTTGTGGACTAAATCAAAGAAAGCTATTTAACAGTCATCACGGCAAATCGGCTTTAATTTTTCAGTACCCCTAATATATGTTAATAAAGTTATTTCTGTTGTAATTACCCTGCATATGCCAGCGAAGCAGCGGGCGCTAAATTAGTAAAGTAATATCAATCATTTAAGACCAATGGCATTTCTGTATGTCAGTGTCACTTAAAGGGTTGTGTGGATGATATAGTTCAGGCTGTAGGTGGTTTTGTGATGTTTTAGGGGTCTTTTTTGTACTATGCCTTGGGTCCATTTACTGTAGATGCCGTGTGAACGTGAACCAGGATGTTTATGTCAAGATTAGCGGTGACGATGTAATGTACTGCTATCTCTTCGGACCGTTTCTGATAAGTATGCTGCCGAGATTCCCGTGTTCCAAGATGACAACAGCGGTGTGTACGGAGCTGTGCGCGCACGTTCCTGGCTGACGAACACTCAGGCACCCTATCGCACATGGATTGGTCCCAAGATCACCCAATCTTAATTCCGTAGAAAATGTTCGGGACTACCTCGAAACCTAGCATTCAGCATCCCTGCAATTGGGTAGGTCTGTGAGATATAATCAGCAAAGACTTTCTGAAACTGTACCGAATACGTTCGCACGTAACGGAAGTGTCTTCCTGCGCCCCTTTGTCTACGGCGCTCTCGACTTCATGAACGAAAGAGAAAGCTCTATTTCACAAGATATCCGCTTATGAATCACGTGTTGATTTTTGAAGAGAAGAACGCAATTCTCTAAAAACGTCGCATGAGTGATCATGTAATGTGTTGCAGAATTGTACTACACGTTGATTTCAGGGATGTAGGCATATAATTGTGTGCATTTGTCGGTGGGTCTTTATTGAAACGAGATTGGCGTGCGCGTCTTTCCCAATTGCTTGCTATCCTTATGCGCTGAGTTGACCTACACGACCCAATTGCATTTATGTGACTACCTTTTAAACCGCGGACGTGCAGGAATAGTGTCAGTGAGGTTCTGGTGGGTACTGATCGGGATATGGAACCATGCCGACGCCAGTGCCCTGGCCAGTTGCTCTAGATTTCTCGGTTGACGATCCATGGTGCGAATAGCCCGATCGAGGAGGCCCCATAATTTCTCGACTGGTTCGGGGGGGTGGGGGGGGGGTGGTGTACGGTAAATGCATCCTGACACTCTTCGAATCATGCACATACCCTGCAAGCGGTATGACAAGTTGCATTATTCAGCTGGTAGACGCCATAGTGCTGAGGAAAAACAAAGTGGATGCAAAGGTGGACATGGTCCCCAAGGATAATTTGCGTACTCATGCTGATCAGTTGTGCCTTCCTGAATGAGGAGATCACCCAGGGAATTCCTCGAAACATTCTGCTCTCCCTCCT
Organism: Schistocerca gregaria; assembly: GCF_023897955.1. Lineage (NCBI taxonomy): Eukaryota > Metazoa > Arthropoda > Insecta > Orthoptera > Acrididae > Schistocerca > Schistocerca gregaria. The sequence continues at coordinate 308,016,037 of NC_064926.1, read as the reverse complement.
CCGGCACTGGACTCTTATGACGAATGCCAGCGGCCTTGTTGGATGGAGCGTGAAACGTGATTCATCTAAAAAGGTCACCAATCGGCACTCAGTGGGCGTCCAGCTGCTGTATTGGGGTGCAAATTCCAGCCTTCGTTGCCGATGAACAATAGTCGGCATGAGTGCGTGAACTAGGTACCTGTTGCGGAGGCCCATAAGCAGCAACCTTGCCAGAATGGCCGTTGAGGCAACACTGCTGCTAGCCCATTGGTTCGTCTGGCTGGTCAGTTGCTCAACAGCTACACGTCTGTTTGCCTGTATACATCTCTGCAACCGTTGCTCACCCCTGTCATCTATGACCCAAGGCACTCCATAATCAATACGCAGACAGAAAGCAACTACTCCCTCTCCTACAATCCGGATTTCGAAAACATCACTCCACCTCCGACTCTCTCCTCAAACGTACTAGCGACATCACCAAAGGATTCAACAAATCCCATTTCACTCTAGCCATATTTTTAGACATAGAACGCGCTTTCGACCGATTATGGTGCAACGGACTGCTTTACAAGCTAATTAAACTAGGCATCCCACCCAAACTAGGGCGCCTCATACGCATCCAGATCTCCGGAAGGATCTCCAGAGTCCATGTAAACGCAGCATCAGAACCATTCACTCCAGAGGCAGGCGTCCGACAAGGAGCTATATTATCTCCGCTAGTGTACGCGCTCTACACGCATGACGTACCAACCCCGAAAAGTTGGCGCTATATGCAGACGATACCGCCTACTGGTGCACAGGCCCCAGGACAGACACCATACAACGAAAAGCTACAAGATACTTGACCAAACTCGAAGACTGGATGACAAAATGGAGGATAAGACCAAACTGCACAAAAATACAAACAGTGCTGTTCCAGCACCGAAATCTGACTCGAAAACCACGACAGAAACGCACCGACATCACCCTCAGACTCTGGAACTAACCCCTACAATTCACAGACTCCGCAAGATATCTCGGTATATTCCTTGACAAACACCTAACCTATAAGACTCATCTTCAGCACCTACTTAACAAAACAAGACGAAGACAAAACCTCCTCAGATAAGTCCAACGCCGACTGTATGGATGTTCCACCAGGACAGCCATACACACGTACAAAACATACATCAGACCTATTTACGAATACGCTTCAGCGACGCTAGGCGGTATACCGAAGACTATAGCAAAAAAAAAAAAAAAAAAAAAAAAACTATACGCAACAGAGCGACGACTATTGCGCAGCATCGCAAAACTACCACCTCGCACCCAAAGCAACGAAGTATACCAGATCACAGACATGACACCACTCCAGACAAGGCTCACCAAACTCACAGCAAGATATGGATCCCATATCCTCCACAAAAGACCAGACATGGAAGACATACGAACAAAGCACCAGCGACACGACGACCAAAATTTAAATACATCTATGCAGCGCGTACAGTAGCCCAAAACACCTCCAAAGTATTCCCCGACCTAGCACCAACAATGACACAACGGAATCATCTTGAAACAACCCCTCCTCACCTAGACGAAAGACCATAACAAAAGCCCATGACAAACCACCAAAACCCATATCCAAAACACCGCAACGGCTCCACACCGCACGAAACACACAAGTATCACACAGAAAAACACGACATTAACACATACAAAACATAACAAAAGAGAACAAAAACAAACATATACTAAGGAAAATATTGTAATACCCAACTCCGAGTACTGTAGTAACAGGAAATGAGAACCTGTAACGTAGAAGTAAGCGAAAACACAAAATTAATAACACCACAACACACAACGCTCTTGCACAAGATAGCAGGAAAAAACAAATGTAAACCATTACTCAGTGAGTATCTATTTTTACTTACATTTCAATTGTTTTAATTTATAATGAACGAAAAATAAACAAAATTATGTGTAGCATGTATTCTAAAATGTAAGTTATGTACACTAAATAAAATAAAGATGTAAACCTCTGGCTGTTGAAGGGCGCTGAGATAAGCCTTAAAACAGCCCGCCTTCTCCCCTCAGGAGAAGGAATGAAACGTGCTAAAAAAGAAGAAATTCTGGCTAGCGCCGTTTTGCCGTGCACGGTTTATGCTAACCACAGTTTACAAACGTAGCCGTATCAGAAATGTTTCCATCCTTGGCCGGAAAGTCAATGATCGTGCGTATTTGGGACGTTACTTAAATCGCCCCATTCCCGCAATTCTAGAACGACTGGTCTGTCATCCGCAGGCTCCCTACACGGTTCATATACCCTCGACTGCTTGCGCTGCCACGTGCATCTGGTAGAAGTTATTGCACTGTGACTCGAACATAAGGCGGTCACATTAATGTGGCTGGACCGCACGTCCTGCTGGAAGGATAGAAAATCGTTACATGTTAATCTGTTGTAAAGAGTTCTTATCGGCGGAGTGTGATCGACTTTGCAATCGAAGAGTTGCCTGCGATCGGGCGGCAGCGCTCGGCCGCCGTGGACAGCCCTGGCTGGCACCGTGCGAGCCGGAAGTGGCGCGAGGAGGAAGGATGTGACGCCCTTCGCGGCGCGCCGGCACTAAAAATATATCGGCTGCGCGCTGCCCAAGCGGCTGCCGGCTGCGAACCCGATTGGCTGCCTCCTTCGCGGACGCTCCTCCGCTCGACGCCACACTGACCTCACTGCATCACCGTGACATGCGTACTGTTCAGCGCAAGTACTTACACACCAGCGTGGACCTTATTTTTTAACTTTCAGAAAGCTTACTTACCACCCGCCTATTTTTGCTCCAGTCAACAGAAAAACGATATGTGCAAAATTTCAGTTCAGTCGGACAACCACAAGACGACCCTCATCGACCGCGTAGTTTTGAATTTTTGCTATGTGAATTCTGCTTCACAGTTTCCCATTGTCCTTTTTGCGGTATTAAATAAAATCTTATTGTTAGAAATACAAATTTTAATAACCCTGCTTTTATCCTAATATTGTGATAAACACTGAAGCGCCAAAGAAACTGGTGTAGGCATGCGTATTGAAATACACAGACACGTAAACAGGCAGATACGGTGCTGCGGTCGGTAACGCGTATATAAGACGACAAGTGTATGGCGAAGTTGTTAGATCGGTTATTGCTGCTACGATGGCAGCTTATCAAGATTTAAGTGGGTTTGAACGTGATGTTGTAGTCGGCGGACGTGCGGTGGGGCACAGCATCTCTGAGGTAGCGATGAAGTGGGGATTTTCCCGTACGACCATTTCAGGAGTGTACCGAGAATATTAGGAATCCGGTACAATAGCAAATCGCCGACATCGCTGCTGCCGGAAAAAGACCCTGCAAAAACGGGACCAACGACGACTGAAGAGAATCGTTCAGCGGAACAGAAGTGCAACCCTTCCTCAGATTGCTGCAGATTTCAATGTTTGGCCACAACAAGTGTCAGCGTGCGAACCATTCAATGAAACATCATCGAGGCCCACTCGTGTACCCCCGATGACTGTACGACACAAAGCTTTACGCCTCGCCACTAAGAGAGATCAATGCGGATAAGAGCTGATAAAGGAAATGCTACGGTTTTGCTGAACACTGAAGATTATCACAAGAAGATTAGAGACCCTTTGGATCCCACTACGTACAAAAAGCTTTAGGAGGATCCTAAAACCAAAATTTTGAGAAATACCAATCAACTGGTGAAACAAACTTATATTTCTTCCGATGATAAAAAACAACTCTGCAAAACGGAAGCTTATCCACCCAGACTTTATGGAGTCCCAGAAGTACATAAACCACAGGTCCCGTGCGACCGATTGTCAGTGCCATCGGATCTCCAACACAAGAGGTGGCCAGATATCTCGCCTTCTTGCTGCAACTACACATCAGCAGAACGGACAGTTGCGTTAAAAACTCGGCACATTTTATTGAAAAACTGAGGGAGATTAACGTCAGCCCAAGTGACATTCTTGTTAGCTTCGATGTAGTGTCATTGTTTACCATGGTGCCTGTAAACGAAGCTGAAGCTATTTCATATATAGCAGATATTTTTACGAATGACATAGTGGCTTTATTTAAACACTGCCTGACGACAACTTATCTCCAGTATAACAACGAGTTTTATGAACAGATCGACGGGGTGACGATGGGAAGCCCTCTCAGCCCAGCTGTTGCCAATTTATTTATGGAGATCTTCGAACAGCGAGCGCTGCAGACTGCCAGTGGTACCGCTTTGTTGATGACATTTGTAGTGTGGACTCATGGTGAAGAAGAGTTGGATGTCTTCTTGGTGCATCTGAACAGCATTAACCCGAATATACAATTTACGATGGAGAAAGAGAGCAACGGTCAGCTCAATTTCCTGGATGTATCGGTAATTAAACGGCTGGGTGGGACGCTGGACCACAAGGTATATAGAAAGAACACTCACACGGATCGATACCTCCACAAGGAATCTAACCATCATCCTATGCAAAAGAGAGGTGTCATGAAAATCATGGTGGACAGAACCAACAAAATTTGCGAGCCGGCTCAATTACAAGATGAACTGGATCACCTGCGGTCAGCCTTTATGAAAAACGGTTATACCAGCAACGAAATTGATCGAGCCCTCCATCAAAGAGGAAAAGAAGCTAGAAGTACAGAGCAACAACAGTCACCTACTGAAAAAGTTTTCCTACCGTTCATTAATAAGGTCACGGACCGTATCGTGAAAGTTCTGGCCAAGTATGGGATCGAAACAATCTTCAGACCCACCAAGAAGATTAAGGAATATTTAAGAACTGCAAAAGCCGCGCGACATCCACTAGCAACACCTGGGGTATACAAAACTCTATGCCGTTGTGGACAAGTGTATATTGGAACAACGAAAAGAAGTGTAAACACCCGCTTAGCCGAACATAAAAGAAACTGTCGCTTAGGTCACATTAAAAAATCGGCCGCAGCTGAGTATGTTTTTCGAGATGGGAATCACGAAATTAAATTTAATGAGACAAGCGATCTAGCAAGAACATCCCATTATCATGCGCGCGTGTATAGAGAAGCAATAGAAATTCACAAACACCATAACAATTTTAATAGAAAAGAGGAAGTTTTAAAGTTGGACAAAATATGGATGTCGACGTTGCGACAGCAGAATGGCAATTGATTACTCTTAATCGAGAATGATTACGCCTTACAAAGATAGGCATACCTTCGGCATCACGTGACGAATGGTGGTGCCCTCTATGCGCTCTATAAATGCGAGAGTACCTGGAGCCTCAGTGGTAGTAGCCGGATGTCCTCAGAAGATGTCTCCCGCAGATGGAGACGAAACCTCAGGTAGAAATTTTATACATCGACCACGGCCCCTCAGCCCGGAAGTTTCAACTGATGGTAGTCAGTTGTCTTTTTTGAACTTAATTTCGAAGATTTTCCAGCAGAAAGAACTGTGAGGTTCGTTACAAATACATATTTTCATCGATAGATGGTATCTGTGGACAACATAAGGTTGTCAGGTACGCGACGCGTTTACCTTTTTTTGTTTTTCTTTTATGGTTCTTCCTTATAGCAGCACATGGTCATACTTTTTTTGCTAAGGTTTTATTTTATTTATTTTACGCGTGCAGTGCAGTACTGGCAGATCAATAAGATAAAGAAATTAATTACTTACTAATTATACATTTCAGAAACAATTCAGCAAACACAAAAGTAATAACAGTAATATAGAAGCGTTTATATGCACGACAAGAATTTATTAAATACAGACAGGAAGCAAGAAAAGACCAGCAAGATAATTCTCCATATTCCGTGGAGAGCCCATTATTCGGCTGCTTTCATTGCTGTTTTGTTACCTACAGTAGAATCACCAGTACTACAGGTATATGGCATGTCGTGACACCCCAGTTCTATCTGTTCAGCGCCTTCCGTGGAAAGTTTGGGTTTCCGGCTGGTTCCTCATTGACATTCGTTTGGTGTGCCTCAGGCAAAGAAACTTGACAAACTTCCTCTCGACGAGTTCTGAGAGATGAAGCAGTTGCTGTAGTTGTTTGCATGAAGCTGCTTCTTGATCCGAGTCTTCATCATTGAGGCTTGTGTCCAAAGAGGGGATAACTGGGATCGGTCTGCTGATGTTCGTTCTCCACTTCTGCTGCTGCTTTCTTGCGAATACTTGGTCATGCTATAGCCATAATTTGGTATAGTTTAGTGACAGGATTCGGTCATAGGTAGATTACCAGTGTCCAGTCTCGTTCACAGCTGTAGCAACCTATTTGGCATGTAGAGAATTTTACCAGAAAGATACAGAGTATTCCACTGCAGAGACAAATAATGCTGGGGCTGATGTTTGAAGCAGTTTTGGTTGAGGAACCTAGGTGGTTCCTGTAAGTTTACTGATGACGATGTTCCCTGCAGATACTTTGATCTCTACATGTTCCCAGTTGGCTTTGAATGTGAAGGTGCAGTCCATTTTTATTCCGAGTGATGTTCTCTATTCTTTTAGCTTTGGTTGATTACTTTTTTAGATCTCCAGTGAGAAAGTATTGTTGTTTAACATCTGTATTTGTTGAACTTACCTTCTTCCTGCAGCTTTGCTGTGTACGCATTCGATACATATATTGAACACATCTCCTCCTCCTCACTTTCTGTGTCCACCTCTTCTTTCCTCTGTCTGTCCACTTCCTCCTCCCCTTTTTCTGTTCACCTATGCCTCCCTATTTCATCCTCCCAACTCTATCTGTCTGTCTCCTCCTACCCACTTTTTCCATCTCTTCATCTCCTTATCCCTCTCTATTTGCCCATTTCCTGCACCCTCTGTCTAACCATGTCTTTCTCCACCTCCCTCTGACCACATCTTCCACCCCCTCTCTCTTTCCATCTCTGCCTCCCCTTCTTCCTTTCCTACTTGTCTATTACCCACTCTACAACTTCCACCTTCCTTGTACATCCCCTCTTCCTTCCTTCCCTCTGTCCGTTTTCTCCTCCCCCTCACTCTGTTTATCCTCTCCTCTATCCATCTCAACCTGTCTCCAGCTATGCTCATTGGCACATGTAGCCCCTGCAATATGGTTCAGTAAATCAGACTGATGCTACTCCCACAACATGCCTACCAGGCAGGGCAGTCTAAAGTCAAGGTCCAGAAAACCATTTTTGCTCCTGGTGTGAAGGTTGCTCTGCAAAATAGGTTTATTTGGCAGGCTGATACTATTGCCACACAACATGCCTGTTGTGCTGGGCATCCTATATGCTATAGAGAGCAATAAACACATTTTTGCCTATATATCTGCTCCTGTTATAAACCACATAGTGCTGATACTCATGAGGCCTGCTGTTTCTGTGCCAAATTTGGCAGAAATATATCCGGGGATTTGGTAGGAGATCTCGGACATACAAACAGAGACACTGATATGTACAGATTACTGATTGTACTGACAACCTATTCATACGTAGATGTATGTTTGTGCATGGGCTTCAGCTTTCGAACTGAACCTCCCCTAACGTGCGGTGGTCATTCACGTGGAGCTCCTACTACTACCGTTGTCCACTCTTGCGCGATCAGAGGGACAGCGTTGCGGTGCCATTAGAATTGGAGATGGCCGCCTCGGGTCTCTGGCAGATTTGCATGCCAGATAGGCGAGCGTTGGAGGTGGCGCCAGGCGCTCTAACAGCTTCCCACGACCACGCAGCTCTGGGGACGCAGACCTCTCGTGATATACTGTATCAACTTCCGCTGGTTTTCCATGTTTGTTTGACAGGTCACTCGGTGAAAGTTGCTACCTCCAGAAAAAATGATACCAGGGGAATAATATTTTCACGTATGTTCACACATAGTTGCCCTTAAGGGTTGAAATACATGATGCTCTCTGTGGACGAGATGTGCACCGTTAAGGGGACGTAGAAAATGAACTACATACAAAAGCACGCATACATCTGAATCTACACTCCTGGAAATGGAAAAAGGAACACATTGACACCGGTGTGTCAGACCCACCATACTTGCTCCGGACACTGCGAGAGGGCTGTACAAGCAACGATCACACGCACGGCACAGCGGACACACCAGGAACCGCGGTGTTGGCCGTCGAATGGCGCTAGCTGCGCAGCGTTAGTGCACCGCCGCCGTCAGTGTCAGCCAGTTTGCCGTGGCATACGGAGCTCCATCGCAGTCTTTAACACTGGTAGCATGAAGCGACAGCGTGGACGTGAACCGATGTGCAGTTGACGGACATTGAGAGAGGGCGTATAGTGGGCATGCGGGAGGCCGGGTGGACGTACCGCCGAATTGCTCAACACGTGGGGCGTGAGGTCTCCACAGTACATCGATGTTGTCGCCAGTGGTCGGCGGAAGGTGCACGTGCCCGTCGACCTGGGACCGGACCGCAGCGACGCACGGATGCACGCCAAGACCATAGGATCCTACGCAGTGCCGTAGGGGACCGCACCGCCACTTCCCAGCAAATTAGGGACACTGTTGTTCCTGGGGTATCGGCGAGGACCATTCGCAACAGTCTCCATGAAGTTGGGCTACGGTCCCGCACACCGTTAAGCCGTCTTCCGCTCACGCCCCAACATCGTGCAGCCCGCCTCCAGTGGTGTCGCGACAGGCGTGAATGGAGGGACGAATGGAGACGTGTCGTCTTCAGCGATGAGAGTCGCTTCTGCCTTGGTGCCAATGATGGTCGTATGCGTGTTTGGCACCGTGCAGGTGAGCGCCACAATCAGGACTGCATACGACCGAGGCACACAGGGCCAACACCCGGCATCATGGTGTGGGGAGCGATCTCCTACACTGGCCGTGATCGTCGAGGGGACACTGAATAGTGCACGGTACATCCACACCGTCATCGAACCCATCGTTCTACCATTCCTAGACCGGCAAGGGAACTTGCTGTTCCAACAGGACAATGCACGTCCGCATGTATCCCGTGCCACCCAACGTACTCTAAAAGGTGTAAGTCAACTACCTTGGCCAGGAAGATCTCCGGATCTGTCCCCCATTGAGCATGTTTGGGACTGGATGAAGCGTCGTCTCACGCGGTCTGCACGTCCAGCACGAACGCTGGTCCAACTGAGGCGCCAGGTGAAAATGGCATGGCAAGCCGTTCCACAGGACTATATCCATCATCTCTACGATCGTCTCCATGGGAGAATAGCAGCCTGCATTGCTGTGAAAGGTGGATATACACTGTACTAGTGCCGACATCGTGCAAGCTCTGTTGCCTGTGTCTATGTGCCTGTGGTTCTGTCAGTGTGATCATGTGATGTATCTGACCCCAGGAATGTGTTAATAAAGTTTCCCCTTCCTGGGACAATGAATTCACGGTGTTCTTATTTCAGTTTCCAGGAGTGTATAATCCGAAAGCAACCGTATGGTATGTGGCAAAGTGTACTTCTGGTACCATTATCATTCTCGACCACGCTTCCCTGCTCTACTCGCGAAAGCGCGTGGGAAGAATAATTGTAAGTAAATTGCGTATATTATGGTTGTGGTCATTTAGCGAGACGTATGTGAAATTAAGTAATGCGTTGCCCGACACTTCATGGAATTCCTCTGTCGAAATTTCCTTATTAAACCTCTCCGTCATGTATACGCCTCTCTTGCATCGTCTGCCGCTTCTCTCTTATACATGTAGAATTTGTTTTTATATGGGTTGCCAGGCTCACTTTGGTCAGCCCCAATAACAAGCAAATAAGACAACCCCCCCCCCCCCCCCCTCCCTTAGGAAATGTCAGGCAAATACCCCGTAACATCGTCTTCAGCCATGATGATGCCTCCAATTCGGCGAGGAAGCGAGTCCACTCGTTTCTACTGGTTTCCAGATCCAGCTTGATGATAAGATCCGATCGAGCTACCAAACAGTGAGGATGATGATCATTCCGTTTCACCCACCGTTCCGACATTATCTATGGGATTGACGTGGACTGTGTTAGTGTCCGAGTACGCTAGGGTGCCTGCTTCGGCAAACAAGGAATGTATTCTTGCAGCCTTATGAACACGGCTGTTGCCATCTTAGAAGACGCAACTGTCCACAGAATATTCAACATGAAGATGTGGAAGACAGAGCAACATTTAGTCACCGAGAAATTTTCAGATATAACTCTTGGTTCATGTTCGCAGTAATGAGTGTGTTGCCTCAGGAATATGATGAAAAACGTCCCAAAACGCCACAGAACCACCAGCGTCCAGGAGGTACACCCTCCACACTCTGTGTTTAAAGGCCTCATTGGACCGTCAGCGAACTCGACACTTTTTATCATTTGAAAAGAGGCGGTATCATGAATGATTGGACCACACTAAACGCTTCCAGTCACGTACTGTTCAGTATCTGAGTTGTTTCGCCCAGTAAAGCAGTACAGCATAATGTGCCGCAGTGAGCAGCGGTCCTTTCTGGGGCACACGATTCCAAACTTGTGTTGCGTTTGATTCCCTTCGCAGTGTTCGTCTACAAACTCATTGGGCTGGACCTGCATTCCCTGCCAGCAGCAATTCCTGTCGGATTTGCCCAGTAAAGCCGTACAGCATAGTGTGCCGCTGTGAGCAGCGGCCCCTTCTGAGGCACACGATTCCAAACTTGTGTTGCGTTTGATTCCCTTCGCAGTGTTCGCCTACAAACTCATTGGCACATTAATGTGCCAACATGCCATAACCAGTCACAGACGGTAGGTCTTTCATAACAGACGGGTCTTTGCCATGAAGTAACGTCGTGTCCGAGCAATCATCTTGATATTATCGAGTCCTGTCTTATGGGATCTCCCAACGCTTTTGCTGTCTCGCCAAGATCTCTAGTAAAGCACATCTCATTCCCCCTTTCGTTGAGGTCTTTCCTTTTCAACTTATAAACTCACGGGAGAGAATGTCTGTTATCGGTGTTTTTCGTCCGATAAACTCGTTCCTGATCTTGTCCATGAGACTGATTCCCAGAGTCCCATTGTCGGTAGTTTTCTGTGTACATTGCAGTTTATGAGCAGTTTGTGATCAGGAAGAACTCAGTCTTTTTGAGGACTGCCCAACTCAACTCTGACACAGACCAAGCCTTCGAATTCATGTCCACAGTTAGAGTAAATAACTTCAAAGCTATTATATCCTTTAATGAACTCCTTTGACTACTTGTTTTACAGGTTATGAGCTCTTCATATACTCTGACCCTTACCGTTGCCTGTATGTAAATATGATTCCATCCATACATACTCACTGGACTCGAATTCGGGAGGACGACGGTTCAATCTCACTTCCTGCCATCCTGATTTAGGTTTTCCGCGATTTCCTTAAATCGCTCCAGGCAAGTGCCGGGATGGTTCCTTCGAAAGGGCACGGCCGACTTCCTTCCCCGTCCTTCCCCAATCCGATGAGACCGATGACCTCGCTGTCTGGTCTCCTTCCCCAAACAACTCAACCCATACATACTCTTGATTGACACTGGTATTCCATGACTGTAAACGTCTAGAAAGCCATAATTGCCAAAACACTATCGTCCCTTCTCCACCACGCAATGCACCCAAAATTCACAACTTCACAGGAACTGTCGTATAGCTCTCCTCCAATGTTGCCGTTCCGAGTAACTCCAAGAAAACGGTCTGCATTTCAGCCTCGTAGATCCACGATACGATTTACTTCTTCCTTAGGAACGAACATCCTATTTGTACTGCCCCCTCTCATGTATCAGCAATACTCTGTAAAGAGTTCATGTCGCAAATTTTGCGTAAAGTTACTCAGACGTAATGTGAGAAGTCTGACTAACCGGCCTATCCAAGAACCCCTTCATGAGCCTTTCGGAGCTCTGGGGACCTACCTGAGACCCACTACGGCTAATTAGGGAATTCAAAGCTCATCAGTTAATGATTCGATAATTCCATCCAAAATAAAGCGCTCTTTCACGTCGCCCTTAGTGCATGCTCTTTCCCATAGGACTCGTGAGGAATATGATACAGATTTCATCATAGCTGCAATTAATAAGAGAATCATTCTACATTTACGCTCTTCTTCTGATTGATTGCAACGTGGGTGCAGAAGAAGATTATCGGATTTAAAGTTCCTCTTTGATGCAAAAACTATGTTTTTCTTCTAATCCGGAAAATAGATTCGGCGATAGTTCGCCGTAAGTGTTTTTTTCCTTCTTCTATTCCGTAATTATTAATGTCGCGACAAGTAAGGAATAGACTTGACAAATAAACAGTGATGATTGCGAATTATCGCCAAACAGTTTGGGTGTAGAAGAAACGTGTACATCAAGGGGAAACCACAAGTCCCACATAGCTTATAAAGAGCTATAAAGTGACGTTAAAAAACGCACTTTTTCGCTAAAAAATCACTATCTCGGTAGTTAAAACTTGCTGTTAACACATAAGGGGCGATCAAAAAGTTTCTGTTCGAAGGCCGCACGGTCTAGAATTGGTATGCTAGTCAGCCAAAAGCGCCGTGACCATTGGGGCATTCATCCCTACGACACACCATCTTGGTAAAATACCGTGACTTGCTGCACCTCTTCTTCCGACAGGAATTGTCGACCTTTCAAAGTCTTTTTTAAGGGTCAGAAGGGAAGATAATCGCGTTCCACAATGATGGTTTTCGACAGACATTCTTCCCCATACACGTTCTTCATTCTCAGATGGATGTCTACTGGTGTTTGTCCTTGGGCCAAACAAAAATTAAAATCACGTTGTTCCTGTTTGGGCGCATTTGGTAATAACTTCATAAAGGTTCATAGATGTCTGTGCTTACATACTTGCATCGGAGTTGCGCTACATTACGTATTATACGCTACAGCAATGGCTTCGAACGGAAAATTTTTCATCCCCCCTTACATAAACAAAACACTGTAACACTACTTCAGGAGCGTTTTTTAAATATATTGAACTGTTTGTTTATTTGCGGTGTTTGTATCCCCTGTGATGTATTACACAAAGGAAAGTTCCTTCGGGAGTCATCAGTTTACCACCCTGAAGAAGACTGTCATATGTCGGTCGGAAGGTCTGTTACGTTATTTAGAGGATAATGCCGGGGAAACTGATTCCAATCCTGTTTGTTGTCGTAAAATATTTATTTTTCCATAATTAATACTTAAACGACAGCAAGTGAAAACAGATTCCATTACCTCCAATATGCCACTAATAGATATGCATTAAATAGATTTGTTACTATTATGTACGTCCCCTAGAAGCAAGAAATTGGTAACCCTAACATAAGTGTTAAAATTTAGAATATACCGTGAGGTGATACTAGTCTTACCATTCTAAATCAACACATAACATCGTACACCCATGGGCGCTTCACACGGGTTCCCGGGTTCGATTTCCGACCTGGTTGGGGATTTTCTCTGCCAGGGACTGGGTGTTTGTGTTGTCCCCACCATTTCGTCTTCTTCATCATTATTATTATCATTTGTGAACGTGGCTAAAATTGGACTGTATAAAGATTGGGACATTGTACGGGCGCTGAAGACCGCTCAGTTTGAGCGCTCCACAATCCAAACATTGTTATCATCGGCGTTACGCAACTTAAAAAGTAACGGAGCTCATGACAATTTCTGCTTGGACGTGATAACAGCAGATGTCATCCAAACGAGGTGTCCTCAGCAAAGACACTATTTTAGTGGTGACAAGGACGTGGTTAACGATTTTCTTCTCTGCTAAATGTTACCATCCGATGGTGAACCTACTGTAACTTGAAAGCTTTCCATTGAAAAAAAAAGAATGAGTCACAACTAGTTTACGTTTCTGCTACAATTATTCTCTGTTTACAACCGAGTCGCTGTGTTCAAATGGTTCAAATGGCTCTAAGCACTATGGGACTTAACATCTCAAATCATCAGTCCCCGAGACTTAGAACTACTTAAACCTAACTAACCTAAGGACATCACTCACATCCATGCCCGAGGCAGGATTCGAACCTGCGACCGTAGCAGCTGCGCGGTTCCGGACTGAGGCGCCTAGAACCGGCTCGCCGTGTTCAACAAGTACCAATTGGACAAATTAAACTTCTTTTTTTTCTAGTATGACGCGCCACAGATAACACGAGCGACGGAAGTCCACTCACTTAGTTATGTAACTCATATCTAAATGGATTTTTTTAAAAAGTTGTATCACCAACAGGAGTAGCGCAGCGTTTCAAATCTGCGTCTGGTTGTCGTGTTTTAGACTTGCTGTGGTTTCCCAAGTATTTTCAGCGATTGCCAAAATGTACCTGAAACAGGCCACGCAGCTTCCTTTCCACTCTACGCCAAGCTGAACTAGTGATGAGTGTGTAACGGCTCCTCTGTTTGGAGGGGGGGGGGGGGGGGTTCGTTTGTGTTGCAAATTACGGTGAAGACACGTTACCTTTATTGTTGATGTTAGTATTACTGACTTACACTTGTCTAATTTTTACATTTTAGGGATCAAAATAATTTTAAAAAATTTAACGGATTACTTATTTCGGCTCACTGTTGCCCTTAGCACATCCATTCAATTCTACACGTCGGTGCTCTGTCAGTGTGTGTGGGAGTACATTGTCTTGTGTGTTGACAGAGACGAATGTGTCAAGTTACATTAATCAGGGCATCTCCTGTGTTCGACGTCCAGAAACGGTATTTGGCAGCACTAGCAGTGGAGGAAATATAAAGCGTGTCGGTGGAGGGGGGACTCGCAGTAATAGTGCATTGGTTGTCGTAATGCAGAAACTGAGCGTTCTATTTGATGTCCAAAATGGCATGATGATTGGCTTCCTGCCATGGGTGGAAGTATTTCCGAAACGGACAAGTTTTTAAACTGTTCGCGTGCCGCTGCGGTCAGAGTGTAGCGTGCATGGCAAAATGGCGCTATCCAAAAATCGGCCCCTCAAAACTGTGGTGCTCAAAAAAAAAAAAAAAAGTTCAAATGTGTGTGAAATCGTATTGGGCTTAACTGCTAAGGTCATCAGTCCCTAAGCTTACACACTACTTAACCTAAATTATCCTAAGGACAAACACACACACACACACACACACACACACACACACACACACACACACACACATGCCCGAGGAAGGACTCGAACCTTCGCCGGGACCAGCCGCACAGTCCATGACTGTAGCGCCCCTGACCGCTACCTTACACACTGCTTAACCTAAATTATCCTAATGACACACACACACACACACACACACACACACACACACACACACACACACACACACACCCATGCGCGAGGAAGGACTCGAACCTTCGCCGGGACCAGCCGCACAGTCCATGACTGTAGCGCCCTCGACCGCTCGGCTAATCCCGCGCGGCAGAACCGTGGTGCACCACGGGCCATACAAGAAAGGGGTGAATGGCGGCTGCGGAGATGTATGGGGGCCACCAGTAGTACAACTGTTGAGCAGCCGAGCGCATTCATGAACCAAGTGGCTACCAACAGCGGCTCCTCAACAGCCGTTCAACGACAGGTGCTGAGTACGTGTCTCCTCAGCAAGCGCCTGGTTCATGCACCCATGCAGACTACTGTTCATGGAAGTCAATGGCTGGAATTTGCACCCCAATACTGCAACTGGACGTCCACTTAGTGGTGGTAGGTGGCCTTTTTAGACGAACCACGTTTTATGCTTCATCGGGCAGATGGCCGTTGGCGTATACGGTATGAAGCGTCTGAAAGCAAACATTATCCAATAATCGTCGGAATGATCTAGGCCGGAGGAGAGGGCTTTATGGTCTGGGGAATATTTTAGTGAAATTCCCTGGGTGATGACGCCATTCTGGAAGGCACAGTGGATCAATCCATGCATGCATCTATCCTAGGCGACCATGTTCGCCGCTAAATGCAATTTGTTTTTCCTCGGGGCGATGGCATCTACCAGCAGGAGAATGCAATGTCACACAGGTGGCAGCACACGTGCTGGGTTCGAAAAAGCACCAGAATGAGTTTACCGTATTCCCCTGGTCACCAAACTCGCCAGATTTAAGTCCAATCGAGAATGCGTGTGACCACGTCGACGCGGCTGTTAGCGCCATGGATCATCAACCGAGAAACATAGCGCAACTTTCCATGGCACTGGAATCAACATGGCTGCACATCCCAGTCGGTACCTTCCAGAACCTCAACGATGCTCTTCCTGCTCCTCCGCGCTGCAAAAGTTGGCTATCCAGGCCTTTGACAGATGGTCACATTAATGTGAAATATGGAAATTTGTGGTAAGGACTATGGGACCAAACTGCTGAGGTCATCGGTCCCTAGGCTTACACACTACTTAATCTAACCTACATCTACATCTACACTCCGCAAGCCACCTGACGGTATATATCGGAGGGTACTTTGAATACCTCTATAGGTTCTCCCTTCTATTCCAGTCTCGTATTGTTCGTGAAAAGAAAGATTGTCGGTATGCCTCTGTGTGGGCTCTAATCTCTCTGATTTTAACCCCATGGTCCCTTCGCGTGATATACGTAGGAGGGAGCAATATACAGCTTGACTCCTCGGTGAAGGTATGTTCTCTAAACTTCAACAAAAGCCCTTACCGAGCTACTGAGCGTCTCTCCTGCAGAGTCTTCCACTGGAGTTTATCTATCATCTCCGTAGCGCTTTCGCGATTACCAAATGATCCTGTAGCGAAGCGCGCTGCTCTCCGTTGGATCTTCTCTCTCTCTTCTATCAACCCTATCTGGTACAGATCCCACACTGGTGAGCAATATTCAAGCAGTGAGCGAACAGGTGTACTGTAACCTACTTCCTTTGTTTTCGGATTGCATTTCCTTGGGATTTTTTCAGTGAATCTCAGTCTGGCATCTGCTTTACCGACGATCAACTTTATATCATCATTCCATTTTACATCACTCCTAATGCGTCCTCCCAGATAATTCACAGAATTAATTGCTTCCAGTTGCTGACCTACTATATTGTAACTAAATGATAAACGATCTTTCTCTCTATGTATTCGCAGCACATTACACTTGTCTACATTGAGATTCAATTGCCATTCCCTGCACCAAGCGTGAATTCGTTGCAGATCCTCCTGCATTTTCGTACAATATTCCATTGTTACAACTTCTCGATATAACACAGCATCAACCTAAAGTAACTTACGCCAACGACAACACACATCATGCCTGAGGGAGGACTCGAACTTCCGATGGGGGGAGCCGCACGAACCGTGACAAGGCGCCCCTGACGGCGCGGCTACCCCGTGCATTCACATTAATGTGATTGGACAGTGTATATTCTATATGCCACCCCAGAGATGGCGGACGGTACTTTCGGCTATCGCTATCATCCCGCCCCCTTCTAATCTTAGCAGTTGTTTAGAACCTGAGAAATGTTTCACGGTACCGAACATGATCACGTGTTCATAGCTCTTGTGGTATTTCTTTCAGAGCCCGTGTTTACTGGACATTCTTGCTTCGAACGATCATTCCTAGCATATTCCCGAATGTTGACCAGTCTTCCTGGGACACGCTGTTTATTTTCTTTGCTCGCAGCGCATGAGACGTCATCCAGGGACGCGGTGGGCGGTCTTCACAGTGTTTTGGATCACGATTGTTTGCAGCGAGATGTTGCTACGTTCTGTAGCAGCGCTGTACTGGCGGGTGTGAAACGGCTGCTGTCGACGAGCCGAAAGCCGACAGTATTGTTTTCGTGCGGTCCGGATTAAACCCTTATCCGCTGCCTGGTGGGACGCTTTTGCCGTGCCTTGTTTGCGGGACTGTTTTCGCTGCGGCTTGACGGCGATTGGCACAGTGTGACCGGCTGCCGACGGCACGCGCGCGTTCCAACGTCCAGAAGAACCCTTTTGCCCTCTCCTCTCGTTTTACGCTACGAAGGGAGCGCGGTCACGTTGCATGCACACACACACACACACACACACACACACACACACACACACACACTGCCGTAGTGCGTACTGCGCGGCGAGGCGGAGAAGGCGTAAGAGAAAGAGGAGAAGTGGCGCGGAATGGCAGGAGGGAACGGGAAAGAGGGAGAGCGCGACACGCAACTATTGATCAGAAGCGGGATGCACGAGGGTCGCGGCCGCCTCTGGTTGGGGTTGCTCGTAACGAGGGACGCAAACAGAGCGGCCGGCAAGCAGGTGGCCCGCTCCGCTGCGGCGCCAGCGCCATCCCCTGCGTGAACCGGCGGGCACACCTGTCTCACTTTTGTGTCTGTCGCCGTACGCAATACCTGTTCACTTCCGTCCAAAAATGAAAATCTTTCCGTGGCAACGCTTATTTCTCACTTATGGCGTAAGGTAAGGTACAAGAAACTGGAGGGAAAAATAAGGATGAAAGACTAAGAACGCAGTGCGGAGATTCAAAAGGGTGGAAGAGGCAGAAGTCTATCGTTTCTGTTTGTCAATCTACGGGGTGATTCCGTGATGATATAGACTTTCGGAGATAATTGTATCACTTTGGGGTAAGGGACTCTGCTATGGAAACGACCGTGTCGAAAGTTATTAGCGAAAATCGTTCTGATGCTTCTGACGGTGGAATACTTGTACAGGTACTGTTGTTGCTAAGACTTCCTTCCCCGACCTTCCCTAATCCGATTAGACCGATGACCTCGCAGTTTGGTGTCTTCCCCCAAAAACAACAACAACATGTACCGGTATTGTTGTTCAAATGGTTGAAATGGCTCTAAGCACTACGGGACTTAACATCTGAGGTCATTATTCCCCTAGACTTAGAAATACTTAAACCTAACTAACCTAAGGACATCACACACATCCATGCCCGAGGCAGGATTCGAACCTGCGACCGTAGCAGCAGCCTGGTTCCGGACTGAAGCGCTTACAACCTCTCGGCCACAACGAATGCCGGTGCTAGTGTTGCTATGATTATAGTGTACTCAAATTTCAGAGGTGATAATGTGCATTAAAACAAGAAAAAGAAGTCTAGTACACCTGGGCTCTAAAACGCATGGACGTGTTTCACAGAAGTGAAGATTAACAAGTGCTCTTAAGGTACACCTTTTTGGAGTTCAAGATTACTAGACATACTTTCTTGTTTTGGTCCACACTACCTCCTCTGAAAATTGGCTGTCTTACAGTCTTAGCAACAACAGTACCGGTGCATGGATTCCACTGTGATAGGTGTCAGAACGGTTTTACGTCATAAATTTCGACCAGTCATTTCCGGAGCAAGGTCCTTCACCTCATATTAATACATTTACTTTTGTGTTAGCAAAAGAGCCAACACCGTGTTACGAGTGGAGGCCGAAATGCGCTCGTTTTAGCTCAAGCAGGCTAGCGTGAGGAGGGAAGAACTATACTGACGTGAGGTCTGGAACATGACAAGGAATGAGAATTCAGAAAGCGGACATAATTAATTTGATACTTAACTTTAATCCATTAATGATGAACGTCGCTCTTGACGGTACATGATTCACAATATTATCTGTTCATAATACATTCTTGAAGATAGTTCTTATAGTAAATGAGCGTTTGGCGTCATTGGCCGTAGCAAATGACGTAGCTGAAGGCTATGCTGAACTTTCGTCTCTGCAAATAAGAGCGTCTGTAGTCAGCGAACCATCGCTAGCAAAGTCGGCTGTACAACTGGGTCGAGTGCTAGGAAGTCTCTCTAGACCTGCCGTGTGGCGGCGCTCGGTCTCCAATCACTGATAGTGGCGACACGCGGGTCCGACGTATACTAACGGACCGCGGCCGATTTAAAGGCTACCACCTAGCGAGTGTTGTGTCTGGTGGTGACACCACATTTACCCTTTTCCATTATCCCTGAAAATTCGTAACATCGTCACGGAATTAGACTATATACACCGAAGAAGCACTGACGGAGGTGAAAGAAAGGCCCAAGAGTGGACTTAAAATTCAGAGTGGAAGGATCTCCGTGGTAAGTTTCAGCGACGAAATTACCATCGTCAGTGAAAGAGGAAGAGTTGCAGGTTTTGTTGAATAGAATAAACATTCTAATGAGCACACATTGTGTATTGTGTGTTAGTCGAAGAAAGACGAAAGAAGTTTCAGAAAAGAAATGAGGATAAACTCAACTTTGAAATTGGGGAGAAGGAAGGGAAGTGAAGGAATTTTGCTACCGTGGAAGCAAAATAACACAAGGCGGGCGAAGCAAGGATGACATGAAAAGCAGACTAGCACAGGCAAAGCGGATATTCGTAGTCAAAGGAAGTATACTTGTATTGGATATCGGTCTTAATTTGGTGACATATTGAGGATGTCCACTTCGAACACTCCACTGTGGAGAAACGAGGAAAGAAGAAAATCGAAGCGTGTGAGATGCGCTGTTGCAGAAAGATTTTGAAACTTAGGTGGCTCGGTAAGATAAAGAATTAGGAGCATATTCACAGAATCGAAAAGGTAAAGAAAATGTGGAACAATTGGCAAGAAGAAGGGACAAGATAATGAGACTTGTGTTAAGACAGCTTAAAGTGCGTAAAAACTGCAGGAGAAGACAGAGATTGTAATAGCCAGGGAATAATTGACGAGGTTGTGTATACGTGCTACTCTGAGATGAAGAGGCGGGGCGCATGAAACTAGTCAGCAGAAGACTGATGATCCGAGAACGGTGCAGTAAAACTTTTTGTTTTGGAGGTGCTTGCTCCTGTTTACATTCTTGAACATCTGCGTCTGTACTTCGTAAGTTACCTTCGAGTGCTTAGTGGAGGGTACTGCAGGTATGACTGCCATACCCTTTGTGGCGTACGTGGGGTACTGCAGCAAGGGTGCGTGCCTCGGTGCTCAGTTTTGTGACGAACGGGAAAAAGTGGAAGGGTGAATTGGGAGGGAAAAGAAGAAAAAGAAGAAGAAGAAGAAGAACTGTATTATTTGGCACTAAATTCGTTGTAGATAATACCGTTGTTGTTGCCCAGGTCTCTTATTAAAAGTCTAAAGATTCCCGGCTGGCCAAAGACTTTTTTTTCTGTATGTCAGAGTGGTCTGCCTTCAACTGCCTGGTTGACCACGTTGTGTCTTCTCTGGAATAGTGGAACAATAAATCTCCAGTTAGGATCATGGCTCTTAACATAATGACGTTGAATTAAATCTTTAGCTTGGTAAATACTGTATCTCTAAGAGAGAGAGAGAGAGAGAGAGAGAGAGAGAGAGAGAGAGAGACGTCCTACACGTTACGATTTCTTGCGTGATTCCAGTCTCTTCTGCATATTTGTGAAACACGTGTGTCCATTTTGTCGTTACTTTTAAGTGTACAATGTGTCCGCCCCGGTAGCTGAATGGTAGACGGCACGGTAGCTCAGCGTGTTCGGTCAGAGGGTTAGCTGCCCTCTGTAATAATTATAAAAAAAAAACTGAGTTAATGGATCAACGACGAAGTTAAACGAGTGTCTTGCGACGTCCGCCCCGAGTAGATGCCACGAAGGAAAACGGAAAAAATGATATTAAAAAAAAGTGGTCAGCGTGACGGATTGCCGTCCTACGGGCCCGAGTTCGATTCCCGGCTGGGTCGAGGATTTTCTCGGCTCAGGGACTGAGTGTTGTGTTGTCTTTATCATCATATCATCCGTACCCGGCGCGCAGGTCGCCAAATGTGGGGTCGAATGTAATAAGACTTGCACCAAGGCGGCCGGACGTGCCCCGTAAGGAGCGTCCCGGCCAATGACGCCAAACGCTCATTTCAATTTCCAGTGTACAATGTAACCAGCAAATTCACTTTTTCCATCATGCTTATTTAGTTTCCCAGATATCGTCCATATACCATCCGTTTAATGGAGGCGTAAAATTGCGTAGAAGTTATACCTAGTTCAAATGCGGGAGGACTGAATTACCTCACTTCATAAACTGTCCATGGGATCTTTCCAGGACAGCTGGAAGTAGTAGAAGGGTTATGGAAGACACAGTAAAATACGTTCAGTAATTAGCGTAAATCAGACCAAAGCGCAAAAGAAGAAACAAAATACATAAGAGCATCAGAATGACTTATACACTGATCATGAGAACATTGCGACCGCCGATCTATTGTTGATATAAACTCGTCCAGGTGATAGCGTCGCCTGGCGAGGAATGACTGGTAGTCGGACACACGCACAGTGCATGTAGTATCAATAAGCGTACTGTCCATGAATAGAATGGGAAGTCGCGCGAGCTATCTGAGTTTGACAGAAATGGTTCAAATGGCTCTGAGCACTATGGGACTTAACATCTGAGGTCATCAATCCCATAGAGGTTAGAAGTACTTAAACCTAACTAACATAAGGACGTCACACACATCCATGCCCGAGGCAAGATTTGAACCTACGACCGTAGCAGTCGCGCGGTTCCGGACTGAAGCGCCTAGAACCACTCGGCCACCACGACCGGCAGTTTGACAGAGGGCAGATTGTGATGGCCCGGAGGCTCGTCACGAGTATTCAGGAAACTCCCAGGGAAACAGCTCCTTGGCACCTGTACTACGGGACGCAGACAAGCTGGTGGCGGATCCACTATGCTCTGGTGAACATTCGCGTGGGCATCGAGGGTTCAGTGGAGCTCGTGCGAGGCAACATGACGGCTAAGGAGTATCGCACACGGGCTGCAGAGCACATACACCCCTTTATGACGATCTTGTTTCACGATGGCAGAGGCATTTTTCGTCAAGATAACACGTCATGTCACAATGCTAGGTGTGATTTGAGGAACGCAGTGGCGAGTCCGAATTGATGCCCTGGCCTCCCGACACGTCGGATCTGAACCAAATCGATCACTTCTGCGATGTGACAGAACGTGGCGTCAGAGCTCATCGACCCCCTCCGCGGAATATACGGGAATTAGGTAATTTGTGTATGCAGATTGGCGCCAGCTGCTTTCGGCGACCTATCGAGGCCTCAATGCCAAGACGCGTCGCTTCTGTTTTCCATGTCAAAGGTGGAGATACCGGCTGTTAGGTAGGAGGTCATAATGTTCTCGCTGATCAATGTACATCTTTTATCACAATATTTCGAACATGAGAGGTACAACCGTGCGGTTTGCGGAATTATGTTCACATACACCTTAAGTTTTAATACCCGTTCAACAGAGTACAGTTTGTGCGACATCCGTAGCATACAAGATATCTAAGCGACAGTCCAGGCCGGCCGAAGTGGCCGAGCGGCTCTAGGCGCTACAGTCTGGAACCGCGCGACCGTTACGGTCGCAGGTTCGAATCCTGCCTCGAGCATGGATGCGTGTGATGTCCTTAGGTTAGTTAGGTTTAAGTAGTTCTAAGCTCTAGGGGACTAATGACGTCAGAAGTTAAGTCCCATGGTGCTCAGAGTCGACAGTCTAGCTTCCCCCTTGTCCGACGAAGAATGACCTCATTAGCGTATGTGGTTGCCGCTGTGTGTGAGCTCACCGTCTCGACAGGGCCCGCACCGGGTTCTGGTGGACAGCACCCCCACAATGCCCCGAAGAAAATCATCTAAAGGGACTATGTCGAGCGACCTCGGGAACAAGCAAATGGGTCCTCCTCTGCCAATGCAGCCACGTGGAAATGTGTCATCAAAAACCTTCCTAACGAGATTTACCATCCTGCTGCAGGCTGCAGCTCTTCTACCTGTGGTAACGCAAACTTTTCCAACATATCAAGATAAACAGTCTATATTATAGACGCTTCTGCAAAGAAAACGGTCCCACTGCACGACCACGAAGCACACCACACCACGCCGGCCAGGATGGCCGAGCGGTTCTATAGTCTGGAACGGCGCGACAGATACGGTCGCAGGTTCGAATCCTGCCACGGGTATGGATGTGTGTGATGTCCTTAGGTTAGTTAGGTTTAAGTCGTTCTTAGTTATAGGGGACTGATGACCTCAGAAGTTAAATCCCATAGTGCTGAGAGCCATTTGAACCATTGTTTTTTTTTTTTACTTCCTTTGAAATCCACATCGGAGAATTTGCTTTCGACAACAATGGGTGATTTCTTTCCCACAAACCACACCACGCATTTGGCTCCTTCTTGAGGTGTAGTCATTTTTGGTAGTTATTTGGCATCTGGAAAATAGAAACTAAAGGAGTCATTTAGAAAAAAATCTGCACAAAACTTTTTGAAGTACTTAACACGATGCCACAAGCCGCAGTTACCTGTGTGTCGTAGTATTTTTTAAACTCCATCTCGTAAGTAAACTGGTAAACTCCATCTGGTAAGTTTCATATTGACACCGTGTATTGTACGACACTTTAGCTCTCTTCAAAATTTAAACGATCTCAGAGATGGAATTTAACACAACTCGTCATGCGGGTTCTAGCAAACGAACTGAGCATACTGTGACTTCTTTGCGTGCTTGTTACCAACAATGATACATACATTATTCATTGTCGGCCACTTCCAAAGCGAATAGGAAGGGAGGGGATGCGTCCAATACTCATAGGCATTATAAAAAAGGATATTTGTGGGTGTGTATGTTCCACATTTTCCCATAAACCACTGGACTAATTTCAACCAAACTTGGTACACATATCCACTACCGTTAACCATCAATCGTGGAGGTAATAACCACCTCTCATAGTTAGGAGATGCATGAAAAATGCCGCACCATGCATAAAGCTGTAATACATTTATTCTTTACTACTAAGACATTCTTACATTCGAGTCAACTTAAGGAAATGCCGGAGACCTGGTAGCGCTTTCGACAACTTTCAGCAGCAAGCGCAAACGCCTATAGGGGAAAATACTCGCGTCGGTAGCGCTACGAAGAGGCGTTACTATAGAGACGTTCACAAAATCACTTTGTAGACACGCGAAGCGGCTGCGCCCAGTGTCCAGGAACTATTTCATAATTTCAAACGTGTTTTCACGAATGCATGGAAATGAAAATTTTTCGGCATCACACCACAATCACAGTTCATTTTTGTTTCAAATAGAAAATTGGGAAAATTAATACCCAGGGAAATTTAAAAAAGTAACTCATATTATCGCGAATCCCTAATTAGTGAAGTTCAAGTTAGTGAGGGCTGAGTCTGTTAGGACAGAGGAGGAGACGCGGTGTGGAGCAGCCATTGTACCGTGATGTGCCTAATGTTTCCGCAATACAATTACTGCCGGCTGGCGGCAGTGGCGCCTGTGGGTTGGCAGCCCTGCTCGGCTCCCCCGGCACGCCACGCCAGGCGTATGCTCTTTATTGACACTCTGGCGGTGCCCGATAGCACGGCGAGAGTCGGGGCAGCTGTAACGAAGGGAGCGAAGCACTGTCGCGAACTTGGCCGTCGCTCGCTGCTCCTGCAGGTGACTCCGACGGTGGTCCGGCCTCAGGACCTCGCTGTCACTGCTCGCTACGCCTCGCCGGCTGGCAGCTCGCCACTCTGCCAAGCTTGCTGCCAACACGCAGCCGTACGGCGGCGAGGCTTCCAGTTCCCGTCATACTTTTCTCATTTTTGACGCTCTCTACTAGGTACTTCTCTTTTGAGTGTTTGACAAATCGTAGTAAGAATTGTCGACGTTGGTATTGCATCTCCGGTTGATTCCAAGAGCGGTTCTAGGCGCTAAAGTCTGGGTCCGCGCGACCGCTACGGTCGCAGGTTCGAATTCTGCCTCGGGCATGGATGTGTGTGATGTCCTTAGGTTAGTTAGGTTTAAGGAGTTCTAAGTTCTAGGGGACTTATGACCTCAGAAGTTAAGTCGCATAGTGCTCAGAACCATTTGAGCCATTTTTGTCATCACCGAGGCATTGGGAGGTTCATAAGGAAGACCACAAAGAGAGAGATTGTCATTATGGTTTTACTTTGTAATTCAAACTCTTGAAACTTTATACTTTTGCACTGAACTTCTTTCTCCTATTTCTTCCTCCGTTATTTACATTTCCCCCGGTCTGCTTTAACTTCTTAGATCCACATAATTGATGTTTTTCTCACATCTACATACATACCCCGCAATCCACCATACGGTGCGTGGCAGAGGGTACCTCGTACCACAACTAGCATCTTCTCTCCCTGTTCCACTCCCAAACAGAACGAGGGAAAAATGACTGCCTATATGACTCTGTACGAGCCCTAATCTCTCTTATCTTATCTTTGGAGTCTTTCCGCGAAATATAAGTTGGCGGCAGTAAAATTGTACTGCAGTCAGCCTCAAATGTTGGTTCTCTAAATTTCCACAGTAGCGATTCACGAAAAGAACGCCTCCTTTCCTCTAGAGACTCCCACCCGAGTTCCTGAAGCATTTCCATAACACTCACATGATGATCAAACTTACCAGTAACAAATCTAGCAGCCCGCCTCTGAATTGCTTCTGTGGCCTCCCTCAGTCCGACCTGATAGGGATCCCAAACGCTCGAGAAGTACTCAAGAATAGGTCGTATTAGTGTTTTATAAGCGGTCTTCCCAAAATTCTACCAATGAACCGAAGACGACTATCCACCTTCCCCACAACTGCCATTACATGCTTGTCCCACTTCATATCGCTCTGCAATGTTACGCCCAAATATTTCATCGACGTGACTGTGTCAAGCGCTACACTACTAATGGAGTATTCAAACATTACGGGATTTTTTTTTCCTATTCATCTGCAGTAATTTACATTTATCTATATTTAGAGTTAGCTGCCATTCTTTATACCAGTCACAAATCCTGTCCAAGTCATGTTGTCTCCTCCTACATTCACTGAACGACGACACCGTCCCGTACACCACAGCATCGTCAGCAAACAGCCGCACATTGCTATCCACCCTATGCAAAAGATCATTTATGTAGATAGAAAACAACAGCGGACCTACCACACTTCTCTGGGGCACTCCAGATGATGCCCTCACCTCCGATGAACACCCACCATCGAGGACAACGTACTGGGTTCTATTACTTAAGAAGTCTTCGAGCCACTCACATACTTGGGAACCAATCCCGTATGCTCGTACCTTAGTTCGGAGTCTGCAGTGGAGCACCGAGTCAAAGGCTTTCCGGAAGTCAAGGAATATGGCATCCGTCTGATACCCTTCATCCATGGTTCGCAAGGTATCATGTTTTTGGCTTTCTTTCAGGAAGCTGAAAATTATTTTTGTTATTTTATCTAGTGTTTTCTGGTGTCTATAGAATACGAAACTTGTCTTCCTCATTGCGTCTGACATTAGTTCCAGTCTATGAAAACTTCTTTTTATTAGTCCTTAATTTCCAGTTACCATTGTCATATTTTGGTTCCAGGATTTTCCCGATTATTTTCCTTACCTTCTATCCTATTTCACCTAATTGTTTAGCATTTTTAACGAAAGCCATTTTGAATCATGTAGGCATTCTGATCTAATGGTGGTGTTGTAGAGCCGGAGTTTCGCATTTGTAGAAATAGTTTACTTATTATACAGGTTTTGTGTTAATTGAAAAGTCACTTCCATTTTCCTTGACCTTGCTGAGTTAGATTTTTTGTCCAAGGCATTTGTATTAGTCCTCTTAGATATTTAAAGTTTGTAGCCTTTTTGAATCTTCCATAATCAATTTCCACCTATTGCGGGGCCTCATTCTCATCTGTCATATACTCTGTTCACAAGGCATGCATAGGGCCGCTTTTGAAGCTACCTCTTGTACATTTATCTGCATTCTTGCATCTTCTATAAATTCAGCTAAGAAGCCAAGATCTTATGCAAAAGCCAAACAGTCAGTTCTCAGCTTATAGACTTGCATGTCTGGATCAACACACATTAATGACGATTGACAGTCGCCAAAGTTAATTCAGAGCAAATACGCTAAATGCGGAGATCTTGGTATCAGCTGTGTTAGACATAGATGTACTATCTGTTAGTGGCATGCACACGTCATCCAGACATGCAATTAAATATTACATGCCGATGCGAACAAATCACGTTAATATCATGCGTCTCGATTCGTTGTAGCCTCGTTCCCACGGTGTGGAAATACAGAGTAAAACTGCAAGCCTTAAGTGATGGATATACGGGGCTATGGTAAAGGGATGTAGAAAGTGTGACATGTGCAAGTTTGGGTCAGTCCGAGAGCTATGCTCGGACAGCCGAAGTGGTCAAGACGACCACTAGCGATAAGCGGGAAATCCGGGTTCAAGATGTACTAACACATAGTATATCTCTATCACAGCTGATGCCTAGAGATTCGTATTTAGTTACTTTATTTCTTTAATTATCAGATTATCACCTTTTCTCTCAATTATGATTTTTTTAAATACGTTCCTATTCTGTTATTTTCATCCATTTCCTAATAACTTTTTCTATTAGACAATTGAACAGCAGTGAGGGCAGTCCTTGTCTCACACCAGTTTTGGTCCCAAAAGCCTTAGAGGTATCAACTAAAAATTTAATTTTGCAGACTCTTGTAAGGTATTGAATAAAGTTTCCTTGTCAGTCGAACCATAGGCTTTCTTGAAATCAAAAATCCAATTTACAAACAACTTTTTGGCAGTTGAAAATAAATTTACAATGTTCGCAATCGATTTTAAACAGTTCATAATAAATTTTCAGAGTGACATCGTCAGCGTAATGCTCTTTTGTACTCCAGGCAGCAGCATATGTTACGTTGTTTGTCTGGGAGGCCTCTGTGTTCCATTGCGTGACGAACGGGTCCATGGACAACATAGAAATTCGTTAATTTAGCCATCTTAACCATGTTTCTTTGATTTCCGTGGATGTGACTTTAATTACTTTAACAACTAGAACGACCACTTGTATTATGTTATCTACTGAAGGACACTTTTAAGGCTTTCAGCCGTCTTCAGCATTTATATCATAATCAGTATAACGTTTTGTTGACTGCATTTTAATTGCTGCAAGTATACTATTCTGTATTTCTTCAAGAAATAGCAGTTTATTATTTCGTGTATCCTTCGCTCCTCTGTACACTTTGGTCTTCATCCAACTCCAGAAATAAAGATCAGCGGTGACGGTCTTGGCAGATAATGATACCACGAAGAATCCTTTGTAAAATATGATTAGAATGCTGTCTCATACAGAGTGTGTGTTCAGCCACTCTAGAGATAAATTGTATCCCGCCTGGCAACGGAAGGCTCGCTAGCTGTTCAACAACCGAGTTAAAAGTGTAGCTACTCCTGCCCGCCACTTCGTTCTGTAATTGATTATTTACCAGCCAAAACTTCTTTCAGTATAGTTAACTCTGTACCCACAGGATGAGGAGGAAAACCACCCGACCGCCCTATTTGCCTTAGCGGGTTTGAGCGATGTAGCTCAGGTCTCTTCCCGAGCTAGTATCGTTATAACCCGGGGCGCTCACTGTAGTTGAGGGATCACCTGTTCCGTGGTACGTACTGCCCGGGATGGGATTCCACCCGACCTTGCTGTTAACGTCCTTCCAATCCACCTTTTAAGCCGAGGGTTAAAATCATTTTCACGAAAGTGTCTCTGTTTTTCTTCAACTTTTTGTTCTACATATGCCTCCGTCGTGGAGGACTGTGAAATGATATATTGTCATTGCATGTTTTGAGGCAGTCAGTAATAAGTGACCACCTCTTTCTGCTCTCTCAGAAATCTGCCGTAACAAACGGTTACGTAATGAGTATGTGTAATGTCAGTTGGCCGAAAACTGCACCTTTCATCCAGTTTGTATGAAAGAAGAACGAATGGGCGCATGACAGAGAGGTATATCTAACATCTGTTGCAGTGTGCCAGAATATATTTTAGCTCGAACATGACGACTTTCGACAAGAAAGGGAAGCGTCGTCTTCCGTTGAAACACAGTCCTCCATTTTTACGAAAGATATCTTGAAAATAATCGACTAAGGTGAACATGTTGACATTTTTTCCCTAACCTGCAAAAAGCTACGTTCTCGACAGATAACGAAGATAAAATCGTCTGAAGTACCAGTGCAGCTGTGTGAGTCTGTCGAAGGAATTTTCATTGTTCGATAGAAACGAAAGTGGCGGGGGCGTGCCCTGAGAAGGCTTGAAAATACCGCTAAGTGGTATTCAATATGTTTTAAACGATTTATCGGGCACGATCAGCAGCAAGCTCAGATTGTATGCTGTCTTTGTTCGTGTATACAGGAAACTATCACCAGTCGATGATTGTAAAGAAATGTTGAATGAGGGAAACGCTGTTGTCGCTTGTTCTATTGAACTGCAAGTATAATTAAATATATAAAAACACAAGCTGATACACATAATTAAAAAATAGGTTAGTGTCTGAGTACGTAATCAGTAGCCCGCCCGGCTAAGTCGCGTTGTGTAACGCGCTGCTTCCCGAGCGGGAAGGCGTGCCGGTACTCGGCACGAATCTGCCCGGTGGACTAGTGTCGAGGTCCGGTGTGCCTGACAGCCTGTGGATGTTTTCAAGGCGGTTTCTCCATCTCATCTGCGTCGGCGAATGCGGGCTGGTACCCCTTACCCTGTCTCAGTTACACTATATCGGCGATTGCTGCGCAAACACTGTCTCCACGTACGCGTACACCGTAATGACTCTAGCACGCAAACATTTGGGGTTACACTCGTTTCTGGGGGGTCCCACTGGGTGCCGAACCGCACAATAACCCTGGGTGCGGTGTGGGGAGGCGGTGGGGTGAGTGGATTGCTGTGGCCTGTTGTGGGGTTGTGAACCACTGAGGGCTACGGCGGGCACGAAGGCTCTCCTTTGTTTCTAGGTTCAAAATGGTTCACATGGCTCTGAGCACTATAGGACTTAACATCTCAGGTCATCATTCCCCTAGAACTTAGATCTACTTATACCTAACTAACCTGTGAAATGTTATTGGTGGAGGTTACACTCAACAACCGAGCTAGGTTAATAATTGGCTCCTTTTACCGACCTCCCGACTCAGCAGCATTAGTGGCAGAACACCTGAGAGAAAATTTGGAATACATTTCACATAAATTTTCTCAGCGTATTATAGTCTTAGGTGGAGATTTCAATTTACCAGACATAGACTGGGATACTCAGATGTTTAGGACGGGTGGTAGGGACAGAGCATCGAGTGACATTATACTGAGTGCACTATTCGAAAATTACCTCGAGCAATTAAACAGAGAACCGACTCGTGGAGATAACATCTTGGACCTACTGATAACAAACAGACCCGAACTTTTCGACTCTGTATGTGCAGAACAGGGAATCAGTGATCGTAAGGCCGTTGCAGCATCCACGAATATGGAAGTTAATAGGAATATTAAAAAAAGTGATGAAGGTTTATCTGTTTAGCAAGAGTAATAGAAGGCAGATTTCAGACTACCTTTTTTTTTTTGGGTCATCAGTCTACTGACTGGTTTGATGCGGCCCGCCACGAATTCCTTTCCTGTGCTAACCTCTTCAACTCAGAGTAGCACTTGCAACCTACGTCCTCAATTATTTGCTTGACGTATTCCAATCTCTGTCTTCCTCTACAGTTTTTGCCCTCTACAGCTCCATCTAGTACCATGGAAGTCATTCCCTCATGTCTTAGCAGATGTCCTATCATCCTGTCCCTTCTCCTTATCAGTGTTTTCCACATATTCCTTTCCTCTCCGATTCTGCGTAGAACCTCCTCATTCCTTACCTTATCAGTCCACCTAATTTTCAACATTCGTCTATAGCACCACATCTCAAATGCTTCGATACTCTTCTGTTCCGATTTTCCCACAGTCCATGTTTCACTACCGTACAATGTTGTACTCCAGACGTACATCCTCATAAATTTCTTCCTCAAATTAAGGCCGGTATTTGATATTAGTAGACTTCTCTTGGCCAGAAATGCCTTTTTTGCATAGCGAGTCTCCTTTTGATGTCCTCCTTGCTCCGTCCGTCATTGGTTGTTTTACTGCCTAGGTAGCAGAATTCCTTAACTTCATTGACTTCGTGACCATCAATCCTGATGTTAAGTTTCTCGCTGCTCTCATTTCTACTACTTCTCATTACCTTCGCCTTTCTCCGATTTACTCTCAAACCATACTGTGCACTCATTAGACTGACATTCCGTTCAGCAGATCATTTAATTCTTCTTCACTTTCACTCAGGATAGCAATGTCAACAGAGAATCGTATCATTGATATCCTTTCACCTTGTATTTTAATTCCATTCCTGAACCTTTCTTTTATTTCCATCATTGCTTCCTCGATGTACAGATTGAAGAGTAGGGGCAAAAGGCTACAGCCTTGTCTTACACCCTTCTTAATACTAGCACTTCGTTCTTGATCGTCCACTCTTATTATTCCCTCTTGGTTGTTTTACATATTGTATATGACCCGTCTCTCCCTGTAGCTTACCCCTACTTTTTTCAGAATCTCGAACAGCTTGCACCATTTTAGATTGTCGAACGCTTTTTCCAGGTCGACAAATCCTATGAACGTGTCTTGACTTTTCTTCAGCCTTGCTTCCATTATTAGCCGTAACGTCAGAATTGCCTCTCTCGTGCCTTTACTTTTCCTAAAGCCAAACTGATCGTCACCTAGCGCATTCTCAATTTTCTTTTCCGTTCTTCTGTATATTATTCTTATAAGCAGCTTCGATGCATGAGCTGTTAAGCTGATTGTACGATAATTCTCGCACTTGTCAGCTCTTGCCGTCTTCGGAATTGTGTGGATGATGCTTTTACGAAAGTCAGATGGTATGTCGCCAGACTCATATATTCTACAAACCAACGTCAATAGTCGTTTTGTTGCCACTTCCCCTAATGATTTCCTTCCCAACTTCTGTGATGGCCCTTTTTAGAGATGTCCATTCCTCTTCAACTGTGCTGCCTACTGCGCTATTCCTTATTGCTGTATTTATAGCGTTAGAGAACTTCAAACGTATCTCGTCATTCCTCAGAACTTCCGTATCCCACTTCTAATGTCTTGAACTTCAGCCTACTCTTCATCACTACTATATTGCGATCTCAGTCTATGTCTGCTCCTGGGTACGCCTTACAATCCAGTATCTGATTTCGGAATCTCTGTCTGACCTTGATGTAATCTAATTGAAATCTTCCCTTATCTCCCGGCCTTTTCCAAGTATACCTCCTCCTCTTGTCATTCTTGAACAGGGTATTCGCTATTACTAGCTGAAACTTGTTACAGAACTCAGGTGTTCCCCAGGGAAGCGTCCTGGGACCTCTGCTGTTCCTGATCTATATAAATGACCTGGGTGACAATCTGAGCAGTTCTCTTAGATTGTTCGCAGATGATGCTGTAATTTACCGTCTAGTAAGGTCATCCGAAGACCAGTATCAGTTGCAAAGTGATTTAGAAAAGATTGCTGTATGGTGTGTCAGGTGGCAGTTGACGCTAAATAACGAAAAGTGTGAGATGATCCACATGAGTTCCAAAAGAAATCCGTTGGAATTCGATTACTCGATAAATAGTACAATTCTCAAGGCTGTCAATTCAACTAAGTACCTGAGTGTTAAAATTACGAACAACTTCAGTTGGAAGGACCACATAGATAATATTGTGGGGAAGGCGAGCCAAAGGTTGCGTTTCATTGGCAGGACACTTAGAAGATGCAACAAGTCCACTAAAGAGACAGCTTACACTACACTCGTTCGTCCTCTGTTAGAATATTGCTGCGCGGTGTGGGATCCTTACCAGGTGGGATTGACGGAGGACATCTAAAGGGTGCAAAAAAGGGCAGCTCGTTTTGTATTATCACGTTACAGGGGAGAGAGTGTGGCATATATGATACACGAGTTGGGATGGAAATCATTACAGCATAGACGTTTTTCGTCGCGGCGAGACCTTTTTACGAAATTTCAGTCACCAACTTTCTCTTCCGAATGTGAAAATATTTTGTTGAGCCCAACCTACATAGGTAGGAAAGATCATCAAAATAAAATAAGAGAAATCAGAGCTCGAACAGAAAGGTTTAGGTGTTCGTTTTTCCCGCTCGCTGTTCGGGAGTGGAATAGTAGAGAGATAGTATGATTGTGGTTCGATGAACCCTCTGCCAAGCACTTAAATGTGAATTGCAGAGTAGTCATGTAGATGTAGTCTTTCTCCTCTTTCATTCCTTGTCCCAAGCCCATATTCTCTTGTAACCTTTTCTTCTACTCGTACCCCTACAACTGCATTCCAGTCGCCCATGACTATTAGATTTTCGTCCCCCTTTACATACTGCATTACCCTTTCAATATCCTCATACACTTTCTCTATCTGTTCATCTTCAGCTTTTGACGTCGGCATGTATACCTGAACTATCGTTGTCGGTGTTTGTCTGCTGTCGCGGCATGTATACCTGAACTATCGTTGTCGGTGTTTGTCTGCTGTCGAGTCTGATTAGAACAACCCGGTCACTGAACTGTTCACAGTAATACACCCTCTGCCCTACCTTCCTATTCGTAACGAATTCTACACCTGTTATACCATTTTCTGCTGCTGTTGATATTACCCGATACTCATCTGACCAGAAATCCTTGTCTTCCTTCCACTTCACTTCACTGACCCCTACTATATCTAGATTAAGCCTTTGCATTTCCCTTTTCAGATTTTCTAGTTTCCCTACCACGTTCAAGCTTCTGACATTCCACGCCCCGACTCGTAGAACATTATCCTTTCGGTGATTATTCAGTCTTTTTCTCATGGTAACCTCCCCCTTGGCAGTCCCCTCCCGGAGATCCGAATGGGGGACTATTCCGGAATCTTCTGCCAATGGAGAGATCATCATGACACTTCTTCAACTACAGGCCACATGTCCTGTGGATACACTTTACGTGTCTTTAATGCAGTGGTTTCCATTGGCTTCTGCATCCTCATGTCGTTGATCATTGTTGATTCTTCCGCCTATAGGGGCAATTTCCCACCCCTAGGACAAGAGAGTGCCCTGAACCTCTATCCGCTCCTCCGCCCTCTTTGACAAGGCCGTTGGCAGAATGAGGCTGACTTCTTATGCCGGAAGTCTTCGGCCGCCAATGCTGATTATTTATCAAAATTTAGGCAGTGGCGGGGATCGAACCCGGGACCGAAGACGTTTTGATTATGAATCAAAGACGCTACCCCTAGACCACGGGTACAATTTCAGACTACCTAACAAATCAAAACGTAAATTTCTGTTCCGACACTGACAATGTTGAGTGTTTATGGAAAAAGTTTAAGGCAATTGTAAAATGCGTTTTAGACAGGTAAGTGCCGAGTAAAACTGTGAGGGATGGGAAAAACCCACCGTGGTTCAACAATAAAGTTAGGAAACTACTGCGAAAGCAAAGAGAGCTTCACTCCAAGTTTAATCGCAGCCATAACCTATCAGACAAACAGAACCTAAACGATGTCAGAGTTAGCGTAAGGAGGGCTATGCGTGAAGCGTTCAGTGAATTCGAAAGTAAAATTCTATGTACCGACTTGACAGAAAATCCTAGGAAGTTCTGGTCTTACGTTAAATCAGTAATTGGCTCGAAACAGCATATCCAGATACTCCGGGATGATGATGGCATTGAAACACAGGATGACACGCATGAAGCTGAAATACTAAACACCTTTTTCCAAAGCTGTTTCACAGAGGAAGACCGCACTGCAGTTCCTTCTCTAAATCTTCGCACAAACGAAAAAATGGCTGACATCGAAATAAGTGTCCAAGGAATAGAAAAGCAGCTGGAATCACTCAACAGAGGGAAGTCCACTGGACCTGACGGGATACCAATTCGATTCTACACAGAGTACGCGAAAGAACTTGCCCCTTCTAACAGCCGTGTACCGCAAGTCTCTGGAGGAACGGAAGGTTCCAATGATTGGAAAAGAACACAGGTAGTCCCAGTCTTCAAGAAGGGTCGTCGAGCAGATGCGCAAAACTATAGACCTATATCTCTGACGTCGATCTGTTGTAGAATTTTAGAACACATTTTTTGCTCGAGTATCATGTCGTTTTTGGAAACCAAGAACCTACTCTGTAGGAATCAACTTGGATTCCGGAAACAGCGATCGTGTGAGACCCAACTCGCTGTATTTGTTCATGAGACCCAGAAACTATTAGATACAGGCTCCCAGGTAGATGCTATTTTCCTTGACTTCCGGAAGGCGTTCGATACAGTTCCGCACTGTCGCCTGATAAACAAAGTAAGAGCCTACGGAATATCAGACCAGCTGTGTGGCTGGATTGAAGAGTTTTTAGCAAACAGAACATAGCATGTTGTTATCAATGGAGAGACGTCTACAGACGTTAAAGTAACCTCTGGCGTGCCACAGGGGAGTGTTATGGGACCATTGCTTTTCACAATATATATAAATGACCTAGTAGATAGTGTCGGAAGTTCCATGCGGCTTTTCGCGGATGATGCTGTAGTATACAGAGAAGCTACAGCATTAGAAAATTGTAGCGAAATGCAGGAAGATCTGCAGCGGATAGGCACTTGGTGCAGGGAGTGGCAACTGACCCTTAACATAGACAAATGTAATGTATTGCCAATCCATAGAAAGAAGGATCCTTTATTGTATGATTATATGATAGCGGAACAAACACTGGTAGCAGTTACTTCTGTTAAATATCTGGGAGTATGCGTGCGGAACGATTTGAAGTGGAATGATCATATAAAATTAAGTGTTGGTAAGGCGGGTACCAGGTTGAGATTCATTGGGAGAGTCCTTAGAAAATGCAGTCCATCAACAAAGGAGGTGGCTTACAAAACACTCGTTCGACCTGTACTTGAGTATTGTTCATCAATGTGGGATCCGTACCAGGTCGGGTTGACAGAGGAGATAGAGAAGATCCAGAGAAGAGCGGCGCGTTTCGTCACAGGGTTATTTGGTAACCGTGATAGCGTTACGGAGATGTTTAACAAACTCAAGTTGCAGACTCTGCAAGAGAGGCGCTCTGCATCGCGGTGTAGCTTGCTGTCCAGGTTTCGAGAGGGGGCGTTTCTGGATGAGGTATCGAATATATTGCTTCCCCTTACTTATACCTCCCGAGGAGATCACGAATGTAAAATTAGAGAGATTCGAGCGCGCACGGAGCCTTTCAGACAGTCGTTCTTCCCGCGCACCATACGCGACTGGATCAGAAAAGGGAGGTAATGACAGTGGCACGTAAAGTGCCCTCCGCCACACACCGTTGGGTGGCTTGCGGAGTATAAACGTAGATGTAGATGTAGAACCTAAGGATGTCACACACATCCATGCCCGAGGCAGGATTCGAACTTGCGACCGTATGTTTCTAGGTCCTCAGTTCAATATACACAATGCGCGCGCGTCGTCAGTGTCCACTGTTGAAACTTGTCACATATACATCTACAGTGTGTTTGTCTACAAATGACCACAGTGGTGTAAAGGAAGTCGGGAGAGATAATTTGATGTAAGCACATGTGGTCCATCACGTCGGGAAACGACTATAAATTGGTCAACAAAAACAATTTACCCTACAACGCATCGCGGTGTGCGAGATTTTCAGTATTTTCTCGGTTTTTGCGCGCGTATTATTATTCCTAGAAAAAAATGGGCTATACTGCTTCCGCACACTCATCCCCACCCCTGTGATAGGTAGGTGGTTCTTACCCTTTCAGCGATTCTTTCTAGACAGTAAGTGATACGTGTACGAAGTCCGATTGAAACCGGTCCAGTGGGTTAGGTCGAGATGGGGATCGTACATAGATACATACTTACTTACGTACATCCATTTTTATATTATCTATGTATTAGTAAAATAGCAGAGTGGAGATTGACCCCAGCCCCCAGTGAAGGTCCCGAAATATATCCGGGGAGCATTATGTCGCATAATTTGCCTCGCGTGCACGGGTGAGCATTGACTTCGCGCAACGCCACGGAAGCTCCGAGGCACGGTCGAAAGGAACGTTTCAAGTTGAGAACAGTTGACTTTTATATAATTGATATTTAGTTTTATGAGGTGCTATGCACTCAGGTGTCTGACAACAGACTGTAGCCTGTTGTATATGCCTTTTCTTTGCGTATTCGTGCTGCCGTCTTAGTACAGCGCTAGAATGTGCCTGCAAATATTTCATGCATTTCTTCTATATGTAAGTTACCGAATAATGATTAAGTTTAAAGTATGTCTGTGATTACCAGAGTGATAATAAACTGTTATGAAGGATTTGATTTTATATTTGACCCTAATGATGTACATGTTGAGTGTAGCTAATGGTTTGGAACCCAGCGTTGCAGTCAAAATTCGACATAAAAAATAAACAAGTAAATAAATAAATGAATAAAATGTGATTCCCAGCACGAGAAAATGGTTCAAATGATTCTGAGTACTATGGGACTTAACATCTGAGGTCATCAGTCTCCTAGACTTAGAACTACTTAAACCTGACTAAGCTAAGGACATCACACACATCCATGCCTGAGGCAGGATTCGAACCTGCGTCCTTAGCAGCAGCGCGGTTCCGGACTGAAGCACCTAGAACCGCTCGGTCACAGTGGTCTGCAGCACGAGAAAAACAAAGCAGGATACTCAGAACTACGCGGTCAAATCACATAAATGTAACCACCCCCTTTGGTCGACGTCAACATTCAATAACCGCTCACAGAATATCGGTGGCAACATTAGTAGTGGAGGTTGTATAAAGCTTATCGGAAATACGTGGCAAACAGTGCAGTCGTTGTAATGCGGAAACGGAGCGATTTATCTGACGTCCAAAAGAGCATGATCATTGGCTTTCGGCCTACGGGTGGAAGCGTTTCCGAAACGGCTGTTTGTAAACTGTTCGTGTGCCGCCGTCTTTAAAGTATCCCGAACGTGGCAAAACTGGCATTGAGGTAACTACAGGTACCATAGGTGACATGGGTGAACGATGGCTGCGGAGCCGTTTACGGACGAATAGCCGTGCAACTCTTGAGCAACTGACCACCCAGATGAACCAAGAGCTTACCAACAGCGTCTCATCAACGACCGTTCGGCGAACGTTGGTGCGTATGGGCGTCAGCAGCAGGTGCCTTGCCTTGTTAATAAGTCCATGCTGACTGCTGTTCATCGGCGACGGAGGTTTGGAATTTGCACGCCTGTACCTCAACTGGACGTCCATCGAGTGGCTACAGGTGGCCTTTTCAGATGAATTACGTTTTATGCTCGATCAGACAGATGGTCGTTGGCGTGTAAGGCGTGACACTTCTGAAGGCAAAGACCTTCAGCAATCGTCGAAAGGATTCGGGCCGGGGGAGGGAGCGTTATGATCTGGGGAATGTTTTCGTGCCATTCTCTGGGTGATCTCGTCGTTCTGGAAGGCACAATGGATCAGCACAAGTATGCATCTATCCTTGGGGACCATGTTCACCCTACATGCAGTTTGTTATTCCGGGACATGGTGGAAACCAGTAGGACAGTAGGACGTGTTACACAGCTCTCAGTGTCGTTCGACGAGCACCAGGATGAGTTTACCGTACTCCCCTGGTCATCAAACTCTCCGAATTTAAAACCAATTGGTGGAACCACCTCGATCGGGCACCGAGCGAGGTGGCGCAGTGGTTAGCACACTGGACTCGCATTCGGGAGGACGACGGTTCAATCCCACGTCCGGCCTTCCTAGGTTTTCCGTGATTTCCCTAAATCCCTCCAGGCAAATGCCAGAATGGTTCCTTTGAAAGGGCACGGCCTACTTCCTTCCCCGTCCTCCCCTAATCCAATGAGACCGATGGCCTCGCTGTCCAGTCTCCTCCCCCAAAACAACCCAACCTCGATCGGGCTGTTCGCGCCATGGATCCTCAGCCGAGAAACGTAGCGCAGCTGGCCATAGCCCTGTAGTGGACATGGCTCCACA
Source organism: Schistocerca gregaria (assembly GCF_023897955.1). Taxonomy (NCBI): domain Eukaryota; kingdom Metazoa; phylum Arthropoda; class Insecta; order Orthoptera; family Acrididae; genus Schistocerca; species Schistocerca gregaria. Next base: position 307,976,651 of record NC_064926.1, on the reverse strand, counting down.
TCCCTGTTGGTTGCTTCCAGAACCTCACTGACTCTCTTCCTGGACTGTCCGCGCTGCAAAAACTGGTTATTCAGGCTTTTACAATGTGATTGGACAGTGTACTTGCTGATACTTCCGCTTCCATCATATTGGAATTCCGTTTGGAAAAAGTCGTCTGGCTCCCAGAACTGTGTAAGACTTTTCAATTGAAAACTTTGGTTACTTGTTGTGATTTTCGGTGCATCTTCTCATTCGGGCTAACGATGCAGAGTGGGTCCTCTGCAGACCTTCCCGCTGCATAAAAGTCCGATGCGGTCTTCGACACTCGAATCCGCAGCTCTTCGCCAGTACCTCTTAGTCATGCTAATCACTAGATCTCGAAGGCGACTAACTAACAAACTTTCATGAATAGACTAGAAGAAGCCCTTTCCTCGTGGTTTGTAGGTGTGCCACGCAGATAGTGACATCTGCGGGAAAATCGTGATTGATGTGACGTGCTGTACGGGACAGTCTGTGGTATCACGTCTGGACTCGTGTTCTGTATATTTAAGGACTGGTGAACACGGCATTAATGTCTTCTGCCTGAGTTAGGGATTTTGAAAATTGGGGTTTTTTGATTAATGCCTTCTGTTTTGGTTCTAAAGTATGTGTTGAATGTTGTGAACCCTGAACTGGCGGGTATGTTTCTAATTGACCTGGAATGACTGTGTACTTAAGGATGAAATGAGCTGATGAGTTGCGTTTTCTGAATTTGTGATTGGTTTAGTTGTATGACTGTAGAGATGGCGAGTTTTTTTGTTCCTGTGAATGAGTGTATTCGGGACAAACTAGAGTGCGTCAGTAATAATCCTGAAAGCCTTGTTTTGTACGATTTGTAACTTTCGTATGTTAGTGTCTGCCGCAATGCCCCAGATCCCACAGTCATAAAGTATAGCTGGAAGGACCGCAGTCTTCCATATAAGTAACGTAACTTGGGTGGTCAATCCATCGTCATTTAGTAAAGGTTATAACTGGTGCACTCTACAGTTACAGGCGTCGGGTTTGTGTGCATTCCGAGAAAGAGTGTGAGAGGTTGCCATCGAATTGAAGGATGATGTCACACCAGGGAAGGCCTCGTCCATCTCTGGACATTTAATGGTTAGGAGGTCTCCTTCCAGTTGTGAACATTATGCCATTACACTTAGTTGGATTGATTTTTACTTACCAGAAATTGCAACACTGCGTGACCTGATCAAGATGCCTTTTGATATTGAAGGCTGGCGTAGACAGCAGTGGTATCTGTAAAGAAGGCAAGATTTGTGTTTCCCGCTTTGGCATGCCAATCGTGAAAATACCAGGCCGAATAGGTCACAGAATAGATACATGGGAGACTCCTCCCTCGACGGACCTACTTCTACTCTTCCGTCTGTCAGGATTAATATAAAATTTCTAATTATGTAAGAATGAGTTCAGCATCTTCAAAAGATGTTGTGAATGGTCATACTGGCGGAGCTTATAGATTAGTCCGTCGTGCCAGACGCAGTCAAAAGTCTTTTCAGTGTCTAAAATGACCGCTCCCGTGCTATACTCGTCGCCTCTAGTCTTGCGTATCTGCCCAACACGGGTGGCCTGTGATATTGTCCCATCCCCAGCACGAAATCCGAGGTGTGTCAGGATCGTTATATTACGTTCTGTAAAGAGTTCTTGCAGTGTTGTAACGATGAAGCTCTAGTTCTGCCTATGATACACAGGAGGGAAACCGGTCTGTGATTTTGTGGGAAGAGAGGCTTTTTATCAGGTTTGTGTTCATTTGTGACAGTGGCTCGACTGGACTGTGTAAAGAATTGGACTGTGTAAAGTATTGGACTGTGTAAAGTATTGGACTGTGTAAAGTATTGGACTGTGTAAAGTATTGGACTGTGTAAAGTATTGGACTGTGTAAAGTATTGGACTGTGTAAAGTATTGGACTGTGTAAAGTATTGGACTGTGTAAAGTATTGGACTGTGTAAAGTATTGGACTGTGTAAAGACTTGGACTATAAAAATTAGGACTTTGCACAGGTGCTGATGACCACACAGTTGAGCGCCACACAAACTAATCACCATCATAATAATCATCAGGTTTGGGGATGGTCATTACTTTGGCAATTTTCCAGGAGATAGGAAAGTGGGAATGTTTACACGGGAATTCTCGATGTTGGTTTGAGTAGGGTAGCTGAGGGAGGTAGATCTCTGAGTTGGAGTGGCTTTAAGCCACGAAGATGGGAGGTTTGGAGATGCTGAGCCATCTTAAAGATGAACAGACTGCTTTGGGGGTCACAGGTTGAAATGCAGTCTGTGAGCGTCGTCTGACACTGAGTAACCTTGCGATTGCACGTATGACTTCTTCTTCGTGGTCGTCAGTGCCTTCGTCGACTGCTCTGTTCTCCATGACTGGAGTTCCAGGGAGCTCGCCACAGCTTCCGTTTCGTCGTCGAGGAAAAGGGGGGGGGGGGAGGGACCGCATAGACAAGACCGTTTACGCCGTGAAGTGGCGGTACGGGACAGAAAAGCGTCGTCCAAGTGACAGGACGCAGGAGTCTTCCGCTCCGGTCGCAGTGGAGACTCAGCCAGGGCGACCGGCTAAGCGCTGCGCTGGCGGAGTCTTTGACCTCGCGTCCTGCGTTTCGTCTGAGGCGTCCCATCCGCTCATCTGACAACCGGCCGGCCCCGGCTCGGCGTTACACAACGGGAGGCAGACGAGCTCGGGCCCGCAGGCAGCCAGCTGCTACAACACCGGGGGAAGAGCGTCAGCGAGAGCGACAGCGCGCTACTGGCACACGACGTAGCTGACGAAGGCAATGATGGAGGGGCCGGGGGACGTGTCACACTTGACTGCACGTGTGACTCTCTCTCTTCCTCTCTACCTAGTAAGGATAACACCATCATCTGTGTTTACTGATTTCATTCGCACACAACAGGTTTAGGTGTTACAGTACACCTTCTTCAGCAAATATACCATTTGTCACATTGGTCATACGAAGAGTGCTAATGGGAAACACCCCAAATGTGCGATTGGGGACGTCTTCTGCTACATGCTGGGTCAGGGGGACCCTAGGCCCTGCCTCTTATGCCTGCTGCCTCTGCCATCCCTCCTTTACTCCGTTTCAATTGCTTTTAGGCGGTTTGCCTCGTTTTGTGCTGCACGCTGTTTCCCGTTTTAGGCGCAGCACTCTGTCGTTTGGTGGATGCTGGTCTCCACTTTAACGCTTTGCCTATGATGGATCAGCTGTGTGAGGGCCTGTCCCCTTTGCATGCAGACCCTTGGGGACACCTATGTACGGCATTAACTTCAAAAATGGCTCAAATGGTTCTGAGCACTATGGGACTGAACTTCTGAGGTCATCAGTCCCCTAGAACTTAGAACTACTTAAACCTAACTAACCTAAGGACATTACATACATCCATGCCTGAGGCAAGATTCGAACCTGCGACCGTAGTGGTCGTGCGGTTCCAGACTGTAGCGCCTAGAACCGTTCGGCCACCCCGGCCGGGCGGCATTAACTACGAGGGATATTCAGCAAAGACTGGCACTAATTCTCCTACAACAATGTCTTGTAAAAAGTCATTCATATAGACTTTTGACACCAAGATGATTGGGGGGCGCTCAACTACGCGGTCATAAACTTCCGTACGAAGTCGCAGTTTTTACATAGTCCAATTTTTACAGTCCAATTTTTACACAGTCCAATGTAGCCACCGTCACGAAGGATGATGATGATGATGATGATATAATGAGGACAACACAGACACCCAGTCTCCGGGCAGAGAGAATCCCCAACCCGGCCGGGAATGGGACCCGGGACCTCCTGATCCAGAGGCAGCAACGCTATACTCCGTACGTCGAGAGAAGAGTTCTGGCAGCTGGTAGCGCAGTTTGCAGTATTCGACACGGACGGGCACGGAGCCAGCGGTGGGGGGAACGGGGTGACAGACCCCGTCCCACCCTTCGGCTCGCGACAACACTCGGCTCCTTCAGAACCTAACAATGCCGCGTCATTCATTGCAGCATTCCTGTAGGGGCAGCATTCTGCTGACCGATGTGTTGCTTGAAGGACTATTTTTTCACATGCGCTACCAGTTTTTGTCCCTTACACACACACACGCGAGCAAGTACTTTCTTAAATGATTTTGCAGCCATTTGACTGCAGCAATTTTTATTTTATTGTTATTCGGTTCAGATTTCGCTGTATCTCATACCAGTCTGAAATATTTTGACATAATAAGTTACTGTACTTGAAAATGGCCATAGGCCAAACTTTGGGTCGTATAACAATCAAATAAAAATTATTATCGTCAAATGGCAATAACATAATTTTAGAAAAATGACCATGACTATGGTTCTAGCCAAAAATACCAATTACACACAATAAGATTTTCAACATTAACAAGGTTAAGGAAATTGCACAAATGTTACGTGTAAAATATCGAATAAGGACGCTGCCTCTATTTTTCGTGCGGGAGTATGGAAACCCCAAGATCATTGTCATCTGACTGGTCATCTCTCGTCACGAGCACATAGTCTTCGTTATCTTTGCTGCTGCTGTCCTCATCGTCTGATAAAGAAATTACAGTATTATGAACGGATTCTTCTCTTACATCTTCTTCAGTGCTCGCAGCTGAATTGGCAGCCTCTCTATCATTTGTGACTCTCTCCACTGTCACTGTAGAGTTCTTCAACGCACTTTACTCAGTGATATCAAAGGCCCGCCATTGTTCCTTTCCCTTTCAAATTATGCACGTAATCTGTATATAATTTCGCGTGTTTGGGATTTCAGCGCATCTACTTTCCCAAAAGTCCTCTCCTCTGCACTACAGGCAGCCATTTCCCATTTACATACACACAGCAAGAAACTCGCAGAAGTAGCGCAATACACACGTTCACACACAAACCCGAACGTAGCACGTGGTGCAACTGACTTAAAGCAACCGTCGCCAGCCTTACGGCAACACCGTGGCATTGCCATGGTAACGTAAACAAAAGCTCGCGGTCTGATTGACCGTCGTGGATGCACGAAGCATGTGCGCCAAGGCCGTGTCAACTACCAGAGCTCTTCTCTCGCCGTATGAAGTATAGCCACTATACCACAAGCTGCGGACTTTTGAAACCAAGAATGTAGTTTTGCGAGGAACAGAAGTCAGTATCGAGCGATTCTTTTCATGAATTTAATTTTGGCTACTTTCTAGCAAAAACTTAAAAATATATGAGAAATGATTTTGTTGACTGTAGTTCCACTACTAAAAAAATGCTGCTTTATTTCTGTACTTGTATTATCACAAGTAATACGTAACGCCTCAGTACTAATGGCAGTGCTAACAAAAACTATATTATTCGTTCTTAGAATCAGTCAGTTTCCTACTATGTTGCTTAGAACGTTCTTGATAAATTATTTGTTTTCTAATTTGTATTATTATTTTTTTGTATTGATAAGGTGGCAGCATAATCCTGCATTATCAGAACACCTTCCCAATTTTTTCGATGCATGTAAGTTATCTGCAAAAAGAGATACACTAGTTTTTGACACTCTTGACAAAAATGAGATTTGGCACCTTACAAAATGACGTATCCCTACTCTTCGTGTATTAATTACATGTGTGCATATGATCAGCATAGATTTAAAACCTTAACGAAAGACAAGAGTTATAGAGTGTGTTAGCTGTATCGTAATTATTGCGATAAAATCAAATAGCCTAAGTTACAGATATATTACTAGATAGAAACAGTACTTACATACAAGTGAAAGGAATTGTATGGCATTATTCAATAGGATCTAAGAACTATTGTGCTGTGTGAACTTTAGGAGGCCTGAATTGCTCTTGTCTCAGTCAATTAAAACAGTTCAAATGCTGTGGTGCGGAATAAGTCACTTTGACGCGGTCGTACGTAAACTTGTCATAAAATGTTACACATAGCCAAGGTAATTAAAATATTTAATCATATGCTGTCCATAAAAGGTAGAGTCATTATTTTTATTTTTTATTTTAGTAGGCTACACATTGCCATTTACGATGTTCCACTCAGTTTGTCAAATTAAGGTAATACACGAACTGGGATAGGACACCTATACGTGTGGTGCCTCGTGACGTAGGGACGCTTTAGTAATTAGGCAACACAGAGCAAATTGCGTACCTGCCGTAAAATGCAAACGCATGTAACCACATAGTATACTGTACCTATACATGACGTGGTGTCCAAAGGGAACGCCACAAGGCATGTCTTAGGAATAGTTGAGGTAGTTGATTAGGTATTCACCTTCAATCATAATACCTGGCGATTCATATTTATTATTCTGCTACACTTACATAACAATAAATTTGACCTAATAAAGGGTGTTAATAATTTGATAAGCGTAGCAATCTGGAACGGACGTCTATCTCATGTTCCAATACATGATCAACTGTTGTGACAGATCAAGTGAAGTTTGTCTGATGCTAAACTCATTTATTAAAAGACGTAGATCAGATACAAGTTGTATGTTTCCTACAAACTATTAGTTGGAACAGCGACCAACACAATTAGAAAAATTATTTGCTTTAATCTGCAATTACGCTTATATTTTGTGTGCTGAGTAGCTCTTTTGTTACCAATCCTACGATCAAAAAATTCGCAGTACGTAGTTAAAATACACTCCTGGAAATGGAAAAAAGAACACATTGACACCGGTGTGTCAGACCCACCATACTTGCTCCGGACACTGTGAGAGGGCTGTACAAGCAATGATCACACGCACGGCACAGCGGACACACCAGGAACCGCGGTGTTGGCCGTCGAATGGCACTAGCTGCGCAGCATTTGCGCACCGCCGCCGTCAGTGTCAGCCAGTTTGCCGTGGCATACGGAGCTCCATCGCAGTCTTTAACACTGGTAGCATGCCGCGACAGCGTGGACGTGAACCGTATGTGCAGTTGACGGACTTTGAGCTACGGCGTATAGTGACCATGCGGGAGGCCGGGTGGACGTACCGCCGAATTGCTCAACACGTGGGGCGTGAGGTCTCGACAGTACATCGATGTTGTCGCCAGTGGTCGGCGGAAGGTGCACGTGCCCGTCGACCTGGGACCGGACCGCAGCGACGCACGGATGCACGCCAAGACCGTAGGATCCTACGCAGTGCCGTAGGGGACCGCACCGCCACTTCCCAGCAAATTAGGGACACTGTTGCTCCTGGGGTATCGGCGAGGACCATTCGCAACCGTCTCCATGAAGCTGGGCTACTGTCCCGCACACCGTTAGGCCGTCTTCCGCTCACGCCCCAACATCGTGCAGCCCGCCTCCAGTGGTGTCGCGACAGGCGTGAATGGAGGGACGAATGGAGACGTGTCGTCTTCAGCGATGAGAGTCGCTCCTGCCTTAGTGCCAATGATGGTCGTATGCGTGTTTGGCGCCGTGCAGGTGAGCGCCACAATCAGGACTGCATACGACCGAGGCACACAGGGCATCATGGTGTGGGGAGCGATCTCCTACACTGGCCGTACACCTCTGGTGATCGTCGAGGGGACACTGAATAGTGCACGGTACATCCAAACCGTCATCGAACCCATCGTTCTACCATTCCTAGACCGCCAAGAGAACTTGCTGTTCCAACAGGACAATGCACGTCCGCATGTATCCCGTGCCGCCCAACGTGCTCTAGAAGGTGTAAGTCAACTACCCTGGCCAGCAAGATCTCCGGATCTGTCCACCATTGAGCATGTTTGGGACTGGATGAAGCATCGTCTCACGCGGTCTGAACGTTGTAACGATCCCTCTTTCTGTTTATTTAGGTTTGATTTGTTTGATTGTTATTCTTTATTTCTATTATTCGGAATCTTTTTTTTTTTTATTAAATTGAGCCTGAAACTTACGTAATAAATACTTCGCGTGAAGTACGATTTGCAGCATAAACAAAAATTAATTTCGGAAATGTAATCCACTGAATATTAAAAGTAAAGCTTTTGAACAACGCGCGTGACTGACTAGATACATTCAGAGGGTACGTACATTCGCGTGCGAGTGGTTGCGGTCTGATGAGAAATTTTCATTGTGAAATAATTTCGTCGTAACACACTCGGAGATTGCGAACGTACATTCAGAGTAGAGGCACGTACGTTCTATCATTCCCCGTGGCCTGGGTAAAAGAATGGCAATTATTTAAATCTAAGAGTATTTCTTTTGCATCGGACTAGTATTTTTATAAGAAAAAGAAGATTGCAGGTTCTGAATGTCTCGGCAGAATGAATCGGAAGTAATTTTAGCGGCCACGAAAGGAAAGTAGAGAGCACAATCACGTACCTCTATTGTTGAGCAGCGCCGTTTTGAAGATCTTCGGTTCCATCTAAAACTCGCCTTCTCTGCTTAACATAAATACTCCATAGGCATGGGAATAAGGCTTGTTGTGCGATGAAAATAATATAAAACACATCTTGCGTCTTTTAACTCATTCATTTACCACACACACACACACACACACACACACACACACTAGTAATTAGACAGTACGACATCCCACCAGCCCATCAGAACAAAAAGTAGTCGTTCATACAAGAAATAAAAAACGAACGGTGAAATAGTTCCTATGTCTCTCAAAGATAAAAAGTTTACCAGATATTTCTCTGGTGTGTCACTGGAACAATTTTTCAGCACCTCTGCGATTAAATCACAATATTTTCAGTTCCTTTACAACGTCCAGCACGAACGCTGGTCCAACTGAGGCGCCAGGTGGAAATGGCATGGCAAGCCGTTCCACAGGACTACATCCAGCATCTCTACGATCTTCTCCATGGGAGAATAGCAGCCTGCATTGCTGCGAAAGGTGGATATACACTGTACTAGTGCCGACATTGTGCATGCTCTGTTGCCTGTGTCTATGTGCCTGTGGTTCTGTCAGTGTGATCATGTGATGTATCTGACCCCAGGAATGTGTCAGTAAAGTTTCCCCTTCCTGGGACAATGAATTCGCGGTGTTATTATTTCAATTTCCAGGAGTGTATTCTTTACGAAACATTTACAAAATACTTTTCTCCATTATAGCTAACATATCGTACAAATTGCAGACTTAAAATATAGGCAGCCCGTTTTCCGTGGCGCACAGTCGTCAAGATCACTTACCCAAGTAGGTGTGATATGCTAAAAGCAAAGGTCAAAGCTACGCTCCAAATAGACGAAATTGCGACCAGAAGCGATAAGAATGCCCCTATGTACAGAGGATTTTTATTTCTTGAAAATGAATCTTCTAACCAAGTATATGTGGTCCAAGTTGGTTAAATATTCATTGTGAGATCTATGGTGTAAAGTGGTTTATTTTCAGTTATCTTTTTAATTGTAACTTTACTTTGAGATGAAGGGATTCGCACGGGTGAGAAATTACTGGCGTGCCACACCAGATCAGTCATTCATTTCAAATGAGACGACAAGAAAATTTGTGAAATTAGAGCTAATACAGTGGCTTACCGGCAGTCATTCTACCTATGTGCTACTCATAAGTGGAACAGGAAAGGGAAGATCAGTTAGTGGTACCAGAAGTACCCTCTGCCACACCCCTTCAGGTGGTTTGCGGAAAACTTTACACCCATGGGTGACGTTCGTTTTGCATGGAAAAGTGTAGAGCAGGTCTTTATCCATCACTGAATGTCAAATGTTGATTTTTTTTTTAATTTACTGGCATTCGGGACGTGCCCAAACAGCCATCTCAATTGTGGAACGTCAATTATGACGATACGAACATGAGGACAACACAAAACCGAGTCCACTAGTGGTGAAAATCTCCGATCAGTGATGATGATGATGATGATGATGATGATGATGATGTCGATGTTGATGTTGATGATATTTAGTTTTTCCTACTTCAGAGGATTCTGTTGTATTCCTAGGCGGCACTCGCTCGTTCCAGCAGTTTCCCTCGACGCCACATTTAGACGGCCGCGCTGCGTGATATACCCGCGGCCTAAGTGGCGCAGATTTGCTGGTAGAAAGCCCTTTGAAACTTTGAGGTGTAAACTGTCCTCGAGCGCTGTGCGAAGCCCCACTCGCCGCTTACCGCGAGCTGCTTATAACGCTTCTGCTCTTGTGAGCTCGCCGGAATATCCGCAGTAGCAGGAAGCGGCTGTTCGCAACATCGCCTACATCTGCGCAGCTTCTCACGTCCACTGCGTCCTGTTTTCGCAACAGAATGAGGATGGCGTTCTTTGAGTTCATTTGATGTTTCATATTTTTTTACAGACAGAATGAGATTCACCGACGGGCAACAACATTGTGATCACTGTCCATTCAGCCGCGCGGGATTAGCCGAGCGGTCTCAGGCGCTGCAGTCATGGACTGTGCGGCTGGTCCCGGCGGAGGTTCGAGTCCTCCCTCGGGCTTGGGTGTGTGTGTTTGTCCTTAGGATAATTTAGGTTAAGTAGTTTGTAAGCATAGGGACTGATGACCTTAGCAGTTCAGTCCCATAAGATTTCACACACATTTTTTGAACACTGTCCATTCATTGGCTCAATGCCTCCTGTTCACGTTACGAGCACGTGACTGGATAAGGAAAGTGTGTGAGCGGAGCAGAGATGGATGGGGATCATTTTCGCAACGATACGAATCACAGTTGGGGATATCCATTGATGTAAGCGACTTTGACAAAGGGCAGATCGCTATGCCTGAGAACAAGCGTCTCGAAAACGATGAAGTTGGTCCGTGTTTGTGTGCTGCTGTCGTCAGCATATCGGTACGCATGCGACAGCGTGCGCTACCAATTTCTTCTAGAACTCCGCTCATACAAACGAGAATCTTCCGGGGCTTATAACACGGGTTCTGTTGGTGATAGAATGGTAAAGTCAAATTTTTTGGATGTCCCTAGCGCTGAGGATCGTTTGTATGTCCAACAGAAGGATCCTCTTAATGTTACTATGGTATAGTACAGGGTCAAAGTTTCAGTCTTACACTCTTCCTCCAGCTTACTCAAATGGAGGAAAGCGGTTCGTTGTTTTTGCATTAAATGTGGTCCATAGTGGTTGTGGAGCGGTTCCTGAGAAATTCCGAAAAACGCGTTTTTTACCATGTTTTTCGCCGTCAGCAGCGGATATCCAAATAATTAACTGCAGATAATTGTTTAAATTTCTATGGTACATTGTCTAGGCATTTATCTAGAAGTGACAACTTCCAGTTTTCAAAACCCTTTATCCGTTATCGAAAAAACCCCAAAAACATCGTTTTTGGGAACCATAATCGAGCCGCATCTTACAAGACGGCCATGCACAACGAATGGCTGTTATTTTTACAATATGTTTCCAAGATCTTGACTCGAACAACCTTGAAAGTTTTCTTGATATTTTTATCTATTTCCGAGATACAGTGATTTAAAGTTACCCTGCTTATACACGAAAAATACGCATGTTAAATCCGGTGTGAGACGAAAAGGTAGTTCAAAAAGAGATGTAGTACGGAAAACTCCGTTATTATCAGAAGGGTACTGGGAATTCCATGTTCTAGTACTGAAGCACATGCAAAATTTTTGTGCATTTAAAATCGAGTCTGACTTGTAAAATTAGTTTTGCGCTATTTAAATCTCACATGAGTAATCCGTGAAATTCTTACTGACTCATAATGTTCTTTTCATATGAGTGATATGAAATGCTGTGCCAGGGAATTAAGGGAGCACAAAAAAGGCGAATATGTTCCTGTTTGAAATACTCTGAGTGAAAATGGGACTATAGTTGCCTCATTCTACCGTCCTCAGCAGCTTTAAAAAATTTCCGAAAATTTTTTTCGTGCTAAAATATTAGTGCTTTTTTTTTACTGAGAGGGAGAGGAAGAGACCATGATAATGGGAAAGAGACAGGAAAATACTGGAGGATAGCACACATTGGTTGTGGTTTAAGAGCGAAGGCGACAATGGCAGTGTGAGAGAAAGAGACAGACATATTGGCAGTGGAAGACAGTTGTCAGCGAAAGAGCAGTGCTAGGAAAAGAGTGAAGGAGACAGTGACAATGGGAGAGAAATAAAGAGGAGAAAGTGGAAGTGGGTAAGAGCCATTGATAATGAGAGACAGAGTCTATAAAAATTACAACGAGGGAGATGGTGACATTAAGAAGATGGAGCAGCAGTGGCAAAGAATTAATGAGACAGTAGCAGTAAGAGAGAGCAAGAGGGAGACAGTGACAAGATGTAGTTGCAGGATAGAACGTAGGCGACTGTGGAGAACAGGAGAGACAGGTAGAGAGACAATGTGTTCGGCTGAATGAGTGAGTGAAAGTGGGCAAGTGGGAGTGGATTGGTATGAGCGACTTACAGCAATGGGCTAGTGGATGTGAGCTAGTTACAGTTAAGGTTCAAATGGCTCTGAGCACTATGGGACTCAACTGCTGTGGTCATCAGTCCCCTAGAACTTAGAACTGCTTAAACCTAACTAACCTAAGGACATCACACACATCCATGCCCGAGGCAGGATTCGAACCTGCGACCGTAGCAGTCGCACGGTTCCGGACTGCGCGCCTAGAACCGCGAGACCACCGCGGCCGGCTACAGTTAAGGTTCAAATGGGTCTAAGCACTATGGGACTTAACATCTGAGATCATTAGTCCCCTAGACTTAGAACTACTTAAACCTAACTAACCTAAGGTCATCACACACATCCATGCCCGAGGCAGGATTCGAACCTGCGACTGTAGCAGCAGCGCGGTTCCGGCCTGAAGTGCCTAGAACCGCTCGTCCACAGCGGCCGGCTTACAGTTAGGGAAGCTTGTGGAAGTGAGGGATGAGTTGAATCTTCTAAAGAGCGCGAGCATGTTTGCATTCCAAAAATTACGGGAAAATTTTAAAGGTGCTAAGGAGGGTAGAGTGAGGCAACTGGTGCCATGCTTTTTAGTAGTGTTTCAACGGGAGAGTTCTCTCCGTTTTTGTGCTCCGATAGGAGGGTTTTTCTCCTGGAATGGGAACTAGTTGAAACCACAAGTAGGTAACAAATGTTGGACATCCACGCCTTATCACAAAAGTGAAAGGAGAAGGCTTTCCAGTTCTAGAAATAAGTAAAAGGAGCGATCTGGTGGCAGATCTGACGACAGAGAACAGTGCCAGCGCAGGGCCAAGTGTTCGGATTTCATTGTTCAGCGTTCATCGTTCAGCGTGGAGCTCCAGGGCAGACGACCCATATCTGTTCCCATGTTGACTCAACGACATCGCGAATGACGATCGCAATGGACAGAGGATCATCGAGATTGGACTGTAGACCAATGGTAACTTATCGCCTGGTCGTGTGAATCATGGTTATTGTCACACCCGTCAATGCTTCTGCCTGGATATGCCGTCATCCAAGGGGACCATCTGTACACATTCGTACTTTTGATGTCTTTCCCTACGACGGTGATATCTTCCAGCAGGATAACGATCCATGTCATAAGGCCAGAATGGTGCTCCAATGGTTTGAGGGGTACATCTACGTACATACTCCGAAAGCCACTGTACGGTGCGTGGCGGAGGGTACCCTGGGAACACACTCTGATATCTTTCCCACCAAATTCGTCTGATGTGTACCCGTTGGAATACATCTGGGGCGCTATCGCTCACTTGATGCGTGCCCACACACCACCGGCTCGTAATTTAAGGGAATTACACGAATTGGCGCAGACACCTGGTGCCAATACCTCCGGAAAATTACCAAGGATTTGTCGAATCTATTCCGCACACCCTAGCTGCTGCTTTGTGATCTAAAAGTTGTCCAACGCGCTATTATCCAAGTGGTCATAATGTTTTAGGTCGTCAGTGTTTAAGAAAATTTTACACTATGTGATCATAAGTATCCCCACACCTGGCTGAAAATGACTTACAAGTTCGTGGCGCCCTCCATCGGTAATCCTGGAATTCAGTATGGTGTTCGCCCTCCCTTAACGTTGATGACAGCTTCCACTCTCGCAAGCATATGTTCAGTCAGGTGCTGGAAGGTTTCTTGGGGAATGGCAGCCTATTCTTCACGGAGTGCTGCACTGAGAAGAGGTATCGTGTTGTTCTTTAGGATTCAGGTCAGGACTCTGTGCAGGCCAGTCTAGTACAGGGATGTTATTGTCGTGTAACCATTCCGCCACAGACCGTGCATTATGAACAGGTGCTCAATCGTTTTGAAAGATGCAATCGTCATCCCCGAATTGCTCTTCAACAGTAGGAAGCAAGAAGGTGCCTAAAACATCAATGTAGGCTTGTGCTATAATATTGCCACGAAAAACAACAAGCGGTGCAAGCCCCCTCCATGAAAAACACGACCACACCATAACACCACCGCCTCCGAATTTTACTGCTGGCACTACACACGCTGGCAGAAGACGTTCACCTTGCATACACCATACTCACACCCTGCCATCGGAACGTCAACTTGGTGCACCGTGATTCGTCACTCTACACAATGTTTTTAAATTGTTTAATCGTCCAATGTTTACGCTCATTACACCAAGCGAGGCGTCGTTTGGCATTTACAGGCGTGATGTGTGACTTATGAGTAGCCGCTCGACCATGAAATCCAAGTTTCCTCACCCCCTGCTTAACTTTCATAGTACTTGCAGTGGATCCTGATGCAGTCTGGAATTCCTGTGTGATGGTCTGGATAGATATCTGCCTATTACGTATTACGACCCTCTGCAAATGTCGGCGGTCTCTGTCAATCAACAGACGAGGTCGGCCTGTACGCTTTTGTGCTGTTCCTGTCCCTTCACGTTTCCACTTCGCTATCACATCGGAAACAGTGGACCTAGTGACGTTTAGGAGTGTGGAAATCTCGCGTATGACACAAGTGACACCCAATCACCTGACCGCATTCGAAGTCAGTGAGTTCCGCGGAGCGCCCCATTCTGATCTCTCACGATGTCTAATGACTGCTAAGGTCGCTGATATGGATTAACTGGCAGTAAGTGGCAGCACAATGCACCTAATATGAGAAACGTATGCTTTTGGGGGTGTCCGGATACTTTTGATCACATAGTGTATCTACAGTAGTCTAAGCTACTCTGTCATTGTTTCCTTCTAATTTATCAGGGATGACCCATTTTGCTGACGTAAGTCAGAATGACATGCCGGTTCAAAATGGTTCTGAGCACTATGGGACTTAACTTCGTAGGTCATCGGACTCCTAGAACTACTGAAACCTAACTAACCTAAGGACATCACACACATCCATGCCCGAGGTAGGATTCGAACCTGCGACCGTAGCGGTCCCGCGGTTCCAGACTGTAGCTCCTAGAAACGCTAGGCCACCCCGGCCGGCTGACATGCCGGGAAAAATACTTCTCCAACTTTGACCCTAATAAATAGTTTGCTTTACTCGTTGGGTTTTTCTCTGACTCTTTAAAACGACATTTCTGACCCCGTCGTTTATCAAGGGTATTGCATTTCATCCAGCCAATAAGCATCCTACTGCCGATGTTCTGCGTTGAAACGTGTGTGGCAATATCAGTGATGCGATCTTTCGTAACTCCTTATGCCGACATTAAAACATCTCTGGTCGCTCGGAGAAGCTATAAAGTCTTTCGAGTGTTTAAGATTTTGTTTTCTCCGAATGTCTCACACATCATTCCTCGAAGTTGTAATAAATTAATCTCCGAAATAAATCACCATAGATGCTTAACTTCAAAGAAGGTGTGTATGTAATAAATTATTTTGTTTTATTACGTGGTAGATCAAGAATGATACGTTCGTGTTAAAGAGGCTACAAGAAAGTTTTGTATCTTACGGGCAACTATTTTTCTGCTTGAATGCCGAAGACACAATAAATCAAGCGAAAGAACATATAAGGACAGAAGAGCACGAATATCAGATACAAGCACAATGGTTCTTAGACAACATGGAGGCCACATGAAAGAGTTGTATCCTACGTCAACTGCTGTTCAACATGTGTGTAGAAGAGGCAGTCAAGGAACTGAAAGAATATTAAAGAATAAATGTTCAGGAACAGTTGATATCAGTGTTGTGAATCGCAGACGATGTAGTTCTTGGAATGAAAATTAAGGAAAGCATTGAACAGTATACGTAATACAGAAAGTTGGTTGAGGGAAAAGGAAACTAATACATCCCGAGGTATACAAGCTCAGTTTCCGTGCTTGTGTAGTGAGGAGAAATAGGTGGGATGAAGAACAGCGACAGTGGGCTGTATTAGAGATAGTGAAAGAATTCTGTCACCTCGCGAGTAATCTCAGAGAAGATTGACGAGGTAACGAATATATCAGAAGTAAAGTATAACGCAAAGGCGTTGGAATGTTAGACAAGAAGAAACTGAAAGCATCTGAAATGTGCATCCTTAGAAAAATACTGTAAATTAGGTGCTAAGATAGAATATTGTATGGCAAATTAAGTGGTCAGATACAGTATGGTATGAAAAGTAACTAGTTTTCATATCTCTGCTAAGGATTTACAATAACCACATCTCCGCATCTCCCACTTACCTCCCCGTCGTCTCTCCTAGTTCTGTGATTCTCAACGTGTATCTCTTCCCATTAGTGCTCGCTGAGGATCCAACGTTTTTTAGTAGATTTTAGGTTAAAAGTTCATGTCTCACTGTCGGAAGTCATACATGTTCGTGCGCACTGATTGTAAGCATCCCTTTCCAGACGTATCGGAAACATTATTTTGAAAACTTACATAGTTCACTGAAAGCGTCCAAGGCCATATTTGTCCTTCTGTTCGTTTCTTTTACTGTCCGTCTTTTACTGTTCTTCTTAGAGGGCCTCAAGTACAAAAAATCGCTAGGTAATTCTGTGGATGCATTGTTAATTTATACAGTGTTGTTTTACACACTTCCGTTACACATTACTATAGTTTTATTACAGTCGTATATGTGTGGTTGCTTGACATGTATTAAGATTAATTGTATTAAGATTAATTTACTCTGCGCGGTTCTTCCGCTCGTTGTTTGAAGCTAATGTGCACTGGAGGCAAACATTACAACGTCATCAGCAGAACGGAGGTAATAAGATGAGTTCGGTTTGCAGGTTGTGGGATACGGAAACTTACTCTAGGACTGCTGAGAGCAGTTTCGGTAATACGCAATCTTCTGGCCTGTTTCCTCTTTCATTTTTAAGTTAATGACTGTCCTGATGAAGTCTAATGTGGGCTGAATCAGTGCAGAATACTGAGAGGAGGTATTTGCCGAAGAATGGAAAAACATGGTAGAAGCCGATCTCGAGGAAGATCAGTTTGGATTCCAGAGAAATGTACGAATTTGCGAGGCCATACTGACAGTGCGACTTAACTGAGAAAATCGGTTCAACAAAGGCAAACCTATGTTTATAGCGTTAGTAGACTTCAAGAATGCTTTTGAGAATTTTTATTGAATACACATTATGAAGTTTTGAAGGTGGGGAGTCAGATGTTGGCTACAGCTTGTACAATAACGAAAGTGCAGTTACAAGAGCCGAAGGACATGGAATGTGAGCAGCACTTGAGAAGGGAGAGAGACGGGAGTGTACCCTCCCCCGTTGTCATTCAGTTTGTGTTTTGAGAGCAAGCAGTAGAGGTAAACAAGGCGAAATGTGAAAAATTAGCAACAGGAAGTACCAGCTTTGCGGATATGGCATTGTTAATTTGTCAGACACGCAAAGGGTGTGAACGGAATGGATAGTGTCGTGAAAACATGGTAGATGAATCTCAGCTAAAGCAGATTAAAGACATTGGAATGTGTTCGAAATACATAAGGTGATGCTGATGGATCGAATTAGGGAATGAGATACTAAAAGTGGCAGGTGAGTTTATTTGCGTAGCTACTTAACTGATGAGGGCCTAAATAGAGAAGATATAAAATGCATACTGGCAGTAGCAAGAAAAGCTTTTACGGAAAAGAGATAATATCGAATAAAATTTTAGTGTATTTGTTTGGAGCGTAGCCTTGTACAGAAGTGAGATGTGGACCATAAGCAGTTCGCCAATGACACACAGGCGTATCATGAGGCATCAAGGAACCTTAGTTTAGTAATGAAAGGAGGTGTGGGGAGTTACAGGGAGACCAAGGCGTGAGTACAGTAAGCAAGTTCAAGTAGATGTAGATTGCGATAATTAAGCAAAGATGAAGGGGCTTGCGCAGGATAGACTAGCGTGAGGAGCTGCACCAAACCACAACAACAGGAAGTATATAGACTGACATACGTTGAACCACTATTTTATTTCTGCATACGTGCTCGTACAGATTTTGTTCAAACTCACTCAAAAATTTCTCAAATTCTGTGAATCCCACACAAAACGGTAATTCCTGTTTATTGCTCCATTACTATGTACGAGGGTCGTTCGAAAAGTAATGCAACACATTTTTTTTCTGAAAGTAGTTTGGTTTCGTTCAGCATTGCAATTTCCTTTCGTGGGCGGGGGGGCTGTGTGACCGCATGGTACCACTCTGCCGGTCGACGTCGGAGCCAACTTCTTACTGCATCAATAACCTCTCAATCATCCAAGTACCGCTCCTTTCATTGGGCCAAACATCGGAAGATACGATAACCGGGATGTAGGGTGGGTGAGGAAGAACAGCCCAATGAAGCTTTGTGAGGTCCTCTCATGTGCACAGATTTATGTGAGACCTTATGTTGTCATCCAGAAGGCTAAGTTCGTTTGCCGGCGGGAGTGGCCGAGCGGTTCTAGGCACTGCAGTCTGGAACCGCGCGACCGCTACGGTCGCAGGTTCGAATCCTGCCTCGGGCATGGATGTGTGTGATGTCCTTAGGTTAGTTAGGTTTTAGTAGTTCTAAGTTCTAGGGGACTGATGACCACAGAAGTTACGTCCCATAGTGCTCAGAGCCATTTGAACCATTTGATAAGTTCGTTTGCATTTTTGTGGCGAAAATGCTGATGTTTCTTCAGTGTCCTGAGGGGCAGCACAATACTATTAAAGTTTATCATAGCACCAAAAGAGGGGACGTCGAAGAGATTAACCCCTTGAGCGTCCCAGAAGACCGCCGCTAAGACTTTACTAGCTGATGTTGTGGCTTTGAACTTACTGTTTGCAGCCACTAAAGGAATTGACAATTAATTTCCAGTTGGAAGTGATGAACCCATGTTTCACCACCTATGACGATGTTAAAAAGAAAATAGTCCTCATCAGCCTCGTAACGCGCAACCGGTTCTGCTCAAATGGTCCTCCGCTGCTATTTATGGCCTTCTCTTAGGCAGCGAGTAACCCAGTGAGCATCCCAACTGGTGGACTAGTGTATCAGCACTACCAACACAGATGTCCAGTTGTGCAGCGAGGTGTATGATTGTGATCCGTCGTTCACCTCGAATAAGTGTGTCCGCACGTTCCAACATTGCAGGAACCACCGTGACCGGCCGGCACCCGGGAAATCGGACAGGTTTACCCGACGTTGTTACCATGATGACAGACGCCTCGCCAAACGATTCACCGTGCTTTTGTTTGCTGTCAGGTCTCCGTAGACATTCTGTAGGCGCCTATGAATATCTGCGATGCTCTCGTTTTCCACGAAAAGGAACTCTCTGGAACACAGTCCGCAGCTCGTGGTGTAGTGCCTAACGCTGCTGCCTCTGGATCATGGGGTCCCAGGTTCGATTCCCGGTGGCGTTGCGGATTTTATCTGCACGGGGACTGGGTGGATTTTATCTGCTCGGGGACTTGGTGATTGTGTGTTGCCCACATCATTTCATCATCGTCATCATCTTCATCATTCGAGGCAGTGGCTAGGTTGGATAGTGTAAAAATTCGAATGTAAACATTGGGACTTTCTACGGGCGCTGATAACCACACAGTTGAGCGCCCCACACCAAATACCATCATCCTCTGCTTGGAACACACCTCCGTTACAGACGCCATTTTAAAGGCTGTGCATAGTGCCGCCGCTTACCGGAACTTTATGAAACTATAGAGGCTGAAGCGGAACTATTCCGTGGTGTCCCAAAACAAAATCCTTTTTTTTCCACCCGACGTTGACCGCGAAAAAAAAAATGCATTGCTTTAGCTGTTGAACTCCATTCGTAATTCACGCCTTGAAAGTAGTTAATTGTTTATATCTAGTGTTGACCTGCTTGTTCTTTCGCGTGATTAAAAGCCACTGTTTTTTATATCTATTTACGAGACGAAAGTGTTAATAGCGGATAGTAGTAGTTGGATTACTGAATTTAAGCACTCGGAAGACTTCTAATTTGGACAAGTAACTATATTTTATCATTGGGGCAGTACAGCAAGCTGAGTTTTCCGTGATCTCCCGCTTCCCACTGGCGTGCCGTTCGTGCAACAGTCTTGGTTCAAATGGCTCTGAGCACTACGGGACTTAACATCTGAGGTCATCAGTCCCCTAGAACTTAGAACTACTTAAACTTAACTAACCTAAGGACAATACACACATCCATTCCCGAGGCAGGATTCGAACCTGCAACCATAGCGGTCTCAGACTGAAGCGCCTAGAACCGCTCGGCCATGTGCAACAGGGAAATGGCATTCTGCGGCCTCTGTAGTGCATGTCACAATGACAGTTTTGCTAATTGTGAAATAATAACTGGAATGTTTCATTGCACCCGTCGCCTTGATTGGGTCGCTGCCGTGACTGTTACACAGAGCGACTCCTGTGAATAAATTTTCGTGTTAGCTGCTGTAAAGACTGCGGTAATCGTTGGCGACCTGTTGTTCTGTGCAACATTAATCGATTGCAGGGAATGATAATGGGCGCCGCAGACAGCTTCATTCCTGAGCTCGTTATGCCTATTCGAAATTACGCGTTTCTACCACGCTGTGTCATGCCATGAATGACGGCCTGTTCATTCGTCAAGCCCCTTTGACTGACTATCATACGCCCTTACGAGAAACATGCCCTTTACAGTCAGAAATTTTAACGCATTAAATCAAAGCCTAATTCTGAACCACGGCTGTCACATATTCGAGTCTGTCATTCCTCACTGTGACACTTCGCTCGATACAACTGGCATGTGATGTTGGAACTTATTTTACTGATGATATCGTAAACAGTAGCTGATTACCTAACGTTTCCCGGGTGAGTCATCCCAGAAGATGATGCGGGTATCGAAACTCGATTATATTAACAACTTTTTTTGTTTTTCGTGGATATCATATTGTATATATACTATGATCGGCTGAAACTGCTGTAGGAATTCCCCAGTTAACCTTCACATGTGATCACTTTCTAACCGCACTGGCGCACACAAGGTAGCTAAAACACCCCAACGGCTCTTTTTTCCATTTGGTATCTCATATACGAGTTTGGTGGAAACTGCTTCATTGGAGAACAATGTCGCAATACACTCGATTTTAATTTAGTGTGTAATGGAACTATTTCATAGCACTCGCAGTTGAAAGCGTCAGTTCGTAGTGTTAAGTAACCCGTTACATCCTTCGGTCAATTGTGCCATTAGATTCGCGATTCATTACATTGGTGCTTAAGTTTGTAGCGTTTTTGATTTGGTTGTTGATAATTCGGTTGCTGTGGCTTAGATTGCCGAGTGTCCTTATTTATTTGTAGTTCACTGGTGCTGTTCGAGTTTGCATAGTGACATTTTGCCGAACAGTGTGGCCGAACGGTTCTAGCCGCTACAGTCTGGAACCTGCGACCGATACGGTCGCAGGTTCGAATCCTGCCTTGGGCATGGATGTGTGTGATGTCCTTAGGTTAGTTAGTTCTAAGTTCTAGGGGACTGATGACCTCTGAAGTTAAGTCCCATAGTGCTCAGAGCCGTTTGAACTATTTTTGAAGTGACATTTTGTCGTTTGGAAATAGTGAGTGGAGCTACGGACGATAGAAATGGAGTGCTATGTGGAATAATAGGGACATTTCCGACATATTCTTCTGTCTGACTTCAGTAGAGTGGTGACAATAGCGGAGGCAGACAGAATATTAACGTCCTAATGGGAATAATACCGTTGGACAGAACGGCACGTAAATGGTTTTCACGTTTTAAGGAGAAACAGTTTGACATTAGTGGCTCTCCACTTTCAGGAAGACCTTCGGGGTTTGATGAAGATCGCTTCAGCGCATTACTCTACAATGATCCATTTCACTCTCCTCGAAATCTGGTGAACTGTCATCATTCCACCATCGCGCGACATTTGCATGCAGTGAGGAAGGTTCATAAATTGACTGTATGGGTACCGCATGCTCTAAGCCAAAATCACAAAAATCAACGGGTGGCCATATGCGCATCTCTGCTTGATCGTCATCAATTAGCTAGTGTCTCGTTATTGGTGACGAGAAATAGTTTCTTTATGCTAAAATAAGGAAAAGAAAGGAATGGTTGGGATAAAACAAAGCAGCAACTCCCCGTACAACTGCGCGCATCCACAAAGGATAATGTTATGCATCTTGTGAATCAGCGACGGTGTGGCGTTCTACGAATTACTTCCAGGAGATGTAACCATCACTGCTGACATTTATTGCCGTCAACTGAGACGTCGTGGAGACGCAGTCCGAGAACAACGACCAGGAAGACTGCGTGAAGTAACGCTACTCCACGATAACGCCCGCCCACATTCTTCCAGACTGACAAAAAACACTGTGCAGGAGTTGCGTTGGGAAGTCACTCCACGTCCACCATATTCACGTAATCTTGCGCCCTCAGGTTTCCACCTTGTCCGTCCTCTGTTGAACGATCTTCAGAGAACTTCCTTTCCGGATGAAAATGCTCTGCGAACACGGCTTGACGAGTTCTCCGCCTCAGAACCACGTGATATGTACAGTCGCGAAATCGGAAAGCTACCCCAGCATTGGCAGACTGTTGTAAATAGTGAAGGAGAACATTTTCTTGATGACTAAAGTCTCTAATATGCGTATGTGTTGTCTTTATTAAATTCACCGAAAAATGCTACGAACTTAGGCAACAACATAATATTATCTGAATGATTACAGTTCTTAATGTATATAAACTATTTAGGAGACAATCTGAGCAGCCCCCATAGATTGTTTGCTGCTGATGTTGTCGTTTACCGTCTAGCAAAGTCGTCAGAACGCAAAACCGATTGCGCTATGATTTGGAGAAGATATCTGCCAGAAGTGGGAGTTGACCCTGAACAATAAAATGTGTGAGGTCGTAAACAAAGTAACTGTTACACAGTAAACCAAAGAAAAGGTTTTCGATTGAAGTAAATACCTGGCGATTACTAATATAGAAAAATTAAATTGGAACCATCAAACTGAAAATATTGTGTGGAAGCCTAACCAAAGACTGCATTTTATGGGCAGTACACTTAGAAGAGCCAACATATTTCCTAAACCCTTGTCCATGTTCTTTGGAGTATTGCTGCGCTGTCTGGTATCACCAGGTAGGACTGACGGAGGACATCTAAACTAGTTCTAAAAACGACAGTTCGTTTTGTTTTATCGCGAAGTAGGTGAGATACTGTCACGGTTAAGATACTCGAGTTGGAGTGGCAGTCATTAACACAGGCGTTTTTCTTTGCGGCGAGATCTTTTCACTAAATTTCAATCACCAACTTTCTTGCCAGAGTGCGAAAATATTTAGTTGACTCCCACTTACGTAGGAATAAATGACCATCGTGATGAAATACGAGCCGGCCGCTGTGGCCGAGTATTCTAGGCGCTTCAGTCTGGAACCGCGCGACCACTAAGGTCACAGGTTCGAATCCTGCCTCGGACACGGATGTGTGTGATGTCCTTAGGTTAATTAGGTTTAAGTAGTTCTAAGTTCTAAGAGACTGATGACCTCAGTTGTTAAGTCCCACAGTGCTCAAAGCCATTTGAACCATTTGATAAAATACGAGAAATCGGAGGTCGCTCTAAAAGGTTGAGGTGTTATGTATTCCCACGTGCTGTTCGATTGTGAAACGGTAGAGAAATTGCCTGAAAGTGGTTCGATGCACCCTCTGCAAAACACTAAAACGAGAATTGCAAATTAATCGTGTTCAGGGGTGGGACAAAAATACGGAAAGGGCGCGAGGAATGCATGCTTGAACATAAATACAGATGTTAGTAAAGTTTGCAGCTATCGCTGTTGTATTTCGGCAGTAACGGCTTCTGTGCAATGGCCTCAGTACGTTCCAAGTGTCGTCCGTGGCCAGAACAGCGTTCTGTGTAGTCGCCAGAATTCGAACGTGGAAAAATTTTTGGCACTCGTGTGGTGCGTTGGTTCCGTAACCAAGGTAGTCGAAGTGTTTGGTTTTACAAGAGGCACTGTACCAAAGATCTGTACCGCATTCAGGGAACGCGAAAAGAAACGTTCTCAAAATCACAACGGATGAAAATACACTACTGGCCATTAAAATTGCTACACCACGAAGATGACGTGCTACAGACGCGTAATTTAACCGACAGGAAGAAGATGCTGTGATATGCAAATGATTAGCTTTTCAGAGCATTCACACAAGGTTGGCGCGCTGGCGACATCTACAACGTGCTGACATGAAGAAAGTTTCCAACCGCTTTCTCATACACAAATAGCAGTTGCCTGGTGAAACGTTTTTGTGATGCCTCGTGTAAGGAGGAGAAACGCGTATCATCACGTTTCCGACTTTTATCAAAGACGGATTGCAGCCTGTCGCGATTGCGATTTATCGTATCGCGAAATTGCTGCTCGCGTTGGTTGATATCCAATGACTGTTAGCAGAATATGAAATCGATGGTTTCAGGAGGGTAATACGGAACGCCGTGATGGATCCCAACGGCCTCGTATCACTAGCAGTCGAGATGACAGGCATCTTATCCGCATGGCTGTAACGAATCGTGTAGCCACTTCTCGATCCCTGAGTCAACAGATGGGGACGTTTCCAAGACAACAACCATGTGCACGAACAGTTCGACGACGTTTGCAGCCACATATAGTATCAGCTCAGAGACCATGGCTGCGGTTACTTTTGACCCTGCATCACAGACAGGGGCGCCTGCGATGGTGTACTCAGCGACTAACCTGGGTGCACGAATGGCAAAACGTTATTTTTTCGGATGAATCCAGGTTCTGTTTACAGCACATGATAGTCGCATCCGTGTTTGGCGACATACTGGCGTATCACCCGGCGTGATGGTATGGGGTGCCACCGGTTACACGTCTCGGACACCTCTTGTTCGCATTGACGGCACTTCGAACAGTAGGCGTTACATTTCAGATCTGTTACGACCCGTTGCTCTACCCTTCATTCGATCCCTGCGAAACCCTACATTTCAGCAGGATAATGTACAACCGCATGTTGCAGGTCCTGTACGGGCCTTTCTGGTTACAGAAAATGTTCGACAGCTACCCTGGCCAACACATTCTCCAGATCTCTCACCAGTTGAAAACGTCTGGTCAGTGGTGGCCGAGCAAATGGCTCGTCACAATACGCCATTCACTACACTTCATGAACTGTGGTATCGTGCTGAAGCTGCATGGGCACCTGTACCTGTACACGCTATCCAAGCTCTGTTTAACGTAATGCCCAGGCGTATCGAGGTCGTTATTATGGCTAGAGGTGGTTGTTGTGGGTACTGATTTCTCAGGATCAATGTACCCAAATTGCGTGAAAATGTAATCACATGTCAGTTCTAGTATAATATATTTATCAATGAATACCCGTTTATCATCTGCATTTCTTCTTGGTGTAGCAATTTTAACAGGGCGAACAGGAATCCACACATAGGCGATGCAAATTCCCATAGTAGGAGAGCGTGGTGCCCAAGCCATCAAACCTGGACTATGGAGCAATGGAAGAAAGTCATTCGGTCGGATGCGTCTTGTTCCACACTGTTCCAACTTCTGGCCGAGTTTACCTACCAAGACTGAAGCATGGCGGGGCGTCGGTGATGATTTGGACAGCCATATCGTGGTATTCCACGAGCCCCACGGATTATATGACGATTTTGGTTTAAAGGCCCATCTCGTAGTACAATGCTCTCCAACTGTGATGCCGTGTTCAGAGACGACGGGACCTCTTTTCGTCCAGCTCGTGTTGTCCAGTCCTGGTTTTATGAGCACCATAATGAATAGTCGCACCTTATCTGGTTGCCACAGTCACTAGATCTCAATGTTATTGAGCATATGTGCTCTACTTTGGAGAGCAGGTTGTATGTTCTATATCCACTTCCTCATCGTTACCTGACCTTGACACTGATTTGCGGGAACAATGGTATAATATTTCCTTTAAAACCATAGAGGACCTGTGTTTTTCGAATCCGAGAGCACTGAATGGCAATAGTTTTCCTACAGAGTGTTAGCCATGGCGCTGTGTTGTGCTGGTGGTGTTTCGATGTTCTTGTCTACCTCCTGTAGCCGTATTAGGTATACAACTTTGCTTTCGCTGTTTCGCAATGCGGGGTGCAGCAGCGTTCATATTAGGGTACTAAAAACACACCATCCGGCTGTAAATTTAATTTATTTATTACCTCTTGTGTCAATTAATAGTTAAAGATATGCCATTTATTTGTGTGTAAGTCATTTTCCATTGCGTGGATTACTTTTTGAAAATGACTTCTGCCAAATGCTGCGGTGGTCTAGCGGTTCTAGGCGCTCAGTGCGGAACCGCGCGACTGCTACGATCGCAGGTTCGAATCCTGCCTCGGACATGGATGTGTGTGATGCCCTTAGGTTAGTTAGGTTTAAGTAGTTCTAAGTTCTAGGGGACTGACGACCACAGATGTTAAGTCCCATAGTGCTCAGAGCCATTTGAACCATCCTGCCAAATGATGCCCCGTCTGCACAACTCATTCATCTAGGCAGCGTTGGAAGCTGTCGGTAACTCGGCGTAACGTATTCCCTGGGACATTGCCGATGCGATCCTTCAAATCAGAAATGGTGGCCAGAATTTGCATGGATTTCTTGCGACTGACTTTTCCCGGTAGAATAATAATCCGTTCTGGTGACATGTCGTGGTCGCCTCGCTCACCTGACCTTTCGTATGTAGACTTTTTCCTTTGGGGCTACCTGGAGCACGAAGTTTTCCGAACACGTTGTGGCACCATTCCTGATTTGAAGGATCGCATCAGAACTGACGTCGGCAATGTCCCAGGGAATACGTTACGACAAGTTATGGAAAGCTTCCAATGCCGCCTAAATGAATGTGTTGAGCAGAGGGGGCATTATTTGACATGAGCCATATTCAAAAAGTAATCAACGCAATGGACAACGATTTACACATTAGTAAATGGCATACCTTTAACTATTAGTTGACATAGGAAGTAATAAATAAATTACAGTTACTGCCTGATGGTGTGTTTTTAATATCCTACTACGAACGCTGCCGCGCCCTGTAGATAGCCACAGCAGCAAATTGTGGTGCAGGTTGTAGGCCGAAAATGTCATAAAATAGCCTTAGCATTTGTAAACATGATGCCATCAAAATATTAATCGTTTTGTGATCTCATCATAAAGTTATTCTCGATTCATTATGTCAACTTAAGAACCCGGTACTCGTCATTTGCGGTAAGTTTTAATTTTCTTCTTTAACATGTGGCTCGTAAAATGCTGGGTAAGACTTATGATGAGGTATCTTGTACTGAAAGAACATCCAGATAATGGTTTCAATGCTTTAAGAAAGGTGATTTTGACCTCTAAAATTGGTATAGCAGTGGATGAGGGAACGTTTTCGAAGCTACTGAAACCGACGGAATCATCGTTATCGAAAGCACTTGATGTCTCGGAGCCGACAGTGAAAGACAAACACAGCAGTAGACATGAAAAGGTGATTTTGCAGCATGAAAATGCTCGACCCCCTGTCGAAAAACCCGTCAAAACATACGTGGAAACGTCGAAATGGGAAATACATGCCCCACGCGCTGTGTTCTTCAGACATTGCTTCCTCTGAGAACCACCTTTTTCGATCTTTGGCACACGGCCTGGCTGACCAGCAATTGCGGTCATACGAGCAAGTGCAAAGTTGGATCGATTCATGAATCTCCTCAAACGACGCTCAGTTCTTCCGCCGTGGGATTCGTATGCTGCCTGAAAGATGAGTAAAAGCAGTGGCAAGCGGTGGCCGATACTTTTAATCGTATATTTCTCTATGTTTTTCACAATGCCTCGAACTTAGAGAAAAAACGGCAGAAGCAAGGTTGGTAGACCTAATAAATGGTTGGCCCAGGTGTCGTAGGACGAAGTACATGTAAGATCGCAGCGGTCTGTACGCCGAATTTGTGATTACTTGTTACGGATTTGCCTCGCAGCTCTTGCAGAACGTCGTCAGTGCTGTAGCGCGCTCGGGGACCCAGAAGCGTGTCGGTGGCTGGGAGTAGCGGTCACGCTCGCACATGTGCTAGCGGCGCCTAGCGGCTGGCGCCGTCTGACGTCACCAGATGCCGGCGCCCGCAGCCGAGTATCATCAGCGCTCGTTGCGCAACAGCTGTCCTACATAGCCGTTCCCAAACACTGATCTGCAACTTGGGTCCTGTTCTTTACTTGCCTCCAGGAAACCAAGGCCGACGCCATCAGCCTACCCTGCAAAACTTTTCTTGAAGCTACTAACCACAGTAAGGTGCCACCCTTCCTAGCCCAACTTACACGATCGTGCTGGTTATTTTTTGCTACCTGACTGAGTCTCTAGCCTTGCTTCGAAGCGATCTGCAACGATGTTGCACGTTCTGCGCTGTTTACGAGTCGCGATCAAATAATACAGTTAACGATTTTTTTTAGCAGCGAATGCTGGCGCTTCAAGCGTTTGATGTTATTTTTCCAATAGCCTGATCTATTGAAATGAGCAGCGTCAAGTTGGAACACGTTCTGACTTGGCAGTCAAAGTCCAGAGACGTTAGTGTGAGGTTGTGTTTAACGTATCTGTCGCGCTTCATGGATTTCGAACAACGCACGAACATTAATTTCTGTTTGAAATCGGGAAAAATTGCCGAAGGAATTCATGTAATGTTGAAATTGGTGTATGTCGTTAATGCTGTAACTCTGAAGACTGTTCGCAATTGCCATGAGCGATTTCAAAGCGGAAATGAGACTGCAGAAGACGGACAACGTCCGGGACTGCCATTAACCTTAAAAACCGAAGAAAACGTGAAAAACGTGACAGACATTGTTCGTTCAAACAGGCGAATAGCTGTTCGAGAGCGTACTGAAGAACGTAGCATCTCGTACACATCCGTGCAAAGCATTTTAACCGATAAATTGCAAATGAGAAGAGAGAGTGCAGAACTCACTGCCAAAGTTTTGAGTGGTGAACAGAAAGGTAATCGTGTGTCACTTGCACGGAGTTGAAGGATCGTATGCTTTCAGGTCCGGACTTCATGTCCACTATTGTTGCCGGCAACCGTGACCGTGCGGTTCTAGGCGCTTCAGTCCGGAACCGCGCTGCTGCTACGGTCGCAGGTTCGAATCCTGCCTTGGGCATGGATGTGTGTGATGTCCTTAGGTTAGTTAGGTTTAAGTAGTTCCAAGTCTAGGGGACTCATGACCTCAGATGTTAAGTCCCATAGTGCCATAGTGCCATTTGAACCACAATTGTTATTGGGGATGATACTTGGACCTATGGTTGAAGGCATCGTGAGATCAGAGTTCGTTCCAAATGAAACAACGCCCAATTTTATAAGGTCGTACTGCAACGTTGGCGAAATGAAGTGCGAAAGAAGACACAAGTAAATTAGGCCAGTGGCTTCCTTCTTCATCACAACATCGCGCCTCGCAACACGTCGCGTTTGATTCGCGATTTCTTGGCCAAAAAAGTGTTGCTCCCTGTCTGCCGAAGAACGTAGGTTCAGCGCAAAGCGACTGATGGCTCTTCCCAAAAAAAATTAAGAACATACTTACAGGGGAACGTTTTGACACCATTCCTAACATTGAGGGGGCCACGAGAGATCAGCTGTGTGCCTTTCCAAAAGAAGCCTTCCAGAAGTGCTTCTAACCATCGTTCAACTTTGGTTTTAGTGCATTGCTAGCCAAGGACAGTACTCCGAAGGATACTGAATCAGATGCGATGTAACTTTATTACTTTGTTTCTAATAAAAGCATTCACCGTGTGCATTGATCAAACCTCATATTCTCTTATTTATGAAAATCACGGAAAACTTAAATCAGAAGGGTCGGGCGCGGGTTTGAAACGTCGTCCTCCCGAGTGCTAGTCCAGTGTGCAAACCACTGCGACACCTCGCTCTGTGGAGAGTTGAGACTGTGTCACCATACTTGTTTCATATATTCATTAAAGAGGCAACAACAACAACAATGAAAGAAAATACAACTGGACTCAAAATCAGTGGTATATATATTCTTTGCATCAGATTTGTAATTCAAATTGTCCTAGTGCTAGACTCAGAGAAGGAACTCAATAAAATATTTGGGTTTTAATTCAAGAGATGACAAAGCTAAAATTAAAAATAAATACCAAAGAGGTAAAAGTCATAGTTTTACACAAGAAAGGAGATGGAGATACGTCTGACATAAATACAGACTGTGAGCATCTCGAGGAACTTTTGGAATTTCGGTACCTCAGTAGCAATGTGAAGGATGCCTGAAGCAAATCGAGAAAAGAATACCACTGGCCAAGAACGCATTCCAAAATAAGAAGAACCTTTTGCTGCATAATCACTTCAGCTTACGAAGTAACACAAGATTTGTCAAAAACCTTTGTATGCAGTGTCCTGGCATAAGGATGTGATACCTGGATGTTACCAAAGGAAGAGAAAAGCTCGTATCGAATCGTTGGAAATGTATTTCTCAGTGAGTATTACAATAACTAGTTAGATTGACAGGAAAACGAATGAGATGTTTCTTTTATTTTATTTTTTTATTTTACGAGATAAAGTTCCTGCGCATAGTGATACGAACAGGACATAATTTAAAGAGGAAAGGGGTCAACAAAGTACATTAGTCTGACTGAACCATTAGAATAAAAGCCACGAAATTTTAACATACAATCCAATTATATACATATGTAATTAAACATTAAAGATATCCTCGGATTTTGAAGTTCCCTTTTAGAAAGACGAATGAAATGGCAGGTACATTTAGCAACGGACCTATTCGTAGAACTAACAGACAGTCTAAGAGAAAAACAACCCTTAATTTTTAAAATGTTGCTCAGCGTACTTTCTCTTGGATGACGGTATGTATCACATTCTGTGAATATATGTCCGAAGTCGTAGTCAATGATGCAGGAATCTCAGTTTGGAGAAGGAAATAATATTAACAAATGTCTCGTTTTATTGCCATTCATATGTCCTGTTCTTAGTCTGTTAAAAGTTACCATTTCTCTTCTCGTGACCGCTAAGTTGAGAAACCAAGGTTGACGCAAAATCTGTTGCTGAATCGCCAATAGGCTACCATGTGCCGTTGTTACGGTGTGGATCCATAACTGTGTTAATTCCGTGTTTGCTTGGCTGACGAGTCCTCTAAGAAAATCACTGTATGGTAGGGGCATGCCGATGGAAAGGAGATGCTGCACCACTTTCGCCAGCTTATCTGTACGTTCATTGCCCCGAATTTCCGTATGCCCAGGTATCAAAAAAATTGCTCTGAGCACTATGGGACTTAACATCTGAGGTCATCAGTCCCCTAGAACTTAGAACTACTTAAGCCTAACTAACCTAAGAACATCACACACATCCATGCCCGAGGCAGGATTCGAACCGGCGACCGTAGCGGTCGCGCGGTTCCAGACTGAAGCGCCTAGAACCGCTCCGGCCAAACCGGCCGGCGCCCAGGTATCCATTGAAGACGAATCCGTTGACGCAATTCCTCTGTTCGGCTGAGACTTCGTTGTATATCGAGCCCCAAATGATTTACAATTTTTCCTTCGGCTTCTCTCGTAAGAGATTCTAGGGTACTCATCGAGTGAGTACATACTAGGCACCCCTTCGACTCGTAAATCGACTGTGTAAAGTATAGCTTGATAAATAGCGTGATTCTATAAGCAATAAGAGAGACGAAATTACTGAAAGTTGTAGGCCAACGCAGATCAAACCTCAATGGACATTTGCTTAGACATAATGTTCTTTTACAAACCATTTTCGAAGACAAGATCGTAAAGAAGAAAACGAAGGAAAGACCGAAATCATTCTGTTAAAAAATATGCTCCGTGAGAAGTGATGTTCTTCCAATAAGAAGATAAAGAGGACTGCTGGACTGTAGAAGTGTGGCTACTGAGACAAGTCTTAGCGTTTTGAAAGAAGAAGAAGACGGGATCTAATCATCGGTGAGCGGCTTCAGCATGAGATGGCATACCTGAAGCAACATTTGATGCCTGTCCTCGCCGAATTGAGTCTTTCTTTCTTTCTTTCTTTTTTTTCGCTGGGGCCTCCCGTCGAGTAGACCGCTCGCCTGGTGCAAGCTTTTAAAAGAATATATTCGCACTTGTTTTCATCTTCTGCCTGTTTGTTCGAATGTGTAATTAATTTCACAAATAATAATTTTCTTGTGAAACGTCGAGTGACCTTGAAGGCCATGCAATAATACCTAATGATCGACCCAACACTTGTGTCATTAGCTCATCTTGAGAAGGATGGGAAAGGAAATTAGGTTTATCCTTGCAAAAGAACCGTCCCGGCATTTGCCGTAAGCATTGAGGAAAACTACGTAAAACCCAAATCTTTATGGCCCGACGGGGTTCTGAACCGTCGTCCTCCACTCTCTTAGGTACTACGCCACATCATTCGTTCACACATACAAGAAAAATAAGACTTAAAATAATACCTTAATACATATACTGTACATATGACTAAAAAATGGCGTGTGACGAGGGCCTCCCGTCGGGTAGACCGCTCGCCTGGTGCAAGTCTTTCGACTTGACGCCACTTCGGCGATTTGCGTGTCGATGATGATGATGATGATGATTAGGGCAACACAACACCCAGTCCCTGGGCGGCGAAAATCACCGACCCAGCCGGGAATCGAACCTGGGCCTCTAGGATAGACATTCTATAACGCTGACCACTCAGCTAACGGGGGCGTTATGGAGGTTAGGCTCGGTGGTAACTTGATTTCTCCTAGGTTTGACTACTTTTCTGTCCGGTGCGCCAACATCGTCGACCAGTTCACTTGTCAGTCGCACGTGGAGGATGGGAGCAAGTGGTGGCCTCACCGGACGACACGGCCAAAACGGCTGCGGCAGGAATGTTCCAGAGAGCCGGGGTCAAAAAATTGTTCAATAGGCTCTGAGCGCTATGGGACTTAACTTCTGAAGTCATCAGTCCCCTAGAACTTATAACTACTTAAACGTAACTAATCTAAGGACATCACACACATCCATGCCCGAGGCAGGATTCGAACCTGCGACCGTAGCGGTCGCGCGGTTCCAGACTGTGGCGCCAAGAACCGCTCGGCCACCCTGGCCGGCCACCCGGGGTCAACGGACGGGTAACAGTGGCCGGCGGTGAAAGCGAGCGACTGGAAAGACGAAACGCGAGGCGACGACGCGGACAGTTGCCGTAGATAATGAGTATGGTGGCGAACAGGTAATGACGGGAATGGGCTGGCGGAAGGAACAGCGAGGAGGGAGTAAAGGGGGGACGCAGAGTGAGCGACTCGGGCTGCCGGAGTGACGCATAACAACGGGAAATGACTTATTATGGGATGCCCCGAGACAGGCGGAGCGGTGGTCGCGGCCGACCGAGGAGCGGCGCGGCGGCCTGGTTGGCCGGAGCAGAGCGCGGCCCAAGTCGAAAGGCGCCGCGAGCCGCAGTGCCGCGTCACAGGCCGCACACTGACGCAGATTTTTGTCGTCTGTTTTCGCACGTGACGTTCCAACTGTGGTGGAGACACTGCTACATCCCTCTACACCACTGTCTACCATTCTGGGCTACCTACGCAGGAAGGGTAGAGCAGAATGTCCTGTAATGTAAAAACCATACGCTTTTGATTGTTTTTCATCGGCGGTTCCCAACCTTTCTTAGTCCATTATTCCTCAGTGTAATTAGACATTAGTTAGTACCCCTACTCTCCCCCACCCCTCTGCAGTCTGTTATCCACCCCCGCTCCTCCCCCCCCCCCAAATTATCACCAACGTTAGCATCTATCTAAACTGTAGCATGAATACTTTTCTTGGAACAGTTTTATATATGTACAGGGTGATCCATTGATCGTGACCGGGCCAGATATCTCACGAAATAAGCGTCAAACGAAAAAAACTACAAAGAAAGAAACTTGTCTAACTAGAAGGGGGAAACGAGACGGCGCTATGGTTGGCCCGCTAGATGACGGTGCCATAGGTCAAACGGATATCAACTGCTTTTTTAAAAATAGAAACCCTCATGTTTATATACAGATTCGTGTAGTACGTAAAGAAATATGAATGTTTTAGTTGGACCACTTTTCTCGCTTTGCGATAGATGGCACTGTAATAGTCACAAACACATGGCTCACAATTTTACACGAATTGTTGGTAACAAGTAGGTTTTTTAAATTAAATACGTTTGAACATTTTACTTCGGTTGTTCCAGTGTGATACATGTACCTTTGTGAACTTGTCATTTCTGACAATGCGTGCTGATACAGCGTGGTTACCAGTAAATACCACATTAATGCAATAAGTGCTCAAAATGAAAACCGTCAACCTCACAATGTATTTGGCAATACGCGTAACGACATTCCTCTCAACAGCGAGTAGTTCGCCTTCCGTAATGTTCGCACATGCATTGACAATGTGCTGACGCTTGTTGTCAGGCCTTGTCGGTGGATCACGATAGCAAATATCCTTCAACATTCCCCACAGAAAGAAAGCCGTGGACGTCAGATCCGGTGAACGTGCGGGCCATGGTATGGTGCTTCGACGACCAATCCACCTGTCATGAAATATGCTATTCAATACCTCTTCAACCACACGCGAGCTATGTGCCGGACATCCATCATGTTGGAAGTACATTGCCATTCTGTCATGCAATGAAACATCTTGTACTAACATCGGTATAACATTACGTAGGAAATCAGCATACATTGCACCATTTAGATTGCCATCGATAAAATGGGGGCCAATTATCCTTCCTCCCATAATGCCGCCCCATACATTAACCCGCCAAGGTCGCTGATGTTTCACTTGTCGCAGACATCGTGGATATTCCGTTGTCCAATAGTGCATATTATGCCGGTTTACGTTACCGCTGTTGGTTTCTGACGCTTCGTCGCTAAATAGAACGCGTGCAAAAAATCTGTCATCGTCCCGTAATTTCTCTTGTGCCAAGTGGCAGACCTGTACACGACGTTGAGGATCGCCTTACAATTCCTGGTGCACAGAAATATGGTACGGGTGCAATAGATGTTGATGTAGCGTTCTCAACACCGACGTTTTTGAGATTCCCGATTCTCGAGATTCCCGATTCTCGCGCAATTTGTCTGTTACTGATGTGCAGATTAGCCGCGACAGCAGCTAAAACACCTACTTGGGCATCATCATGTGGTTGACGTTCCTCATGAACACTTCCTGTTTCCTTAAATAACGTAACTATCCGGCAAACGGTCCGGAACCTGTCGTTCAGGATACCGAGCAGCATACATAGCACACGCCCGTTGGGCATTTTGACCACAATCGACATACATCCACACGATATCGACCTTTGCCGCAATTGGTAAACGGTCGATTTTAACACGGGTAATGTATCACGAAGCAAATACCGTCCGCCCTTGCGGAATGTTACGTGATACCACGTACTTATACGTTTGTGACTATTACTGCGCCATCTATCACAAAGCGAAAAAAGTGGTCCAACTAAAACATTCATATTTCTTCACGTACTACTTTTTAAAAAAACGTAGTTGATGTCCGTTTGACCTACAGCAGCACCATCTAGCGGGCCAACCATAGCGCCATATGGTTTCCCCCTTCAAGCTAGTCTTTTCGTTTGATGCTTATTTCGTGAGATACTTGGTCCGGTCACTATCAATGGACCTCCCTGTTTATATACAGGGTGTTACAAAAAGGTACGGCCAAACTTTCAGGAAACATTCCTCACACACAAATAAAGAAAAAAATATTATGTGGACATGTGTCCGGAAACGCTTAATTTCCATGTTAGAGCTCATTTTAGTTTCGTCAGTATGTACTGTACTTCCTCGATTCACCACAATGATTTCATACGGGATACTCTACCTGTGCTGCTAGAACATGCGCCTTTACAATTACGACACATCATGTGGTTCATGCACGATGGCGCTCCTGCACATTGCAGTCGAAGTGTTCGTACGCTTCTTACCAACAGATTCGGTGACCGATGGATAGGTAGAGGCGGACCAATTCCATGGCCTCCACGCTCTCCTGACCTCAACCCTCCTGACTTTCATTTATGGCAGCATTTGAAAGCTCTTGTCTACGCAACCCCGGTAGCAAATGTAGAGACTCTTCGTGTTCGTATTGTGGACGCCTGTTATACAATACGCCATTCCCTAGGGCTGCATCAGCGCATCAGGGATTCCATGCGACGGAGGGTGGATGCATGTATCCTCGCTAACAGAGTACATTTTGAATATTTCCAGTAACAAAGTGTTTGAAGTCACGCTGTTACGTTCTGTTGCTGTGTGTTTCCATTCCATGATTAACGTGATTTGAAGAGAAGTAATAAAATGAGCTCTAACATGGAAAGTAAGCGTTTCCGGACACATGTCCACATAACATATTTTCTTTCTTTGTGTGTGAGGAATGTTTCTTGGAAGTTTGGCCGTACCTTTTTGTAACACCCTGTATAGAATGAATGACGAATGAATTGGCGGTAGCCCGCATCTCTGGTCGTGCGGTAGTGTTCTCGCTTCCCGCGCCTGGGTACCCGGCATAGTGAAAATATCATTCTGGAAACATCCCCAAGGCTGTGACTAGGCCATGTCTCTGCAATATCCTTTCTTCCAGGAGTGCTAGTTTTGCAAGGTTTGCAGGAGTGCTTGTGTGAAGTTCGGAAGGTAGGAGACGAGTTACTGGCAAGAGTGAAACTGTGAGGACGGGGCGCGAGTCGTGCTAGGGTAGCTCAGATGGTATAGCACATGCCCGCGAAAGGCAAAGGTCCCGAGTTCGAGTCTCGGTCCGGCACACAGTTTTAATCTGCGAGGAAGTTTCAATAATAAAATTGTTTACAGCACTATAGTAGTCCTATGTAGTTACTGTTGTGTCAATTAATTTATTTATCTGTTTTGACGCGAGTAATGAAACAATTTCTGTACTACTGCAAGTAATATCTACAACTTGGAGAGGGTATTTATTTGAGATATTTAGCACATATTGCATATATGGTCTCCCTTTTATCAACGGGGATGTACGGGACAAAGCACAACAAATGTGTGTAGTGGGCAGACTACGCGAGGGACCTGTAAATTAGCCGGTCGCTGTGGCCGAGTGGTTCTAGGCGCTTCAGTCCGGAACCGCGCGACCGCTACGATCGCAGGTTCGAATCCTGCCTCGGGCATGGATGTGTGTGATGTCCTTAGGTTAGTTAGGTTTAAGTAGTTCTAAGTTCTAGGGGACGAATGACCACAACAGTTGAGTCCCATAGTGCTCAGAGCCATTTGAACCATTTTTTTTTTGTGTGTGTGTGATGTCCGTAGGTTAGTCAGGTTTAAGTAGTTCTAAGTCTAGGGGACTGATGATCTCAGATGTTAAGTCCCATATTGCTTAGAGCCACCTGAACCATTTTCGGACCTGTAAATTCCATTGTTTTAATGTTACTGATTGACAAAAAGTAATTGTTGATAACTTAGATGATCAGTATTAGAGTGCTACAAAATTGTGATAAGAACAATGATCTTTCGAAAATAATTTAGTTTCGTGACTGAAACAGAATCGAATCGTTTAGTTTGTACCTCTGAGAAAATTTCTTTTAACCCTCAGGGGATTATTACCCCCATGTTCAAAACCACTATGTTACAGTCATGAAAGTGCATTTTTTAAAAGTTCGCCCGCATCTCGTGGTCGTGCGGTAGCGTTCTCGCTTTCCACGCCCGGGTTCGATTCCCGGCGGGGTCAGGGATTTTCTCTGCCTCGTGATGGCTGGGTGGTGTCTGATGTCCTTAGGTTAGTTAGGTTTAAGTAGTTCTAAGTTCTAGGGGACTGATGACCATAGATGTTAAGTCCCACAGTGGTCAGAGCCATTTGAACCATTTTTTTAAAGTTAATTTCTATTGTCAGAATTTTGCAAGACTCTAATATTTGTTATATAAGTCATCAGTAATTGCTTTTTTGTCACTTACCGGCACTAATGCGTGGCATTATACGGTGGAGGTTACATCATAGTCCACCCGCTACACACGTACTTCGTATTTTATGCCAAACATCGCTGATGGTGAATGTGACACGTACAATGTGTTCAAAAGATGACTGCCCATATTAAAAGGAATGCTCCAAGAGACAAAAACAAATGTGTTTCATAAAGCAACCATGTGTCGGAAGTCCATAATCCGTGAGGACTGAGAATGCGTAGCTAATACACGAGTAGAACAGAGCAAGATCTAACGTTTCTAACATAATTACACTAAATAGTAGAGTTACGTAGTATGTTGTGCTGTCACGTCCTTCGACACTCGGCCAGTTAACAGCGGGTAGCGCTAGTGCCTGCATGAATGCTGTATTTTAAAGGTGCTTTTACATCAGTGCCCCTCTGCGACTAGTTTCCGTGTGACTGTAGGGTGCCGCACACGGAAGGAAAGGCTCCCAGTGTGAACACAGGTGTGCATGGAATCACTCGCACGCACATGTTGGGGAAGAGGCATGCAACCTACATGCGGGCATGCACTTGCATGTGGGGCAGCCACAGTCGCACGGCGACTTGGCGCAAGGTGTAAGCGCACCTTTAAAATGGGGCGCTACACATGAGGAGAGCTGCGCGGGACATGCACCTTGGTTACGGTGCGGCAGAGGGAGGACCTTACATTGGGTTAGCAAGATCCCCTTACCTCATCACATTATACTTCTCGTTGGGCTGCATGAAAGCCGGGGTGTATTCTGCCCCTGTTGACTCGCAGGTGGAAATGGCCACAAGATTTCTTGCAACAGCCACGCAAGTGCATAAGACACCACACATTCCATAGCGAACAATGGACAACTTGCTACATGGATACCGGCTCTGCGGTAAGGTTAATGGTGTTCATTTTGAACATTTATTGTGGTGTAATAATCATCAGAACAATAAAGCAGTAAAAAAAAAAGTTTTGTTCTCAATCACACGCGATAACCTCCTGCATACTCAACACTCGAACAATATGAATTTCCGACATATTGTTTCTTTACAAAATATATCTATCTTTGTCTCCCTCATCATTCCTGTTACTTTGGGCAGTGAATTTTTGAACACACTGTATACGTAACAAACGCTAAATATCTCACGGAAATGCCTTCTCCAGGTCGTAATTGGTTCCTGTAATAGAGCAGAAATTGCTTCAGTATTTACTTCTAAACAGATAAATGAACGAATTTTACAGCACGATACAACAGTAAATATGTGCCGTCGTCCGAAGAACGAGGTATCATGCCAATATTGGTACCTCACGCCGGGACCACAAGTAAGGGCAGTCGTCACTTGACCAGCAACGAATGGGAGAGGTCGGCGTAGACACGCCCCCATGAGGCTCCATCCGCCGCCGCTTCTGGAAGACTACTTACGTCAGAGCGCGGCGCCGCCCCATCCCCCACTCTGGTCATCGCTTACGGTGACAACGTCGCTCAACTTAAGGTCCGTTGGCCGCCGAAACTGTCTATCGAAGTTTATGGTCAAATGAACAAAGAGATCAGCCTGTCATTCTGTGCTGTATCAAGTCTTAAGGTATAACCATTTTAATAAATACAGCAACCAGTACGCTTGTTATTTATTTTTATTTAAGCAAATAGGTGTGTCGGGCTTTCACACGTCTTCAGTTAGCGTAATAGATATTTGAGTTTACAGCTAGTACATAGTTGCAACATCGGCAGCAAATTTGAATGGTGCAGTTGCCCTGTGCAATATAACAGCTGTATAGCAAAATGGCTCAAATGGCTCTGAGCACTATGGGACTCAACTGCTGTGGTCATCAGTCCCGTAGAACTTAGAACTACTTAAACCTAACCAACCTAAGGACATCACACACATCCATGCCCGAGGCAGGATTCGAACCTGCGACCGTAGCAGTCACACGAGCTGTATAGCACAGTTGAGTTAGCTCATCGAAACAGCAATACATCGTAAACATACAACTCGCGCGAAGTGCTGTAGCTAAACAAAGTTGTTATTTTGCTCATAACAATTTGCAACATACAATTTGCTGTCGATGTTGTAACTGAAGTCTGACTCACGTATTATGCTGAGTGGCGTAATTTGCGTTATTTGCTTGTTTTATTGTTCTCTGGTCGCCTCTTGTTTGTACCTGTAATAGTAAAACAACCTGTACTGTCAACGCGTTTCGGATCAGTAGTCAGTTTTTACCAGATATCAGCATCACCCTCTCTGCCATTAGTCCTTTCTATTAACATGACCGCTTGGGAACAACCTTAGGACGTTACTTCACAAAGACTACGAAATTCTGTATTGACCATACCACCACTAACAGTTTCTTCACAAATGTATTACGACCTCGGTTGTCTCATAGACTGCAGCACGCTGTTTAGTATAAATTACGCAAACACTGCAATAGCATAGTAGATCAGTGTTTCCGTGTATACTTTACATATCGAACAAGTCATCACTTCACACTTAATACACAGAGTAGGCTTTCTTTTTTTGTGTGGAACATATTTCCACATACCTAAATTAAAAATAGATCTTATCCCCTGATTCTGTTTAAGATTTTCGGTTCAAAATGGTTCACATAGCTCTGAGCGCTATGGGACCTAACATCTGAGGTCATCAGTCCCCTACAACTTAGAACTACTTAAACGTAACTAACCTAAACATCACACACATCCATGCCCGAGGCAGAACGCGAACCTGCGACCGTAGTGGTCGCGCGGTTCCAGACTGAAGTGCCTAGAACCGCTCGGCCACACCGGCCGGCAAGATTTTCGGGAGGATTCCCTTGGTTGTAAGGCAAATGTTACAATAGGAAATCCCTCCCAGATATTCGAATCTGGCGTTCCTTTTGTTCCACTGCTAGTTCACGTTCTATTTGACTGAAAAGTTCCTGATTCTACAATGGGTCAAAACGCGAACAGCCGTAACTACCTAGAAAATGAAACGTAATGAAAAAAAAGAAGTATTTGTTCCTTGTCGCAAGCGCCAGGACAATAGTGCTGCCGAGTCCATGCTCTTATGCTGCTTTCGTGCTCTTACTAATCAAACCGGGGGAGCTCTGAACGAAAAACAAAGTGGCAAACATATTAGCCCTGTAAAGCGTGCCGCGTTGCAACACATGCGCCATCGCTGTCACTCACTTTGACATACAGCAGCAGCTGCGGCCCTTGTATTGTTTTTGGTTTTTTATATTTACCAGACCAGCTAGTGGACAGCCGCTGGGATTTACTTCTGAACCGTTCTAATCCTTCCGGAAAAACGGGCTGCAATGTGAGCACATGACATTGGTGGAAACGCGGTGTTACCAACAGCAAATAGTGTCAACGGCGTACGTTAAGGACCTGTTGAAAAATATATCTGATAACTAATTTTATTATCTATCTTTCGGAGTCACTGGTGAATAAAGATGTATTGGATGTACATGTCCTTCATGTTTTTGAAATCTTGATTTTCAGAGTTTCCCAGCTTTAAAATATTTTCAGTACTTAAGTCGTCCGTTGACATTTCCCATAGTATGGTTATTTCCTTCTTTCAACTTTTTCCCTCTCGTCATCAGTCGCTCCTCTCCACACACACATTAATAATAAACATAAAAAATGTTAAAATAAAAAATGTTACGCTTACAGATATGATCTGGATATTACCCAAAAGAGCTGTCGCGAAACGATGCAACGCATATTTTGGATACGTATTATATTCCTTCACCGTGACGATGAACATCACTTAAATACAATTTGAAAAGTAATAGTTAATGAAGGTATGTTCCGTCTTTGCAACTAAACGAAAGGCAGTTAGTTTTTTTTGCCATACGGGTTTCGCTTCTTTTATTTATGAAGCATTTTCGCTGGCCTGAATGCATTACGCAGTGGTTACAAGTATGTTATTATGTTAGGTTTTTTTAGATTAGAAACGACTTTTGCAGCACAAGTTTAGCGAAGTTAAATTATCGTTTGATGTTACTTGTGAATTCCAATGTTGCTAGTCCACGTGTGTGGTCCTGGAGACGTGCTCATTCGGCCCCCGTACGCCAGCTGGCCGATTTACCGCGTTTTTGCACCCAAATTTATTACAACACTTTACTTCTCAGTGATTTGTAAAAATGTGGCTAACTGCACCACGGGGACCGAACGAACACATCTCCAGGACCACACACATGAACTATCAGTATTGGAAATCGTAACAAACACCAAACGATAATTTTCCCTCGTTAAACTTGTGCCACAAAAGTTGTTTCTAATCTGAGAAACACAAGAAAACGTAACATAGTAACATATTCGTAACCACTACGTAATATATGAAGAAACTGGTACACTTGCCCAATATCGTGTAGGGCCCTTGCGAGCACGCAGGAGTGCCGCAACACGACGTGGCATTGACTCGATTAATTCTGAAGTAGTGCTCGAAGGAATTTACACAATGAATACTGCAGGGCTGTCCATAAATCCGTTAAGAGTACTAGGGAGTGGAGATCTCTTCTGAACAGTACATTGCAAGGCATCCCATATGCTCAATAATGTCTGCGGAGATAGGTGGCCAGCGGAAGTGTTTAAACTCAGAAGTGTGTTCCAGGAGCCATTCTGTAGCAATTCTGCACGTGTGGAGTATCGCATTGTCCTGCTGGAATTTCTCATGTCCGTCGGAATGTACAATGGACGTGAATGGATGTAGGTGATCAGACAGTATGCTTACATACATGTCACCTGTCAGAGTCGTATGTAGACGTATCAAGGGTCCCATGTC
Source organism: Schistocerca gregaria (assembly GCF_023897955.1). Lineage (NCBI taxonomy): Eukaryota > Metazoa > Arthropoda > Insecta > Orthoptera > Acrididae > Schistocerca > Schistocerca gregaria. The sequence goes on along the minus strand of NC_064926.1, from coordinate 307,933,951 downwards.
ACTCAAACTGCACATGCCCCACACCATAACAGACTCTCCAGCAGCTTGAGGAGTTCCCTGCTGAGATGCAGGGCCATGGATTCATGAGGTTCTCTCCTTACCCGTACACGTCCATCCGCTTGACGCAATTTGAAACGAGACTCGTCCGACCAGCAACGTGTTTAAAGTCACCAGCAGTTCAGTGTCCGTGTCGACGGGCCCAGGAGAGGCGTAAAGCATTGTGTCGTGCAGTCGTCAATGGTACACGAGTGGTCCTTCGGCTCCAAGAGCCCGTATCGATGATGTTTCATCTACATCTACATGACTACTCTGCAATTCACATTTAAGTGCTTGGCAGAGGGTTCATCGAACCACAATCATACTATCTCTCTACTATTCCACTCCCGAACAGCGAGCGGGAAAAACGAACACCTAAACCTTTCTGTTCGAACTCTGATTTCTCTTATTTTATTTTGATGATCATTCCTACTTATGTAGGTTGGGCTCAACAAAATATTTTCGCATTCGGAAGAGAAAGTTGGCGACTGAAATATCGTAAAAAGGTCTCGCCGCGACGAAAAACGTCTATGCTGTAATGATTTCCATCCCAACTCGTGTATCATATCTGCCACACTCTCTCCCCTGTAACGTGATAATACAAAACGAGCTGCCCTTTTTTGCACCCTTTCGATGTCCTCCGTCAATCCCACCTGATAAGGATCCCACACCGCGCAGCAATATTCTAACAGAGGACGAACGAGTGTAGTGTAAGCTGTCTCTTTAGTGGACTTGTTGCATCTTCTAAGTGTCCTGCCAATGAAACGCAACCTTTGGCTCGCCTTCCCGACAATATTATCCATGTGGTCCGTCCAACTGAAGTTGTTCGTAATTTTAACACCCAGGTACTTAGTTGAATTGACAGCCTTGAGAATTGTACTATTTATTGAGTAATCGAATTCCAACGGATTTCTTTTGGAACTCATGTGGATCATCTCACACTTTTCGTTATTTAGCGTCAACTGCCACCTGATACACCATACAGCAATCTCTTCTAAATCGCTTTGCAGCTGATACTGGTCTTCGGATGACCTTACTATACGGTAAATTACAGCATCATCTGCGAACAATCTAAGAGAACTGCTCAGATTGCCACCCAGGTCATTTATATAGATCAGGAACAGCAGAGCTCCCAGGACGCTTCCCTGGGGAACACCTGATATCACTTCAGTTTTACTCGATGATTTGCCGTCTATTACTATGAACTGCGACCTTCCTGACATAAATCACGAATCCAGTCGCACAACTGAGACGATACCCCATAGGCCCGCAGCTTGATTAGAAGTCGCTTGTGAGGAACGGTGTCAAAAGCTTTCCGGAAATCTAGAAATACGGAATCAACTTGAGATCCCCTGTCGATAGCGGCCATTACTTCGTGCGAATAAAGAGCTAGCTGCGTTGCACAAGAGCGATGTTTTCTGAAGCCATGCTGATTACGTGTCAATAGATCGTTCTCTTCGAGGTGATTCATAATGTTTGAATACAGTATATGCTCCAAAACCCTACTGCAAACCGACGTCAATGATATAGGTCTCTAGTTAAATGGATTACTCCTACTATCCTTCTTAAACACTGGTGCGACCTGCGCAATTTTCCAATCTGTAGGTACAGATCTATCGGTGAGCGAGCGGTTGTATATGAGTGCTAAGTAGGGAGCTATAGTATCAGCGTAATCTGAAAGGAACCTAATCGGTATACAATCTGGACCTGAAGACTTGCCCGTATCAAGCGATTTGAGTTGTTTCGCAACCCCTAAGGTATGTACTTCTAAGAAACTCATGCTAGCAGATGTTCGTGTTTCAAATTCTGGAATATTCCATTCGTCTTCCCTGGTGAAGGAATTTCGGAAAACTGCGTTCAATAACTGCGCTTTAGTGGCACAGTCGTCGATAACAGTACCATCGGCACTGCGCAGCGAAGGTATTGACATACGACCAGAATTTCTTCGGATTTTCTACCAAATTTCGAGACAATGTTTCGTTGTGGAACCTATTAAAGGCATCTCGCATCGAAGTACGTGCCAAATTTCGCGCGTCTGTAAATTTCGTTGAATGGTTCGCGCGCTGACACTTGTTGATGATAAAGCATTGAAATCTGCAGCAGTTTGCGGAAGGGTTGCACTTCTGTCACGTTGAACGATTCTTTTCTGTTGTCATTGGTGCTGATGTCGCAGGATCTTTTTCCGGCCGCAGCGATGTCGTAGATCTGAAATTTTAACGGATTCCGGATATTCACGGCCCACTCGTGAAATGGCCGTACGCGAAAATCCCAACTTCGTCGCTACCTCGGAGATGCTGTGTCCCATCGCTCGTGCACCGACGATAGCACCACGTTTAAACTCAGTTAAATCTTGATAACCTGCCATTGTAGTTGCAGTAACCGATCTAACAACTGCGCTAGACAGTTGTCTTATATTGGCACTGCCGACCACTGCGCAGTATTCTGCCTGTTTACATATCTCCTGTACCTAAATACGCGTGCCTATACCAGTTTCTTTGGCGGTTCAGTGTATATTATAGGCCAGTGAAGATGCTTCATAAATTAAAGAAGCGAAACGCGTTTGGCAAAAAACAAAATTCCTTTTATTTAGTTGCAAAGACAGAGCTTACCTCCATTACTTCTGAAGCAGCTAAGGATCGACGGAAAACTGAAAAAATGACGATAAAAATAAGAGATTTGGATACGTGGTTTTTCATAGAATCACTTTTGGGTTAACCCAGTATTGTATTAGTCATATGTCCGCCCCCGAAAGCTGAGCGGTCAGCGCGACAGAATGTCAATCCTAAGGGCCGGGGTTCGATTCCCGGCTGGGTCGGAGATTTTCTCCGCTCAGGAACTGGCTGTTGTGTTGTCCTAATCATCATCATTTCATCCCCATCGACGCGCAAGTCGCCGAAGTGGCGTCAATTCGAAAGACTTGCACCAGGCGAGCGGTCTACCCGACGGGAGGCCCTCGTCACACGCCATTTTTTAGTCATATGTACAGTATATGTATTAAGGTATTATTTTAAGTCTTATTTTTCTTGTATGTGTGAACGAATGATGTGGCGTAGTACCTAAGAGAGTGGAGGACGACGGTTCAGAACCCCGTCGGGCCATAAAGATTTGGGTTTTACGTAGTTTTCCTCAATGCTTACGGCAAATGCCGGGACGGTTCTTTTGCAAGGATAAACCTAATTTCCTTTCCCATCCTTCTCAAGATGAGCTAATGACACAAGTGTTGGGTCGATCATTAGGTATTATTGCATGGCCTTCAAGGTCACTCGACGTTTCACAAGAAAATTATTATTTGTGAAATTAATTACACATTCGAACAAACAGGCAGAAGATGAAAACAAGTGCGAATATATTCTTTTAAAAGCTTGCCGGGTCATTAAGTGCGGCTAGACACATCTCCAATCTGCATTGATGGACGGGAAGTGCTCTGAAATTGGCGGAGAGAAAGTGACACTTATACACAAGTAACGATTTGTTAATTTACCTGACCCCTACTGTTTCTATTCTAGGCAGTTTCAAGCCAGGTGTGTCACCCAAACGCCGGCCGCGGTGACCGAGCGGTTCTAGGAGCTTCAGTCCGGAATCGCGCGACTGATACGGTCGCAGGCCCGAATCCTGCCTCGGGCATGGATGTATGTGATGTCCTTTGGTTAGTTAGGTTTAAGTAGTTCTAAGTTCTACGGGACTGATGACCTCAGATATTAAGCCCCATAGTGCTCAAAGCCATTTGAACAATTTTTTTCTAGCTGTAATGTATTTTATTTCTTCCAGACGCGTTTCGCTTTTTTACTTTTAGGTTTCTTCAGTGGAATCTAGAATGAATATTTTTTTATGTGCGGTATTTGTAGGCTGTAAAATAGTTCACGTCTCGTTTTTTACGTAAAGAAATGATTACATATAGTTCTTCGCGTTTTTGTTTCGCATCTGCGTTTCCTCTCATCTGATTACGTGCTGAAGGTCGCACTTATTACGAAACGTAAGTACGTCTCACGTTACGAACTTTTTTCTCCACAAATTTCAGGTTGTTTTCCTTCACTGCTGTGGAGCGCTATCAGTCCTGTGTCACTAGCTGTTAGTGTTTTACCGAAAATAGTTAATTATAGTCATAACTACTGTGTGTTCACTTTACTCATCCTGTTTGGTTTGTTTACGTACATGTTGTCAATCTAACGAAGCATATGCTGAAAACTAAGGTATATTAATATCTGTTACGTTTAGATATATGTGTGTGTGTGTGTGTGTGTGTGTGAGAGAGAGAGAGAGAGAGAGAGAGAGAGAGAGTATATGTATGGATTATTGTGTGTGTCATTGTGAAGAGAAAGTTCGTAACATGGAAACGAGCTAATGGTTCAAATGGCTCTGAGCACTATGGGACTTAACATCTGAGGTCATCAGTCCCCTAGAACTTAGAACTACGTAAACGTAACTAACCTAAGGACATCACACACATTCGTACCCGAGGCAGGAGTCGAACCAGCGACCGTAACAGTCGCGCAGTTCCGAATTGAAGCGCCTATAACCGCTCGGCCACTGCGGCCGGCAAACGTGCTAATGTTTTGTAAGTAAAATTATAGTACGACCTCCATCATGTGTTCAATGAGAGGGAACGCAGATGCGAAAAAAAACCGCGAAGAACTGTATGTAATCACTTAAGTAAAAAACGAAACGTGAACTCATTTATAATCTACAAATATCGCATATCAAACAAAACCGTATCATATAGGTTGTTTCTTAGATAGAAGATAACAGCAACCGGCCACTTTTTAAAATGCTAATAATTTAGTAAAATAACGCCGTCACCGGTTTCGAACCGATTGGTTCATCTTCAGACGGATAGTTCACATTAAGAGACGAGTTTAGATTAGCTTTGTAATGTAAAATTGTGTCTTAAACTGAACTATCCGTCTGAAGATAAACCTGTCGGTTCGAAACACTTAACGGCGCTACTTAAATAAATAAATAAATAGAATTGTAAAAAGTGCCTGGTTGCTGTTAACTTCTGTGTAAGGGTCAACCTATATTTTGTACACAGCCAAGGGCTCCGAATGTCAGTTTTTGACAAAATAGCAAAACCGTATAATTGTAAATTCTACTCAAGCTGCCTTAAAGTAAAAGGCCAAAGGCCTCTGGAAGAAATAAAATACATTGCAGCAAGAATAGCGGTTTTTATTTACAAAACGAAAATTTCTTTGTTTGCTGCGGATGATGGCCACGCAAATAAACTTGTTGATATGTAAATATTCGTACCTGTTTACTTTCAGTGCCGGCCGCTGTGGCCGAGCGGCTGTAGGCCGTTCAGTGCGGAACCGCGCTGCTGCTACGGTCGCAGGTTCGAATCCTGCCTCGGGCACGAATGTGTGTAATGTCGTTAGGTTAGATAGGTTTAAGTAGTTCTAAGTCTAGGGGGCTGATGACCTCAGATGATAAGTCCCATAGTGCTCAGAGCCATTTGAACCATTTTGTTTACTTTCAAGGAAATTTATTATGCTGTCCCTGTGAAATAAAAGGAAGTAGGAATTTTATGCTTATACAGTTCGTTACCGCCTGCTGGAAGCATGTAATGAATTTATTGTCTTTCTCACGTTCCCAGTTGGACCTTTGAGTGGTTCCACGGCTTTCTACCAGACAAGTTACTTTTTTTATCAACTTTTTGCTTTACATCTATTGGATCCCACAGCACCTACTGTATCTTTATTGTTGCATCGGCTACATTCATTTTCTTTATATCACTCAAAGGTAGCGCTCTCCGACCTGGAGTGAGTCTGTTCGACTTTGTTAACATTTGGGCGAACGTGGACGAATGAATCGCAAGATTAATGTCTGCGTAACTGGCTGATCCATCGAAATGCAAGACAGTAGTATACTAAAGGCAGAAAAACGTGGTTAGCATGTGGGCAAGGGAGCAAATGTGCGTTTTATTAGACACAGTCAAAGAGGAGCAGTGTTTGTATGATATTACAAAGTGAAGATTGGCACAGTAAACATGGCTGAGGCGCGGCCGCCGCTGTTGCTGCTGCAGCTGTCGGCGGCAGGCCGCGTCGCGACAGGTGCGCGCCGGGCGCAAGGACAATGCACCGCGTGGGCGGCGCGGGGCGGGTCAACACCCAGGCGTGCCGAGCCGTGCCGTGCCGTGCAGAACAGAATAGAGCACGGCGCAGCTCGGGCCGAGCGGTGCTGGCGCGGCCGGCGCGGCACGGCGTCCCCTTGACCGTCCACCTGCTGCCGCCGGTAGCCCGCTGCCGCCAGTGCGCGCCTCTGGCTTCTCGTGCCAAACTCTCGTCTGTTCTGAACACGCTACTGGCTTTACACAGCCGAGTATTCTGCGGCAGTGGTGCGAAGTCAACCGATTTTGTGATGGTCCTTCGGTTTGATTTTCACAAGCAAAAAAAGTGATTGCAAGATCCCCTCGCTTCTAAACTGATACTCTTATTAGAGAATGAGATTTTCACTCTGCAGCGGAGTGTGCGCTGATATGAATCTTTCTGGCAGATTAGAGCACTTGCCCGCGAAAGGCAAAGGTCCCGAGTTCGTGTCTCGGTCCGGCACACAGCTTTAATCTGCCAGCAAGTTTCTAATACTGTTATTACTCAGTTTAGTAGCGAGTCCGTAGAGGGTGGTACATGTGACGTACAGTATGACTAGTCAGCATTTCAACCCGGAATTTGCGAGTGTAAGTCGGACCGTCCCTGATCCGCCTTGGTAGGTTATGTCGTCGGATTTTCTCCTACCGGTGCGCGGTTCAACTCTCGTAAATGTCGTCCCGTGCAGATTCTTCATTGGCGCATTGGATGTCTCTGTGGGTGGAAGCTAATGTCTGAAATTGCTGTCCATCAACTTTTGGGGTATCTATTTACTCGAAATTAACATTCAGAATGCCGTAATATCACTTTTATTCCTATTAGATCAATGACGAAACACTTAGACTTGGCCACTGTTTGTACGTTTCGATACAGTGTATCGATACGTGCAACTGTGTCAGTGTTTCGGTACGGCCGTGACTCACTGATTGCAAACAGTGGTGTTTCATTCCACTCCTGCCTCGGATAACCGGACCAGATTCGATCTCGAGCCAGACACAGAAACTGTATCGTTGTTTCAAAATAATGCTGTTTCAGTCCACCTGTGCTTGGAACGGACTAATTGTATCGAAACAGTGATGTTTCATTCCGCTCTGTGTCGGGCGAGATTCGGGCTCGGCACAGGTACTGAAACACAACATACCACTTCGTGAAACACTTTCAAGAGTGTCGAAATCTTTTCGACAAGCAATAGCATGAAGCTTAAGATGTCCGTTGCTAGCATACTGTCCTATTCCGAAATGGCGTAACATCTGCTTTATAAACACTAACTAAACTATAAAACAACGCATACTATTCACATTCAAAATAATAAATATGTGAAAATCACTTTTCTTTATAACATACGCTTCTCTGTTCATATACAGTAATCATATTAAGAAACGCAAGTAAGCCTATAAAATTTCGAATATAAACAGGCGTAGAGTGACAGTTACTAGGCATATACATAAATTTGATGTAGGCACAATTGCAAGCAATCTGTTTGACATATCACTGAGAGTGTAATGGTGAACGGGAAGGGCTGGCAAGCATGGTGAATTTATAGTAACGGTTCGAAACATCTTGCAAGACAATTTTTTTTTCTGTTATATTTTGCAATTTATTCGAATTATTTGGCATTATTTGTGAGACTATAGTCACTGTGCCTGTTACCCACAATGATTCCCTTTGTGTGCATGGAAATTAGCAGGATGGGTATATTACCCATACTAACGGAATGTCGGAATCCCAGTAGCATATCCATTGTTTCTGCAGTTTGCTACCACCTCCAGTTCCGTTCGTGGTGGTTCTTCTGTCTTAGGCTGTGGCTGTCCTCAGCCAATTGAAAAGTATGAAAGTCACACGATACGAAATCAGCGCATTTGCTGCAGGAAATACGAAACTGCCAAGACGCCTAATTGATAGTTTCATACTTTCTGCGATATGATTCATTTGTTTTTATATGGACACACTTATATAGTAGACATTCAAGATGATAAAATGTGTAGGTTTATTAGATAACAAAACACAAACTGTTTCACTGTTTCGAAACAGCGTATCGAAACATAACATTGTACTGTTTCATTTGTTTCGAAACAGTTACGTGTTTCAGTTTGCCCATCTCTAATCTCGTTTGTTCTGAACACGCTACTGGCTTTACAGAGCCGTCCCACGTCGAGTATTCTGCGGCAGTGGTGCGAAATCAAACGATTTTGTGATGGTCCTTCGGTTTGATTTTCACAAGCAAAAAAAAGTGATTCCAAGATTCCCTCGCTTCTAAACTGATATTGTCATTACTCAGCTTAGCCGCGACTCCGTAGAGGGTGGTATATGTGGCGTACAGTATGACTGGTCAGCATTTCCACCTGGAATTTGCGAGTGTAAGTCGTATTATGGAAATGAAAGAGGATGTAGATGAAGATGAAATGGGAGATGTGGTATTGCGTGAAAAGTTTGACAGAGCACTGAATGACCTGAGTCGAAACGAGGCCCCCGGAGAAGACACCATTCCATTAGAACTACTGACGGCCTTGGGAGAGCCAGTCCTGACAAAAATACCCTCAGATTTCAAGAAGAATATAATAATCCCAATCCCAAAGAAAGCAGGTGTTGACAGATGTGAAAATTACCGAACTATCAGTTTAATAAGTCACAGCTGCAAAATACTAACGCGAATTCTTTACCGACGAATGGAAAAACTGATAGAAGCCGACCTCGGGGAAGATCAGTTTGGATTCCGTAGAAATGTTGCAACAGGTGAGGCAATACTGACCCTGCGACTTACCTTAGAAAATAGATTAAGGATAGGCAAACCTACGTTTCTAGAATTTGTAGATTTAGAGAAAGCTTTTGACAGTGTTGACTGGAATACTCTGTTTGAAATTCTAAAGGTGGCAGGGGTAAAATACGGGGAGCGAAAGGCTATTTACAATTTGTACAGAAACCACATTGCAGTTATAAGAGTCGAGGGGCATGAAAGGGAAGCAGTGGTTGGGAAAGGAGTGAGACAGGGTTGTAGCCTATCCCCGGTGTTATTCAATCTGTATATTGAGCAAGCAATAAAGGAAACAAAAGACAAAATTTGGAGTAGGTATTAAAATCCATGGAGAAGAAATAAAAATGTTGAGGTTCGCTGATGACATCGTAATTCTGTCAGAAACAGCAAAGGACTTGGAAGAGCAGTTGAACGGAATGGATAGTGTCTTGAAAGGAGGGTATAAGATGAACATCAACAAAAGCAAAACGAGGATAATAGAATGTAGTCGAATTAAATCGGGTGATGCTGAGGGAATTAGATTAGGAAATGAGACACTTAAAGTAGTAAAGGAGTTTTGCTATGGGGGGAGCAAAATAACTGATGATGGTCGAAGTAGAGCGGATATAAAATGTAAACTTGCAATGGCGAGGAAAGCGTTTCTGAAGAAGAAAAATTTGTTAACATCGAGTATAGATTTATGTGTCAGGAAGTCGTTTCTGAAAGTATTTGTATGGAGTGTAGCCATGTATGGAAGTGAAACATGGACGATAAATAGTTTGGACAAGAAGAGAATAGAAGCTTTCGAAATGTGGTGCTACAGAAGAATGCTGAAGATTAGATGGGTAGATCACATAACTAATGAGGAGGTATAGAATACAATTGGGGAGAAGAGGAGCTTGTGGCACAACTTGACTAGAAGGGATCGATTGGTAGGACATGTTCTGAGACATCGAGGGATCACCAATTTAGTATTGGAGGGCAGCGTGGAGGGTAAAAATCGTAGAGGGAGACCAAGAGATGAATAGACTAAGCAGATTCAGAAGGATGTAGATTACAGTAGGTACTGGGAGATGAAGAAGCTTGCACAGGATAGGGTTGCATGGAGGGCTGCATCAAACCAGTCTCAGGACTGAAGACCACAACAACAACAAGTCAGACCTTCCTTGATCTGCCTTTGTGGGTCATGTTATCGGATTTCCTCCTACCTTTGCGCGGTTCAGCTCTCGTAAATGTCGTCCCATGTAGATTCTTCATTGGCGCATTGGATGTCTCTGTCGGTGGAAGCTGAAATTGCTGTCGATCAACTTTGGGGTATCTATTTACTCGAAATTAACATTCAGAATGCCGTGATATCACTTTTATTCCTATTAAACCAATAATGAAACACTCATGTCACAAACTACTCGTAACCGAGAGCATGGCTGCCAACGAACAGTACCGGTAGACCGCTTAACGCCGACTGCCGACTTTGGCGCGCAGTCCGTATCTCTTACAAGTTTCGTCATAGTTCGTGGATTTCCGATCAAGTTCGTGCTTACTAAGATACGCATTTGTTAATGAACGGTTGTGAATTTCAACGAGGCAAAATTATGATAAGTAGTTTTAAACATCCAGAGGCTCCTCCCAGTATTCATGTTGTCATAAATGACTTTAATTATTAAATTTAAATAAACAAAGTCGGTGACTTTGACACCAAGATGGCGGTACTTCCCGTCATGTATATTTCCCAGGCTAACGCTTGTTGCTACGGTCCAGCGTCGAGCCCCACCCCACTGCGCGCGACATATGGTCGCCTCGTCGCTTAGCCAAGCTAGCGTGGGAAATGCTCTCAGACTCATGGCCGGCTACGGACTACAGCACTTCCTCACTACCGTGAATACATGAATAAGAGACAACAATTTATTAAAACTGGTAACAATGTCTTCCACACATAGGAGGCACCTTACATGATCCAGAAAGTGTAGAATAATATTTTACTTCAAAATATTGTTCGATCCTTAGACTACCTGTTTCAGTCAGCGATGACCGTCTTCAGATCTGCAGCAAAATATGGAAAAACCAAAATACAACTAGTGGGCAGTTTACATCTTAAGACAATAAAAAACGCCGAAATGAATACTATCACTTTCATACCTGAGGAGTATATGAGCTTAAAATTAAAGGAGCCGTACCTGTTTTAAAATACTATGTAATATAATGAAGGCCCGGTGGCATTGTCAAAAGAAGACACACAAAATTAGCTTAGGTTCGTCGCACATACAAGCTAAAATAAGTTCCATCCAAACAGAACATGCCTCGGAAGGTTCAACGGTACCGACCAGCCACCGTGTCATCCTCAGCCTATAGGCGTCATTGGATGCCGATATGGAGGGGCATGTAGTCAGCACACCGCTCTCCCGACCGCTGTCAGTTTACGAGATCGGAGTGGCTACTTCTCAGCCTAGTAGCTCCTCCATTTGTCTCACAAAGGCTGTGTGCACACCTTCTGATAAGAGCGCTCGGCAGACTGGACGGTCATTTATCCAAGTGGTAGCCAAACCCGAGAGCGCCTTACTTTGATAATGTGACGGGAACTGGTGGTAGCTGTCGTCGTACATGCATGGTGGTTGTAATTAAACTTTCCCTACTTGAGCCATTGTAGACGCATAGCTATGCATATCAACCTTTATAGGAATAGTATTCAGACTGTGAAATGCGGGGTTTCTGACGTCAGTAGTGTTTGTGTCATAACCTGCCGTTAGGCGCCGGCACTAGAAGGGCTAAGCAGGGTTGAAACACAAGCTTCAGTTAAAAACAGTCAGTGTCAGTCTGGAAAAGGCGAGCAGGCCTCTGCTCGTAAACCAGTTATATAAAAACAGTAGCAATAGTGCTGCTGCTTTTTGCGGGTTTCGACGCGTTGAAGGAATACGGAGAGATCCTCTTTCTGCACCGGGGTTGAAGAATATGATTCGAAGGTTCGAATTAACTGACTAACTGGGAACTGCTCCTGGGAGCGCAAAAACTTACTGTTACCGCAACAGAATGCTGGACACAATGTCCAAAAAATGGCTCTGAGCACTATGGGACTCAACTGCTGTGGTCATTAGTCCCCTAGAACTTAGAACTACTTAAACCTAACTAACCTAAGGACATCACACACATCCATGCCCGAGGCAGGATTCGAACCTGCGACCGTAGCAGTCGCACGGTTCCTGACTGCGCGCCTAGGACCGCGAGACCACCGCGGCCGGCCACAATGTCCAATATTCAACCAGTGGACGAGGTGTGTCATGACAGCCGAACATTCCACGGTCCAACGTTCGAAAACTGTTGCGAGTAATATTGTGAAATGTGTATAGTACGACATGTATAGTACGACATACGAAATATACAGGGTGTTACAAAAAGATACGGCCAAACTTTCAGGAAACATTCCTCACACACAAATAAAGAAAAGATGTTATGTGGACATGTGTCCGGAAACGCTTACTTTCCATGTTAGAGCTCATTTTAGTTTCGTCAGTATGTACTGTACTTCCTCGAATCACCACCATGATTTCATACGGGATACTCTACCTGTGCTGGTAGAACATGTGCCTTTACAAGGACGACGCAACATGTGGTTCATGCACGATGGAGCTTCTGCACATTTCAGTCCAAGTGTTCGTACGCTTCGCAACAAAAGATTCGGTGACCATTGGATTGGAAGAGGCGGACCAATTCCATGACCTCCACGCTCTCCTGGCCTCAACCCTATTGACTTTCATTTATGGGGGCATTTGAAAGCTCTTGTCTACGCAACCCCGATACCAAATGTAGAGACTCTTCGTGCTCTTATTGTGGACGGCTGTGATACAATACGCCATTCTCCAGGGCTGCATCAGCGCATCAGGGATTCCATGCGACGGAGGGTGGATGCATGTATTCTCGCTAACGGAGGACATTTTGATCATTTCCTGTAACAAAGTGTTTGAAGTCACGCTGTTACGTTCTGTTGCTGTGTGTTTCCATTCCATGATCAATGTGATTTGAAGAGAAGTAATAAAATGAGCTCTAACATGGAAAGTAAGCGTTTCCGGACACATGTCCACATAACATATTTTCTTTCTTTGTGTGTGAGGAATGTTTCGTGAAAATTTGGCCGTACCTTTTTGTAACACCCTGTATATAGTACGACATGTCAGCACTTCTGATGTGTCAGCAGTCGGTCTTAGAGTTTTATATTTATGTAGGAAATTTAATATCGCCAAAACTGTTCTCAACAGCCACAGAGGAGTTTTTCGGCTGCGCGGAGTGGCTGCGCGCTTATTGGCACCAGTCACTAACTGCGCGGTCCCTCTCGCCGGAGGTTCGAGTCCTCCCTCGGGCGTGTGTGTGTGTGTTGTTCTTAGCATAAATTAGTTCAAGTGGTGTCGAAGTCTAGGGACCGATGACCTCAGCAGTTTGGTCCCATAGGAATTCACACACATTTGAACGTTTGAGGTTTTTCGGTTCCGTAAATCTACAGAAAGAAGAAGAAATTCATGGTAATGGAACATACCTAAATCACCCTCGATTTACTAACAAGACTGTACTGTTTTTCTCCGTCAGCGACGAATGGGGAAACATAACAGGACGTGTTTGAAAGCAGGTCTCAAATAAGACTACAGATTTTTATAATCAAGGCGACGAAAAGAAAATGAAAAATTAAGTCATTTTTGAAGGCATTTGAAGACACCGAATGGATGGGAAACAAAATAAAAGTATAAATGGCCCGTAGCTCTTTTCGTAAAGTTACGACGGTTCTCGTATTTAATCATCTGAAAGACTGGGTTAGCTAATAACTGTCCAAACCTCCCGTTAATGTGCGCCAAATTCAGTAACAATGTAAAATCTTCTCAGGTATTGTTGAAAGGAATGTGCGAGTATTAATTGAGGACCAATTGGATGAAAATAAGTGTGGGTTTAGGCCTCTTAGATGTTGTCAGGACCAGGTCTTTAGCTTACTGCAAATAATGGAGAAGTGTTATGAGTGGAACAGGAAACTGTATCTATGCTTTATAGATCCAAAAAAGGCATATGACCGGGTTCCTAGGAGAAAGTTATTGTCTGTTCTACGAGATTATGGAAAAGGAGGCAAACTTTTGCAAGCAATTAAAAGTCTTTACATGGATAGTCAGGCAGCAGTTAGAGTTGACGGTAAATTGAGTTCATGGCGGAGAGTTGTTTCAGGGGTAAGACAAGGCTGCAACCTGTCTCCACTGTTGTTCATATTATTTATGGATCATATGTTGAAAACGATAGACTGGCTAGGTGAAATCGAGATATGTGAACACTAAATAAGCAGTCTTGCATATGCGGATGACTTAGTTGTGATGGCAGATTCGATTGAAAGTTTGCTAAGTAATATTTCAGAGCTAGATCAGAAATGTAAGGACTATGGTATGAAGATTAGCATCTCCAAAATGAAAGTAATGTCAGTGGGAAAGAAATATAAACGGATTGAGTGCCAAATAGGAGGAAGAAAGTTAGAACGGGTGGACAGTTTCAAGTACTTAGGATGCATATTCTCACAGGATGGCAACATAGGGAAAGAACTGGAAGCGAGGTGTAGCGAAGCTAATGCAGTGAGCGCTCAGCTAGGATCTACTCTCTTCTGCAAGAAGGAAGTCAGTACCAAGAATAAGTTATCTGTGCACCGTTCAATCTTTCGACCAACTTTGTTGTATGGGAGCGAAAGCTGGGTGGATTCAGGTTACCTTATCAACGGGGCTGAGGTTACGGATATGAAAGTAGCTAGGATGATTGCAGGTACTAGTAGATGGGAACAATGGCAGGAGGGTGTCCACAATGAGGAAATCAAAGAAAAACTGGGAATGAACTCTATAGATGTAGCAGTCAGGATGAACAGGCTTAGATGGTGGGGTCATGTTACACGCATGGGAGCATCAAGGTTACCCAAGAGACTCATGGGTTCAGCAGTAGAGGGCAGGAGGAGTCGGGGCAGACCAAGGAGAAGGTACCTGGATTCGGTTAAGAATGATTTTGAAGTAATAGGTTTAACATCAGAAGAGGCACCAATGTTAGCACTGAACAGGGGATCATGGAGGAATTTTATAAGGGGGCTATGCTCCAGACTGAACGCTGAAAGGCATAATCAGTCTTAAATGATGATGATGATGATGATGATGATGATGATGATGATGATGATGAATGTATTTCTTACAGTTCTGGCTCGTGTGAGTCGTCTATCATAAAACGGGGCTAACACCAACATCCTCGACTATGCGCAACAAATAAATGCTTATAGTCTTTTTGGGGCTCTGGATTTACATCTTGCTGCCTAACCTCAAGTAATTCCTAAAATGACAAAAGTTCCGCCGCTCCAGGCGACTATAACTTTCAAATAATAAATATCACAATCAGAGAATAATTATTACTCCCTAAAAGAACACGTTTTAAAACGGAAGTTAAACTGAAATATAATGTAATGAATACAAAATTAGATCACTATCCAGTCTCTAAAATATTCTCGTCCCGTAAAAGGAAGCCAATGAATTTTGAAGAAACAAATCTTGAATATGTTCCTAAAAAACATTACATACACAGCATTTCGTAAGATCTACCTGCCTTCCTTTAACTGAAACTCAATCAATATTACAATAAATTCATACAATTGTTTTGGGCTGGCGCAACTAAAAGCATTACGTTAGTCAGGCATGAATATAAAACAATGACTGATGCTTTACAGTGTAGTGCGTGTCTTCTTTTCAATCGGTAAGAGCTTCTGCACACTAGACGCAGTCCAGTCCACGATTGTGCAGCACGCCCGACAGTGACCGTCGAATACTGTGGAGAGTGGAGGAAATGAGCGGGAGGAGTCACTCATGAGTTCCAATAGTACTACCAGCAGTCCAGCTAGCACAATGACTGAGCATAGGGACTTAAAAGAATGGGATAGAGTGGCCGAGCACCTCCTCAGTACTTGCATATTTACTATGAAATGACAACCCTTAGCTGCTTACAGACGTTGACATATGTAAACTGGGACAGATGAAAATGTGTGCCCCGACCGGGACTCGAACCCGGGATCTCCTGCCTACATGGCAGACGCTGTATCCATCTGAGCCACCGAGGACACAGAGGATAGTGCGACTGCAGGGATTCATAGTGCGGGACAATACGTTGAGAGTGTGGGTCTCGCGGAAGGCGTGCCAGAGATAAATGCCCGCAGTCGCATTATCCTCTGTGTCCTCGGTGGCTCAGATGGATAGAGCGTCTGCCATGTAAGCAGGATATCCCGGGTTCGAGTCCCGGTCGGGGCATACGTTTTCATCTGTTCAAAAATGGTTCAAATGGCTCTGAGCACTATGAGACCCAACTTCTGAAGTCATTAGTCCCCTAGAACTTAGAACTAGTTAAACCTAACTAACCTAAGGACATCACACACATCCATGCCCGAGGAAGGATTCGAACCTGCGACCGTAGCGGTCTCGCGGTTCCAGACTGCAGCGCCTTGAACCGCACGGCCACTTCGGCCGGCTTTTTCATCTGTCCCCGTTGATATATGTCAACGCCTGTAAGCAGCTAAGGGTCGTCATTTCATAGTAATTTCATTCTAACGAGCTGCATGGTCACCGATGTCCGGAAGTACAGATACCATATTCGTGTATATACTTGCATGTTTCTGTAGACAGTGCGAACTGACGCTTGAGAAAGTGTAAAGAGCGACACAAAAGAGTGGACTACTAATGGAAACTGATTTGGGTTGATGAATCAGGCTGTAATCTGTGGCAATCCGATGGAAGTGTTTATGTTTGGGTAATACCTATTGTGTATTGCCTACAGCAGAGGAGCAGTTCGGAGACGATGATTGTATAATCTTTACTACAGTTATTTTGTGTCACTGACCTCAAACTAGCGTTTCTATGATTACCGATTGGGTGTTACAGACCAGGTCCTCCTGCTGCTCGATATCCTATCATAAGCTATTTTTTGTACAGATCACAAAATATTCGCGACACATTTTATTATTTCACGTAATAGCTACGTACCCGCACGTATGTGACGTCTACGCGAAAAATAATTAAAAAAAAACGGTGGGAATCTAGCAGCTGGAAGGAATGATCTGTAACGTCGAAAACATTATAAGATGCATATGCGATGAATAACAGAAAATAATTGTAATAAGCGTACCGCCATCATCGCGAGCCTTTAATGTGGTAATATGTCCGTCTTTGAAACCGTTCTTTTTTTTTCTTCAAATAGCCAAAATTTAAGGCTCATTTATAATCACAACATACAAAATGACAAATGTCTCCTTACAAGCAGCAAATAATTTGCAAGATATTTTTGTAGGGAACGAAAACTATTTATATTTTTTTACTAATATTTTATGAACACGTTTCGGCAGCATGCTGTCATCGTCAGGTGCATTTACAGTTACTTCTACATTGTAATTAATATGAAGTGAAGTTCGTATCCTTTGCTGTGTGTGCCAGTGAGGTTATGTGCCGAAAAAGACGCCTGTTCGGGAAGATAAATATGATACAGTGTTTAAATTATGTGATAAGCATGGTTAGTCATTTTGCTAGTACATTTACTTACGTTTTTGTTGGTAAAATCGTTGTTTGGTACATAGAACACAGTAGCAAGTATATCACACCTTACCACTTTTACAATCATTTGTTCACATCAATCAAAAGAATCTTAAAACTCAGATAAATTCGTTTCTATTGCTAAAACGGTAGTATACAGGGAAGATCAAAATTTATATCTAGATGTATTTACGTCATGACAAATATTAGGTAACTGGTTGGTAAAGCCAAATTATTTATTTGTATATTTTCCCATGACATAAATACATCTAGATATAAGTGTTTCATCTTGACTGTATACTACTGTTTCAGCAATAGACACTAGTTTATCTTAGCTTTTAAGACCCTTTGGATTGATGTAAACAATACTTGTTACTGTATTCTGTGTGCCAGGCATCGAAATTACCAACAAAAATTTAAGTAAATGCTCTAACAAAATGACTAATCATGAATATCACACAATGTACACATTATAACATATTAATCTTTCTGAACAAGCGTCTTTGTCAACACACAACATCACTGGCATACATAGCAAGGGAAACTAACCTCACTTCATAGTAATTGCAATGTTAAGGTAACAATAAATGCACCTGACGATGGGAGCATCTCGCCGAAACGCATCGTGGTGATAAAATATCAGTAACAACTAACTGTTACTGTATATACTATTTCACATAAAACTTCCAATACAGTCGTCGCCCTCAAATATCATCCATATAACACGGATCAATTTAAGTTTAAGAAAAAACTATTTCTGTAATATAGACAAACGACTGATTACTTACATATATAAGGATCACAGTCTGAACCTACTGCAGCAGCGTGACTGCGAAGGACGACTCTCTTAAAGAGAAATTAAATAGGAATGGATGAAAAATACATTGAGTCTGGAGGAATCTTAACTTCGCTAGTAGCAACAAGTACGGTCTTGGAAAGCATTAAATTGTGTTGAAGCTTCACTGAAATTCACAAATATCTCATACTAGTCGCATCAATATATTTCTACTACACATGTTTTGTGATCAAAGAGTAAATTAATATTAACGCGAAATACTTTTTTTATATTTAATGATGTGGGTTTTTTTGAGCAACCTTTCATTCAGTGGTCACAGACTGTTCTTCAGTATCGTATCCACATTTCAAGCTACATTCTTTTTCACTACAGTCGCTTGTGCTGTCTCTTCGAAAATGTTTGTAATTAACAAGGTTTTGCGCAAATGTGATTGTATTGATCACTATAAGTGCAATCCCTGCCTACTGTGCTTTTGGGATCAACACGCAGAATATTTGTCTCAGAATTCGGATGGTGCTCGTCGTGAACTCGAGTGACCGCATGGAGCAGGAACAGCGGATACCTTAGCCGGACGCCAGGCGGCGATAACATGGCGGAAGACCGCGTCATTCAGGATGTGACTGGTCTCAGTGTGTGTTTGTGCAGCCGCAGTATCGTCTCTTCCGGTCGGATACAAACCGCCGTCACTGTTCCCACATTGGCATTATTTCTAGTACAAGAAGCCGCAGATCTGTCGATGGAGCCCTGTAAACATAGACTGCGATTGTAGGGGAGTAGCCGTCCGATGTGGCCGTGCGGTTCTAGGCGCTTCAGCCCGGAACCGCGCTGCTGCTACGGTCGCAGGTTCGAATCCTGCCTCGGGGATGGGTTTGTGTGTGATGTCCTTAGGTTAGTTAGGTTTAAGTAGTTGAGTCTCATAGTGCTGAGAGCCATTTGAACCATTTTTTTGGAAGACAATATCGTTGAAAACAGTGCAGGTCACATATTACAAACGTAATCGGAGCGTTGAGCTTTACAAAAATGCCGCTCGTAATTGTGCTACTGATGCAGGTAGCTTGTATTTTTGAATGAATATTCTTTAAATTACCGAGAATGAATGATCGACCTTCGCCAGGACGTTACCGGCCGCTGGCGCCGTTTTGAAATTTTTCTTCGGAGGAGAGATGGTGTGGTTTCACTCCATGTTTGTTGTGTTTCCGGTTCGAAGTGATGAACCCATGTTTAATCGCCTCTGACGCCGTTCGACTAAAAATTGTCACAATCATTCTCGCGCGCACAGTTCCGCACAGATGGTCATTCGTT
Organism: Schistocerca gregaria; assembly: GCF_023897955.1. Lineage (NCBI taxonomy): Eukaryota > Metazoa > Arthropoda > Insecta > Orthoptera > Acrididae > Schistocerca > Schistocerca gregaria. Next base: position 307,914,451 of record NC_064926.1, on the reverse strand, counting down.
GCTCTTTATAGTCTTCGGTCGCAGGTTCGAATCCTGCCTCGGTCATGGATGTGTGTGATGTCCTTAGGTTAGTTAGGTTTAAGTAGTTCTAAGTTCTAGGGGACTGATGACCACAGATGTTGAGTCTCATAGTGCTGAGAGCCATTTGAACCATTTTTTTGGAAGACAATATCGTTGAAAACAGTGCAGGTCACACATTACAAACGTAATCGGAGCGTTGAGCTTTACAAAAATGCCGCTCGTAATTGTGCTACTGATGCAGGAAGCTTGTATTTTTGAATGAATATTCTTTAAATTACCGAGAATGAATGATCGACCTTCGCCAGGACGTTACCGGCCGCTGGCGCCGTTTTGAAATTTTTGTTCGGCGGAGAGATGGTGTGGTTTCACTCCATGTTTGTTGTGTTTCCGGTTCGAAGTGATGAACCCATGTTTAATCGCCTCTGACGACGTTCGACTAAAAATTGTCACAATCATTCTCGCGCGCACAGTTCCGCACAGATGGTCATTCGTTGCTCTTTATAGTCTTCGGTCGCAGGTTCGAATCCTGCCTCGGTCAGGGATGTGTGTGATGTCCTTAGGTTAGTTAGGTTTAAGTAGTTCTAAGTTCTAGGGGAGTGATGACCACAGATGTTGAGTCTCATAGTGCTGAGAGCCATTTGAACCATTTTTTTGGAAGACAATATCGTTGAAAACAGTGCAGGTCACACATTACAAACGTAATCGGAGCGTTGAGCTTTACAAAAATGCCGCTCGTAATTGTGCTACTGATGCAGGAAGCTTGTATTTTTGAATGAATATTCTTTAAATTACCGAGAATGAATGATCGACCTTCGCCAGGACGTTACCGGCCGCTGGCGCCGTTTTGAAATTTTTGTTCGGCGGAGAGATGGTGTGGTTTCACTCCATGTTTGTTGTGTTTCCGGTTCGAAGTGATGAACCCATGTTTAATCGCCTCTGACGACGTTCGACTAAAAATTGTCACAATCAGCCTCGCGCGCACAATTCCGCACAGATGGTCATTCGTTGTTGCTCTTTATAGTCTTCGGTCGCAGGTTCGAATCCTGCCTCGGTCAGGGATGTGTGTGATGTCCTTAGGTTAGTTAGGTTAAGTAGTTCTATGTTCTAGGGGACTGATGACCACAGATGTTAAGTCCCATAGTGCTCAGAGCCATTTATCGTCTTCTGTTACGCGGTGAAGAACCCAGCGCGCGCACACCTTTGAGTATTCCCAACGTGTGGACGTTTGTGCCAGCAGTACCAACAGAGACATCCAGTTGAAAAGCGGAGAGTTTGGTTGTGATGCGTCAGTCACCTCGACTGAGAGTGTTCGAACATCGCAGGCGTCACAGCTGTGTGCGCCCGGCCGGCACTGGGGAGCTGGACAGGTTTGCGCGACCTTGTTGCGATGACGAGAGACGCCTCGCCCAACGACTCACCGTGCTTTTGTTAAATTTCAAGTCTCCGTAAACATTCTGCAAGCGCCTAAGAACATATGCGATGCTCTAGTTTCGCACGAGAAGAAATGCACAGTCAGTGAGAGCCCTCTGCTTGAAATACACCTCCGTTACAGACGCCATTTTGGAGGGTACATTAGTGCCGCCACCTACGGGAGCTTCATAAAACCATAGATTCTGAAGCGGAAATTTCCTACGGTGTCCCAAAGACATTCCGTGTTTTTCCCAACCGAAACTGCTCGAGAAAAGAAATGTGTTGCAATACTTATTGAACGGCCCTCGTATAATAACATCAACTAAATATTTTGAGGGCATATTCTTTTGTCGTCAGGGGAATTCTGTACGTTTCCACAAAACTAGTGACGGCGTGTTTTCTCTAGATGCAGCCAGCTGCTTGTGACACACCTGTTTTGTGTAAAGTTTAAACTATTTGCTAGGTAATGCAGAAGATGTTGTTGAGGCCTTCAATCCGAAGACTGAGCCGGCCGCCGTGGTCTAGCGGTTCTAGGCGCGCAGTCCGGAACCGCGCGACTGCTACGGTCGCAGGTTCGAATCCAGCCTCGGGCATGGATGTGTGTGATGTGCTTAGGTCAGTTAGGTTTAAGTTGTTCTATGTTCTAGGGGACTGATGACCACAGATGTTAAGTCCCATAGTGCTCAGAGCCATTTATTGTCTTCTGTTACGCGGTGAAGAACCCAGCGCGCGCACACCTTTGAGTATTCCTAACGTGTGGACGTTTGTGCCAGCAGTACCAACAGAGACATCCAGTTGAAAAGCGAAGAGTTTGGTTGTGATGCGTCAGTCACCTCAACTGAGAGTGTTCGAACATCGCTGGCGTCACAGCTGTGTGCGCCCGGCCGGCACTGGGGAGCTGGACAGGTTTGCGCGACCTTGTTGCGATGACGAGAGACGCCTCGCCCAACGACTCACCGTGCTTTTGTTAAATTTCAAGTCTCCGTAAACATTCTGCAAGCGCCTAAGAACATATGCGATGCTCTAGTTTCGCACGAGAAGAAATGCACAGTCAGTGAGAGCCCTCTGCTTGAAATATACCTCCGTTACAGACGCCATTTTGAAGGGTACATTAGTGCCGCCACCTACGGGAGCTTCATAAAACCATAGAGGCTGAAGCGGAAATTTCCTACGGTGTCCCAAAGACATTCCGTGTTTTTCCCAACCGAAACTGCTCGAGAAAAGAAATGTGTTGCAATACTTATTGAACGGCCCTCGTATAATAACATCAACTACATATTTTGAGGGCATATTCTTTTGTCGTCAGGGGAATTCTGTACGTTTCCACAAAATTAGAGACGGCGTGTTTTCTCTAGATGCGGCCAGCTGCTTGTGACACAACTGTTTTGTGTAAGGTTTAAACTATTTGCTAGGTAATGCGGAAGATGTTGTTGAGACCTTCAATCCGAAGACTGACATGATGTAGCTCTCTACGCTTTTGTAGCCTGTGGAAGCTTCTTCTTCTCTATATAACTACTGTAATCTACATCCATTTGAACCTGCTTACTGTATTCGAACTTGGGTCTTCGTCTACAGTTCGTCGCCCCCCCCCTTTCTCAATCTCACACTTTGCTTTACAGTACCAAATTAACGATTACTTGATGCCTCAAGATGCTTGATGTCAACCGCTCCTTTATTTTAGTCAAGTTGTGCCATAATTTTTTTCCATTTCGACTCAGTACCATGTCATTAGTTATTCTATCTACCTATCTAATTTTCAATATTCTTCTGTAGCACTATATTCCAACTTCAACTCTCTTCTTATCTGAACTACTTATCGTTTACGTTTCGGGTAGTTACACGAATATAGCCCGTACTAATACCTCCAGAAAAGTTTCCCAAACATTTGAATTCATAATCGATGCTAACAATCTCATCATTTTCAAAAATTTTTTTCTTGCCAAGCTGCATTTTCTATCCTCCCTATTTCTGCGATCGTCTGTAGCTTTGCTGCCAAAATAGTAGAACTCGACTACTACTTTCAGTATCACTTCCTAACGTAATTCTAAGAGGAAGTCCGCATTTAATTGAGCTACATTCCGTTACTTTTGATATGTTTCTGATGTTCATCTTATAACTTCTTTTGAAGACACCTTCTTTTCTGTTGAACTGCTGTTCCAAGCCCTTTGACAACTTTGAAAGAATTATAGCATCGCAAACCGCTAGGTTGTTATTTCTTTTCCGTGTACTTTAGTCCCCTTTCTAAATTCTTTCTTGGTTTCTGTTGCTGTTTACAGATTAAATAACCTTGGAGATAGGCTGCAACCCTGTGCTACACCAATTTTAAGCTGCGTCGTCTGTTCCCTGTATTCTACCACTGCTTAATTACTACTAAGAAAAAAAAAAAGGAAAAAAAAGATGCACCACGAAGGAGTTACGCAAATTGGTCACAAATTGATATTGATACAGGTATCGACGAAAAATGCTAAACTTTGGTGACCGATGGATAAATGTGGGACGCTGCAGCGCAATTTCACTCCGCAGCTGTCAACGATAATGAACAGGGGGACATGTTGATACGATAGCAAAAAGCCTTTGCGAATTTCATTCCGTATACTATGCCTCGCAGACAGGCACGTGAAGAATATACGCAGATGTCAGCATTTGAGAGAGGGCGTGTAGTTGGACTCAAAGAAGACAGTTGGTGCGATCGGCGAATCGCTCGACATTTGAATAGGAGCGATGTCAAAATTCTCTGATGTTAGCGGCAATGGGTGAACCATGGCCGAGCACAGCGTCGAAAAGGAAGCGGTCGACCTAGAGAGACGGCAGAACTTGAAGACCGAGCAGTCCTCACAGAGGCACTCAGAGCCCAGGATTCATCATTATGATCGATCGGACGTGCAGCTGGTGTTCAGTGACCAGAAAGACCATTAATGGGCTCTCAGGAAGAGAGCTGAGCTCAAGGCGCCCCTCGCATCGACTGACATTCACCTCTGCACACAAACAAGCCCGTTTGCAGTGGTATTAGGCGCTTTCGGCCTGGAATTCATTGATTGGAGTAGAATTGTCTTCAGTAATCAGTCCCGTTGACCAGCGAAGACTTGTTTGGAGGCGCCGCAGCAGTGGTGGGGTACCAACCTCAGTGTCGCCCGCCATACAGCCCGGCAACCATGTGTGATAGTCTGGGCTGCCATTTAATTTTATAGGAGAGCCTCTTTCGTTGTCATCCGCAGCATACGTACAGCACTGCGGTACGTCAACGATATTCTACGCCCCGTCTTGTCGCGCTTCATGCCAAGCCATCCTGAGTCTACATTTCAGCAAGATAAATTCCGCCCACACACGACGAGACTTATACTGCTTGTCTTCGAGCTTGCCGAAGCTTATGTCTTCCGCAAACGGACCATGCTTTTGAACCTCAACATTGAGCGGATCGAGTTGAACGTGTTGCTGAACGCCCAGAAACGATACGACTTGTGTATACTGTACTTGTGCCCCAGCGTGACTTACACGATCGCAACGCGCTCCAGCGGCAGTTGTCGGCTGTATCTAGCTCGTAAATCGCACAGTTTACGAAATAGGCGTACGTAAAACTGTTACGTTAGCTCTATTAAATCGCACATTTTCTCCCTCGTTCATACGAAGTCATATTATTCTGTTTGTAGTATACATAAAACCGACCGCACTTATATTTACATAACAGCTAATTTTATGGTATATACGTATATTAAACTAGTAAGAAAGTATCAGCACGTATTAAAAACGCAAAGGTTAGGAAAAAATATTTGGATCTAGTGGGACGCGAACCACCCACACATCAGACTTTTCGTTATACATTTGGGATGCTGATTTTTGAGCTAAATCCTAGAAGATTATTGGGTGCCAAATCAAGCACGTCTTAGCGTTTCCGAAGCTTCAGTCGTAGCTATATTATGAACTGAAATTTAATTATAACGAATTATATCAAGAACATTGCGTTTTTGATGGATCCTCAACACGCTGTTGCCTTGAAATGGCATATTCTCAATAATGCTCAAGTTACAATAACTCTTTTACCAGGAATATTACTTTTCTAGTCGTTTAGTTTTCTAGTCATATTACTACAAGTCCTACAATTAACTACGGATTTTCGAGAGGTCCTCAATTTGCTAGTGCTCAGAAACAACATATATATACACATACGGGCTTCAACTGAATGCCAGTATGGAGCCTCACAACTCTGCACTGAAAGAAGATGGCGTGCACATGACGTAGGTGGCGTGGTGTCATCTCATTGGTCAACGTTCGAACGCAAATTCACTGTGACACACCAGATATTGCCCTGCACGTTCGGAAGGACTCCTCAATGTGCTTTTCCACGATATGACTTCAGAAACTCGGGACACTCAACACCCAATGTTCGGATGCACGGTTCGTGTTCCGACGGCCCTAATTTGACCAGCAAGGTCGACCAGTTGAGGACGTTCGGGGCAGTATGGCCAGGACCCTCCAGCCAATTCGGGATTTTGACGATCTAGCGCACCAATTTGACAGAATTTAGCACGATATCTCTCAGGAGGACATCCAACAACACTATAAATCAAGGTTCTTGCGTAAGGGCCACAGGGGGACCAACATGTTACGGACTTGCTCAATTTGTGAAGCTCTTTCTCTTAATTAAATCATCCAATTTTTGTGAAATTGGAACGATTAGTTTGTCTACGCATGTCTATTACCTCTACCGATTACCTTTGTAATTTGGATAATTCCTTCGTGGCGCGTCGTTTATTTTGGTCTTAGAATGTATAAATGCAACGTTCAGTAACAATTAATCGGGCAAATTAAGGTATGAGGTAGCTGTATTATGCTGTCTATAATGGCTTGCAGGATGTATATATATAGATTTAGATCTCATTGGCAGTTCCCAGGTGCCTTTTTCCACGTAATTCTATTTTGTAAACAATCACCTGTGTTCTTTGTTTCCTGGTTCTGTAAGTACAAGTACCGGGCCCACGCGGAGTCGCGTTGGTGTATCCGCGCAGCACCGTCGCTTCTGCAGTGGTTCCCATTGTACGTAAATGAGTTGCGCCCCGTGGCCACTCAGTGACTCCTGTTTTCTCAGGCGTTAACCGCGATGCGATCTGTCCGGCCTACGGCAGCACTCGGTCCACGCACGTCCCCGCATTGTTTTAGACACAAAAGCGAATGTTGATGCTATCTGTGATTTACAGTAACTCCGCCTTACATACCCCTAGACTGAAGAGTCCACTTCAAGAGTGCCATCTGACAAACAACACAAACCATTTACCCCCATTTTTTATTATATATAAAACACACTGATTTTACTAGGGACGTCCAGTAATTAAAAGAGACAAATTTGTAAGGAAAAGACTGTATCATTTTACAAAATGAGCCTCTTACTACTTCTCACTATAATCCCCACACTTGCTCCAACGATGAACTATTTTCTTATACACGATGTAAGGAATTTTTTGTCTTGTTGTTTGAGCCACTTTCCCGCAAATTTTTGGCCTCGTTGTTGCTGAACTGTTTCCCACGTGATGAACCAAACAACTGCAATTCAGGAGGAGCCGAATCTGAATTGTAGGGAAGATCAAGTAGTATCACCCAATCAGTTTTTTCAATGGTTTCTTGTGTGTTGTTGAGTTAACTCTTTCGTTACCCACCTTGCACTTGTTTTGCTGCACTTGAGCATGTTCCTGGTGACATTATGAACTGCGACAACACATATTGTAATTGTTTTTGCTGTATGTTCAAACATAGTATGTCGGTCTTCACGAATAATGTAGTCAGTGCGATTATGAAGCGAAGAAGTTTAAACTTCAACTGGCTGGCCAGAATGTTGCTGGTCACTTACTGAGCTTCGGCCGGTTTTGAACTGTTGTACCCACTTTTAAAAATTTCTGCGATTCATACTATTGTCAACATACTATAAAGTCATTCGACAAAGGATCTTAGTTGGTTTTTAACCTCCAGAAACAAAAAAACGGATCAATGAGCGTTGTTCACGTAATGTGGAAACTTCAAGCAGACACGCCATATATATATATATATATATATATATATATATATATATATATATATATATATATATTCCTCTACAGTTTTATCCTCTAAGCTCCCTCTAGTACCCTGTGAGTTAATGTTCCCAGTGTTTTCCATATATTCCTTTCCTCGCCGCTTCTCCAGAGAACCTTGCATTTCTTACCTTATCAGCTAATTCAATTTTCAACGTTCTTCTGTAGCACTACATCTCAAAAGATTATTTCACTACCACACAATGCTGTGCTCCTAACGTACATTCTCAGAAATTTCTTCTCCAAATTAAAGCCTATGTTTGGTACTAGTGGACGTCTCTTGGACAGGAATGCCCTTTTTTTCCAGTGCTAGTCTGCCTTTTATGTCCTTCTTCCTCCGTCCGTCATAGGTTATTTTGCTGTCTAGGTAGCAGAATTCCTTAACTTCTTCTACTTCGTGATCACCAATCCTGATGTTAAATTTCTCTCCGTTTTCATTTCTGCTGCGTCTCATTATTTCCGCCTTTCTTTGATTTACTCTCAGGCCATATTCTGTGCTCATTAGTCTGTTCGTTCCATTCAGCAGATCCTGTTAATACTTTTCACTGTCATTCAGTATAGCAATGCCCTCAGCGAATCTTATCATTGATATGCTTTCAAGTTGAATTTTAAGTCCTCTCTTGTACCTTCGTTTTATTCCTTTCAGTGGTTCATCGATGTATAGATTAAAAGTAGGGGGCGAATGACTACATTCCTGTTTCACACACTTTTTAATCCCAGCACTTCGTTCATGGCCTCACATTCTTATTACTCTCTCTTGGCTCCTTTACATATTGTATATTACCCGTCTTTCCTGATAGCTTACACCTACTTATCTCAGAATTTCGAATACGTTGCACCATTTTACATTGTCGAACGCTTTTCCCAGATCGACAAATCCAATGAAACAGCCTTGATTTTTGTTTAGTCTTGTTTTCATTACCAATCGCAACATCAGAACTGCCTCTCTAGTGCCTTTTCCTTTCCTAATGCAAAACTGACCATCGTCTAATACATCCTCAGCTTTCTTTTCCATTCTTCTGTATGATATTTTTGTGAGCAACTGGTATGCATGAGCTATGAAGCTGATTGTGCGATAATTCTCGCACTTGTCGGCTCTTGCGACCTTCGGAATTGTGTGAATGATGTTTTTCCGAAAGTAAGATAGTTTATCGCCAGACTTACATACTCTAAACACCAATGTTAATAGTCATTTTGTTCCCACTTCCTCCAATGACTTTAGAAATTCTGCTGGAATTTTGTCAGTCGCTTCTGCCTTATTCGAGCTTATGTCTTCCAAAGCTCTTTTAAATTCAGATTCTAATACTGGATCCCTAAACTGTTCTATATTTACCTCTATTTCTTGTGCCACATCGTCATTCAAGTCTTCCCCCTCATTGACGCATTCAGTGTACTCTTTCCACTTGTCCGATCTTTCCTCTGCAATTCACAACGGAATTCCCCTTGCATTATTAATGCTACCGCCCTTGCTTTTAATTTCATCTAAAATTGTTTTGAGTTTCTATATGCTGAGTCAGTCCTTCCGATCATCATTTCCTTTTAGATTTCTTCACAGTTTTCATGTCGCCCTTCCGTCTTAGCCTCTCTGCACCTCTATTTGCTTCATTCCTAAGTGACTAATATTTCTGTATTACAGATCAACTGAAATATTTCTTCTATTATCGACGGTTTCTTCGCAGTTACTATCTTTGCACCTATGTTTTTCTTTCCAACTTCTGTGATTGCCCTTTTTACAGATGACCATTCCTGTTCAACTGAAATGCCTACTGAGCTATTGCTTATCGCAGTATCTATAGTCTTAGACAACTTTAAGGGTAGCGCGTCATTCCCTAGTACTTCCGTGTCCAACTTCACTGTGCATTGAATCTTCCCGACCAGTCTCTTAAACTTCAGTCTACTCGAAATCACTACTGAATTGTGGTCTCAGTCTGTATCTGGTCCTGGGTATGCCTTACAACCCATTATCTGAGTTCGGAGTCCCTGTCTGACCATGATGTATCTAACTGAAATCTCCCCGTATCCCCAGGCCTTTCCCAAGGTTACCTCCTCCTCTTGTGATTCTTGAGCAGAGGATTCACAGTTACTAGCTGAAATTTATTGCAGAACTCAATTAGTCTTTCCCATTTCTCATTCCCAGTACCTTCTCCTCTCTCTCATTCCTGGTACCAAGCCCATAATTTCCCGTAACCCGTTTTTCTGCTGCTTCCCCTAGCACCGCATTCCAGTCACCTATGACTATTAGATTTGCATCTTCCTTTACGTACTGTATTACCCGTTCAATATTCTGTATACTTTCTATAGCTCTTAATTTTCGGTTTGCAACGTCGGCATGTATACCTGAACTATTGTTGTCGGTGTTGGTTTTCTGTCGATTCTGATGAGAGCGATCTTATCACTGAACTGTTCACAGTAACTTATTCTCTGTCCTACCTTTCTATTCATAAGGAATTCTACCCCCGTTATACCATTTCCTACTGCTGGTGATATTACTCTACACACATCTGACCAGAAATCCTTGTCTTCTTCTCTTTTCACTTCACTAAGCCCCACTATATCTGGACTGAGTCTTAGCATTTCAGTTTTCAGATTTTCAGGCTTCCCTACCACGTTCAAATTTCTGACATTCCACGCCCAGGTCGCAGAACGTTATCCTTCCGTTGGTTATTGAGTCTTTTTCTCGTGGTTCTTCCCCCTTGGCAATCGTTTTCTGGAGATCCGAATGAGGGACTGGTCCGGAATCTTTTGCCATCGGAAAGATCATCAACCTTCTCATTTACAGGCTGCTTTTCCTTTGGATACACTCTGTGTGTCCTTGATGCAGTGGTTCCCATTGTCTTCTTCGTCCTTATGCCATCGATCATTGCTGATTCTTCCGCCTGTGGGGAAAGTTTCCCACACCAAGGGTAAGAGAATGTCCTGAACTTCTATACACTCCTCCGCCCTCTTTGATAAGGCCGTTGGCCGAATAAGGGTGACTTGTTATGCGGGAAGTCTGATGTTTTTTGTCAGAATTTAAGCGGCGGCGGATTTCGAACCCGTGAGTGAGGATGTTTTGATTACTAATCAAAGACGCTATCCCTAGACCACGGGTGTACCTTAATGCAATATTGACGTTATAAACAAAACAGTGATTATTCGTCAGCTGTTCTCAGCTCAATGATGCCAACCTAAAGTCATGAAAGTACGAGGATCACTCTAAAAGAAATGCACACTATTTTTTTTAATCCGTCTTTTATTCTACATGTTTGAACGTTTTAGAGTGTGTAGATACATCCTTTAGGAACAGTATTTTCGTTTCTCCACCTAATTTCCATCTCTCTCAACTGCCGTACGACATCTTGGAACCAGCGCCTGTATACCCACACGGTAAAATTGTGGACCAACCTGTTGGAGCCACTGTTTGGCAGCGTGCACAAGAGAGTCATCATCTTCAAACCTTGCTCTACGAAGAGAGTCTTTCAGTTTCCCAAACAGATGCAAATCACATGGAGCCAGGTCAGGACTGTAAGGCGGATGTTTCATTGTTGTCCATCCGAGTTTTGTGATCGCTTCTATGGTTTTTTGACCGACATGTGGCCGTGCATTGTCGTGCAACAGCAAAACATCCTGCTTTTGCCGATGTGGTCGAACACGACTCAGTCGATCTTGAAATTTCTTCAGTGTCGTCACACATGCACCAGAATTTATGGTGGTTCCACTTGGCATGATGTCCACAAGCAAGAGTCCTTCGGAATCGAGAAACACCACAGCCGTAACTTTTCCAGCAGAAGGTGTGGTTTTGAATTTGGTTTTTTCTGGGGTGAAATTGCATCTTCCCACTCCATTGATTGCCTCTTCGTCTCTGGTGAAAAATGATGGAGCCATGTTTCATCTCCTGTCACAGTTCTTCCAAGAAATTCATCTCCACCATTCTCGTACTTTTCCAAAAGTTCGCTGCATACCGTTTTTCTTGTTTCTTTGTGAGCCACTGTCAACATTCTGCGAACCCACCTGGCACAAACCTTTTTTAACGCAAACACTTTCAGTATTCTGCTAACACTTCCTTCTCCTACCCCAACATAGCGTGACAATTCGTTCACTGTGATGCGTCTGTCAGCAGGCACCAATTCGTTAACCCTCTGCACATTGCCTGGAGTGTGTGCGGTACGAGGCCTGCCGCTGCGAGGACAATACTCAATATTGCCGTGCCCGCTTTCATCACGTAACCTGCTTGCCCACCGACTAACTGTACTGCGATCGACAGCAGCATCTCCATACATCTTTTTCAACCTCTTGTGGATGTTTCCCACGGTCTTGTTTTCACAGCACAGGAATTCTATGACAGCACGTTGCTTCAGACGAACGTCAAGTGTAGCAGCAACCTTGAAGACATGATGAGACGGCGCCACTCACGGGAACAGGTTGAACTACGTTTAAAAACAAGCGGGAAGGATGTATCTACACACTGTAAAACTTTCACACATGCAGAATTAAATCTGTATTTTTACAAAAATAGTGTGCATTTCTTTTGGAGTGACCCTCGTACTTGATTGCTCCTGGTAGCCCTTGCCTTTCTACTTCAGTTTGTCTTTTTAATTAGAAGGTGTTGCCTGGAGTTGACGCCGTCTACTGCTGACACTTCTCATCGGACGTCGCATGCTGTGCTGTATGCAGGTGATTCCTGCAACAGTCGAATTTTACGTGGCAGTGGATTCACACGGCGAACATGACGGTAGAGGTGCTGAGGTAGTTGCATCGTATACACGAGCTCATAACATTGTGACTACCGGCGCCATAGAATGTTATTCCACATTTGGAACGTAATACAGCAGCTGTGCGGTATGGATTCGAAAAATCCTCCAGATGTTCACATATGTCACGTAGTTGCCTTAAATCACGGGCCTGTGGCTCGTAGGAGCGAACTGGCGCCTCAGATCTGCTCCATCGGATTCAAGCCAGGCAAATTTGGTGGCCAAGACGTAACGTGAGTTCACCGTCATGCTCCTCGAACCATTGTAGCCCGATTCTGGTCTTGCGACATGGGCAGTCGTCCTGCAGGAAGATGGCGTCACCATCAGGGAAGAAATCGAGAAGAAAAGGATGCAGGTGGTCCGCGGTAATGCTCACGTTGTCCACAGCGGTCATGGTGCTTTCGATTTCTAGCAAAGATGCCATGGAAGCCCAGGTGAATGTTACCGATAGAATAATACTACCCCAGTCGGCCTGGAAAATGGCGTATCCGGACTCACCTGTAAAAAGAAACCTGGTTCGACTAAGCAACAAGTTTCCGTTGATTATGGTCTAATGTCGATAACTCCATGCCTACTGCAAACATGGTTGCTGATGTCATTGGGTCAACATGTACACTCATTTGCCCTTATTTCCTTAACCCCATATTTACCAATATGTGCTGAACGGAATGGGTCTCTCTAAAAGGACATAATATGTTTCCTTTCCCAATGCGTACAGTCCGAGGGTTGTTCTGTTTCTAATGACCTCATCATCGATGGAACCATAGATACTAACCTTCCTTTCTTCCAGAGGTGGTGTACTGCAGTAAACACCTTTGAGTAGTGCTGCTTTGTTCACTTGTGGAATGACCTCATCATCGATGGAACCATAGATACTAATCTTCCTTTCTTCCAGAGGTGGTGTACTGCAGTAAACACCTTTGAGTAGTGCCGCTTTGTTCACTTGTGGACATTTCTAGCCTTATAAAATGCCCATCCTCTCTGTAGGTACCAGTAAGTTAGGACTTTTGATGATGGAGTCATAAACAGGTGCATCAAAGGGCAGCTTTGACGTGGGTTAATGGTGTAGGATAATGTCACGAAAACATATCGCCTGAAGGGAATAATCTGTCAGGCAAATAAAACAATAAAACCATTGGGTGTTCACCAGTACCTTTTGTCTTATTTTTGAGAAAGAGTTAAAGAAATATTCTTCCCGGACGCGCCGACTTCCATGAATGGTCGGAAGCAGGAAACGTATTGCGTCGGAGGAAGTGACTTATTTCCAACCAGCAGCACTCCAGTTCAGATACCGGCGAGCAGATTCGGGTATTTATCATCTATAAGCCATAGTTACCATGGATTCAAATGTATCCATATCCTCCAGAATACCACGTGCTAAAAAGCTCGCGAAACTGCTGACATAGAAATGAGTTTAGTTACCACTTTATTAAAGAGAACGGTGATCTGTTTCACTGTGACACATTGGCTTCCACTCGCAGTATCAGTCGATGCTCACCTCTAACATATTAACAGTATGATCGCGTGATTGTTGGGGTCCGTCTTGCCGGAGTACTGGTCACGAAAACGGTCAGCCTTGTTGATGTTGAGAGAAGTGCTGTGTTGACTCTAACGACAACCGGCAACAAACAGAGGAAATCATTATCTCCTAATCATAACAGTAGCCGGACGTCGAAGCCAAATGATAGACACAAGCAAGACCCTATTGCAGTGTAGTCTGCCTCTTCGCCTTCCGTCTAAAAATCATGTAAACGGTTTCGAGCAGCACTTATACTGAGGCTATCATTCTTTGTTGCTTTTTGCATGCTACTGTTAGTGTTCATGTACTGCATGTGGATAGTTACAAAGTATTAACCGATTTCTGCATCTGAATCGCTATTTATGCGTCAAGAAGCGTTAGCTCCATAATGCTGCATTGTACCTTAGTGTTTCTTGCGAAAGTGTGCCAATGTGTATTACTGCCAGATCTCATTTTCGAAAAATCGCGGCTTAGTTGCTGGTGGTTAATACATTGTGGGGCGAGGACCTCAAAATGGGACACAGTAAAGGACATACATTTTCAGTCATTAGATAATAATTTCATTTAATGTATTAGGGACAAAATTGGTACACTGGTACGACAATACTCAAAAGCACTATTCTGTTCATCCGAGGTGCCAATTTTACACTGGCAATAAAAATATTTTGCAAAAAAATGTAATAGCACACACACAAGTTTTGCATCACCTTGGTTCCCAGAATTTCTGAAGATAGGCGCTGACTGTGGATATTGTATCACAGACACAGCCCCTTTGACTGTTCAGAGATGTCACTAAACCCGCCCAAACATGTAAACAACCATGGATGAGCAGTGCCTATTAAACGGAGGGGGTCCGACAGCCGATCAGTTATCAGTTCCAGTCATTCCACCAAAGAGGAGGCACACGGCTCGTGTTGTCTGTAGCTCAACCATGCCTAGGCGGTCAATACCGCGGTTCGATCGCGTCCTCATTGTTACTTTGTTCCAGGAAGGGCTCTCAACAAGGGAACTGTCCAGGCGTCTCGGAGTGAACCAAAGCGATGTTATTCGGACATGGAGGAGATACAGAGAGACAGGAACTGTCGATGACGTGCCTTGCTCAGGACGCCCAAGGGCTACTACTGCAGTGGAGAACCGATACCTACGGATTATGAGTCGAGAGAACCCTGACAACAACGCCACGATGTCGAATAATGCTTTTCGTGCAGCCACAGGGCGTCGTATTACGACCCCCTCAGACTGTGCGCAATAGGCTGCATGATCTGCAACTTCACTCCCGACGTCCATGGCGAGGTCCATCTTTGCAACCACGACACCATGCAGCGCGGTACAAATGGGCCCAACAACATCCCAAATGGACCGCTCAGGATTGGCATGACGTTCTCTCTACCGATGAGTGTCGCATATGCCTTCAACCAGACAATCGCCGGAGACGTGTTTGGAGGCAACCCGGTCAGGCTGAACGCCTTAGACACTCTGTCCAGCTAGTGCAGCAAGGTGGAGGTTCCCTGCTGTTTTGGGGTGGCATTATGTGGGGCCGACGTAAGCCGCTGTTAGTCATGGAAGTCGCGGTAACGGCTGTACGATATGTGAGTGCCATCCTCCGACCGATAGTGCAACCATATCGGCAGCATATTGGCGAGGTATTCGTCTTCAGGGACGACAATTCGCGCGCTCCCATCGCGCACATCTTGTGAATGACTTCCTTCAGGATAACGACATATCCCGATTAGAGTGGCCAGCATGTTCACCAGACATGAACCCTATCGAACATTCCTGGGATAGATTGAAAAGGGCTGTTTATAAACCACGTGACCCAACAACAACTCTGAGGGATCTATGCCGAATTGCCGTTGAGAAGTGGGACAGTCTGGACCAACAGTGCGTTGATGAACTTGTGGATAGTATGCCACGACGGATACAGGCATGCATGAATGCAAGAGGACGTGCTACTGGGTATCAGAAGTACTGGTGCGTGCAGCAATCTGGACCACCACATCTGAAGGTCTCGCTGTATGGTGGTACAATATGCAATGTGTGGTTTTCATGAGCAATAAAAAGGGCGGAAATGATGTTTATGTTGATCTGTGTTCCAATTTTCTGTGTAGGTTCGGGAACTCTCGGAATTTTTTTTGATGTGTGTATTTTTCGTTAGCTTTTCGTTCATAAGCCTGTCTACAAAAACGCCTTAATCCAAATCAGCCACGCATCAAAGGGTTAGATATGAAGAAACACGATAATAAAGAGTTTTATGCTTAATATTTCTTAAGATAACTAATGAAAATTTAAAACGTAAGACGAATCGACGTTCAGGGTTGTTAGTGTAGATTCTCAAAATATCTGACTAGCACGTAGCTTCATTTAAGTTGAATTTATTTACTTTGTTTCTAAATATGTACGAGCGTCGCCCACAAAGTAAAGCGCACGTTTTTCCTCCCACAATTTATTCCACCCAATGAAAACGACACTCATGAAAGACTTATTATTTTTCTACACACTCTATTCTTCCATGTAATATTCTTCCAGTTTTGTGACCTTTCTCCAGCGAAACACAAAGACGTTTATGCCCTGCCGGTAGCAGTTCTTGTTCTGGTCACGAAGGCCTTTCTTAACTGCGTGAATCACCTGCTGGTCACCCTCAAAATCTTCCACGAGTGGCATCTTGTACTGGCCCAAACAAGTGTTAAGTCTGAGAGAGTCAGATAGGACTACAGGGAGGATGAGGTAGCTGCGTCCAAGCTTGTTTCCTGATGTGTTCAGAGTGAGGGCGAGCCTATCGTGATGAAGCAAAACGTCCACTGGGTTGTTGTGACGGCGAAATCGCTCTAAACGCTTCGTAATTGCGGTTAATGTGTTCAAGTATGCCTTCGAATTAATGGTACAGCCCCTTGGTGTCATATCGACGAGAGTCACACTGTCCAGTCACAAAATACCGCCACAATTTGTGCCACGAAGGCCTCTCTTCCAGATTCAAAACGTTTCAACACCTCAGAACAAATGTTTTTTTTCTCTCCATAATGTATGTGCCACCTTAAGATAACGTGGAGCCCATCTTGTACACATTTTTGAGTATCCAAGAGCGCGACCAATTGCATCTACACTTGTTTCGTTGATTAACATCAGCAGCGACAATAGGCGAATAGTAACACGTCATTCAACGTAATTGTATTTAGAAACGATATCGATTTATTATTTATATTATTCTTTGTTCAAAATATTAATATATGTGAAACAGTCGAATTTTGATGTAATTTCTTACTCTGATCGCGATCTTGGATGAGGATAAACGTGAGAGACATTGTAAGTGTACTTACGTTGCATTTTGGTTAAATAGGTGTGCGTATTTGCTCTTAAAACCTTTATTTATGTGTCTTCAGCATTCCTACATGTTAGGAAACAAATGATTTATTTTTTCAGAGTACCAGAACGCGCAATACAGCGCGAGCCTGTGATTGAGTGTTGTCGGCCATTTGCACGGCTGCAACGTTTTATTTGAATAGTTTCAACATTAAATGGCGCAGAGCCGCAGAAATAATATCCAAGTTTGCATTTTAATTATACTATTTAACGTCAGTGTCATTTTAATTTATTTGCGAAGATTAATAGTAGTTTTTATTGAATTCTTGTGGTTGCTGCATAACGGATATCTTTTGTCTTAGCTACGTAAATTCGCAGAAATTATCTTACTCCGAAATCATCAGTGATAAATATGCCAAACAATAATATTTCTTTCTCGAACTCATTTCAGTAAAGCAGTGTTAATCTTGAATGAAATTGCAAAGCAAAAAGAACCTGAGATATTTTGTTAACATACGAGCTGGTACAGTGCCTCACGCCACTCTTAGTACATGTTTCATATTGCGTGCATTGAACCTTCAGATAACATTTTCATAAAAGAAGGACTGTGTAATTTGCCTGTGATAAGTTCTCTCGTCACTTCAGTGTGTGTGGCGTCGTTTGATGTGTAACTTTACGAATATGGGCCTACAAATCATACAGTTTAGTGAACTGCATATGTACACACAGTTAAAGCACACCACTTGACGTACAGAAAAGAACACAACAACGTAGATGTTAAAAACAACGAGAACCTCAGCACGCTGTCTGGTGTGACAGCCGTGGTTGGTGACAGCGCTCGCTGCAAATCCTGGAGCTCCTGTGACGGCCTCACCCTCTGTACCCAGCGATCAATTGTACTCGTGTCGACTACAGGTGCTCCACAGACTTCACACAAACATGCGTGGTTGTTCGTTGCAATTTGTTTCCCCGCAGTGAGAAACTCATTGAGGACACGCCTTTTGTATCATAAATTATTTACAGACGCCATTTTGAACTATTGCAGCAGCTACGCTATTGCGTGCGCTCTGTGGAAGCTTTAAAGAATTCATACGTAATGTTACGCATTCGTAATGTTATCAGCTGAGAATAAAATGTGGGACAGTACTTCCTGGGCAACCCTTGTACATATCCTGTAAATTACTTACCAGTCATATTACGACAGACGTAATCGATTGAAAAACGCCAATGGGCGTTGTGCACACACCTAAAAGTCAACTGTCTCTTATGTTATTTCTTCACTACAAAATAAATGACCAAGCGGGATGCGCGAGAGCCGATTGCCGTTTTGGAGTGGAAACAGAGGTCTGTTCAAAAAATTCCGGACGTTTCAAATGTTCAAATGTGTGTGAATTCCTAAGGGACCAAACTGCTTAGGTCATCGGTCCTTAGAATTAAACACTACTTAAACTAACTTATACTAAGAACAGCATACACAGGGGGGACTCGTACTTCCGGCGGGAGGGGCCGCGCAGTCCGTGACACGGCGCCCCAAACCGTGCGGCCATCCAGAAGTTTGTCCACAAAACTTTTCTGCGCGTACCTTTTACTTATTGTGCATGATATCCTTCGAAATACTCCCCTCCACAACTGGTACACCGCTACTAACGCCGTTTCCAGTTCCGCAATAAGTCTTGGTACGCCTCTTGTTTTCCTTTAAGTCGTCTATCGTTGCAAATCTTCGGCCATTCACCGGGGTTTTCAATTGTGGAAACAAAAACAAAATCCGCAGGGGCTAGGTCAGGAGAGTACGGAGGTTGAGGTAGCACAGTGATATCGTTTTAGTGCAATAGCTACGTAGCAACAGGGATGAATATGCGGATGCGTTATCGTGATACAAGAGCCATGAATTGTCTTGGTAGATTTCAGGCCTTTTGCTTCTTACATTTTCACGCAGTCGCCACACGTCTCGATAGTACTATCGATTACCAGTTTGTCCCTGTGGCACGAATTCATGATAAACTAATCATTCTCTTTTTGGTCTTGCAGCACCTTTCTCGACCCATTGTGGCAATTGACCCTGAATAAGGAAAATGGTGAAATTATTCACATGAGTACTAAAAGAAATCAGCTAAATTTCGATTACGCGATAAATCACAGAAATTTGAAGGCTGTAATTTCAACTAAATACTTGGGGATAACAATTACAAATCACCTAAATTGGAACGATCATATAGATAATATTGTGGGTAGCCCAAACCAAAGACTGCGATTCATTGGCAGAGCACTTAGAAGGTGCAACAGGTCTAGTAAAGAGACTGCTTGCACTACACTTATCCGCCCTATTCTGGAGTACTGCTGTGCGATGTGGCTTCCGCATCAGGTGGGAGTGACGGATGACATCAAAAAAGTACAAAGAAGGGCAGCTCGTTTTGTATTATTGCGAAACAGGGGAGACAGTGTCACATACATGATACGTGAATTGGAGTGGCAATCATTAAAACAAAGACGTTTTTCGTTGCGACTGGACCTTCTCATGAAATTTCAATCACCAGTTTTCTCCTCCAATTGCGAAAACATTCTGTTAGCACACCCACATACATAAGGAGAAATGATCATCACGATAAAATAAGAAAAATCAGGGCTCGCACAGAAAAATTTAAGTGCTCGTTTTTCCCGCGTGTCGGTCGAGTATGGAACGGTAGAGAGACAGCTTGAAGGTGGTTCATTGAACCCTCTGCCAGGCACTTTATTGTGAATAGCAGAGTAATCACGTAGATGTAGATTGAAGGTGGTTCATTGAACCCTCTGCCAGGCGCTTTATTGTGAATAGCAGAGTAATCACGTAGATGTAGATTTGGCGCTACAGAAGCGCTTTGGGAGGCGAAGGTCTTTCTGGTCTCGACTCGTGGGCCGCGGGACGAACGTGGCGGCAACACCATGCATTCCGGGATGCTGTGTGAGGATTTCATGACGTGATCCAACTGAAATGTTATATTCTTCTGCAACCTCTCGGACAGTCAGCATTCGATTGGCACGCACAATTTCGTTGACGTTCCTGACGTGAACGTCGTAGGTAGACGTCGAAGGGGTCCTGCACGAGGGTCGTCTTTAACTTTCATCCAGCCATTTGCAAACCGTGTGAACCATTCGTAACACCGATCACGGCCTGAGCACTCATCACCGTAGGCTTCTGCATCATTTGGTGTGTCTCTATACAGGTTTTCTCGATTTTCACGCAGAATTTAATGCAGACGCGTTGCTCTCAGAGTCGGCCATCTCGAAATTCTCAAATTGTTCGACACAACGTTCTACTCAATACACCACTGAACAGTCAATAACTAACGGACATACAACAATGAAACTTCCGGCAGTTACACGTTAAACAGAGGCGTGTGCGGGGATGCCAACCGTGTTTCGCACCAACACACCATTGAGGCGAAATTACGAATGTTCCGGAATTTTTTGAACAGACCTTGTACAGTGGTGTGCAAAACTACTTTCGCGTGATGTGTCACTGCCAAGTAACATAGATCGGTGAAACTTGAACCATACGAGGGGAGTTTGAAAAGTCCGTGCAAAAATAAAAGCTACTTACATGTTTGGGGTAAACCATTTTTATTTTTCCGACATAGTCTCCTTTTAGACTTATACGCTTCGTCCAACGCTGTTCTAATTTGTTGATCCTTTCCGAATAATAGGAATTGTCCAAGTCTGCAAAATAGCTATTAGTTGCTGCAATCACCTCCTCGTTTGAATAAAATCTTTGTCCCGCCAGCCATTTCTTCACATTGGGGAACTAATAGTAGTCCGAGGCAGCCAAGTCTGGAGAACAGGGGGTGTGTGAAAAGAGTTGGAATCCTATTTACATTCACATTTTGCGACCACAACTGCTTAGGTGGGTACTGGTGCATTGTCGTAATGGAAAAGGACTTTTTTGCGGTCCAATCGCTGGTGTTTTTCTTGCAGCTCGGTTTTCAAACGGACCAATAACGATGAATAATATGCACCTGTAATAGTTTTACCCTTTTCCAGATAATCTATGAGGATCATCTCTTGCGAATCCCAAAGGCAGTCGCCATAACCTTTCCGGCCGAAGCAATGGTCTTCGCAATTTTTGGTACAGATTCTCCCTTGGTAACCCATTGTTTAGATTGTTGTTTGGCCTGAGGAGTATAGTAATGTATCCATGTTTCATCCACAGTGACGAAACGACGCTTAAGGCCTGCGGATTCTTCCTGAACAGCTGCAAACCATCCTTGGAACACTTCGCACGATTCCTTTATTGGTCAAGCGTGAGCAATCGCGGAACTCATCTTGCGGACAGCTTTCTCATGTCCAAATGTTTACGCAAAATATTGTGTACCCGTTCATTGGAGAGTCCCACAGAACTAGCAAACTCATGCGCCTTAACTTGTTTGTCATCTATCACTATATCATGGATTTTATCAATGATTTCTGTAGTCGTAACATCCACAGGGCGTCCAGAACGTTCAGAATCACTTGTGCCTATATGACCATCCGAAAATTTTGAAACAACTTATAAACTGTTCTAATCGAAGGTGCAGAGTCACCGTAATGTTCATCAAGCTTCTCTTTAGTCTCCTGAGGCGTTTTGCCTTTCATAAAGTAATGTTTAATCACCACACGAAATTCCTTTTCGTCCATCTTTTGACAGTCACTCGACTTCTTTG
Source organism: Schistocerca gregaria (assembly GCF_023897955.1). Lineage (NCBI taxonomy): Eukaryota > Metazoa > Arthropoda > Insecta > Orthoptera > Acrididae > Schistocerca > Schistocerca gregaria. The sequence continues at coordinate 307,892,742 of NC_064926.1, read as the reverse complement.
ATTCACACGAGTGCCAAACACAAAGAAATAGACCAATATGTCTGAAACTTGGTGTGCGTTCTTTCCAAAGATGCTACTAACTAAACATGACCTCGACACGCGCCGCTGGTGCCATCTCTCGTACATTGAAAGACCTGCTACAGTAGGGGTCACAAGGTAACTGAAAGAAATACGCAGTGATACGAACGAAATCGACACTATTATTCAAAGACAATAACTACACTAGCCGAGCGGTCCTAGGCGCTACAGTCTGTAATCGCGCGATCGCTAGGCCGCAGGTTCGAATCCTGCCTCGGGCATGGATGTGTGTGATGTCCTTAGGTTAGTTAGGTTTAAGTAGTTGTAAGTTCTAGGGGACTGATGATCTGAGAAGCTAACTCCTATAGTGCTCAGAGCCCAGCCAATAACTACACATCTTCGCGATACATAAAGATCTCCTGGATGCTACAGAAGGCGGGGCATGGTTCTTGATAGGGTGCATAATCACCATGGACGGCAGTGCATTCCTCTGAAACGTGCTCCCTCGATCGTCACAAGGTTGGTACGGAGATCTTGCGGTAGGGCGTTCCATTCCTCCACTAGCGCCGTTGACAACTGCTCTGTGGTCAGTGGTGTGTGTCGACGTGCTGCAATAACGCCTCCCCAACGCAGGCCACACGTTCTCGATGGGATGTAAGTCGGGGGAAGGGACGGACCAGTCCATTCGCGGAATACATTCTCGTTCCAAGAGCTGCTCCACCACCGCTGTTCGATGCGGTCGCGCAGCATCTACCGCGGAAAGGAAGTCAGAACCGCATGCCACCCTAAAAAAGGCGCACATGAGGAAGTAGTTCAGTGTTACAGTACCGTTGACCAGTGAATGTACCATGTTCAAAGATTTCGAAGACAATTCGTCCATGCAATATTATGTCTCCGCACACATTCACAGTTGGACCACCAAAACGATCATGTTCGACATGATCTTTGACGTTCCCTCATATGGAGAGCGATGGAAAGGCATAATGCACCGATGTACATAGTGGTGGTCCTGGTGTTTTGGCTTAGGGAGGTCCAATGTTGCATGGGCGTACTGAGTTCCAAATATGTGAATACGGTACATTCACCAATCAATATTATTGTGATATTGTACATAATCCGCATATGGGTCTTTTCAGGGGTGCGTTCGGCCTTGACTTCATTTTTATGGATGATAATACGCCACAGCATCGAACAGTGCAAGTGGAGGATCTCTTTGGTACGTGAGTATATTCGTCGGATGGACTGGCTTGTCGTTTCCCCCGACTTGAATCCTGTCGAGCATGTTTAGTTTGCGCTGAGAAGACGCAAAGCAGTACGTCCACATGCGCCAACGATCATGCAGCAGTTGTGAATGGGGCTGATGAAGGCTGGAACGCACTACCACAAGCTTAGCTCCTTACCAGTCATGTGGCCAGCTTGGGATCAAGTTGCTTAGCATGCTCTGACGTCCGTTGTGACCACACACACTACTGAAAATCATGTCCAGGGGACCATTGTAAATCGTAGTGACTTCATTGTAATTATACTCATTGAATAAACGACTAATTTATGTTCGTCTCATTGCGTATTTCTTTCACTTACCTTTTGTTCTATACAGTAGCATTTCGTACTATGTATGCTCCTAGTTTCATCGAACTACGGTACTTGACAGAAGCCGGCCGGTGTGGCCGAGCAGTTCTAGGCGCTTCAGTCAGGAACAGCGCGACCTCTACGGTCGCAGGTTCGAATCCTGCCTCGAGCATGGATGTGTGTGATGTCCTTAGGTTAGTTAGGTTTAAGCGGCTCTAAGTTCTAGGGGCCTGATGACGTCAGATGTTAAATCCCATAGTGCTCATAGCCATTTGAATTTGACAGCAACACCACGCGAACGAACGGCCGGTCGGGGTGGCCGAGCGGTTCTAGGCGTTATGTCTGGAGCCGCGCGACTGCTGCGGTCGCAGGTTCGAGTCTTGCCTCGGGCATGGATGTGTGTGATGTCCTTAGGTTAGTTAGGTTAAAGTAGTTATAAGTTTTAGGGGACTGATGACCTCAGAGTTAAGTCCCATAGTACTCAGAGCCATTTTTTGAACCATGCGAAAGCTACTTTTGTCTTTAAGTTTTGCGCCGCAGTGTATTAACAAAAATGTACTGGTGATTACACAAAGATAGGGAGTAAATTTTAGATAGGATCCATTTTGGAATCTGCCAGTTCTGAACAAATATTTTTTCTGTTGGAACTAAGTAAAAATCAGCGATGATACAGGGCTCATTAGGCTAGACGTCAGTTCCAGTGGCACATTCTTCCCATCCGTCTGCGGCTGCTACTTTCCTCTGTCGTCGCGACGGTAGTGCAAGCCGCGATGCCTTGCAAGACAACTGTGGACTCGTTTTTTGTAGCTCGTCACTGAGTCACGTCGAAAAAGCTTGCCGGGTGCAGACATAAATCACGGACGAGCCCTGCAGAGCTGATATTTACGCGTGGCGTGCTCTGTTGGGGTCACAGCTGCAAACGGATCAGCCACATAAAAACGATACGAACTTTTGCGGAGGCTTCATGGCACATTCTCTTTGCTTCTTCGGAGCCGATTCGTTTCAGTAATACGACCGTAGTGCAGTATTTAGTTCGTTCTACACGATGGGCGTACCCTTGGTAATCGAAACTATAGCAACATCCACGTTTCTAGAGGCAGCATCTCCGCGTTGTTGTTGTTACATCGCTAGAGCGGTCCGATTGTCATATGTTGTTCGTGTAAAAGGAAGAAAGTCCACGCGTAAGAAACTGCCTGTCATTTCAGACAATCTCGGTTTCTTGGTGGCAGTCTTTTTGAAAAGATTGAATTATGAATTGTTGTGCTCTCTGTCATACGGAAGGAAGTATTAGTAATTTGTGGAGATATTAATGTGCATTTATTGAAGGAATCTGGCAGAAAAAGTGATTTATACATGCTTTCAACCATTTAAAATTTGATGATGGGCATAAGTGTTCCTACCCACGTTTATGATATTAAGATATTAGTGCCCTTGTAGATAATCTGTTAATTCGACAAGCAGAACTTAAAGAGACACAAGCCTATCCGGTGATAAACGTGTTGTTAGATCATAAAGCAATGTTAGTCACATTATAGAATTTAGCTCCATGTACAGTGAGGCTGATGATTAACGACAAAACTATGAAGATTTTAAAGAAAGCTTAAAAATGTTGACTGGTATGTAATGTACAAAGAGCGTAACTGTAACTCCAATGCATCCATTGTTGAAAATATTTTTCCTAAAAAGAAAATTAAATATAATAATACCAAGTCTTTAAAGAAACCTTGGCTTATTAAAGATATCAGAGTATCTTCAAAATAAAAAAGGACGTGTACCAAATAGCCAGAACAAGTAATGACCAGAAATACTTTTTTTATTATAAACAGCACTCTAACACATTAGGAAAAGTAGTAAAAATTCTAGGAGTATGCATATCTTCTCAGAAATTGATAAATCAGAGAATAAGATAAAATCAGCAGGGAACATTGTTGAAAGAGAGACATAGAAAGAAGCCGTAGAATATGAAATTATTGCTGTTAAAGGGAATGGGAGCTTTATAAAAGAAGATTCATGTAGAATAGATGTTTTAATAAATACATTTTAAATATAGGTGAGAAAATTGGTGCAAATAGCTCAGAAGAGAAAAGCAAACAATACACTGAACAAGCAATACACACTAAAAAGTTGTGGCGCTATGATCTGTAATATTCTTAATTACTTACGTAATGCATCGTTAACTCACAGTGTATTCCCAGAAAGTTGAAATATGCCATCGTTAGCCCCATTTATAAAAACGGTGACCCTGAGATGTCAGTAACTACCGTCCAGTATAACTCTTTACAACATTCTCTAAAATGTTTGAGAAAGTAATGTGGTTCAGGGTCGTCATTCACCTGTGTAGTAATGGGCACTTATCCAGCGCACGTTGGATTTCAAAAGGGCCATTTTACTAAATCAGCTATATATACATTTACTGAACATGTAATAAAATCTTTAAATCATAAAATATCGGCAATTGGGATCGCCTGCGACTAGTCGAAAGTGTTGGATTTTGTCAATCATAATATTCTACTAGAGCAGTAAAGTTTTTATGGAATATGTAGTTCAACAAACATCTGCCATTTCATTTAAATCAGGAAGCAGGATTAATCCTGTTTGCAGATGATATGATACCAGCATTGTAGTGAAGCCGAGCAAAGAAATATCAACAGAGAAAATAGTCATGGATGTTTTTGTGGAAGTTACTGAATAGTTAATGAAGTAATAAATGGGCTAGCTCTAAATACTGAAAAAAACCAGTAACAGCAGTTTTACATTGTAAGAAATATCCTACCTCCAGTTAGCGTACTGTATCACCGAGAAATAATAAAAAGGATAGAAACTGTAAGTCGTTAAGTGTGCATGTTGATGAAAACTTACACTGTAAAAAACCAAATAGCAGGCTGGCTAAACATTAGGTTCGACTGCCTTTGCCATAACTATATTTGTCAAGTTGGGGGATACAGAAGTCAGTAAGTTAACATATTTTCATTCATCTTACGGGATGATATTTTGTGGTAACTCCTCTCTTAGGGAAAAAGTATTGGTTGCACAAAAGAAAGTAATTAGAATTACGTATGAAGTTCACACGAGTTCAGGTACATGTGGCGGGTATATCTTTAAGCACCTGGATATATTAATTGCAGCCTCAAAGTAGATTTATTCACTTATGAAATTTGTTATTATCAGTTCATCTAAGTTTGAGAGTAACAGAGATATTCACAAGTTCAGCACCAGAAGGACAAATTATCGGTATTACCCTGTAATGAATCTAACTTTGTCACGGAAAGGGGTAAAATATGCAGCTAAAAAACTCCTTTACAATGTCTGACATAGAGCCGAAGTGCTTTCAAATGTAGGCCAAATGTGTAATGTTTCTGTTTAACGACTCCTATACCATATAAGAGAGATGATTCATCATGAAAAAACCCTGTACATCTACAACTACATGACTGCTTTGCAGTTCACAGTTTACTGCCTGGCAGAAGGTTCATCGGACCATCTTGAAGCTATTTCTCTACTGTTCCACTCTCGAACAGTGCGCGGGAGAAACGAACACTTGAACCTTTCCGTCCGAGCTGTGACTTTATTTTTGTGAAGATAATAAATGGCCAGCATGCATTCAATCTTCTTATTTGCTTGTATTTGTGTGTTCTGTGTTTGTTCTCTAGACACGTTACACATCGTATCGTGCACCATGATTATGATCTATGGAACAAGTAATTAACTGTAACTATAACTTACCTACTCTTGCTATCTTCGCGACTGTGTGGATGATTTTCTTCCAAAAAGCTGATGGCATGCTTTTACTAAAAGTAAAATACTAACAGTAACAAAACATCCTAGGTGTATAGGAGAGTAACAAATGGAAACATTCCTGCACCGAAGCAAAAGTAGACGTCCGCTATAAATCTTCGGTTCCGCCGTCGCGGCCTCATGAGTTGCAAACTGATGGTGCCAGCACGTTGTGTAAACGACCTATCACTGAGTCTTGCGCAGGACATAAAAGAAATTAAAGCAACTAAAAGACGTCCGCTGCGGGCCAAGTGCCACCAACAACTACTAGGTTTCGAGACGAGCCGACGCAGCCAGTCACCCACACGATTTTAGCAGGCGGCTGAAATGGCAGTGCGCGATGTTAACACAAGTGTACAGTAGCGTGTAAAGTGTAACAGCAGCAGTGCCGGCAACAGACCGAGCCTCATCTCCAGTCCACCAGTTACTGTGACGGTGAGATCCGCATTCCGTGCTTTACAATGGGCATAACCGTCGAAACGCCACGAAAGTTATTTAAAGTAACGTTTGTTTAAATTGTAACACCTAGAAAGAATGCCGCGAATGAAAATGTGCATGCCATGACTGTGTAGTGCACAGTGACATCTACTTCAGATGAGCAAGCAGAGTCTGTCTAACACGACACTCCAATTTACAAAGAGCCATCAAATGAAATGGAAACAAGTTTGTTGGTGTAGCTGGTGTCTACTGCAAGTCTACGCAGATGCGTCGAAGTAAGATGGGCGTTCAGTAAGTAATGCAACACATTTTTGTATCGGCCAAATTCGGTTGAAAGAGTTTGAAGTTTGTTGTGGGATATCGTGGAATATTTCCAATTCCGCTCCTATAATTTGATGAGATTTCGATACCTGGCGGCCCCTGTAACAGATATACGTTCGAAACGGAGAGCTGTCATCGAGTTTCTTTCGTCGAAAAACCAGACCATCGCCGATATTCATAGGTGCTTGCAGAATGTCAACGGACAACTGGCAGTGAACAAAAGCACGATGAGTCGTTGGGCGAGGTGTTTATCATCGTCACAACAAGGCCGCGAAAACCTGTGCGATATCCCGCGTGCCGGTAGGCCGCGTGCAATTGTGACTCCTGCAATGTTGGAACGTGCTGACATTCTCACTCGAGGTGATCAACGAATCACAATCAAACGCCTCCCTGCTCAGCTGGACGTCTCTGTTGGTAGTAGCCGGCTGCTGTGGTCTCGCGGTTCTAGGCGCTCCGTCCGGAACCGCGTGACTGCTACGGTCGCAGGTTCGAATCCTGCGTCGGGCACGAATGTGTGTGATGTCCTTAGGTTAGTTAGGTTTAAGTAGTTCTATGTTCTAGGGGTCTGATGACCACATATGTTAAGTCCCGTAGTGCTCAGAGCCATTTGAACCATTTTTTCTGTTGGTAGTGCTGGCACACCAGTTGGGTTACTCAAGGGTGTGTACCCGCTGGGTTCCTCAGCGCCTAACAGAAGACCATAAAGAGCAACGAGAGGACATCAGTGCGGAATTGCGTGCCGTTACGAGGGTGATAGTGACAACTTTTTGGCACGTATAGTCACTTCCAACCGGAAATAGAGCGGCAATCCATCGAGTCGCGCCACACCACTGCTTCTCCGAAAGACGAGTTCAAAGCCGGAGCCGGTCGTTAAGGCCGAGCGGTTCTAGGCGCTTCAGTCCGGAACCACGCGGCTGCTACGGTCGTAGGTTTGAATCCTGCCTCGGGTATGGATGTGTGTGATGTCCTTAGGTTAGTTAGGTTTAAGTAGTTCAAAGTCTAGGGGGCTGATGACCTCAGATGTTAAGTCCCATAGTGCTCAGAGCCATTTGAACCTTTTGAACCACTCTGGCCTAACCTCCTGCAAGATGCTATCGCCGTCGGGGAATATACCAAGCTTGACGGGATGCAGGAGGTCCGCAATAATATCTACACAGTCCACAGCAGTCACGGTGGTTTCGATTTTTACAGTGGATGTTGTAGAATCCTAGGCGAATATTCCGCACAGCGTAATTCTGCCACCACCGGTGCACGTTTCGAACAGCCGTTCGCAAGGACAACTGCGTATCCGGACCCGCCCATCGACGTGCCGTAACGAAAAAATGGATTCGTCCGACCAGGCGACACGATTACATTGATCCACAGACCAGTGCCGGTGATCACGTGCCCACTGCGTTCGTAATTAACCATGTCGTTGAGCCAACGTGGGTTTAAATACGGCTCGACTGCTGCGGAGTTGCATTTTCACCAATGTTTGCTGAACGGTATGCTCCGAAATACACTACTGACCATTGAAATTGCTAAACCAAGAAGAAATGCAGATGATAAACGGGTATTCATTGAACAAATATATTATACTAGAACTGACATGTGATTACATTGTCAAGCAATTTGGGTGCATAGATCCTGAGAAATCAGTACCCAGAACAACCACCTCTGGCCGTAATAACCGACTTGATACGCCTGGGCATTGAGTCAAACAGAGCTTGGATGGCGTGTACCGGTACAGCTGGCCATGCAGCTTCAACACGATACCACCGTTCATCAAGAGTAGTGACTGGCATATTGTGTCGAGCCTGTTGCTCGGTCACCATTGACCAGACATTTCAGTTGGTGAGAGATCTGGACAATGTGCTGTCCAGGGCAGCAGACCAATATTTTCTTTATCCAGGAAGGCCCGTACAATACCTGCAACATGCGGTCGTGCACTATCCTGCTGAAATGTAGGGTTTCACAGGGATCGAATTAAGGGTAGAGCCACGGGTCGTAACACATCTGAAATGGAGCGTCCACAGTTCAAAGTGCCGTCAATGCCAACAAGAGGTGTCCGCGACGTGTAACCAATGGCACCCTGGGTGATACGCCAGTATGGCGATGACGAATACACGCTTCCAATGTGCGTTCACCTCGATGTCGCGACCATCATGATGCTGTAAACAGAACCTGGATTCATCCGAAAAAATGACGGTTTGCCATTCGTCCACCCAGGTTCGTCGTTGAGTACACCATAGCAGGCGTTCCTGTCTGTGATGCAGCGTCAAGGGTAACTGCAGCTGTGGTCTCCGAGCTGATAGTCCATGCTGCTGCAAACGTCATCGAACTGTTCGTGCAGATGGTTGTTGTCTTGCAAACGTCCCCATCTGTTGACTCTGAGATCGAGACGTGGCTTCACGATCTGTTACAGCCATGCGGATAAGATGCCTGTCATCTCGACTGCTAGTGATACGAGGCCGTTGCGATCCAGCACGGCGTTCCACATTACCCTCCTGAACCCACCGATTCCATATTCTGCTAACAGTCATTGGATCTCGACCAACGCGAGCAGCAATGTCGCGATACTATAAACCGCAATCGCAATAGGCTACAATCCGACCTTTATCAAAATCCATAACGTGATGATCACGCATTTCTCCTCCTTACACGAGGCATCACAACAACGTTTAGCCAGACAACGTCTGTCAACTGCTGTTTGTGTATGATAAATCGGTTGGAAACTTTCCTCATGTAGGTGTTGCCACCGGCGCCAACCTTGTGTGAATGCTCTGAAAAGCTGATCATTCGCACATCACAGCATCTTCTTCCTTTGGGTTGATCTTGCGTCTGTAGCACGTCATCTTCGAGGTATAGCAATTTTAATGACCAGGAGTGTACTTATGTCTACTCCAGCATAGACTCTGTCTGGTCTGTCAGACATCACCCCCTATCCTGTTTCACTCAGCTAAGTCTCCGACCTCCACGTCTCATTTCGAATTTTCCGACCCTTAGCAGACATCAGACCAGTGCCTTTTTTCCATGCACTTTAGTGTTCGGAACTTCTGTAGGGCTAGTGACGCACAGCCACTGTTCTTGTAAAAGAGCTTTATCGCCATCGTGCGACCCTTCATGGAGACAGTCTGGGTGTCTCGGACGCAAGCTGAGGAGCAGCCCTCTGCCGCGTATCTGCTGGTGTGTTTATTCTGATGTTGACAGTGCCATCTAGTGGTCAGATTTGCGTTAAATTTTTTTGTTCCAAGACTTTTCCCCGTGCATCAATAATATACTGTTCAAATCTGACGTCATTCTGAGTAGTGGTTCTCTCTCTCTCTCTCTCTCTCTCTCTCTCTCTCTCTCTCTGCAGCTTTTTGAAACTGGAACTTTAATTGTCGAACAGAATTCGCCTATGAGCAAGGCAAGTTACTATTTGATATGACGTGATGACTGGGTGTTGTGTGATGTCCTTAGTTTAGTTAGGTTTAAGTCGTTCTAAGTTCTAGGGGACTGATGACCATAGATGTTAAGTCCCATAGTGCTCAGAGCCATTTTATTTGATATGAATATCCTGGCATTGGACCAAGTTCCTTCCTGGACATGCTGCATCAAGGAACTTTCCGACCTTAAGTTACGGACATCTTACTGTTTCGATGCAGTATACATCCACTGTGTTTCTTCCTCATCGGACAAAAACAAATCTATACTTCGATATCTGTACTTTACAACCATTGACGACAAACTTAGGTTTCTTTTTTCGTGAGATGGACATTTGCGAAATATTTGGCAATAAACTCGTCAGCGGGTCGTCATACACTTGTTCCGTAGAGGAGTTTTGGACATGACACCAGAAGCTGTGTAGCTGAAGGGAAATCACTCGTTCTTCAGGAAACTGTTAAGCGAATAGCATTAAACGTTTTGGCTAGTTCACACACAAACACTTCAGGACGAAGCATATATGTAAGAGGCAAAATAGTGCGATCCAAGAACTAACGCTTCTGTGTGATACCCGAATAATGAATTACTGCGGTTTGTGCGTCCTTCTGGAGGTTAGTGGTAGATTAGCGGGACGCTAAGCGGAAACAGCCAGCTGCACAGGCGACGTTCCGGCGCTTTGTGTTCGGGCAGTCAGCTGAGGATGATGTAAGAAGGGTTCTCTCCGTCAACAACGCGCTGTCGGCTTAGAGCTCGTCACCACAGGCTTCCGAACTTTTTGCTGTGCCCTGGCGAAGTATGTGGCGGGTGTAATCGTAGCTACAAATACCAACACAGTTAAGCTCATCGTTCCGAGCTGCAGAATCCAAATGCTTTGATGAAATTTATTTTTTGGCACTTATACACGTCTTGGCGCAACTGAAGAGATACAACTTTAGTTTGTTTGGAAATGACAAACAAATGTTCATAGCTTATTCGAGGTATGTTCCAAAAAATTCTGGGAATTTTTGTTCACTGCAAATAATTTTATTTCTACGTGTACATGAATGAGATGCCCTTCGAAATAGATCCCCACTAGATATTATACACTTACGACAGCGCTTTTTCCAGTGCCTTAAACACTCCCGGAACTCGAGCTTTGTGATAGCCTTCATCTTTCTCTGCGATGCCTTTTTGATCTTGTGTGTACTTGTAAAATAACAGCTCTTTTAAGTTGTTTATGGTGAATATGGAGGCTGAGAATCACTACAGCACTGTTTTTCGCCAAGAATTCACGAACAAGTAACGAAGTGTCAGTGGGGGCATTATCGTGGTGCAAGAGCCACGAATTGTCTCGTCACAGATACGAACTTTTTTTATCTTATTTGATATCTTCATGCAAATGGCGTTGAATTTGTGAGTAGTACTTGTTATTGATCGTTACAGGGTATTAAGTTGTATCTCCTGGAGTGACTAATTTATTGTCCGGTGGTCGTGAGCGATGGGAGTTTCTCTCAATATTCAAGTAACGTATTTTCCAAAATGAAAGAGTAATGCAATCAAGGAGAATGGGTGGGCAAAGTCAAAACTTCAAACCACCGTAAAGAAAAAAGGTCCCTGAAATGTGTTGTGTTCGCAATTCTGCTTACACAGTCCATTCCACAGGGAAGATGACTAATTTTATATTCCCATAACTACTAATGCCATCTGTAAATTGCTGCATGAATTAATTAACCTGGCATTTCGACTATTTTCGGTTTTAAATTTAACAGCGCTGTCATCAGAGACTGCTTGTAATAACCGAAATGTTAATAGAGTGTTCTGTTGTGAAAGGAGTGATGGAGCAGTGTGCGACTATTAAGTATTATTTTAAACTGGGTAAAAGTGCCTCAGACTCTTTTGAAGTGATACAGACTGTTTATGGCAGTGAGCAAATTCGATGTGAAAACATTTGTAAGTGCTGTGCAAGGTTACGTGATGGTAGAGAGAGCATTGAAGATGGCCCACATTCAGGAGTATTATCGACACATTGAGTGGGAAAAAATGTTCAAAAGGTGGCTTACATTCTTCGAAATGACCGTTGCACATCTGCCAGGTTAACTGAGTAGATGAAAAGCTGGGCAAAACTAAGATCTGTTGTCGCTTTGTGTCCCACTCTCACTGACGATCAAAAAGATTGCAGAGTATCACTGCAGAGACCGTAACAGGCGATGGAACATGCTGTTTTCAGTACGAGCCACTTATAAAGCGCCAAATTTAGCGCGACAGTGTACCGGCGCAGAAAAGGAAGATCGTATATGATTTCTGGGCTCAAAAATTTATCGTTGTGTTTGAACACCATCTTTATTCCCCTGGTTTATTTCCGTTCAGCTTCTGGGTATCGACGATGAAATTGGCAATGAAAGGAACGCGTTTCGGCGCGATTTGAGACATCCGGAAGGCTACGACCACAGTACTCCAGGGCATTTTTAAAGGTTTAGTATTAGGAGTGTTTCTAACAATTCTTCCATAGCTTCAGTTCTGTATTGGCTTACAAGGATCCTGTTTTAAATAAAAAGTCAGGTAAATTAAAAAATAAACAACGTATTTTACTGGTTGATTATAATGAAAATGCAGGTAGTCACAGAGATCCCGTGTGGGCTGTAATTATGATGTAGAAGCAAAACTCACTAGATAAGCTGATGCATTAATCCAGAAACGGTTTATAATGAAAAAATAGTACCAATTTTGGCCACCAGGTGCAGATCTGGCTCTGTGAATGCAAGAAAGATGTATAGAAATGTTTCCATGTGTAATTGATTAGGAACGGAACGTGAGCAAAAGTCAAATAAGTGAGAGTAGCGTTGTGTTGATTTTATTATTGATCGTTGCATACACAATTTGTTCAGTATGAGCACCAGAGGTGTCGACGAGATCCGTAAAACGACGTGATCAACAGTTGCACGCTGCTGTTCCGGTGGAAAGTGAGCAACGTGTTCCTGTATACTGGCCTTCAGATCAAGTAGAGGCCGAACGTGTCCCTGGTAACCGCATTGTTTTTGATATCCCCAGAACCAAAAGTCACAAGGATACAGAACAGATGATGTTGCAGGCCACGGATCTGGAAAACCTCTGGATTTAAACACATTCGTGGAAGGTTGCCTTAACCAGATCATTCACTGGACGAGCGACATGAGGTGTCGCCCCATCTTGCATGAAATCAGTGATTTCCACACAGCAGTGATCTTCCAAAGCGTGAATTACTTGCTGTACAAGGAGGTATAGACGTCACGGTACCCCTGACAAACCCTCTGGGTGTAGTTTCTTCAAAGAAGAACAGAACGAGGATAAAGGTGCTTGTGAATCTACACCACACTGTCACATACGGCGAGCGCAGTGGCTCTTTGCTCACAACACGTGATTTTGACAGTACCCCAAATTCGGCAGTTCTGCGTATTCACTGCACCCTGTACCGTAAAATGTGCCTCGTTACTCCATGGAATATTGCCCGACCACATGTTATCAAACCCGATCCACGACAGAAACGAAAGAGCAAATTTAGAACGTTTCTGCGGATCATGAGGTTTCAGTTGCTGCACATCGTCTGCCTCTTGTGTGGGTACCAGTGTTAAACAGACCGCAAAACTTTACCTGCTGTTGACAATGGGCTGCACAATTGTCGCAACACTGCACGAGCACTAGCATTACCCAGGGCACGTGCTGCTCCGCGATAGGACGCATTCCCCTTTCAAGTGCCACACCAAGTTCAACCGTGTTTTCGAATTTCATTATCATCATCAACCATTTAATGGCATCGGGCTTCTGCTCAGACTTTTCAGTCGGCGACACTCTGTCAATGCGATGTTGTAATTGCTGCCGCTCACATAAAAATTTTTGCTAGTAGCACACGATCTCTCTTGTCGACAGCCATACTGTTGACTCATGTTAGCTTATCAAAAGACTGCGTGTCCACCCCCGGTAGCTGAGTAGTCAGCACGACAGATTGTCAATCCCGAGGGCCCGGGTTCGATTCCCGGCTGGGTCGGGGATTTTCTCCGCTCAGGGGCTGGGTGTTGTGTTGTCCTAATCATCATCATTTCATCCCCATCGACGAGCAAGTCGCCGAAGTGGCGTCAAATCGAAAGAATTACACCAGGAGAGCGGTCTACCCGGCGGGAGGCCCTCGTCACACGACATTTATTTAAAAGACAGCATGGATGTCATACGGTCATACTAAGAGTGCACAACGCCAGATTTCCACTTGGTGCCCAAAAATTGGAAGTAATGTTTCTCAGCGCCAATCGGTTCCTCATTAACGCATTGGCATACCTACCAAGTTTCGCTGCCAGACGAAAATTACGGGCCACATTGGACGTCCGTGAGTAGCCGCACTTTAATTATCACTACCAGGTATTTTACACTGAAGAGCCAAAGAAACTGGTACACTTGCCCAATATCGTGTAGGGCCCCCGCGAGCACGCGGAAGTGCCGCAACACGACGTGACATGGCCTCCACTAATGTCAGTTGTACTGCTGAAGGGAACTGATACCATAAATCGTGCAGGTCTGTCCATAAATCCGTAAGAGTATCAGAGGGTGAAGATCTCTTCTGAATAGCTCGTTGCGAGGCATCCCAGACATGCTCAATAATTTTCATGTCTGAGGAGTTTGGTGGCCAGTGGAAATGTTTAAGCCGGCCGGAGTGGCCGAGCGGTTCTAGGCGCTACAGTATGGAATTGTTCAAATGGCTCTATGGGACTTAACGTCTGAGGTCATCAGTCTCCTGGAACTTAGAACTACTTAAACCTAACTAACCTAAGGACATCACATACATCCATGCCCGAGGCAGGATTCGAACGTGCGACCCTAGCGGTCGCGCGGTTCCAGACTGAAGTGCCTAGAACCGCTCGGTCACAGCGGCCGGCTTGAATTTTTCGCGCGCTGACAGTTGTTGATGACCCAGCATTGAAATTTCCGCCGGCCGGGATGGACGAGCGGTTCTACGCGCTACAGTCTGGAACCGGGCGACCGCTACGGTCGCGGTTTCGAGTCCTGCCTCGGGCATGGACGTATGTGATGTCCTTAGGTTAGTTAGGTTTAAGTAGTTCGAAGTTCTAGGGGACTGATGACCTGAGAAGTTAAGTCCCATAGTGCTCAGAGCCATTTGAACCATTTTGAAATCTCCAGCAATCTGCGGTCACGTTGAACGATTCTTTTCGGTCTTCGCTGTCCCATTGTTGCAGGATGTCTTTCCGGTCGCAGCGATATCGGAGATTTGATGTTTTACCGGATTCCGGATATTCACGGTACACTCGCGAAATGGTCTTACGAGAAAATGCCCATTTCAATGCTACCACGGAGATACTGTGTAACATCGTTCGTGTAGCGACTGTAACACCACGTTCAAACTCATTTAAATCTAGATAACTTGCCATTGTAGCAGCAGTACCCGATTAACAACTGCGCGAAACACTTGTTTTCTTATATAGGCGTTGCTGAACGCAGCGCTTTAATGGTTCAAATGGCTCTGAGCATTATGGGACTTAACATCTTTGGTCATCAGTCCCCGAGAACTTAGAACTACTTAAACCTAACTAACCTGAGGACATCACACACATCCATGCCCGAGGCAGGATTCGAACCTGCGACCGTAGCAGTCGCGCGGTTCCGGACTGCGCGCCTAGAACCGCGAGACCACCGCGGCCGGAGCAGCGCTTTATTCTGCCCTTTTACAGATCTCTGTGTTTGAATACGCATGTATATACCAGTATCTACGGCGCTTCATTGTATTTCACATTAGTCACGTTTCATGCGGGACGGACTGTGTATTTTTCTTCCTGAAACAACTCTTTGCTCCCGCCCATCTTGTGTAGTGAATAGCGGCCGCTGAACTTCCTACTGCCAGTCTGCTCTCGCAGACACAGATTCGCCGCCGCGGCTGCAGGCGGGTCTCAGGCGCCGGAGCGCGTCAGCCCTTGAACCGGGCGCATTATCTGCCGCCCGGCGCGCCAAACCGCCCTGTCCTCTCTTACCTCAATGGGCTGACTCAGGCAGGTGACGGGCGGCCCGCCGGGCCATCGCCTCAGGCCGCTGCACTGCGCTGCCATTGACTCCGCCTGTCCGTGCGTTCGAGCGGCTGTCGACCGCGTCCGCAAGCGCCTTGTCCAAGGTTGACGGGCTTGCGAAGGTCGGTGACAGCAACGTTCTGATCGACCGGCGTTTCTCCTCGGCAACCACCATATTTCACAGCTAAAGCTACCGTAGGCTGTCATATGTAAGCGTAGACTACGGTATATTTCCCAGCAGCTTTGGTTATTCAAGGTTGAACTCGCATTACCTGTACGTTACGTGTGTTGCATACCTATCCGGCGTTACCTCATAGCGATCGTTTTCTTTAGGCATGCTGTCAGTGTCGTATTAGATCTACCTAAGAACGGGAAGCGGTGAACTTAGTGAGCATTTACAAATGACCCGGTGACCCACAGAATGTTTTTGTTCTACAAAGTCTGTCTGTTACTAAAAATAAACAGATTTGTAGTGAAATTGAAATTTCCAATGCTTAATTCGGTCTTTATTCGAAAAATTTCGATTTGTAACGTGAAACAGAGCGATGTTGTAGTGAAAATAAAGAAAACATACAGATTTATCATACAGCGCTAGAAAACGCGGTTTCCTCAACAAGAAATTAAATAAAAAACGTGCAAAACAATAATATATCAAATATCGCTTCAATACTCCGTCGAACTTACAAAAAACAAATTTCCGTTATTCATAAACAACTCTCGTATTTATCAATGATAACAGGAAAATCTTGATGAACTCGTGATGAACAACACGCTATTGAGCACAAAATAACAACGATAACTGATATTTTTTTTAAGTTTATGCATGTAAACTGTACTTGAATCAAAAGTAACTGACTAGGTTACACATCCCGAGCGAGGTGGCGCGGTCATTAGCACACTGGACTCGCATTCGGGAGGACGACGGTTCAGACCCACGTGCTGTCATCCAGTTTTAGGATTTGCGTGATTTTCCTAAATTACTCCAAGCAAATGCCGGGATGGTTCCTTCGAAAGGGCACAACCGATTTCCTTCCACGTCCTCGATACAATCGGCGCTTATTCTCTGTCTCTAATGACGATTTCGACGGGACGTTAAACCACATCTTCCTTCCTTCCTTTCGCTTACACAAAAGCGCAGAAGTTACGCGATCAACTAATTTTTTTACTTAGAAACCTCCTATAAGGATATAAAATACACAGCAGACTAACACTGAATGATGTGCAGTTCTAATTATGTGCAAAGCAAACAGAAGTCGTAGGTCACCAGTTTCTCTCTCCTACATTCATTTACGTTTCTTCCCCTACTAATGCTACTAATACTGCTGGTAATCCTACCACTTACTATGTCATTTATGTGGTGTACCAAAAACTACCGAACCGTAGTTCTGGTAGAGCGCAACTGTACCCTGTATTAACACCTTTTTATTGTCCGCCCCCGGTAGTTGAGCGGTCAGCGCGACAGAATGTTAATCCTAAGGGCCCGTGTTCGATTCCCGGCTTGGGTCGGGGACTGGGTGTTGTGTTCTCCTCATCATTATCATTTCATACCCATCGACGCGTAAGTGGCGACGCCGAAGTGGCGTCAAATCGAAAGGCTTGCACCCGGCGAACGGTCTACCCGACGGGAGGCCCTAGTCACACGACATTTACATTTTTACCTTTTTATTAGGTCGCTATGTTGCCTGAGTGTCCAGCACAGATTTTGCGTCAGATTTGAAAGTAATATTCCGTTGAAATAGACATGTGGAATTTTAAGAAACACCTGAGGAGTGGATGATAATTGTGTAGTGTGAGGGTAAGATTCACGAATCCCTAATAGGGGAGGGGATGGGGATGAAAACGGTGTGATAAAAAAGTGTAACGCAGAGCTTCATTTATTTATCCTTAGTCGGTGTTGCTGCACGATGTCTTGCTTAGCTCATTGCGTCATAACCCTTACATGCGAAATGTGGGTAAACTATCAGCTGCAGAAAGTGTCTGCAACAAGTCATTCGATTTGTAGGTGCATTTCTGTAATGTCTGGAACAATTTCTACCAGACTGGCAAACAAGTATCAATTGCAGTCTGAAAATAAATAAATACTGTGACAGTAAGATCCCCGTTTTATGGTGGTAAAATCAAATCAGGTAATAATTTGACAGCTAATTGACTGTTCTCAATGATGCTGTATGTTTACAAAGTGGCTATAGCCAGTCATCGGTACTGTTTGAGTTACACATACTGTAGTTGTTTGTGTAATACTAGAGTGTTAATTTTTTATCCGTTGTCGTGTTCCAGAATTTCAGTAAAATTTTCTAGGTAACTGGTGTACACATGGCTCGATTTACGACATTCTTATTCACTCGCTCTCGTTATCTGTCGGTGCGGTACAAATTTTGAGTTGATTTTAACTTCCTTCGCGATGAGCTAGAGACTTGAAATTTTCAACGTAGCCCAGAACTGAATGGCAATGCAATATCAACTTGCTTTCTTGTGTGGCGTGTGGCGGAGTGGCGGAGGGTACTTGGTTTCCACTCTCGTTTCTCCATGAGCTGGAGGCTCGAAAGCTAAGAATAGGATGACATTGCATTATTAACTCGCTTTCTCTTCTAGCATGTGGCGGAGGGGGCTTTTTGTAAGAACTACCATTTGCCCCTTTTCCTTTGCAGTTATTAGGAAGCCTCCGTGTGAACTCGAATCTCTTTAAATTTTGATCATACAATGAAGACTTTCACGACTGGATGTCATAGTTGCTGGTAAGTCTTCCGGGTTGTGTGACGGTTGCCCAGGAAATTTACAATGACACACTATTAACCACGGCTATAAAAAGAAGCCATCGAAATATATAAAATTGGGGATAATTTTAACAGCAAGAAAAGCAATGAAATTTAGCGAAATCTGAACAATGGCTCCGCAAAATCGGTAGAATTGTTTTTATCCTTGTCAGGTGTCAATCGATAATCAAGTTTTATCTCTGACAATGCTTGTCTCTGCTGATGACGTGTAAACTAGAACACGC
Source organism: Schistocerca gregaria (assembly GCF_023897955.1). Taxonomy (NCBI): domain Eukaryota; kingdom Metazoa; phylum Arthropoda; class Insecta; order Orthoptera; family Acrididae; genus Schistocerca; species Schistocerca gregaria. The sequence goes on along the minus strand of NC_064926.1, from coordinate 307,874,199 downwards.
CCATTTTACAAAATATTTAAGTCGCTTTCCGACGTCAGACTGGTCAGTCACAAAACACATCGGTGCCATGTGCACCTCCGAAGAAATCCAACCCAGCCCTGAACGAAACCACAGGAAGCGAAAAGTTTGTTGGGCCACGGCCATACCACCCGGAAGACTCACCAACTATCTATAGCTTTTACTTTCACGGTCTTCTCTCGAGATGAACGTAGGCTGAAGCAATGTATTACTTGACTCAGATGAAGAGAAACACAAATAAACCTGCAATTTGCCATGTTCCTCTGGCGTAGTCTCATCAGGTGTTTGAAATCGATTGAAGAATGTCACGCACGCAAGACTAAAAAGAAGAAATTAAGTATTGAAATGAAAATAAATGTTTAATGTAACACTTTTTACATCGTACTAAAAAGTATAAAATAATATCAGCCAGACCCATTCAGATTTCTGTTCAAATTCAGATAGTTTTGAAAATCTGTGCTTTTGAGTTTTTAATAGCTATAATAATACATGTAAGATTTATAATGACAAACGTAGGATACATGCTATACTTAACCCATACCCTATATTGGGTTGGTGCATAAGTTTGCAGTGTTTTTCCGTAAGTTTAATAAACAGAACAGTTTCACATAACAGAGACTTCAGCCGTTAATAATATGTCCTCATATTTACAACAGACTACTAGCGCCCTGATAACTTTTCGAATCCGCGACTGTACAAATCACATGGTTTTGAGGTGGAGAACTCTTCGAGCCTTGTTCGTAACGCATTTTCATCCGGAAAGGAAGTTCCTTTCTGTTCGACAGAGAGCGGAAAAGGTGAAAATCTGAGGGCGCAAGATCAAGTGAATAAGGTGGACGCGGAATGACTTCCCAACCCAACTCCTGGGTAGTGTTTTATTGTCAGTCTGGAAGATTGCGCGCCGACCGCTGTGGCCGAGCGGTTCTGGGCGCTCCAGTCTGGAACCGCGCTGCTGCTACGGTCGCAGGTTTGAATCCTGCCTCGGGCATGGATGTGTGTGATGTCCTTAGGTTAGTTAGGTTTAAGTAGTTGTGAGTTATAGGGGACTGATGACCACAGCAGTTGAGTCCCACAGTGCTCAGAGCCATTTGAACCATTTTTCTTTTTTTTTTTCTTTTTTTTTTTGTAAGTCTAGGGGACTGATGACGTCAGAAGTTAAGTCCCATAGTGCGCAGAGCCATTTGAACCATTTGAAGATTGAGCCATTTGAACCATTTGAAGACTGCGGGCGGGCTTTATCGTGGAGTTAGCATCACTTCACGCAGTCTTCTTGGTCGTTGTTCTTGAACTGCATCTGCGAGTCGTCTCAGTTGTTGACAATAACTGTCAGCAGTGATGGTTACACCTCGGGGAGGCAATCCGTAGTAGACCATACCGTCGCTGTTCCACCAGATGCATAACGTTATCTTTTATGGATGCGCGCTATTGTATGGGGAGTTGCTGCTTTGTTTGATCTCAACCATTACTTTCTTTTCCTTATGTTAGCATAAAGAAACAATTTCTCGTCACCAGTAACGATACAGGATAGGAATGGTCGGTGTTGTTCACTAGCCAATTGGTGGCGATCAAGTAGAGACGCACATACGGCCACCCGTTGATTTTTGTGATTTTAGATTAGAGCATGTGGTACCCATACGGTCAATTTTTGGACCTTCCTCACTGCAAGCGAATGTCGCACGATGGTGATTTAATGATCACGGTTCACCAGATTTGCCAGATGTCAAGTAGAGTGAAGTGGATCATTGTAGAGTGATGCGTTGAAGCGATCTTCATCAAACCCCGAAGGTATTCCTGAACGTGGAGAGCCACTTACGTCAAAACAATCCTTCTTAAAACGGAGAAACCATTTTCTTGCCATGCACTATCCAGTTCACACTCCATTTTCTAGCGTCTACAATTCCACTCAATTTCTCTAAATGACTAAACAACAATATGTAAATTCAAATAGCAAAAGTGAACTGCAAATAAATAACGACAATCGATGAATGAACGCATAGCAACCGGTATACCAACACAAAACAAAAACGCTACGAGCTTATGCACCGACCTAATAGTTCACGTCATATTATCTACTGCTGCGCACCTACGTTTTTCGTTATAAATCTTACGAGGAATTTCGTAGCTACTAAAAATGCAGTCATAAATTCTCAAATCTATCTATATGTTATTAGCAATCTATTGGGCTAGGAGAAATTATTTAATACTTTTTAGTCCAATATAAAAACGTGTTACAGTGGAAATTTAGTTTTATGTAAATAATTATTATATAGTAATCAGTCTATCGGTTTGATTGATGCCGTTCCGTCTCACTGTCTACGCTCTGCCAGTATCTGCGACCCTCGAAACCATCTCAACAACGTTGTTTCATTTATTTTCATCTTAATCTCTTTCTTCTATCCCTCCCTTCTACTTTTACTCCTGTTCTGTAGTTAAATATTTCTAGGCACGATACAGTTCTTGGGTATGACGGCCACTGTGACTGAGCGGTTCAAGGCGCTTCAGTCCGGAACGACGCGACTGCTGCGGTCGCGGGTTCGAATCCTGCTTCGGGCATGGATGTGTGTGATGTCCTTAGGTTAGTTAGGTTTACGTAGTTCTAAGTATAGGGGACTGATGACCTCAGATGTTAAGTCCCATAGTGCTTAGAGCCATCTTGGGTATGCAGCCGGATTTCAAATAAAATGACACAAAATTTCGTCGGTAAAACTGCCCGTCATCGGCAGCTGAGGCCGTGCTGGTCCTGATTGTGGGTCTCGTCGAAATGATGCTACAGGAGATAATTACGAAAACTGCTCTCAGGGAAGGTTACATCTATACGAAACTCTGTGAAATTTACGCTCAGCATTCCTGTAAACTACTTACGCACTATTTAACAATGAAATTCGTCAAAACGTCGTGCAATTGAAGTGTTACTTTTATTTTCGCTACCAGTTTCGGCAATTCGTTATGCCATCTTCAGGCTCCATACGAACCCTCTAAAAACTGATAGATTTGGGCATACTGGTGTCAATACCGATCTTTTTTGAGTGTCGCATATGGGGCCTGAAGGTGGCATAATAAACTGCCGAAACTGGTAGCGAAAATAAAATAAAATGAAATAACAACTCATTTGCATGGCTGTTTGGGAATTTCATTGTTAAATATTTGACTAGCCGCTGTCCCATGTCCACAATGAATCACAGAGACTTCCCCAGTAACTAACGGCCTAGCTGCACCCCGAGTGTTCCCCTTATGCCCGCAGTGAGATGCGATGTCGCCCTATCTGTAACGCGTCGACCCCGTCATGCAAATAACAAGCAGCGTAAGAGAAACACGTGCTGCTGGAAGAGAAGCACCGCCAAATATCGACGTAACGTTGTGCGATGTGTCCTCTTACAAAGGAATGTATAGCTGGTCCTAGTTGTTTAAACATTTAAATCATGCTTTTTTTCTGTTATGATATTTAATTTATCTTAATATGAAAAATCTTCATCCACTGTCGGCTTAAATATTTATTTTGGTTGTTGGTACGTAAGTTATTTTGTGATGCATACTCTTTCCTTTTAAACTGTATCTTACTCAATATACATTATTAGAATGCTGATAGATCTTCCACATAGCAATGATGACAAGATATGTAGAATTGTCCAGGAGTACTGTACCTATTTAATTCCCGCACCACTGCGAAGGTAAGTGCCAGGGTGGTCACAAACAGTCAGAAAGGCTTTTGAGTTGCAGACTAGATTGTGGTGAGAAATAATTGCTACAAAAAAAAAAAAAAAAAAAAAAAAATCGATACGTTGCGCCGTTTCCGTGATAATTAGTATTGAAGCTAGCCAGTCAGGCTAATGGGTGCTCAAGTTCAAGTGGCCCGCTAGAGACGTTGTCTCCAAAAGTGTTATTCGTTTGGTTTCTCTAAAACCGAACTAGAGAGCGATATAAAACGGAACCTGGGACATTATTAAGGATCGATCCAGAGCCGAAGCTGAGCAATCTTTGTGCACTATTATCTAACACTAATTGTACCTGGCGGGCCGCCTGAACTTGTGCACTCAATGGCGGGATTGGCTGACTTCAGTGCTAATTAGCTGGGAAACGGCGCAACGTATGAAATTTTTTTCTTAATAAATGTTTCTCAGTACAACCTCTACTGCAACGCTCTTAGAAGCTTTTCAGACTGTTTCGAACCACTCTTTATAATTCTAGTATTTCTATTGCAGTTTATTTTGAGATTATGGCAGTCACTTTTCCTATGTGTTTAGTGAAAGACATGATTCATTTCCGTTTCGCTTATAAATTTCTGAGCGTATTGTGTTGACGTTATGTGAAAACAGTGCAGCCGTACTGCGCAATTGATCGTGAATATGAGATGCTGTACAACTTGCCAAGATACATGCTATCTGATTATCCAAATTTATGCTCTACAGTATTTTCCTATTGAAGTGCATATGTTTGTGGCCATTTAAACCATATCATCATCACTTAAGACTGATTATGCCTTTCAGCGTTCAGTCTGGAGCATAGCCCCCTTATAAAATTCCTCCATGATCCCCTGTTCAGTGCTAACATTGGGGCATCTTCTGATGTTAAGCCTATTACTTCAAAATCATTCTTAACCGAATCCAGGTACCTTCTCCTTGGTCTACCCCGACTCCCCCTACCCTCTACTGCTGAACCATGAGTGTCTTGGGTAACTTGCTTCTCCCATGCGTGTAACTTGACCCCACCATCTAAGCCTGTTCGTCCTGACTGTAACATCTGTAGAGTTCACCCCCATTTTTTCTTTGCTTTCCTCATTGTGGACACCCTCCTGCCATTGTTCCCATCTACTAGTAACTGCAATCACCCCAGCTACTTTCATATCCGTAACCTCATCCTTATCGATAAGGTAATCTGAATCCATCCAGCTTTCGTTCCCATACAACAAAGTTGGTCGAAAGATTGAACGGTGCACAGATAACATAGTCTTTATACCTACTCCTTTCTTTAGAAGAGAGTAGATCGTAGCTGAGCTCTCACTGCATTAGCTTTGCTACACCTCGCTTCCAGTTCTTTCCCTATGTTGCCATCCTGTGAAGATATGCATCCTAAGTACGTGAAACCGTCCACCTGTTCTAACTTTGTTCCTCCTATTTGGCACTCAATCCGTTTATATCTCTTTCCCACTGACATTACTTTCGTTTTGGAGATGCTAATCTTCATACGACAGTCCTTACATTTCTGATCTAGTTCTGAAATATTACTTTGCAAACTTTCAATCGAATCTGCCATCACAACTAAGTCATCCGCATATGCAAGACTGCTTATTTTGTGTTCACATATCTTAATCTCACCCAGCCAGTCTATTGTTTTCAACATATGATCCATAAATAATATGAACAACAGTGGAGACAGGTTGGAGCCTTGTCTTACCCCTGAAACTACTCTCAGCCATGAACTCAATTTACCGTCAACTCTAACTGCTGCCTGACTATCTATGTAAAGACCTTTAATTGAATGCAGAAGTTTGCCTCCTATTCCATAATCTCGTAGAACACTCAATAACTTCCTCCTAGGAGCCCGGTCATATGCCTTTTCTGGATCTATAAAGCATAGAAACAATTCCCTGTTCCACTCGTAACACTTCTCCATTATTTGCCGTAAGCTAAAGATCTGGTCCTGACAACCTCGAAGAGGCCTAAACCCACACTGATTTTCATCTGATTTGCCCTCAACTAATACTCGCACCTTCCTTTCAACAATACCTGAGAAGATTTTACCCACAACGCTGATTAATGAGATGCCTCTGTAGTTGTTACAATTTTTTCTGTTTCCATGTTTAAAGATTGATTTAACCAATTTAAACCATAGAATGCGCATTTTGTTAGACACGAGACTTCAAATGCGCTGACCATCTTGCGTCTTCTGTCTCATGATAGTGTACAAAATTGTTAACCAAATTACTTTGGTATGCAACCACGTACGTTTCAACATTGTTACTTTTCGTTTGTGTTGCTGAAGATCGGCTTGAGGACCGGCACCAGTCCAGCGTAGTGAACTGTAAATAAGTAAATCCTACTAGGCAGCTGATGCCGACATTTTTTTCCTCGTGAAGTTCGCATGAGGTAAATAGGTTAAGAAATCGGAAAATGTAATTAGCGTAGGCGACATTGTGTAAAATAATATTCATAGATATAGCTTTTATTCTCTCACAAGCCTTTGGATGGTGCGACTGCAATGAGAAAATGTGCGTTATTAAAGTGTTATCGTGTCATCAAAACAAATAACAGCGACACCCTAATAGGACGTCCGCTTTTTTGAACAGAAAATGCTAGCCAGATATCCGATAACAGATCCTCATTAGCGACTGCTGAAATCGTGTTACTAGTTGCTGCTTTTGTCTCTCGTTGCCGGGAATCGGACAATGAGAGAAATTAGACCGGCTGAGAGCGGTGCAAATGGAACAGCTACCTCCTATTTCCGTTGTTTTGAAACCGGGCTCTGCTTTCAACGCTTTCCACTTAAAGAGTAAAGTGCCAAGTTCTGGGTCTAGTTTAATGTTCTGAAATTGTAACCGGTTGTGTGCACTGTTCGGGTTATATCTGTAACGGAAATACGTACGACTTCAGTAATGTAGCAATTAAACACCGTCGTATCAGAAGTTAACCATTTTTTATTTCTGTTTCCACGCGTGATACTTTTAAAGGGGCGTTGTTACATTGTACTGTTGATGTTGAGCGAGAAGGGCCACATCCGACGGCTTACCATGTCCGTTATTAAGGTTAATTTGCGAAGCTAGATAAGGATGAAATCAAAAGCAGGCATTTTTCTTTCGGTGATCGTGATCGCAATGGAAAGGTAAAAAATTACGTGGATTTTCTTGACCGTTGTAAACGAAACTAGGCGGGATGAACAGAAGAGAAGAGTCGTGTTACATGTCAATTGTAAACTATATGTGAACACAGAAATTCAAAAGATGTCAACGTAGAAAGGAGTATGAATTCCCCACGTCGAGTACCGAATTTCAGCCTGCGTTGAAAAGTGTTCCAGTGTTCCGGTAGGCTAGTATCGTTGCAGTTTGTGACTCCAGTTATTATTCAACGTGAGGTGAATGGACTATACATTTTTTAAATGCTTGCAGTAAATTTCACTGGAGTGCCGATACCTATATAACGAAGCACAAATTCAAATTACACGAAGAATTGACAGTAATATTGTTCTAGCATATTCAGATGACTTTCATAATTAGTTTATAAACATTACAAAACATTTTAAAAAAGGATTCAAACTAAACAAGACATCGATAATAAATTATATATCGCAGGTTGGAACTTAAACAGTGGCGAATCTGGTGTAGACAGTATTCAATGGAATCTACTATTATCGCTGATAGCACACGCTGTTGACATACCTACCTTACTTCCGAGCAAATGGACTCGCCCGTCCCACGTCACCGGCGTGCGCGCAATCGAGGGAAACAGTCACTTCAGAGCGAACGGTTTAACGTAACGATGTCACTATGTTTTCGAGACAGGAACAACGGAGTTGGATCAAGATTGAATGTGCCAGAGGTGGTGCAGCACGACAGTGTCCTCAAGGTCTTCAAGAGGCGTGCGGGGAACCGGCATTGCCGTACAGAACAGTGGCACTCTTCGAATCATCAGTGATACTTCTTCCAGCCGGGGAGGCATAGTCACCTGCAAGAAACGCCGATAATTCCGGCCTCTTAGGAGACGTGGAAGGAAGCGAAATGTAGTGTGAGGAGAGCTATGCGAGAGGCGTTCAATGAATTCGAAAGTAAAGTTCTATGTACTGACTTGGCAGAAAATCCTAAGAAATTTTGGTCTTATGTCAAAGCGGTAGGTGGATCAAAACAAAATGTCCAGATACTCTGTGACCAAAATGGTACTGAACCAGAGGATGACAGACTAAAGGCTGAAATACTAAATGTCTTCTTCCAAAGCTGTTTCACAGAGGAAGACTGCACTGTAGTTCCTTCTCTAGATTGTAGCACAGATGACAAAATGGTAGATATCGAAATAGACGACAGAGGGATAGAGAAACAATTACAGTTCGATTTTACACAGAGTACGCGAAGGAACTTGCCCCCCCCCCCCCCCCCCCTTCTTGCAGCGGTGTACCGTAGGTCTCTAGAAGAGCGTAGCGTTCCAAAGGATTGGAAAATGGCACAGGTCATCCCCGTTTTCAAGAAGGGACGTCGAACAGATGTGCAGAACTATAGACCTATATCTCTAACGTCTATCAGTTGTAAAATTTTGGAACACGTATTATGTTCGAGTATAATGACTTTTCTGGAGTCTAGAAATCTACTCTGTAGGAATCAACATGGGTTTCGAAAAAGACGATCGTTTGAAACCCAGCTCGCCCTATTCGTCCACGAGGCTAAGAGGGCCATAGACACGGGTTCACAGGTAGACGCCGTGTTTCTTGACTTCTGCAAGGCATTCGATTCAGTTCCCCACAGTCGTTTAATGAATAAAGTAAGAGCATATGGACTACCAGACCAATTGTGTGATTGGATTGAGGAGTTCCTAGATAACAGAACGCAGCATGTCATTCTCAATGGAGAGAAGTCTTCCGAAGTAAGAGTGATTTCAGGTGTGCCGCAGGGGAGTGTCATAGGACCGTTGCTATTCACAATATACATAAATGACCTGGTGGATGACATCGGAAGTTCACTGAGGCTTTTTGCAGATGATGCTGTGGTGTATCGAGAGGTTGTAACAATGGAAAATTGTACTGAAATGCAGGAGGATCTGCAGCGAATTGACGCATGGTGCAGGGAATGGCAATTGAATCTCAATGTAGACAAGTGTAATGTGCTGCGAATACATAGAAGGATAGATCCCTTATCATTTAGCTACAAAATAGCAGGTCCACAACTGGAAGCAATTAATTCTGTGAATTATCTGGGAGGACGCATTAGGAGTGATGTAAAATGGAATGATCATATAAAGTTGATCATCGGTAAAGCAGATGCCGGACTGAGATTCATTGGAAGAATCCTAAGGAAATGCAATCCGAAAACAAAGGAAGTAAGTTACAGTACGCTTGTTTGCCCACTGCTTGAATACTGCTCAGCAGTGTGGGATCCGTACCAGATAGGGTTGATAGAAGAGATAGAGAAGATCCAACGGAGAGCAGCGCGCTTCGTTACAGGATCATTTAGTAATCGCGAAAGCGTTACGGAGATGATAGATAAACTCCAGTGGAAGACTCTGCAGGAGAGACGCTCAGTAGCTCGGTACGGGCTTTTGTTGAGGTTTCGAGAACATACCTCCACCGAAGAGTCAAGCAGTATATTGCTCTCTCCTACGTATATCTCGCGAAGAGACCATGAGGATAAAATCAGAGAGATTAGTGCCCACACAGAAGCATACCGGCAATCCTTCTTTCCACGAACAAAGCGAGACTGGAATAGAAGGGAGAACCGATAGAGGTACTCAGGGTACTCTCCGCGACACACCGTCAGGTGGCTTGCGGAGTATGGATGTAGATGTAGATGTAGAAGGCTGATCCCAAAATACGGTCGCCAATTATCCCGCCCCCCACATTCCGGCTGCACAGACGCTGATGATTCGGTGTCACCATACCGTGGGGGTTCTGCATACTATCCCACAGATGACTGTTACGAAAGTTGAAGATACCACTCCGCACGAAGGTGACCTCACCTGTGAATAGGATGGATGACACAGATCCCGGGATCGTGGTTGCATGGTGAAGAAACCTGTGTCAAAACTGCTCCCGATGTGGAAAGTCTGTAGGTCTTGCACATGCTGTAAGTAATAAGGGTAGTAACTACTGTCAAGGAGAATGTTCCACACGGTCCTCTGGCTTACCCTGTACTGGAGGGCCAACTGCCTGGAACTGACACGGCGGTCGCCTTCCACAGTGTTAATCACATTTTTCTCCAAGTTGGATGCCCAAACATTTCGGGTGTCTCCATCATTTCCTGCTTCCTGAAACGATCGTGTCCCAGACAAACGGAAAAACGCTGTTTCAGACATTGAATACTGTGGTTGTTGTCGGCGGGGATAGGTCTCCTGATGCAACCTTGCTGCCCTCCGCCCGTTGCTATTTGCCTTGCCGATAAGCTCTCGATTCGAATACGGAACCATTGTGTTCAACGCTGTATCACATCCACTAAGAGGTGAGTTAGTGAGAAGTAAATTGGATGCAACATTACCAATCATTGTGGCAAGAGGCGGCGCTAGAGCATGACGTATGGGGAATAGTACCACCTTGTACGAGGAAGCCATACATACTGTAACCGTGGCTATATGGTGCAGCACGTATTAGACCGCAGTCTCTGTCTCTGTAACAAAGTATGCTTGAATAAATGGTCTCTAGGATACTAGACCTTTTTTGTTCCGTATCCTCTCATCGTTCGACCCCTGAGTTTGTAAACTGTGGAAAACATCACCCAGCAGATATAGGTTTTTGGTGATTTCCCTAAATTGCTCCAGCCAGGTGCGGAAATATTTCCTTTGAAAGGGCACGGCCGATATTCTTCCCTTCATCCCTAATGACTTCTGTGTCGATGGGACTTCCAAACTCTAATCTTTCTTCTTCCTGTTTTAAAAAGGAAGTTGCACGTTATTATGGCATGCCAGGTAACTTACTAAATGCTGCACTAAATTTCAAAGTGACGCAGACTAATTACACTGTTTTTCAACAGAGTTTCTAAGTCTCTGAAAAACAGGTTGGAACGTTTTATCAATTGTCCTACTTCTCGATGATAGAAATCCTTTGCTACAGTCACTCATTGGCGACACCATCTCGTAAATGACAGCGTCATTAAAAAACAACCGTAAGTTGCAGTCCACCCTGCCTGTCAGATCACTCAGGTATATAGATTACAAGAGCGGTCCTATCACAATACACTTGGGCACTCCTAAAGACGCTCTTGTTTCTGATGAACACTCGCCATCGAGGACAGCGTACTTCTGTTGTTCAAGAAGTCTTCGAGCGACTGATGTATCTGGGAACCTAATCCGTATGCTCGGCCCTTCGTCAGCAGTCTGCAGTGGAGCACCGTGTCAAACACTTTCCGGAAATCTAAGAATATACACGGACGGAAAAAAATTGAAACACCAAGAAATAGCTGTGCGACGTAAACGAAAGTTGGTAGGCGTGTTTCTACATTTGAAAGATGATGACTATTCAGATTTAGCGCCACTCGCAAGGGAGTGGCGCTAGCATCAAATCATGTCTAAATCCAATGGTCAAATGTGTGTGAAATTTTATGGCACTTAACTGCTAAGGTCACAAGTCCCTAAGCTTACACACTACTTAACCTAAATTCTCCTAAGGACAAATACACACACACACACACACACACACACACACACACACACACCCATGCCCGAGGGAGTACTCGAACCTCCGCCGGGATCAGCCGCACAGTCCATGAGTGCAGTGCCTCAGACCGCTCGGCTAATACCGCGCGGCCAAATCATGTCTCCATTAAATAAACGTTGTAATGGTCGTGAGCTTTAATTACGTTTGAGTATGGACCTGATGAGTTGCCTTTAAGACGACAAAAACGCCATTATCGACACCTCACTGAGTTTGAACAAGGTCATGTAGCAGGGCTACTTAGCTCTTTACGAGCATACAGTTTTGTTCTGCCAGTTACAGGACTATCTCACACTAATGTAACGTTATAGTTTTTTATATATGGCACTAGAGTACATACTTGTGAAGAGTATATTTCTTATCAGTTGATAGCTACTACTCCCAGTCGACAAAACTGAGCTGAGGGCCATGTTAACAACCAAAAGTTATTGTTGCTGCCGTATCTTCGTCTTTTTCCTCACACACACACACACACACACACACACACACACACACACACACACACACAGAGGAGGGGGGGCGGGAGGGGAGGAGGCTATATTTTCATTTACAGCCACTATCATTCAGTTTCAAATTTTCTGTGACAATTACTGGATTTAAGTATAATAAGATAACACGTGTTTGTCGTCATCTGTGAATCGTCGCATAGTGTAACGGCTGCCTGAACAGAAATATCACAATACGAGCGGCTGTGCGCTTTGGATTACAATTGTTGATAAGGGACAAAGAACATTAAATATTTTCGCATTAATTTCTAATGTATGTCGAAAGTGATTCTAATGGGCGCATATCGGGCACTTATGCCTTATCATTAGCGTGTGAAAGCGATATAATGCGTGAAACTCACAGTAAAAAAAAAGAAAGGTAGTGCAGATAACCTGGACTCAACAAATACTTACGACATGCGGCTTCCTTGTTCCTCGTGCCAACAGTTCGACCGTTCTCAAAGTCGGAAAGAGGGAGATAAGTCTCAGGAATACGCTCAGTTACAACTTGCTAGGAAATTTGAATTCGAAAGTACTTCGTATTCATGTGTATTCTTTATTTATTCCAGCGTTTGCTGCCAACACAACGGCACACCGTTAGCGTTCTGCAGGCAGAAGTGCTGAAATGGAATGCTCCTGCATCCCATTTCTCCTGTTCATACAGAAATGTGATAGGAGCTTTTACTGTTCACGACATCCGTAAACGATTTCGTAGATTAGATCAGCAGCGGAGTGAGACTTTTGGCAGACGACGCTCTTCTACACAGAGAGGCGCCGCCATCGGGGAATGTTTCTGTGTACTGAAGGAGGACAAGCAAATTATCAGCGTTCCGTGTCATGTTTCACAGCTGACTCACAAGATAAATATGGACTGTTTCACCCCATTATACACGAGGGCCAGGCACAGTAGTCAGATGCTTACGCGTTACTGCCTGCATCGACTTTAAAAGAAGTGTAATTGTTGACAAAGCTGACGCTTAGTACAGCGGATCGGTAGGAACACAGCAAGTCACCGAGGTTACTCTGTCAGATGCGCCAACAGTTCGACTAACACACACTCACCAAGCCTTCTTGTTATTGGCTGGATCGCATTGCCTGCTCCATTTACACGGTTCTGACGACGGTTTTTCGGAAGGTTTCACTCGGTTGCGAGGCAGATACTAGAAATGTAAATCCCCTTCTGTCCCATTACCAGCTCGCCTGGTTTTTGGCACAGAACATGGGGCTGTGCAGTGCGTCCCGCCTCTAACATCCTGCCCAATCGTTCGCGATCATCATCATAATCATCATCATCATCATCTTCTTCTTCTTCTTCTTCTTCTTCTTCACTTTCAGGGATTAGCTGTCTGCCTTTTCGGTCTTCTAAGGTTATTGTTGAACCCATCCCATTTTATGCCTGCGAGGGTTTCTGCGTTCTCTCGGATTGTACCTTCATAATTGTTTCTTCAGTTTTACTTGTTGCGTTCTGCTCACGTGCTCCTTCAGCTTCTATGTTTCTCTACTGTGTTGTTTACAGTTCAACATTTAGTTTTTGTATAACTTGATCATTCTAAATCTGGTCTTGGCGTGTGGAGTATTTCACGGTTCTTAAGAATCTCATTTCAACTGCCTGTGTTTGGCTCTTATCCCTCCAGTGACAGGATCGTTACTGTGCACATCACACAGCCTAAGACAAAAAATGACATACCACGGAGGAATTATCCGAATGGGACGGATATCGAAAGATGTGATGTACATATGCAGACAAACAAATGAATCCAATTTCAGAAAAAAAGGATGATTTAGTCAAGAGAAAGAGCTTCACAAATTGATCCCAGTCAGTAACGCGTTGGTCATCCTCTAGTCCCTATTCAGAATGGCATTGAATGATAGAGTTGTTGGATGTCCTCCTGAAGGATATTGTGTGAGATTCTGTCCAAGTGGCTCGTTACACCGTCAAAATCGAGAGCTTGTTTGACGGCCCTGCCTTTAATGCTAAAAAAAAACGTTCTCAATTGGGGAGAGATCCGGAGACCTTGGTGGCCAAGGTAGGGTTTGGCAAGCGCGAAGGCAAGCGGTAGAAGCTCACGCTGTGGCCGAGCGGGAATTAGCTTGCTGAAATGTTAGTCTAGGATCACTTGCAATGAAGGAAAACAAAACGGGGTGTAGAATACCGTCGACGTACGGCTCTGCTGTAGGGGTGTCGCAGATGGCAACCAAAGAGGTTCTGCTATGAAAAGAAATGGCACCCCAGACTGGAGTAGAATTGTCTTCAGTGATGGAGTCGCGCTACGAACTGATATCCAGTGCCCAGCGAAGACGTGTCTGAAGATGCCCCAGACAGCGATGGGATGCTAACCTGACTGTTGCCTGCCATACGGTCCGACAGTCCAGAGTAATAGTCTGGGGTGCCATTTATTTTCAAGGTAGGAGCTCTTTGCTTGTCATGCAAAGCACCCTTACAGCACAGCGATTTATCGACCATGCTCTACACCCGTTTTGTTGCCCTTCATGACAAGCCATCCTGTTATGGCATTTCATCAAGATAACACCCGCCCCCACACGGCGAGAATTTCTACTACTCGTCTTCGTGCTTGTCAAACCCTACTTTGTCCAGCAAGATCGCCGGACCTCTCCCCAGTTGAGGACGTATAGAGCATTGTGGGCAGAGCCCTCCAAACATCTCGGGATTTTGACAATCGAACGCACCAGTTGGACGCAATTTTTCGAGATGTCCTCGAGGAGGACATCCAGCAACTCTGTCAATCAGTGCCTAGCCGAATAACTGCCCGAATAATGGACCATCACGTTGTTGACTGGCTCAGATTATGAATCACTAGCTGGCCGATGTGGCCGTGCGGTTCTAGGAGCTTCAGTCTGGAACCGCGTGACCGCTACGGTCACAGGTTCGAATCCAGCCTCGGGCATGGATATGTGTGATGTCCTTAGGTTAGCTAGGTTGAAGTAGTTTTAAGTTCTAGAGGACTAGTGACCATAGATGTTAAGTTCCTTAGTGCTCAGAGCCATTAGAACCATTTTTTTGTGAATCTCTTTCTTTTTCTCGAATTTTAACCATTTGTTTGTCTGTGCAAGTGCATCACGTCAACCGATTTCCATCCCAATTGGATATTTCCTTTGTGGTGCGTCTTTTTTTAAGTATATATAAATTATTTAGTGGATAACGTAGGAAGCTCTTTGAGGTTGTTCGCGGTTGATGCGGAAGGTGCAAATGTCAGAAGACTGTAGCGGACTGCAGGAGGACCTGCAGAGGATTGATTAGTGGTGAGAGGACTGGCAGTTGACCCAGATTATAAATAAATGTGAACTATTGCGCATGAAAAGTGTAAGAAAATCATTTGTGTACTATTGCTGACAATTTGTTGGAAACAGTAAGTACCATAAAATATTGAGAAATAAATATCCGCACCGACCTTAAGTGGAATGACCATGTAAAACAAGTAGCACCGAAAGCAGATGCCACACTGAATTTCATACGAAGAATCTCAAGGAAATGTAATTCACCGACGAACAAAACACTTGTTCGACCGAATCTTGAATATTTTTCACCGATGTGCGACCCTTACCAGGTTGTATTAGGAGAAAAGGTAGACAACACTCAACGAAGAGCGGCACGTTTTGCCTCGACATTGTTTACTCTGCGCGAGAACATTGCGTTAAATGCTCAATAAGCTCCAGTGGCAGACGATACTAGAGGTTTACGATTGAAATACGGAGAGAGGACTTTCCGGGAAGAGTCGGACAATACATTAATTTCTCCTACGTATTTCTCGCGAAATGATCACAACGAGAAAATTCGAGAAAATAGGGCTAGTTCGGAGATCTATCGAGTCATTCCTCCTATAACACACCATCAGCTGGCTTGCGGAGTATGGAAATAGATGAAGGCCTAGATGTAAATATAGTTTGTGCGAACCGATGTTTCACTCTCGTACAGCAGAGATGTCATAGCCACAGTTTTATAAAACCTTATTTTTGTTTCCTTTCTAATTATATTCTTTAAGACTGTATGAAGAGCTCCAGTTCTTCTCTGATTTGAAACTGATGGAGCTTACTTTTTACATGCCTAGTTTGCCGGTAGCATATTTGGATTTATAAATAAACAATAATGTTTCTGTTATTGAGAACAATTTTTATATAGTTGTGTCAGCTCCTTTAAGTGCCGTTACCTTCGTTTTACTAATTGAGATCCATTCCATCCTTCGCGGAAGGGGGAGGGGGGGGGAGGGCACAACGCTGACACATGGAGGAATTTTTGTCAATCATCGCCGAACGAGGGCAAACTGCCTTCTACCGTAACCTTGTGCATTGTTCGTTCCCGTGTTCTTGCCAAACAAAAATGACAGGAAAAGGAGGGGGAGAGATGAAGCAAGGGGGTAGAGAGAGAGAGAGAGAGAGAGAGAGAGAGAGAGAGAGAGAGAGAGAGAGAGAGAGAGAGAGAGAGAGGGGGGGTTGGGGGGGGGGGGGGATCGTCACAAATTGGTCAGAGCAATTGCGTTTCAAGCAAACTGTTAGCGAAGATCTGAATGAGAGATAGCGTGCAGACTGTGCGAATCATTAGCAGCTCCAAGCCTTTCTAACTGATGCCATTTTGACCACTTGCGTGTCATATGTGGAAAGTGTAAATATTTTACTGCAGCTGACTGTGGTGAATACATGTGGAGCGTACTGTCACGTTTTAGTTATTGAGAATGACGATGATGATAGATGGGATAAGGTGAAACTACGTCTTGCTACTGTCTGATCACGACCAGAAACATCTCATGTCTTGAAACTAAGACAGCCTGCGGGGACATTGAGAGGAAATGTTACGGTTTAACGTCCCGTCTTCGACAGGCTCATTAGAGAAGCAGGGAGATTTAGAACACAACTCACCGCATCGGCGCGTGGTCTGACGAGAAGGAACATTAGAATGTTACCTCCTTTCCGCTTGCCGGCGATGGAAATTCCTTGTCCCTCCAGGAATAGAACTAACTGCCAGATGGTCGAGCTTTGCAGCATTAGCGTGCGCTAGCGACGTTGGCCACGATGGGGATACGTTGCTTTTGAAAGATGCTAATTGGCGGAAGCTCAGATTATCTCGCGAAAATATGTTCAGGTAACTTAAACCCGCTTTGCAGTGAAAAAGTCTTGAGATATTCTGAGACTCCCCGCTGACCGTTTCTGTGAGTATTCTGAATTACAGCTCGCGCGAAGTCTTGTAAGACGGAATTTCCCCTGCCTTCAGACGTGAATGCAACGAGTGATAAGATTTGTTTAAAACATAGAGGTACCCGCTGCTACATACTGCAGTGAATACCATAGATGAAATTGCTGATGAAGAGCCAGTGTATATTTTATCAAACGACTAGGGAAACAAGCTCGTGTTCTTGTGTCCTCTCTGCAGTAGCGTTTTGCAATTTAATTCTATTCACCAAGATGAACAGCCTCATAGATGTGGTTGACAACTTTTTAACAATTTCGTCGATCCAGAAAGGGAGAAGAGATAGTCCCTCATTTCAAAGGCGATTAATTTCTTGCTCTTCTGCTATCAAGGCTAGCTATTTCTCTACATTGAATTCTACTTACTATCCTCTGATTTCGTTAGTCATTCTACCAGCTACATACTGACGAGAATCTTTCCCAGTCTGGACCTTTATTCCAGTAAACTTTATTTCACTGACATTAGCTGACATCATCTTATGTTCGGTCGAAGTAACGCAGTTATAAAAGTATCCGAGTACTGCTGAAAAAGAAAGAAGCATGAAACATTCGCATATCGTGCAGTGATAATTAGTACTATCTCTGATGCACCGTTAGATAATAATTGTTAAACGAGTGTCAGCGACAGGACTGAAGTTAGGGGTAGGCAGTTAGTGCAATATCAATACCTGTTTGTGTAACATCGCTGAACTAAGGCTACCCCTTGACTTAGTGTAGTCATTCTTTGGCCCGTTGTCGCACTGCTGTTAGTACGAGTATATAATGTTTCCGTGTAAGTTTGTGCACAACTGTCGGAAGTGCTAAAACTGGTACGCCACCTGCCGACATCCCAAGAACGGGACGGAGCGTATGCAGCGATCGGCGTCTGCCTCCCCGGTATTAGTTTCTCGCTACGCCAGACGTAGCCACGTACACAAGACACACAGGCACGAGGGCTATTAGGAAAGTAAGGTCCGATCGGTCGCGAAATGGAAACTAAAGTGAAAATAAAAAATGTCGTATCGTTGTACCAACTTTCCTATGCCCTCGCCATAGAAGGCAGCCGTCTGCGCCTTCCACATATTCTCTACGCTGCTCTGCAGTTCATTGTCTGTGTCAAAATGTTGTCTTCACAGCTAGCGGTTGATGTGAGCAGAGACAGAAATCTAAGAGCAGCTACGTCCAGACTATATAGTGGGCGATCAAAGACTTCCCATCAAAAACGATGCAGCAGCGTCTTCGTTTCCATTGCAGTGTGCTGCCGACAGTGTTCATGAAGAAGGAAATGCATGGCAGCTACGTTACGTGGGCTGAATAAAATTAGCCGAAATCTTAGAGCTGGCACCCATACTTTGCGAGAGACACTTTTTTCTGGGCGTCTTTACGTGCTCCGAATAGAAAAGAGCGACGTGATGCGATCGACAGGCATACTAGAGACACTGCCCAACGCATTTGTCCAAAGCTTCATCGGATTTTTCATTGTGGTTTCCATTTAGCGCCCCATCTGTGCTTACTTTCTGAATAGCCCTGGTACACACCTACATAAATACATACACAAATGCAGATGAATGTGCATTCGTACATACGTACATAACAGTGATGCCGGACTGAAGCTCCTAGAACCGCTCTGGCACAGCGGCCGGCTTCTTTCGTCGTCTACCTTGAAGCAGGATAGCTCTAGTTACGTTTTCCTGTAGCTAACTAATTTACATACATACATACGTATGTGCATGCATTTGTACGTACATTATTTCATTCATAACACAACACTTTAATTTTTGCGTGGGATAGTGGACAACATTCTCCCAGAAATAAATTAAAATCGTTTTAATCCCCCAGACTGGCCATGGTTTCCAGGAGGTTTCCCTTTGTCATCGGGCGAATGCCGGAACTGGAAATAACCGTCCAAACATTTCCCGTTAGGATTCCCTCTGTACCACTAGCAGTCTACTAGGATATTTGTGTGAAAAGAACGAAATTCTAAAGCAGCCCACCCTGCTCTGGCGAGCGAAAAAAAAGGGCGAGAAAAATCTTGACTGTGTCTACATTACGCTGCAAATTAGTGTCAGTACCTATGGAATATAATTTCAATCAAAAGAGAAAGTAAATGGTTTAGTGAAGACTTGTGTCGAGTTCATATGGATGGAACAAAATTAGTTTACAAGCAGGTTGTCGACTAGGTAGAGTTACCCTGTATTTCTCAGTTGAAAACAAAAGTGCAGTACTTCAATATAACGATGGGGTAAAGCGAAACAAAGAGGATCTTAAATTCTTGTATTGTGTTTCTCAGCTTCGGGGCACACATAGTATCATGATTAGATTCTACGTCTTGAGAAGTCATCATTAGAATTTTTGTTAGAATGACGCTGATAGTAAAATACTGGGAAACTAAGTGACAAATCAAACCCATATCTATAAATAACTACACCTCTTGCCATCAGTTTCATACCAACTTGTCAACTGAACAATGTGAACATATTTGCGCTCTGATAGTAACTGCTTTACGGAACTAGATGTAGAGCTATCCAGTTTCAAGTGTACTTCAGCGAAAGACGTTACCTGCCTGCTGCCATCACTTTTGCCAGCTTTCAACTGCGAAGTGCAAACGGCTGCAACCGAAGCAACGATCTATAAGCAGCGAAAACAATGAAGTGTTGCCGTAGAGACGTCCGCAAAATCGCGGTACTTCATTGGTTGAGGAAGCATCCACAACACGCCCACTGCAACTGTAAGGGATCAACAGAACATCAGCTGATGCTGACTTTCTACGAAATGGAAACCAGACTCCATACTATTACTTTATAAGATTTGACCTGGTCAAATTTGTGGAGTTGGCGATCTTGATTTCAATATAAACTGCAATTGTCTTGCTCGAACATTTGTACAGTAATAAAATTCATCATCATCATCTGTTAACGCAATTCAATAAAAGGCTATTTGTTTCTGTGTCATGTTAGTTTCGCTTCTCTTTATTTTTGAATCGTCCTAAGTAGTCTTTATTACATGTTTAGTGTATGTTTTTAATAAATGTGTTAAATAATGTTTACATGTGTTAGTAATGGTTCAAATGGCTCTGAGCACTATGTGACTTGTTAAACCTAACTAATCTAAGGACATCACACACATCCATGCCCGAGGCAGGATTCGAACCTACGACCGTAGCGGTCACGCGGTTCCAGACTGAAGTGCCTAGAACCGCAACGGCCACACCGGCCGGTACATGTGTTACTATATTGCAATTTTTCGTTAATCTCTTATTGTTAGGTAAGAGACAACTTGTTGGAGTACAAGTTTCGTCAAGTTAAGTTACTGTTCGATTCAACTTACAATTTTTTGTGATCTTATTATCATGTATGTGTCGTATTGGAGTAGTAACTCATTATAGCAGGTGTCCGATTTTTGTAGTATGTGAGTACATTCGACTTAAATACTTCAAGTGATATTTAATTTAATTTTTTTATGTGTGTGTGTTGTGTTTGTATATTGTTTCTAATGTAGCGAAGTGTCGTTTTGGGTTTCTGAGCTGTTATTGACATTAAATTGATCACTTATTACACGCTCGTTAGCTGCAAAGTTTCTTCATATGTGAAAATAGTTCTGCAACGGCAAGGCTTTTCTGTTGCATTTGTTCGTTCTAATAACTTGTGAATCCGGTTCCAGCCTAGACTGAGCATAAAAAAGAAAATAATGTATGACCAAATGGATGTAAGAAATAACTTACTGATCATGTTAGCAATTAAAACAATAACGAACTGAGGAGTAGGACATAAAAAATTTCTTAATTTCCCGGACACTGTCACTTCCATTAAAAAATCCAGTAAAAAAGAAACTGATATTTGCATTTCCCTCGACTGAGATTGGCATGCACCATCACAATCAATAACAAACACTCCTGCAGTACAAAGAAACGAATATCAAATTGCAGGAGACGCCACAACGCAGACAAAAGACGACCGCAAAACGTTTAGCGACAGTTGGCAACACTGTAAACTACAGAGAGCCACAATCAACACACGTTCAAGAAAAACACTCAATGAAAGTGAAATGTTTAAGTGTAATATGTTCGCAAACGCCGAAAACCCGACATCTTGGTGTACGCAGGACAACGGGTTACAATTCCGGAGCGACACATGTATGATAAGATTTCAAGAAAATTATAAACAGAACCAGGAATTAATTTAACCTTAGGAAACCTGCACCCCCAAACAGTTTTCTGACCTCACAATATGAGTGTGAAGACAAACTGTAATATTGTAATACATATATCTGTAAGCATTACATAACACATTTAGTGTTTACACACAACAAACATTAATTACACAGGCCAACGAAATTTAAAAACAAAAACTTTTTTTTACTTTGGTAGCTGATCTTTATACATTTTTTTGAGCTGAATACAAATCTAGCCATAGGTTTTTTGTATCATCCATAGTTTTCGAGCAATATCCTTGTTATTATATAGCATAAAAATCCTCTACTATATGGTAAACGGGGAAATTAATGAAATGCTTTGTTACAACATAAGCATGGTTCATATTTACAGTTAGCTTCTTAAAACAATGATATGTGTTTATAGAGGTTTCACTTGTCAGCTGGAATTGGTTTTTATTTCCTTTCTCCTTTTTCTTTGAAGCTCCTTGTATAGCTTTTCCTACGATTAGGGCTCTAGGTTTTATGTATTACTATGTAATTCATCTACATCTGGTCCATCTAAATCACACTGTACATAAGAAAATACTTCTGTT
Organism: Schistocerca gregaria; assembly: GCF_023897955.1. NCBI lineage: Eukaryota > Metazoa > Arthropoda > Insecta > Orthoptera > Acrididae > Schistocerca > Schistocerca gregaria. Next base: position 307,852,436 of record NC_064926.1, on the reverse strand, counting down.
GGAATAGAATTTAAATCATCTGGTGGTTCAGGAACTGGCAAAGCTACACCATGCCCTACTGGTCGGATGGCGGACGGAAGGTTAGGGTAGCTTACCACTAGTAATATCAACACTGCAAAAGTTGCAATGATCGGAATGATTTCTTGGCTCCCTCCATATTATAGGAACAGGAAATCAAAAGCTTTTTCCACCTTTTTGAACCATTTTCTCAGATCTTCAACAGACACACATAACATATCACCAAGTTTAGATCGAAAGTATGATAGATAAACCTTTTTCATGACGTCTGTAATGTTTCTTTGGTGTTTTTTAATCAGAAATTCACCACAAATATAACAAAAACTGTCAGTAGAGTTTTTACAACCACGATTAGACATTGTACTGAGAACATGTACAGGAAACGAGAAAATGAGATTAGGTTGACAGTAAACAAAACACCATCTGTTAACACAAAAATAGAATCGACCTTTTTTTTGCCAGCAAATATTTTTCAGCAGTGCTACCAACGTCATATACATTCACTAACCCCATTTTTAAATTATTTTAACCGTATAAAAGCTGTTAAATTCTTTAAAAATCTCTTAATTTAATAAATTTTACTGTAGAATGTGTAGAAATGGTGAATACTACAGTTTTTTTATGTATCATATTTGGTTTTCCCACCCTAAAAAACATAAGAATAAGATATTTTCAAGCAAAAAAGTTTTTCCGTCGTTGGCATGTGTCATAGGCCACTAGGGATATTCGTAAACAAAAGGAAGCGAAACGCGTATAGCATAAAAACAAACAGCCATTCATTTAGTTGAAATTCTTGGATGGAGCAATATGTAAAATAAGGAAAAGGCAACCACTCACATATAACGGACCGATACATGGGGCAATGAGATATGTAGCAGGGAACAGCATTCACGTGTGCGCGCGTTTGGGTGGTTGTGTGTGAGAATGTGTGTAGGAAAAAAAGCTGGCGCTCCAAATATTGTGAGAATGCTGTTCCCTGTTACGTGCCTCTCTGTTTCACTCATCGGTCCGCTGTAGATGAGTGGCTGCCTTTCCTATATTTTAATGACATTTATTTAGTTGCATAGACGTACCCCATCCCTAAGAATATAGTAATTAATAATAACACTAATAATAGTAGTACAGAGGCAACTAAGGAAAGATTAGAAATTTAAAAATAACAATGTTACTGTTTGTGTGGCCCGAGGCTGAAAAATACAGTAATGGAATTTCGTTGCTCGACACTCACTGCGTTGCCCTAGGTAGTGTGCCCACTTTATGTAGGAAATAAAATTACGTTCTTTGTGTCACATGTTATTTTGCCTTTAGTTGCTGTTTCATTGCGGTGCAGAGTGTCATTATTATAGTTCTTGGTGGTGCCCTCTGTAGTAGCTGCGAGGCCAAATTGCGCCACGTTTTCTCACGTTGGAACTGCAGCCACTGTGTGCAACGCGCCGCCAGCATCAACGTAACAGGGGTTCCACGAACGCTCAACATCCGGCTCTTTGCCGCTCGTTACATCACGGCCTGCAGTCTGGCTCTCACAGAAACGTCCGTGCCTGCCGTAGCACGGCAGTTTAACAACGTGGGAGACGCTTACTTCGTGTCATAGACAAAATTGTCAGGTTGTCTTCCCCAAACCAAATGCATTTATCGGAAGAGCCTGATGAGTTACCTAATCGAGTTTGGAACACCTAAGAAAGTGGCCTCAGTGTAGTTACAGTTTGTCTTACTGATTCCAGAGGTATATCATAATCGCCAGGGCTGAGACAGAAAAAAGTGGAGAAAAGTTTTGCATAAGAATTTCGAAGTAATGGAGATAGAAGGTCAGAAAATCACACATCTCGCATATGCTAGCGACATGGCACTGTTGCCCAGATGTAAGGAAGAACTGATGCAGATAAGCAACGTCGCATCGGAAATGCGACAGGGAATAAGATTGGTCACCCGGTGAACGAATCGAAGAGACAAACTGCAGCCACTGCTTGTGGGGACATGATCCTACAGAAGGATTCATAATTTCAGATATCTGGGCGTGATTTTTACAGAGGACGTATCGTGTAGGGCAGAGATGTAAACGAGGATCCAAGCCAGAAACCGATTGTGCTTGAGTCTCGGTTAGGTTTTTTTTGGACGATTGTATGGTTGCGAAACATTAAATTTCTGGAAACATATCTTAAATAATGATGAATTCTTCTCGGGTGTTCAGCCCAGCGGTGATGTCGCCTTGTCGCAATGTTTCGATGAGTTTCGTACCCAGATGATGGCTACGAAACTCATCGAACTGTAGCGACAAGGCGACGTCACCATTCGGCCGATAACTCAAGAAGATTTCGTCACTAGAATACGCCAAAAAAGCCTGCAATCACATATGTCGTAAGTAATCTTCTCGTTGTCGATTGCAGTGCCTTAAAAGGAGATTTATAGCCCAGTACAAGATGAGATCACTGGGGAGTGGAGGTTTCTATAACAGGCCAAATATTGTAGGCCTGATGAGAACCAAACTGCTAGTATGGGCAAATGTCGCTCAGATGGCAAACATCGATGGCCTTTAAATCCGTGGAGTCTAGTCCCCGCCGAAGAAGACCACTAAGTACATTAAATAAAAGGAGTAGGGATAGAATGTATGGGGACTTGAACTACAGATCGACAAAGAGGAGGAAAAACAGGACGTAGAACACAGTAGAAGAAGAGCCAGCTGTTGCCGCGCGAGGTCGTCTGTACCTGATCGCGTAAAGCAAAGGTAAAGGGAAGGTAGGAATCAAAGTCGGGATTCCAGAATCAATTTTCTCTACGCAGCGGAGATGCGCTGAATTGAAAATTCTTTGCCGATTAAAACCGTGTCTTGGACATACTCTGCTGCGGGCAAATGCTCTACCGACGGAGCTGATCGGTCATGACTCACGATCCGCCTTCACAGCTTAACTTCCGCCAGCAACACTCTTCCACTTGGCAAACTGGCAGAACTTCTAACCTAACGGTACAGTATGTCTTACACCTCATACTTTGTCTTTATGATCAAGATTTCCTTCCTTGTCCATCGAAACAATCCTGTCAGCTCTCATCATATTAATTTAATGAGCAGTGGGAAAGTGAGACATGGACTAAGGCTCAAACAAGTACATGAATCGGAGTAATATCGCATTCTGGCTGCGTAGCAGCTATTTTTCGGTGACCTGCAGATTCTAAAGGTTGCGCAGCTGGATTTTCGCGATATGTGAAAGTGCCATGTTGTATCTTTTATTTAATTAGCAGCAGGTGAATGAAATAATTTTTTTAGAAGCAACCTGTAGAGGGTGACCCCATGAAATCTGCCTGATTTCCAAATGCAATTAAAAATTACTACGAGACATACAATGACGGAAAAAGAATCGCAACACCAAAAAATAATTAATGTAAAGTATTGAAATTTCGGGGATACATTTGTCATTGTTCACATTGGAAATGTGAAATGCTGATACGTTAATAGCCTATGCAACAGCCAGATTGTTGAGTGCAGGCTTGTAAACGTGCATGGATTGTGTTATACAGGTGCCGGATGTGAGTTTGTGGGATGGAGTTCCAGGCCTGTTGCTCTTCGTCGCTCAATACTGGGATGTTTAAAGTATGGTTACGGATGACGTCGGTGTTGCAGTCCGATGATGTCCCATACGTGCTCTATCGGACACAGATCTAGTGATCGAACAGGCCAAGGCAACAAGTCGACACTATGTAGAGCGCATTGGGTTAAAACAGCGGTATGTGGGCGAGCGTTATCCTGTTCGAATACACCCCCTGGAATGCTGTTTATGAATGGCAGCGCAACAGGTCGAATCACCAGACTGAGGTACACATTTGCAGTCAGGGTTCGTGGGATAACTAAGAGATTGCTTCTGCTGTCATAAGAAATCACAACCCAGACCATAACTGCAGTTGTGGGTCCAGAGTATATAGCAAGGAGGCAGGTTGGTTGAGGGCCCTCAACTGGCCACCTTCTAACGAAGACACAGCCATCACTGGCACCGAGGAAGGACGAGTTTTCATCAGAAAACGCAGCAGACCTCTACTCTGCTCTACAATCAGCTCTCGCTTGACATCACTGAAGTCACAAATGGCAGTGGTTTGGGGTCTGTGGAACGCGTGCTACAGGGCATCTGGCCTGTGATGTGCGTGAAGTAACCGATTTGTAATAGTTCGTTATGTCACTGTGGCGCCAACTGATGCTCAAACTGCTGTTGCAAATGGAGTACGATGCGCTAAAGCCGTAAGTGGAACACGATGGACTTCCCTCTCGATAGTGACACGTGGCCGTTCGGAGTCCGGTTACAGTTTCGTGACCACTGCTGCCAACAATCATGTACGGTGGCTACATTCCTGCTAAGTATTTCTGCAATATCACAGAATGAACATCCACTTTTCGTAGCGATATTACTCGACCTCGATCAAACTGAGTGAGGCGTTGATAATGGCACCTTCGTGGCCTTTAAGACATTGTTGACTAACATCAACTCACCACTTCCAATCTCATGACCGTTACGGCGTGTATTTGAAGCAAACCTGCTTTGCATCCTGATGGTGGCACTACTATCGCCACTCTTATGCGACTGGCGTGAAATTTGAATAGACATTAAGTTTCAGATGTGGAAACACGCCTACCAACTTTCGTTTATCTCCCACAACTTCTCCTTGGCGCTGCGATGTTTTCGTCATTGGAGAAACTTGCTGTTTGCGCCTTCATATAATTAACTCATCAAGTTTTGTACAAAAAAGTGCTACACAGCTACATGGGCGTCTTTGGTAACCTGTAAAATGTTTAGACGATACTCTGTATCAGTTCACGTGCGCATAAGTACGTCTGTCGTGTCGGGTACTATTGCATCCATACATCATCAAGGTCACTTACAGGCGAGGCATGGAGAATATCTTTCGCGTAATGCCACAGGAAGAAATCCAGAAGGGTTGTGTAGGGAGACGGCGGTAGCCTATTGGTTGGTCCACCAAGTCCTATCGACTGCTGTGGAAATGTTCTGTTCTGGAAGTGACGAACGTGTAAATTCCAGAGCGGAGGTGCAGCAATCTGCTGGAAGATCACAGAAGATAAGGCATTACAAAGAAGGGACGCTCGTTTTGTATTATTGCGAAATAGGGGAGATAGTGTCACAGACATGATACGTGAATTGGAGCGGTAATCATTAAAACAAAGACGTTTTTCGTTGCGACGGGATCTTCTCGTGAAATTTCAATCACCAGTTTTCTCCTCAGACTGCGAAAAAATTCTGTTGGCACCCACCTACATAGGGAGAAATGATCATCACGATAAAATAAGAGATATCAGGGCTCGCACAGAAAAATTTAAGTGCTCGTTTTTCCCGCGTGCCATTCGAGAGTGGAACGGTGGAGAGACAGCATGAAGGTGGTTCATTGAACCCTCTACCAGGCATTTTATTGTGAATAGCAGAGTAATCATGTAGATGTAGATGTAGACATTTGTCTTAAGGGAAGGAAATTAAGGGTCCGGAAATTTCTCAAGCATTTCCAGATAAACAGTTACTGTTTCCTCGATAAAGAAAAATGGTCGAACTTGCTGTCTTTCATCAGCTCATACATCGCTTTTACCTTCTCGCTGTCTTGACATCTTCCGGAAAACTGTGGGGGCTTTCCGAACCCCAGACGCGAATGTTGTGCCGTTTAATGTTTGCACGTGTTTGGAAATGTTTCTTCGTGGGAGAGAACGACATTTCCTATATGGTTAGGGTTTTGCTCCATCCGGTCCATCATCTCACGTAGCAAATTCGTGGCGAAGCTGGAAGTCGTTTAGCTTGCAAGCATTAAGAATTTGAACTTCATAAGCAAACAAGCGGAATCGTTTATGAACCACTTCGCGAACTGTTTAGCGAGGGATGTTAAACTCTCGTTATGCTTTGCGCACTGACTTTGATCGGCTTATTTGTAAAGTCTCTTTGATCCCTTTTGCCATTTCCTCAAATGTAAATTTTCTGCCAAAACACGATTGTTTACATTCCAAGTGGTCAGAACTTTGTAACAGTGTAGAATTCACTCGAATTTTACGTAAAACGTTCTGCTATTCTAATCTAAAGAGTTCGCACAAAATAAATTATGAGGAATATAATTTTATGTAACAGAGCAACATTTCATATCTCTATTAGCATAGATATTACGTTATCCAGCGTGGTTTCAGTGAATAATCTGAAGTGAATGAGGTTCACAACATTACTGGGCTGAGCTAGAAAATTTATTCAGTGAATCGTTCTTACGTTTATGGCCAGCAGGGAGTCCACACCTGTGCTAATGTAGCACATTAAGAGGGGAGTGACTGGTAGCTGCTGTATTGTATAAAATTGAAGTTCAGTGAAATAGTAAATTCCCAAAGCAGGGCAAGACCGTGATGCAGGTATCCTACACCTATCCCTACGATCCATAAACTGCCAATAATAAAGCATAATGACATCGATGAAATAAAATTATTAATAGACTGACCACTAATATACCTTGACGAAATAATTATATTCTCCAAGAATCATTGCAGCTTTCCCGGTCTCTCTCTGTCAATCGCGATTTAATTTTTGTCCACATAAAGACGTAATTTTTACCTATGAATCAGTTTCTTTAATTGCGATTACAACACTGATCGTTATTACAAGAAAGTACAAGCAACCGTTCTCATCGAAGCATAGAACAAGAGAGAGCTCATCCGTTCTCTCTTGACGAAATCATAAGGCCATGAAATAATGTCACAATCCAGAGAGCGCTAGCTCTTTCGCTGCCGTAGTCCGTGCATATAAATAAATCTTTTGTGTGCTGTTTGCTCTTGGCGTAACATTAATAAACGGTAATCAAATTTGCAATACAATAAGAGATAGTACAAAAAAGGATACTAGAATAGCAAGACTTAATCGTCTTAATGTCTTGGGCTCTCTCTCTTGAAGTGTAGGTATTTCTGCTAATTATTAGTAATTACGAGAGTCAGTCAAAAAGTAATGCCTCCTATATTTTTTTCTACGTTTAATTGTCAGGAAATTTAAATGCAATTACATAGGTTGAAAACCGCAACATTGAGGATCATTTTGTCATTTTTCAATGTAATCTCCGCCCATCTCTACAGTTTTGGTCCATCTTTGAACAAGGGCATGTATCCCAGCACGGTAAAAATCACAGCTCTCCTTCCTAAGCCATTGACGCACGGATGTTTTGACGGCCTCCTCATCTTCAAAATGAATCCCACGATGAGCTTCTTTTAGTGGCCCGAACAGATGGAAGTCTGATGGTGCCAGGTCAGGGCTGTATGGGGGATGAGGCAAAACTTCCCATCCAATTTTGACAATCTCGTCAGAGGTGTGACGACTGGTGTGTGGTCTTGCATTGTCATGCAAAAGAAGAACATCTGCCATTGATTTTGTTGGGCGAACTCGCTGAAGACGTGCTTTAAGTTTTTTGAGGGTTGTGACGTATTGAACAGAATTTATTGTGCATCCCTGCTCCAAAAAATCAACCAGAATCACACCCTCTGTATCCCAGAAAACTGTTGCCATAATTTTCCCTGCCGATCGCACAGTTTTGAATTTTTTCTTCCTCGGCGAGCTTGTGTGACGCCACTACATTGACTGCCTCTTTGATTCGGGTTCAAAAAAATGCACCCATGTTTCGTCCCCGGTCACAATTTTTTTCAGAAACTCATCTCCCTCCAAACGGAAGCGCTGCAAGTGTTGGGAGGCTATTGTTTTCCTTGCCTCTTTATTCTGATCGGTTAACATTCTTGGAACCTACCGTGCACAAACTTTTGAGTACCCCAATTGTTTAATAATCGTGATCACACTGCCTTTACTAAGAGAAATAATGCGACACACTTCATCTGCAGTCACCCGACGGTCACCACGAATGATGTCATCAACTTGCTGAATGTTGTGTGGAGTCACTGCACTCACCGGCCTGCCGCTCCGCTTTTCGTCAGTCAACGGTGTTTGCCCTTCAGCTTCCTTACAACAACGAACCCATCGTCTAACAGTGCTGACATTCACTGTCACAACACCATACACCTTCTTCAGTCTTTCATGAATGCGTATGGGCGTTTCACCTTCTGCATTCAAGAATTCAATCACACAACGCTATCTCAAACGAACATCGATGTCGGCCATCTTACAAACTTCTGCTGTGCTGCCACCTGTTGACACAGAAAGTTACTACTGCAGTGGATTGCAGAAGAAGGTTTGAGGAATGGCGCCAAATTCCAATTTTTCACTTAACTTAATTTTTTAAGTAGAAAAAAAATGGGAGGCATTACTTTTTGACCGACCCTCGTATTATCACCCGAGGAAAAACGAAAGGAATCGTTTGGAAAAAAAGCTACAGGAAACTTTTCAGTTGTATTACAGAATGCTGCAAACCGTAAAATCTGTTTCTCATACTTTCTTAATTGAATTTGGAAATCAGGGAGGCTTTATATGGAAATTCAGTATTTTCCGTATAATGATTTTTATACTTATTTATTAAAGAAGATAGAAAAGGGAAAGAAATAATATTTATTTTTATACTGTAGGACACTCACTCAAAAAAAATCGGAAACTGGATACCTTTTTTAAAATGATTAAGGGACTTCACAGTGAGAGTAAGACTGTGTGCCGGAACGGGACTCGAACATAGGACCATGTCTTTTGCAGGCATTGTTTTCGCCTATTCAGCTACCAGATATCACTCACGATCTGCCCACACAGCTTTTAGGAACAAACCCCTAGTTTGTGGCTAAGGCATTACTCCATTGTAATTTCTATTCCAGGCTTTGCAGGCCAGAAAGTTGTGCTGGAGAGCTTCTGGAAAGTTAGGAACATTCTAGCAGAGTCGACGCATACATTCCACGACTGACTGAAAGGTTTAATCATAGTAGTGAGATGCATTAGCGACGAATGCGTAATGCTTAAATCATGAAGATGTCTACTTCAGATTTCGTGATGAAAAACTTAATTTAAAAATTACATGTTGCCGAGCGAGGAAAAAAGGAAGGTAGGATAAAGTTTGACTTCCCTTCACGTCATCATCATTGGATACTGAGCTTGTCAGTTGGGCAAGGGCAGGAGTTGGGCAAGGGCAGGAGTGGATATTGCTGTTCGCCTGCCAGCATTATAGGGGATGTAGTATCGGGGCTGGCAGTCTAACGGTAAGGCGCATGCGTAGAATCCGAGATATCGCGGGATCGAACACTGGCCGGAGCACCGAAATTTTCTGGCTTTAATCTAGCCTTCACCTCTCAACGATCTGAGGAGTCCACAAGAACGACATGTAGTTCGGATTTTACGTTGAAAATGTTGGTCCGCTTGTTGCGATTGGATAACCGTCGTAGGCCAGGGACACGCAATTGACTGAAGTGGCGTCCAGTTGATAAACTTGCACCCGGTCATTGAGCCATATGCAACTACTGTTATTATTATTATTATTATTATTATTTCTATAGTCAATGCAACGAGCGATGAGCCCTGTTAAATCGCCGTCTGCTCATCTCTATTTAGTTCTATAATTTTTATCTTAAATCACTTCAAACGTGTTCTCAGAAACACCCTCCGAGAAGGGCGCGACCCACACCGTTTGTCTTTATTACTCAACGAAGTGCTCAGTTCAGTTTCATGTCGACAGGTTGTGAAATTCTAAACATTATTTCCATGAAACAAAAGTGCTGTTTGTATTCACCCGCTACCATGTAATCAGAGGACTGCGAGTTGTATGGCAAGAAATAATAACGGAAACAGTACACAGCGAGAGACTACGCCAAAAACGGTTTTTAAGTTTGCGTTTGTTACTTACGTTAGTGTAACTTCGTTTTAGGATGCTTCGGCGTTACAAAAGTCATTTTTTAAGGTTTAATATACGGAAAATAATGAAGTCCAAAGTTTATCGGGACGTCTGTGCATGATATTTATTGATTCTATGCAATAATTACCACAGCAATTTAAGCAAAATAGAGCCATAAGTATTTTTATATACCGGGTGATCAAAAAGTCAGTATAAGTTTGAAAACTTAATAAACCACGGAATAATGTAGATAGAGAGGTAAACATTGACACACATTCTTGAAATGACATGGGGTTTTATTAGAACAAAAAAAAAAAGGTCTTGCTAGACGCGTTGTTTGGTGATGATCGTGTGCTCAGCCGCCACTTTCGTCATGCTTGGCCTCCCAGGTCCCCAGACCTCAGTCCGTGCGATTATTGGCTCTGGGGTTACCTGAAGTCGCAAGTGTATCGTGATCGACCGACATCTCTAGGGATGCTGAAAGACAACATCCGACGCCAATGCCTCGCCATAACTCCGGACATGCTTTACAGTGCTGTTCACAACATTATTCCTCGACCACAGCTATCGTTAAGGAATGATGGTGGACATATTGAGCATTTCCTGTAAAGAACATCATCTTTCCTTTGTCTTACTTTGTTATGCTAATTATTGCTATTCTGATCAGATTAAGCGCCATCTGTCGGACATTTTTTGAACGTTTGTATTTTTTTGGTTCTAATAAAATCCCATGTCATTACAAGCAAGTGTGTCAATTTGTACCTTTCTATCTACATTATTCTGTGGTTTATTCAGTTTTCAAATTTATACTGACTTTTTGATCACCCGGTACACAGTGCGACTACCTTTCTGTGTAACCCTTTTGTGTGGCTCATGCGAAAGAAACCGTTACGGAAATGCAAGATAGAATAAGGAATTGTGCGCGGAAGGATGTCGACATACAGCGATGTTGCCTTGACGAAGCCTCATCGCGAGGGTGATACGTGACGGCATCGTGATGGCGGCATACTTCAGTGATTGCTCGCACTCTGACGAACCCGTCGTGACGTGGTCGACTGGGCACTCCCAGTCAGGTTCCCGGTAATTACGGTGCTTACTCACATCTCAGTGTCGTCGACGCCTGCGACTTCAGGGTTTTTGGAGGTCTATCGCAAGAGAGAAATGTCCAAGATCGTCACTGTTTCATACTGGAATCATATCCGATCTGGGGCTTCACAGTGGATGAAAGCTCCTTGTTCGCCTCAAAAATGTCATCGGAATGCATCACCGATGAAATCGTAAATATCTGTTGCTACTAAGAAGTTCAGTGCATTACACAGGGTGTTTCAAATAGAATATACGTATTACAAAGTATTAATTTATGCATATTATCGATCGCTGCGTCGCGACTCGGCTATTGGAGAAAGGTAAAAAATCTAGTTTATATTAATAGCCAATAGATGTCCGTTGTCTTCTGTTTTGCATGATAACCGTCATATATTTAAAATGGCTACTCCGCAGCAGAAATAATTTTGTGTTCTCGAGTTTACGAAGTGCATTTCCGTGATTGCAGTGCAAAGACGTTTCAGGATGAGGTACCAGATTGATTCTCCGAATTGGTGGAACATTCGCACATGGTATCCACAGTTTCTATATCCAGGACGTGTATGTAAAGGAAAGAATGCTAGAAATGTAGGTTTGCCTTTCCTTAATCTTTCTTCTAAGTTACGTCTTAAGGTCAGTATTGCCTCACGTGTTCCAACATTTCTACGGACTCCAAACTGATCTTCCCCGAGGTCGACTTCTATCAGTTTTTCCATTCGTCTGTAAATAATTCGCGTTATTGAAATTAAATAACTTTGAAATCCGGGGGGTGGGGGTTCAATTTGAAATAATTTAGAACAGTTGCTGTACCATCCGGCCAGAATGGAATGGAATAAATTTTATATTCTTAACACGTTCTCTTTTCAATAAATATATACAAGAGCACCACAACCTAGCAGCGAACGATGCGAAATACATGCAAGACGAAACAATTTATGGCACACCGCCCTTCTTAAGGTACGTTTACAAGGGCCTTAGAAATTGCATATTGGTGACAGGATAGCTTGGTAATGCTGCCCGGCTGCATTCCTAACCACGCGAATTGCAGCCACATGTTCGGCAAAATTACTGGTCATTGTCGACTGACAACGCTTGTGGCTGTAGATTTCCGGGATAGAAGTGTGAAGAGGGGATTCCGAAGACGAAGGAACCACTTCGCTCCATTCGCTTCAGAAATGTTCCAGAGATTCGACAGGCAGCAGACCGCTCCATTCGCACCATCAACAGAACAGGCTCTGCTAACGGTATACTACGCCTTCCACATCGCTGGCAACGGGTTCTACACAACGCTGGTGACTACTTTGAAGGACAGTAACAGGTGCAAACATGTAACTCTTTTGTATCGGTTGTGGGTAAATAGTTGCCACTGTTTAAGTTCCAACCCTCGTATATTACTTTGGATTTCCATAGCCCTGGCCATAGAGGCGTTTATCACATTTATGAAATACATGGTAATTTATTTTGTCCACTTCTATATTACTGTAGAAAACAAACATTCCGAATACCTCTGCATACGTGCCAACTTTCGAGTGAAGCGAAGTAACATTGTTTCACTGCTAGGATTACGTGAATTTGCGCTGAAGGACAGGGGTGGATACGATCCGGCCATATGAAATATTCTCCACCTTTGGTGGACAACACCGAGAACACTTCAGCCAACCCCCGTAAATTACAAAAGCTGGAGAAAAGTGTGGAAACACCGCGAGAGATGCATGGGTGAACTGAAGTGCCGATGCTAGCCAAGCCCGCAGATTGTATTTCACTACGATCGGCACTTATGCAGGGTCCTCAGTATGTTGCAAGTATCTGTTGTGGTTAGAACAGTGTTCTATGTAGTTGTGAGTGTATTATGTGGGACCGAACTAAATTCGAACTGGGGAAAATTGTTGGTGTTCGTATAATGGGTACTTCCGTAACCAAACGAGCCGAAGTGCTTCGTGTTTCAAGAGGCACCATAAAGAAGATTTATTCCGCGTATGAGGAAGGTGGAAAAACATCATCCGATAAGTTACAACGCGGATGATAGTGTATGTTGAGTAATCGTTGAAGACGATTGCGACCGAAAATAAGAGGACAACTGCAAAGGTCACTGCAGAATGTCGCTGTCGTGAACTCTGTGAATATGAAAAGAGCACTAAGGGAGCTCCAGGAGCACGAAGTAGCAGGACGAGCTGGAATTCCAAAACCACTCACCAGTGCGTGATGAAAATGCACGAAACAGGAAAGTGCGGTGCCGAAGCCATAAAACCTGGACTGTGGAGCAATGAAGGAAACCCATTTGGTACGGATGAGTCTTGTTTCACACTGTTTACATCTTCTGGCCGAGTTTAGGTCCCAAAACACGGCGGGTGTTTAGGCGATGATCTGGACACCCATATGGTGGTATTGCGTGGGTTCCGTGGCTACTCTGCAAGGGCTCAGTACTGCCAACGATCAAGTCGATCATTTTGGTTGATCAGGTCCTTCCCACGGTACAATGTATGTTCCTCAATGGTTCAATTGGCTCTGAGCACAATGGGACTTAACTTCTGAGGTCATCAGTCCCCTAGAACTTAGAGCTACTTAAACCTAACTAACCTAAGGACATCACACACATCCATGCCCGAGGCAGGATTCGAACCTGCGGCCGTAGTGGCCGCGAGGTTCCAGACTGAAGCGCCCAGAACCGCTCGACCACAACGGCCTGCTGGTCCTCAATGGTGCTGATGTTTTGCAAGTCAACAGAGCCTGTGCTCACAGAGCTAGCATCGTCCAGAACTGGTCTTGTGAGCACGAGGATGAACTGTCGCGTCCCCACTGGCAACCACGGTCACCAGATTTCCGTGTATTGAGCCTTTGTCGTTTCCTTTTCAGAGAAATGTGTGCGATGTCTGTCTCTACCTCCATCACAGTTGCGTGAACTTTCCACTATTTTGCAGGAAGTATGTTATAAGGTGCCCTTAGAAACCCTGCAGAGCCTGTATTTATCCATTGTGAGACAACTGGAAGCTCTTTTGAGTATCAACGGTTTCCCTACACCGTATTAGGCACGGTAACGTGTTGTTTTTGTAGTGTTTCCATTTTATGTCCAGCCACTGTACGTGCAGCATCCTTCTGTACTGTCGAAATTTCCGGCCTATACCGTTGTACTGCCGTATATTGCGGCCACGTTCCAGCTATGTAAACGGCGACATTGCTGTGGCACTACATTGACGTAAAATATGGCCCTCGGAAACGCACCTGTATACAAGCTCTTTCCCGCTTCGGCTGGGCGTCCTGCCCCGCCCACCAGCCTTCTTGGGATGGGAATGTTGATCAGCGGCCAGCGGACCAAAGTCGTTCCCACGGAGCGCGCCCTCCGTGGAGCAGCCCGGCCGGCGGTGCCGGACGTGGGAACGAGGGCCGCCATTCACACGGGCGTCTCGCCGCTGGGCAGCGGCGCTCTGCTCTCATTTGCACAGCGCTCCGCCAGTGGACCGAGCGGAAAGCCTGTCTGCAACACTGATTTATCGCCAGACTCCCCGCTACCGCACAAAACTGCACTGCTGTTGAATGGATGTTCGATACCGTACGAGAGTAACGAATATGCCACGAGACTCGAAGTACCGTTTCTTTACTGCCTGTTTTCTTCCCAACACGCGCCATGCTCGGGCCGACAAGGTAGCTGAGCTAGCGGTTTTCGTATTCCTCCAAATCATTACTATCAGCGAAGTAAGTCTTTACTGACACGGAGTGCCGAGTACATTTTGTCAGTGGATATGTTTCCTCGCCCGCACACAGTTCGTGGCCTGCTCCAGCTGAGTTGGCGGTGTTCTTCAGTCTCCAATTCCTCAAGTGGACACTAAGACCAAGGGTCCTTTTGAAAGATAAATCCCCCGTATTATCGTTCTTTCCTCGGCATTTCTCATAATTGGCACAAAACCGGCCCACGATATCTATTTTCTTTCGTCTAATTATGAGTTACAACAATAAGTACAATAATTATTATTATAAATAGAGAGCGTTCTTCGAGCATATCAGAGATAAGTATTTTTCTTTAAAATTATCCTACTTTTGTATTATACAAAGCTGGTGAAAGTTAACGTTTACAACTAGTTGTTAAGTATCCATAACTGCTTGTGCATTTATTCGAGCTGAGAAAATATGTATATGTCACAACAGTCTTTTTCACCAATTTAGCTTCGATCTGTTTTTAATTCATTTGAAGTGTTTTAATATCTGGAAGATCGCGACGTTCAAATGACGATAGCCGGCCGCTGTGACCGAGCGGTTCTAGGCGCTTCAGTCCGGAACAGCGCTGCTGCTACGGTCGCAGGTTCGAATCCTGCCTCGGGCATGGATGTGTGTGATGTCCTTAGGTTAGTCAGTTCTAAGTCTAGGGGACGGTTGACCTCAGATGTTAAGTCCCATAGTGCTTAGAGCCATTTGAAATGACGATAGAACGCTAGGCAGCATGTAAATGTCCATTTCAAAACTTTTATATTCAGACTGACCATTCAAAAAAAACAAATAAACAAGAGTAAAAATGCATACGGTTTAAAATCCGGACATTTTCTGACATTTTCACGTTTAGTGTGACGTGTCTGCTTGAATTTGTGCAGAAAATAGATCCAATCTTGGTTGTAACATTGAAACAGCAACTTGCGAATCCCCTTCCAGCAACAGTCGAGACTGATCCTTCTCCTGTTTTAAGGCCATTATGGAAAATGTTGACATACACAAGTAAGTTGTTACGAACGGCATTAAAACATCAAATGTCCTTTTTGGAAAATTCGCTTGTTAATTTCTAGTCTCCACCCAAAAATCTTCAAGAAACTTGATTTAAATTCATTTGGAAGTCTTATATCAATTGTGAGTTTTATTGTCTACTGCTGTTTTGCTGTTGACAAGCGCTCTGTGATGATCTTGTCGAACGGATTGTGGTTCTAGTCATATTCAGACGAAAGTTCTGGAAATTTATCCTCCAATTTTTGTCGAAAGTTTTCTAGGATTACTCCTGGAGTTCTGCTCATTTTACCTGGAATTAAGTCACTCTTCCTTTACGAAATCGTTCAGACACGGAAACATCTCACAGTTATCCTTCTCCGTCTGAGTTTTCCCAAGTCCTCATTTTCTCGCTTAGGATGATGATATTACTATTTCGGCCTCGATGTGATACATTAAAATCAAGCAGTTTCACAGAAACGTCGGTCACATAGCACAGTATTAGAAGCCATTATCATCCAGAAACCGAGCGCTGAGTGTAGGACTGTTATTCAGTTGGAAAATAAGTAGTACTTCCTTCAGCTCGACAACTCAATCATACCACGAGAGAACCAACGTACTTCCGAGTGTAGTAGATGTGAATCATGAGTAGAACCCGTCTGCTCGCCCAGAATGGAAAACAGCGAACTATTTAAAGCTCGTGCTTTCACCAAAAAAGAAAAAAAACTGACTGCATCGTTCAGCACTTTATTCACTTTCGGTTGTACTATTTCAGAAGCCAGTGTCTCCATGTGTATCATGTAGTGTAAGAAATTTACAGAAGGAGAAACGGTACACACTCTTGTCATAAACTCCTTTTTAGTTCGAGTAAATTCTGGCACCCCAACGGTACAAAAACGGACACAGTTTGCCCGTGACAGACTGTGGTTTGCAAAAAAGGAATTCACAAGAAAAAAAAGTATTTGCCGTAGTCCTCTCCTCCAGTGCTTTACAAATTAGAAAGTTCTCGTGCATTTCATTTTCAAAAGACAAGCGGACGAAAACAAGAAGCTGTAAAAGATCAACGATATCACTATTGTCATTAAGTTGTAGGGCGAATTTTGGGCTATCATGAAAAGTGGAAGCAACTGATTTTACCTGTCGGTGCCTATTCCATCAGTACGACGAACCGCCGCATTACATGAGAGTGGAACGACTTCAGACTTTCGGCAGCCTTTCTCCGTGTATTATTTCGCAGTTTTTGACGGCTTCGGGAAGAAGTAATTTCTCACCAATAATGAGCGGTGATTTGGATTTGCAATTAATAGGATATCACGTAGGGCTTTGTCAGGAACTGATACCTGTTGTTCGAGCAGTCAGACATTTCATTTTAGTTGTGCTAATGACGCTTAATAAGTTGGACGTGTTTACTTGCATGAGATGGAGATCTTGTTAGAGATTTCTCATTAGTTTTATAGGCTACACGTAGAACTGACGTTGCTAATAAGAACAGAGAAAGATGCGAATGAAGAATGCACTTTATTAAATTTGAATTTTATCCCTACTAGAAGTAGACACCTTCGAAGCAGGGGAGACACTCGGTGAACCTCAGTTCCTTGGAATCCCTTGTCACCACTGCGAGTCAGCCACTTATACAAAGGGATGGAGGAACTACATTATTTTTAATGCGGTTATCTTCCAGGGAACACCCAATAGAATTCAACTCCTAGCTATGTCACTACCTTTGAACAGACTCCGCAAGTGTTAGCGCATTGGCCACGAAAGACAGGGTTATGGGCTCGAATTGCGATCCCATACACGGTGTTACCTCGTCCTATTTATTACCAGAAGTAACACTGTGCTTACGGCAAAAGAATTAATTCTCAAACTTTTACATTCTCCTTGTAAATTTATCAAAGA
The DNA here is from genome assembly GCF_023897955.1 of Schistocerca gregaria. Lineage (NCBI taxonomy): Eukaryota > Metazoa > Arthropoda > Insecta > Orthoptera > Acrididae > Schistocerca > Schistocerca gregaria. The sequence goes on along the minus strand of NC_064926.1, from coordinate 307,834,997 downwards.
TAGTATATAGCGCACAAAAGTACTGATTTGTTATCTACTAAGACTTCAGGCATAGTTACGGTAAAGTTACCCATCTGGCGACTTACGGACGAATGAACATTAATTATCAACAATTGTTAATTCGACTGTTAGGCATTCAGATTTTTTTTAACTGTTATAAAACATGCATGCTGCACAGCATTTGAAAGGCTTTCAGTTTTCCGCCATTATTGCTCAGGTACAACGACTAAGCGACGTTCGTTCAACCGATGTATAGATTCAGTTCATTAAACTCTTCTGCCACGAATATTCTAGGACCCGTGGCTGTGTACTGAATACAAGCAGAGAAAAAAATGCGTCTAGTCACTTTTTAAAATATTTATTATGCGGCAAACAAAGTTAATAGTTTATTTCCGAAGCGTGACGCTGGCTGCTGGTTCTGTAACAGAAAAACACATAGAAAAACTTGAGTGATAGTTGGCGATTAGTGCCGAAAAACGAATTCTTTTAATTACTGCGGCGGTATCGGCGGTACTGGAAATAATATCCATTAGATATTTATGGGAGTAAACAAATAATTCAAAAAACGACTGGTGCGGTTTACTGTGTTCGTATTTAGATTTAACTACAGGTCCGCCCCGGCTTCGCACGGGCATGACTAACTACGGTCGGAAAATTTATCTATCGTAGCGTTAATCAATTATACACACAAGCCTTCGTTGTGAATCAGTCTGTTACTAAAAACCGTATAAAATCCCCCTACTGTTTTCCTGAGATTAGCTTCCGCATACAGACATAAAACGCGGTGGGTGGATTATAGTTTAATGTTCGATTATTCCAGTTAAAACTTCAGGTATCAGAGGTCTCTCAGTCGGGAATTTTCGGCTGAAGTGAACACCGGCCGTAAAAGCCTTCATTGTATCACTTTCGGTTATGTTACCTCTGCAGTTGTGAAGTTTTCTTCATATAAACTGATTAATTATTAACTAATTGCCCTTTGTACTCGTGATGTTTACAACCACTTCTTTTGTTATTCGTTTGGTCTACAAAGGACCGCACAAAATAGCTTACGTCGTCTTTCTTTTCCTCCTTTCTTTCTTTCCAGTAGTTTTTCAGCCTTTCACTATGTCCATATTACGCACATCTTTTTCGTCGTCTTCCCCTGGAAGCCCTGGAAACTTCTTACTTCAGCTATGACCCTCTTTCTTGCTCCTATTTCTTTCTTCTTTATTTCCTATTATCTCAGGTCTTCTGTACCTTCTTTGATCCACGTCATTTTAAGTCCTCTTTTCGTCATGAATATCTTCTCTTCCTCATCGTGTCAGATATTAGGTTCTTTTTTTTCATAAACTTCTTCATTACCTCTAAATTTCCCTTTCCCATTCTCCAATTTTGGTGTCAATACCTTCCTGATTATTTTTCTTTCCTTCATTTCTATTCCACCTAATTGAACAGCTATATTTAACGAAAGGTATTTTGAATCAAAAGCCATTCTGATTTAAAAATAGTGTTGCAATGCTGGAGCTTTGCATTTATGGAAATATATTTTTTTCATACGGGTTTTTTGTTAGCTTAGAAACCACCTCAATTTTCTTTGTACTCCCTAAACTACCTTCTTAGTCCAAATCATTTGGTTGTATTATTTCACATAGCTACTTAGGTTTTGTAGTCTTTTGTATTCTTTCGTAATCAGTTTCCATGTATTTTGGTGCCTGCCTCCTTCGCATGTCACGAACTCTGTCTACTTTAAAAAAAAAAAAAATGCTGCGTCAGTCAGGAGCAAAGGTACGTACTTTTGACGATCATCGTATTAGAGATACTGGACCAAAAACGTAATATGAACATACGTGGAGTTGCTAATAGTTTCCATGCAAACTAATGAAAACTGTGGCGAACAGGATAAATGCGGGTGATAGTAAATGAAACATTGTAATCTGGTGGTGTGTTTAATTGTGTACATTTCCTCAAAAAATGTTCAGAAAGTCCACTGCCAATTCAATACATTTTGCAGCTCTTGTAGGCATATGTTGGGTTGCTGATCTGAGTTCATTCGTAAGGTTCTGTACTAAACCACACGCATGTAAAATACAAGTGAAAAGTCCTGCTTTGGGTCCACTCGGTGCTTGTAGACTTTGCTTTTACGCGAAACCCACAAACAGTAATCAAATAGAGAAAGACCGTATGACCTCGGTGGCCTAGATACGACTCTACGGGGGCTGATCCAACGCCCAGGATCCGTGTCACTGGCTGTACGGGTATGTGCAGGAGCTCCCTCGTGATGAAAGTACATACAACGTCGTGTTGCCCAAGGGGTATCCTCCAAGTATTCTCGTACATATATTGAAGGAAGTCAGGATAAAGTGCTCCATTAAGACGGTCATCAGAAACGACTGGACCGATGAGTTGGTCATCAATAATACCGCGCAAGTGAAGTGAGCATTGAAATGGTCGGCAAGAACAACGCTACGGAGGATAATATCGCTTTGGCTGTATTTGCATGTGATTGTTGGCGAAGGACATGCGACAGACGCCTGTGATTTTCAAACAGCCGTATGTCGGATAGGGTTGAAGGTTTTTGCTCAGAATCACCAATAGTATCATTTCTTAAAGTATGTAGTTTTTTTTTTTTTTTTTTTTTTTTTTTTTTTTTTTTTTTTTTTTTTTTGTGACTCACCCTGTATACATAGGCCTGCTTTTGAAGCTATCTCTTATAGGAAATTTACCTGCATTGTTGCATCTTCTATGGCTTCATATAAGCAGAAGCCAAACAATCGAAACTCAAACTCAGATTATCCCTTTTTCTTCCAATTATGATTTTTTAAATTTCTTCTTTTTTATTTTAGTTATTTGTCCTAGTCCCTCTTTTAGTGATTATACAGGTTTTTATACGGTTTTACGGACGTTACCCCACTTATATTTCTCCTCACTGCCAAGTTCGCAATTAGATAAACACCTTAGCGTACTGCAAACATTTTCTAAGAAACAGCAGCACCTTCCGAGTACAGGTGCAAATAACTAAAGCGCGAAACGTCTGACTAACGGTGGGATTAGAGACGTGGGATGTTATTAGCTCGCAACTACATTGTGGAAAATGCAAATGGGGCTGGTTCTATCTCGCCCAGTACTACAACAAAGGATCCAGTCGGCTTTGTAGTGCAGGAGCCGTTTGCCTCGAGGTGCCTCGTTAGTTCCTCCGCGTTCGGCAGTACCGAGAATAGATTATAGCTGCGAGAGCCACTAATCAGCGCGGACGACTGTTGCGTGATATACGGCGGAATGGAACGGGACGGATGGCTTCGGTTTCGTTCCTCGAAGTACAGATAATGGGGTTAGGAAGCACTGACACTTTCGTGGAACTAATATAGTTACGGTTTTCCGGGCACTCAACAGCCACTATCGTTCTTCAGACGCCCTTTTCTGGCACACATTATCACAGTTGTTACACAAAAATAGTACACAGTCGGTTGATCGTGAGAGGCACGTAGGTATACAAATTATTCGAATATCGCGGAAGCGATATTGTCTGGTTCTTCTTAGAACTGACACTCACGGAATTAAGACAGTATTTCTCTCCGTGGTACACAGTCCTCACACGCAGCGACTTATTCCCACAAGTAACTTTAACGCAGTCATATCATTTTTGCCAACTGTCTTGCGCAGATCAGCGAATTTAAGCGCTGTCGGGCTTGGCTATCACTTAGATAAGCGCTATTGGCAAGCCTGGTGCACTGAGCCCTGGTGAGGCCAATTGACGGTCTACTTGACTGAGAAGCAGCGGCTCCGGCCATGAAAACTGACAACGGCCGGCAGAGCGGTGTGCTGAGCACATGCCCTTCCGTTTCCGCCTCCAGTGCTGCCTAACAGCTGAGGATAACACGGCGGTCGGTGGATGCCGTCGGGACTTCCGTGTCTGTTCAGAGGGAGAATATCACTTTTAAGTCGCTCTCGTCACTTACTCCCTTATATTGGAACCATCACAAAAGAAATTGTTGTGGAAACGGCGAACCAAATACTGCGTTTTATCAGCAGAACAATGGAAAAAAAATTCCTTTACACTTTACATTGCGATCAGAGTGATTAGTACGCCCATATTTTTTTGTGACGTATGATGGCATTTTTTATTACAACTCATCCAGGAGAATAATATTTAGGACAACTAACATTGCGGACATCAGCTTCAAGTTTTTTGCCTCCGTGACAACTCCTCTTATAATACCTCCAGGTGCAGAAATTTAGAAGGGGCAACAGAGCTACTAAAGAGATTGCCAAATCTAGACTTGTACGTTGTCTTCAGCAACGGACATAGAAGCTTAACGTCCCGTCGACAGCGCGGCCATTAAGGCCGAACGCAAGCACGGATTACGAAATGATGGGGAGGGAAATCGGACGTGCCCTTTTCCTGGAGCGATTTTGGGAGATCACGGAAAACCTGAATCTGGATGTGCGGACGGAGCTTTGAGCCGTCGTCCTCACGAATGCGAGTCCTTTGTGCTCCTATTTTGGAGTATTGCTACGCGGTATGTGATCGTTACCAAATGGGATTGAGAGAGGACATCGAAAAGGTTCCAAGAAGAGCACCTCTTTTTTATTTTCTCGAAGCAGGGAAGAGGTTGTCACGTATAAGCGAGTTTGGGTGGCAATCATTAAATCAAAGGCATTTTCGTTGCGACGATACCTTTTCGTGAAATTTTAATCACCGTGTTTCTCCTACGAATGCAAGGAATGTGGTCAACTTCAGCATACATAAGTGGAAACCACGAACGTGATGTAATGCGAGAGATCAGAGCTCGCACAGAAAGATTTGGAGGTTCATGCTTCTCACGTGCTATCCTAGATGGAACGGTAGTCTGCTGGTGGTTTACGCACCCTCTGCAAACATTTAATATTGAACTACAGAGTAATTATGGAGATGAAGATGGAATTTTTACCATTGTTACTGTTTCCAGCAACTTATACACATGAGTTTTAACAGAGCTGCCAACGGCCTTGCCGCAGTGGTAACACCGGATCCCGTCAGATCACCGAAGTTAAGCGGTGTCGGGCTGGGGTAGCACTTGGATGGGTGACCATCCGGTCTGCCGAGCGCTGTTGGCAAGCGGGATGCACTCAGCTCTTGTGAGGCAAACTGAGGAGCTACTTGACTGAAGCGTAGCGGCTCCGGTCTCGGAAACTGACAAACGGCAGGGAGAGCGGTGTGCTGACCACATGCCCCTCTATATCCGCATCCAGTGACGCCTGTGGGCTGAGAATGACACGGCGGCCGGGCGGTACCTTTGGGAGGAGTTAGTTAGTTAGTTAGTTAGTAACGTAGCAGTTTTACACGCGTCCATTTTCGAAAGCAAACTGTGTGATTTGCACGCCAGATACAGCCTCAGTTGTCGCTGGTTAGCGCTGTGTTCGCAAATCTCGAAGAAGAGCACGTTAATGAACAGCGTCATTTCAAAAGCATGCTCCAACCACGATAGAAACCGTGCCTTGCGTGATTCACAGTGACAAACGAGTATCTTGTGAGGACAGCGTAAGGTGGCTTTCGGAGCATATACGTGGTGATTCAAAAAAACCTTTCAGGGTGACATGGCACATCGGGCGTTCAACAAGGATCAGTAATTATAGAAAACGGGGGGGTCGCAAATGTCACGAGAGAGCGCTACGGTCACGTGTGGGCTGGCGTCGTCGAAAACTGTTTAATAGGGAGGTATTCTTGCGAGAGGAGCTGCCGGTCACCCGAAATATCCCCAATCGGTTTTTTCCTGTCGGGAAATCTGAAGAGCTTTGTGTATGGAACACCTGTTACAATGTCGGAGGACTTAGTGGCCAGGATTTTTGCGGCAGCAGGATGTCTTCGAGATAAACCAGGTATCTTTGAGAGGGTGTTCCGTTCGATGCAGCGTCGATGTCGCGCGTGCCTCGGTGTACAAAACTGAGCATCTCATACAGTGGGTGTCCATTTGCAGTTTGTGACTAAATAACTGCAGCGCCATTTACTAGCCCCGGATGGCGTTTGCGACGTCCCTTTCCCATGTGACTACTGATCCTTGTTGTATGCCAGATGAGCTATTTCAGTTTGTAAATGTTTTTTGAATACCCTATATATAGAGGGACATTCTGTAAATAAACAGACAAATTGTCGTGGAAAAAACTGTATTTTTACAAAATGAGTCTTTAAATGCTTCTCAAGATAATCCTCACCAAAATTAGTACAGTCTTCCCAACGATGTACTAGTTTCCTTATTCCTGTTGCAAGGATGTCTTTGTCTTGTCGTTAGAGCCACTTCCCCACGATTTCTTGACCTTCTCGTTGTTGCTGAACTTTATTTCATCCAATGCCTCACTGAGTGGACGAAACAAACAACAATCCGAGAGTGTCAGCTCTGAATTTTACGGAGAATGAGATAGTATCTCCCAGCCTGTTTTCCAATGGTTTCTTGTGTTGCTGCGTTAGCTCTTTAGGGACCAATCTTGCTCTTGTTTTGCTGTACTTAAGCTTGTTACTGGTAACGTTGTGAACAGTACCAACAATTACTGCAACTTTTTGATATATACAAAATTGTTAAGGCTTTGTTGACAAACTGCCTATTGGCTTCTGTCTCGGGTTCTTCGGCCGACGTTCATCTAATGATTTTTCTGAAGTTTCGCCAACACGAGTGGCTGGCACTGTCAAAGCTTCACCCTACATTGCCGGTGGTGAACTGGAGCCGAGCTCGCGGCCGCAGACCTGGCACGCCAGGTACATATAGTCTGCAGCCGCGAGCCCTGCTCCAGTTCACCACCGGCAATTGAGGGTGAAGCTTTGACAGTGCCAGCCACTCGTGTTGGCGAAACGTCAGAAAAATAATTTTTGCTTTATGTTCATCAGTGATACTTAGATTGTCAGGAATGATATCGTCAATGCGAGTTTCAAGCAAAGGAGTTTCACATCAACTGGCAGGTCGCGGAACTTTGACCGATTTTGAACTGTTCTGTCTTCTCATTAAGAACTCCGCGTTTCGTATAACTTGCACCGTACTGTAAAATTATTTTGGAAAACATTTTAGCCCGTTTTTCACTTTCAGGAACGGATAACTGAACTTGTTCAGCTAATGTGGAAACTGAAAGCAGGCCTACCATCTTGAGCTATGGCATTGGCGTTATCAACAAAACAATGTTTATACTTCACCTCATCCTAGTTGTTCTGGCGTAACCACAAGCGCTGGAACGAAGAAGAAGAACGCAGATCAGAGAAGAAGGTGAGAGGACGCAGCCAATAGCGCGCTGACCAGGACGCACCACGATAGGAGCGGCATCTACCCGAAGTGAATAAAAGTGCCTCTCCTGCCTGCCTCGGCCAAACATTAGTGGACAGTATTCTCTGAGTATTCGCACCGGACTAGACGCGGCCTAGCCGAGGTTGCTACGTTATCAGTTAGTAGTAATCCACAAACTGTGTGCCAGACTTGCACAAACATTGTACATAGCAAAGGACTCTGATTTATATTGCATGTCGCCCATCACTTGCGACACGTTCTCGTAAATACAAGTTAAGTATTGCCAGTCTTTTTATTTCTAATAAAAACTATTAATGTTATTTGCTTGAATTGTTGTATAGCATTCCGAGAACGCAGCGTTCCTTAGTCACCCTATACGAGACGAGTGGGCAAGACCCCACACCAGTGTGCAACCTAAAGAAGAGTGCATATATACCTCGCGAAAAGAACGTGAAGATAAAATTAGAGATATTCGACCCCACACAGAGACTTACCGACAATCGTTCTTCCCGCGAACAGGAAAGCGGTGAAATGACAGTGGTACACAAAGTACCCTCCGCCACATACCGAAGGCAGCTTGCGGAACTTAGCTGTAGGGTGGGCAATAAGTAATGCAGCACATTTTTTTCCGCAACAGATTAGTTCAGATTAGTTTTGTTCAGGATCCCAATACATCATATTATTCCTCACTCTTTTGGCTACAAAACCCTATTTTTCAACATAAACTCCGTTCAATGCAACGGCCTTACACCCACCTTACCAAGAGGGCCTGTTCGCCCGCACGATACGACTCTATTTTTCGACGTCGGAGCCAACTTCTTGCTGCGTCAGTAACATAACCATCATCCACTTACTGGTTTTCACGGAGTCTATCCTTCATTGAGAGTGTCAGCACGTTCCGACATTGCAGGAGAGACAGCTATGTGCAGCCAGCCGACATGCTGGAGATCGGACAGGTTTGCGCAGCGAAGTTTTCAATAAAGACACACGTCTCGCCCAACGACTCGCTGTGCTTTAGTTCACTGACATCTCTCCGTAGACATTTTGCAAGCGCCTATGAATATCTGCGATGTGTTTTCCACCAAAAGGAACACAAAAACAGTATTCTGCTTGGAATGCACTTTCGTTGCAGACGCCATTGTGAAGGCTACGTACAGTGGCGCAACCTAGCGGAAGTTCTTGAAATTCCACGCTGTCCCAAAACAACGTACAGTGGCGCAACATAGCGGAAGTTCTTGAAATTCCACGCTGTCCCAAAACAAATTCCGCATTTTCTCAATCGAAACTGGCTGAGGAAAAATTCTGTGTTGCAGTGCTTACGGGGCATGCCTCGAAGATGTACACTACAGGCCATTAAAACTGCTACACCAAGAAGAAATGCAGATGATAAACGGGTATTCATTGGACACATATATTATACTAGAACTGGCATGTGATTACATTTTCACGCAATTGGGTTGCATAGATCCTGAGAAATCAGTACCCAGAATAACCACCTCTGGCCGTAATAACGGCCTTGATAGGCCTGGGCATTGAGTCGAACAGAGCTTGGATGGCTTGCACAGGTACAGTTGCCGATGCAGCTTCAACACGATACCACCGTTCATCAAGAGTAGTGACTGGCGTATTGTGACGCGCCAGTTGCTCGGCAACCATTGACCAGACGTTTTCAATTGGTGAGAGATCTGGAGAATGTGCTGTTCAAAGTGCCATCAGTGTGAACAAGAGATGACCGAGACGTGTAACCAATGGCACCTCATACCATCACGCCGGGTGATACGCCAGTATGGGGATGACGAATATACGCTTCCAATGTGCGTTCACCGCGATGTCGCCAAACACGGATGCGAGCATCGTGATGCTGTAAACACAACCTGCATTCATCCGAAAAAATGACGTTTTGCCATTCGTGCACCCAGGTTCGTCGTTGAGTACACCACCGCAGGCGCTCCTGTCTGTGATGCAGCATCAAGGGTAACCGCAGCCATGGTCTCCGAGCTGATAGTCCATGCTGCTGCAAACGTCGTCGAACTGTTCGTGCAGATGGTTGTTGTCTTGCAAACGTCCCCATGTGTTGACTCAGGGATCGAGACGTGGCTGCACGATCCGTTACAGCTATGTGGATAAGATGCCTGTCATGTCGACTGCTATTGATATGAGGCCGTTGGGATCCAGCAAGGCATTCCGTGCCCGCATCTCGTAGTCGTGCGGTAGCGTTCTCGCTTCCCGCGCCCGGGTTCCCGGCTTCGATTCCCGGCGGGGTCAGGGATTTTCTCTGCCTCGTGATGGCTGGGTGTTGTGTTTGTCCTTAGGTTAGTTAGGTTTAAGTAGTTCTAAGTTCTAGGGGACTGATGACCATAGATGTTAAGTCCCATAGTGCTCAGAGCCATTTTTTTTGAAGGCATTCCGTATTACCTTCCTGAACCCACCGATTCCATATTCTGCTAACAGTCACTGGACCTCGGCCAGCGCGAGCAGCAATGTCGCGATACGATAAACCGCAATCGCGATAGGCTACAATCCGACCTTTATCAGAGTCGGAAACGTGATGGTACGCATTTCTCCTCCTTACACGAGGCATCACAACGACATTTCACCAGGCAACGCAGGTCAACTGCTGTTTGTGTATGAGAAATCGGTTGGAAACTTCCCCCATGTCAGGACGTTGTAGGTGTCGCCACCGGCGCCAACCTTGTGTGAATGCTCTGAAAAGCTAATCATTTGCATATCATAGCATTCCTCCTGTCGGTTAAATTTCGCGGCTGTAGCACGTCATCTCCATGGTGTAGCAATTTTAATATAAAACTACCCTTACAATCTGTTACATTCCTACATCATTTTTTCTCTGTAATTGTGAAATGCTCCTTGTAGATGTCGACGAAACCCATTGGAATGGAGAACTTGTAGCTTCTTGTGTTACCCAACGCAGCTCTAATCATTTAATTTTCTTGAAAGGGATTAACGACTTCGATGGTGGCATTAGGGGCCAGCGTGCACGTACGCCGCTACTTGCCGGCGGCAGATTTCGGTGTGTGACTAGCGAGGCTGGGCAGGGAGCGCGTGTGAGTAGCGACGCGTGCTGGGGTAACGAGCGCGCGCGGCCACTGGAGGGCGACGCGGCGTATGAGTTCGTGCGCGGGCATTGTGGAGGCGGCTGGAGTGGTCGCGTTCTGGGGCCACGAGAGGCCCGGCCCGTTAACTACCCCTGCGGCAGGCCCCCATCCATTTCCTGCTTCCTTGAATGAGCCGGCCGGAAACAGTGCAGGGGCGGCGCTTCGCTACGGTCGCCACCGAGGGCTTCTCAATGAGCGCCGCGCCCAGGAAGGGCGCGATGGATTACACGGCTAGCTGACTTCCCTATAAACGGCTAGCCGATTCCCGACGACGAGATTTCCCAGCTGATAACACTTCCCCTGCGACTTTCAGCTGACAACATGCAGAAGACCAATCGCATATACGTACATCACATCAGATACCCCTCAGGGATGACCTCTAGGGCCACTGCTACTTTCGGTAAACATGTACCACATACACTCTAAGACAAAAAAAAAAAAAAAAGCGCACCACGAAGGAACTATCCGAATGGGATGGAAATCAGTAGAGGTATTATACATGAGTAGACAGCAAATGATTGCAATGCCACAAAAATTAGATCATTGAAGACCTTCACAAACTGAGCAAGTTAGTAACGCGGTGGTCCACCTCTGGTCCTTATGTAAGCAGTTGCTTGGTTTTGGATTTATTGACAGAGTTGATGGATGTGCTCGTGGGGGAGGTTGTTGTTGTGGTCTTCAGTCCTGAGACTGGTTTGATGGAGCTCTCCATGCTACCCTATCCTGTGCAAGTTTCTTCATCTCCCGTTACCTACTGCAACCTACATCCTTCTGAATCTGCTTAGTGTATTCATCTCTTGGTCTCCCTCTACGATTTTTACCCTCCACGCTACCCTCCAATACTAAATTTGTGATCCCTTGATGTGTCAGAACATGTCCTACCAACCGGTCCCTTCTTCTCGTCAAGTTGTACCGCAAACTCCTCTTCTCCCCAATTCTATTGAATACCTTCTCATTAGTTATGTGATCTACCAGTCTAATCTTCAGCATTCTTCTGTAGCATCACATTTCGAAAGCTTGTATTCTCTTCCTGTCCAAACTATTTATCGTCCATGTTCCACTTCCATACATGGCTACACTCCATACAAATACTTTCAGAAACGACTTCCTGATACATAAATCTATATTCGATGTTAACAAATTTCTCTTCTTCAGAAACGCTTTCCTTGCCATTGCCAGTCTACATTTTATATCTTCTCTACTTCGACAATCATCAGTTATTTTGCTCCCGAAATAGCAAAACTCCTTTACTACTTTAAGTGTCTCATTTCGTAATCTAATTCCCTCAGCATCACCCGATTTAATTCGACTACATTCCATTACCCTCGTTTTTCTTTTGTTGATGTTCATCTTATATCCTCCTTTCACGACACTGTCCATTCCGTTCAACTGCTCTTCCAAGTCCTTTGCTGTCTCTGACAGAATCGCGATCTCATCGGCAAACCTCAAAGTTTTTATTTCTTCTCAATGGATTTTAATACCTACTCTGAATTTTTCTTTTGTTTCCTTCACTGCTTGCTCAATATACAGATTGAATAACATCTGGGAGAGGCTACAACCCTGTCTCACTCCCTTCCCAACCACTGCTTCCCTTTCATACCCCTCGACTCCTATAACTGCCATCTGGTTTCTGTACAAACTGCAAATAGCCTTTCGCTCCCTGTATTTTACCCCTGCCACTTTAAGAATTTGAAAGAGAGTAATCCAAACAACATTATCAAAAGCTTTCTCTAAGTCTACAAATGCTAGAAACGTAGGTTTGCCTTTCCTCAATCTTTCTTCTAAGACAAGTCGTAGGGTCAGTATTGCCTCTACGGAATCCAAACTGATCTTCCCCGAGGTCGGCTTCTACCAGTTTTCCCGTTCGTCTTTAAAGAATTCGTGTTAGTGTTTTGCAGCTGTGACTTATTAAACTGATAGTTCGGTATTTCCACATCTGTCAACACCTGCTTTCCTTGGGATTGGAATTATTATATTCTTCTTGAAGTCTGAGGGTATTTCGCCTGTCTCATACATCTTGCTCACCAGATGGTAGAGTTATGTCAGGCGTGCCAAAACCTATACAATTCGCGCATTCTATTGACAAGGGATTTCAGATCGATTCCGTATTTCTGCACTTCCGGAAGGCTTTTGACACTGTAACACACAAGCGGATTGTATTGCAATTGCATGCTTGTGGAATATCGTTTCTGTTATATGACTGGATTTGTGATTTCCTGTCAAGAGAGGTCACAGTTCGTAGTAACTGACGGAAAGTCATCGAGTAAATTAGAAGTGTTTTCTGGCGTTCCCCAAGGTAGTGTTATAGGCCCTTTGCTGTTCCTTATCTATATAAACAATTTGGGAGACAATGTGAGCAGCCGTCTTAGGTTGTTAGCAGATGACGCTGTCGTTTATCGACTAATAAATTCATCAGAAGGTCAAAACAAACTGCAAAACGATTTAGAAGAAATATCGAAATGGTACCTAAAGTGGCAGTTGACCTTAAATAACGAAAAGTGTGAGGTCATCCACATGAGTGCTAAAAGGAACTCGTTAAACTTCGGTTACACGATAAATCAGTCTAATCTAAAAGCCGTAAATTCAACTAAATACCTATGTATTACAATTACGAACAACTTAAATTGGAAGGAACACATAGAAAATATTGTGAGAAAGGCTAACCAAAGACTGCGTTTTATTGGCTGGACACTTAGAAAATGTAACGGACCCACTAAGGAGACTGGCTACACTACGCTTGACCGTCCTCATTTAGAATACTGTTTCGTGGTGTGGGATCCTTACGAGATAGGACTGACGGAGTACATCGAAAAAGTTCAAAGAAAGTCAGCACGTTTTGTGTTATCGCGAAATATGGGAGAGAGTGTCACAGAAATGATACAGGATTTGCGCTGGAAATTGTTAAAAGAAAGGCGTTTTTCGTTACGACGGAATCTTCTCACGAAATTCCAACTACCAACTTTCTCCTCCGAATCCGAAAATATTTTGTTGACACCGACCTACATAGGGAGGAAGGATCACCACGATAAAATAAGGGAAATCAGAGCTCATACGGAAAGATATAAGTGTTCATTCTTTCCGCGCGGTATAAGAGATGGGAATAATAGAGAATTGTGAAGGTGGTTCGGTGAACCCTCTGTCAGGCACTTAAATGTGATTTGCAGAGTATCCATGTAAATGTAGATGTAGATGTTAATGTTAGGTCGTCAGTATATCGAGATGGTTGCAGGACCCTGCCCATAATGTTCCAACGCTTCGGCCTGGAATCTCACTGACAGAAGTAGAGTCGTCGTCAGTGATGAGTTGCGCATCGAATTGACGCCGAAGACAGCGAAGTCGTGTCTGGAGGCGCCCCGGACAGTGGCAGGATACCATACTGACTGTCGCCCGCGATACTGCCCTCCAACCAGGAGTGATGGCGTGGTGTGACATTTCTTTTCATACTAAGACCTCTTTGGTTGTCATCCGCGGCACTCTTACAGCACAGCGGTACGTCGACGATATTCTGCGTCCCATTTTGTTGCCCTTCATGACACTCCATCCTGGACTTACATTTCAGCAGGATAATGCACGCCCCTACCATGGTGAGAGTTTCTGCTGCTTCTCTTCGAGCTTTCCAAACCCTACGTTGACCACCAAAGTCGCCCGATCTCTGCCCAGTTGCGAACTTTTGGTGATTATGGGTAGGGGCCTCTAACCACGTTGCGTTGTTGATGATCTAAGGCGGCAGTTGGGCAGAATTTGACACGATATCGCTCAGAGGATGTCCAACAGCTCTATCAAGAAATGCTAAGACTAATGACAGCTTGCTAAGAGCCATGCCGTTCCAGTAGGATAGTTTCTTCGTGGTGCCTCTTTTTCTTTGTCTTAGATTGCACTCTACTGGGTTCTAAAGACGCCTGGGGATAACTGTGTTTCAGTACCAAAGGGTAACGCTGGAGACAAAGTACCAGTAATGCCAAAGGGAATTACAAAATTTAAACTGAAATTTATCCATGTTATGAGGAATGTTTTCAGGACTGCGATTTTTTGTAAATTTATGAAATAATTTATATTGCTTCAGTCACCTTTTTACTTATATTTAATTAGCACGACGAGTTTCGACAGCGTACTGCCATCATCATGTACATATCAGTTACGTATACATTACATTATTCTGAAGTGTTATTAGGTTCATTTACAATGTGATTATTATTGAAATAGCATAACGGAGAGAAAGGTACAGGGAAGGATCGAATGTAGCTGCAAAGGCTCGAGAAAGGCCTAATGCATGGCAGAAAACGATGAAGAAGAAGACTTAAACATAATACATAAATGATCTTCCACCTGCGTTTCAGGAGACGCAAACTTTGGACTCTTTTCAGTCGATAGAAGTGTAGAAATTAGACGTCGTGCCATTCCTCTTATGGAAAAGGCAGCTAATGAAATATTCGACTACTTCAACAGATCGTTCATTATCATCAAATTTTGACGAGACTCTGTACATTCAGTTTAGTATTTCTCACTGAAGTCTACAAACCATAACAATAAATTTCTCAAACAATGAAGTACGAGAATTAAGAACTGTCAAGTTTTTGGGAGTACAAATAGATGGCATTGTGAACTGGAAAACCCACTGCTCAGATTTAATGATTCACTTTAGTTCAGCCACCATTACAGTACGCATGATTACTGCTATATGCAAATTAAAAATGAAGAACCTATTTTAATCAGCATCTATTCATTCACTAATGAAATACGCAATCATTTTCTTAGGACATTCGTTATAGGAATTCTATTTTCAGATTGCGTAAGCGTGAAATAATAACTATATCTGATATTACCTCTAGAACATTTTTAAAAAGTGTGAATTTTGACAGCTGTTTCACAATATACACATACGTTAATGTCGTTTATTATTGCCACTATTTCCCTTTTCACAAAGAGGGAGAGAAGCACGAATATCACTACTGCTGACAACCACCTCTACCAAGATTTCAGGCGTTTCACATTACTACAGAAAGGCGTGCGATACATTGGTAGACATAAATTCTGTAACCTACCAGAGTGCATTAAATATCTTGTAGATAGTGCAGTGGAGATTAAATCAAAGACCTTTGTCGGGCAACCTTCATACAAACTCTTAAACCGAATGTTTTTGGTTAATATATAATTAAGCTTAACAGTGTAATACAGTAACAAACAATCGTTGCTCTGTGCTGTACTTAAGTTAATCATCCTGATTTCTTTCCACATCCCAGAAACCACTCTCTGGCACCCACGGAATACGACTAATGTAATATAAAAATACAGCAACCACAATTTTACTTAACGTTATTTATCCCAAGATGCCTTTCGGGCTTTCAGTTGTGTATCAGCGGAGCTTAAAGTGTGTTTGCTATGGACATAAATGCTAGAAGTTACGGAAAAGAGGCAGGTGGCGTATACTTAAATGAGTTAGTCAAAGACGTTGTATTGATGAAAATATAAATGTATAAAATTCAAGCTCTTCTTCTTAAAGTATTACCCTCCACAGTCACTGAAATCAATCATTGTTATTGTGGATAAATTAATGCTTATAGAATGTTGGCAGACGAAGATACTCTCTCAAAACTCAAACACTGCTTTTATTAATCTGCTTGACAAAAATGGGAGCAGATATACACATATAAAAACTATATACTCGTCAGTCTTCTTTCTGTAATGTACAAAATATTCACTAAAATTAACGCCGACGGCTTAGTAGAATCGGCAAAGGCAAAGGAGCAAACTGACCTTGCGAGTGGCTATAGGACAACGGACCAAGTGCAAATCGTGAACAAGTCATAGAACGCAGCAGTCAGTACGAATTACCTCTGTGAGATTCAAAGATTTGGAGAAAACTTCTGATTCTGTTTCAGTTGGAACTGTAGTAACAGTCGTTGAGAAGCAGGGCATAGTTTAACAGACATATCTTAGCATAATGAAGAGTATATAATGTGATGTTGGAACTCCCAAAAGACTTGATGAGGATACATATATATGAAATAGAGGATGCTGAAAGGAAGGGAAAAGAGGGTGGGAACTCATGACTTTCGGCCACACAGGCCATGTGGTAATGCGGTGGTGAAAGTTGAAAATTTTTACTGGATTTGGACTCGAAACCGGATGCTCTGCTATCTAGAACGGTTGCGTTAACCACTTTGGTCATCCGGACACGCTTTTCGTCCGACCCAAATACTCAACTTACTGCTCGCTTCAATGCAGCGTTTTTCGTGCATTAACTCTTACTCCCAAATTAGTGATTCCCGTAGGCGTTCGGACTGGAACGTCAAGCAACTGTGGTGCTCTTAAAGAAATATGTAAATATCTGAGCGGTGGCTGCTCTGTCAGAAGTGAGAAATTTACACGGAGGTGACAAAAGTCATTGGATACCTCCTAATATCGTGTCGGGTCTCCTTTATCCGGGCGTAGTGCAGCAACTCGATGTGGCATGGACTCCACGAGTCGTTGGAAGTCCCCAGCAGAAATATTGAGCCATGCCGCCTCTATAGCCGCCCGTGATTGCGAAAGTGTTGCCGATGCAGGATTTTGTACACGAACTGCTCTTTCGATTATGCCTCATAAATGTGGGATGGCTATTTTGTCGGACAATCTGTCTCGCTAGATCATTTGCTCGAATTGTCCAGAATGTTGTTCAGACCAGTAGCGAACAACAGAGATCCGGCGACGTGGCGCATCGTTGTTTGAGAACATGAAGGTCATGAATGGCTGCAGATGGTCTCTAAGGAGCCGAATTTATTTCCACTCCGTGATCCGTTCAGTTGGACCAGAGGACCCAGTCCATTCCATGTAAACACAGTCCACACCATTATGGAGCCCCCTCCAATTTACACAGTGCCTTGTTGACAACTTGGGTCCATGTCTTCATAAGGCCTGCGCCACACTCGGATCCTACCATCAGCTATTACCAACTGAAATCGGAACTCATCTGATCAGGCCACAGTTTTCCCGTCGTCTGTGATCTAGCAGATACGGTTACGAGCTCACGATGGTTCTGCAATGCAGTCACTTGAAAATGGCTACTCAGCCGTTATTGTACTGTAGTGAATGTAAAATAAAGGGATGTCGTGCTGTCAGCGAAGTTACTCTCTTCTTGTCTGCTACCGTAGCCCGATTTCTGCTGTTATATCACACACTTTGTTTGTCTATAAGAATTGACAACTCTACGCCGACGTCGCTGCTCTCGGTCGTTAACTGAAAGTCGTCGGCCACTGCATCGTCCGTGGTGAGAGGTAATGCCTGAAATTTGGTATTCTCGGCACACTATTGAGATTGTGGGTCTCAGAATGATGAATTCCCTGACGATTTCCGAAATGGAATGTCCCATATGTCTAGCTCCAATTACCATTCCTTGTTCAAAGTGTGTTAATTTCCGTAATGCGGCCATAGTCGAGTCGGAAACCTATTCACATAAATCACCTGAGTACAAGTGACAGCTACCAGTGCACTGCCCTTTTATGCCTTGTGTACCAGTACTACCGCCATCTGTATATGTGCATATCGCTAATCCATGACGTTTGTCACATGAGTGTTAGAGACAAAATACCCAGAAAGAACAGTCAGCGTCATCCAAACGGTTCTCCGCAGTTCTCAGGAATTTTTTCAGATCTTCCAAGTTTGGAAATAAAGAAGCAGTACGCCGCTATTCAAGAAACACGTGTCTTTGGTTGTAAAGTTCCACCAACTACCAACATTTTTACCGTTGTTTGATCTGATGAATGCTGTAATCCGAAGATGTTCATTTGATGGTTCTTCAATGTAGTCACTTGAAAATGGCTACCCAGCCGCTGCTGTACTGTAGTGAATGTAAAATAAAAGGACGTTTTTAATCTAACTAGCGTCAACTATTACGGCAGAGGGTTATCATTCAGTAAATTTGTGGTATCTGTGGACCGTATTCATACTGCACTATAAATTAATTTGGATACATTCGAGATATCTAGTAACTGTAAAAAAAGAGCCCTTTTGCAAATTAGGTCAGGACACGGTACTAACTGTCATTGCTCGGCAGCAGTAGTAGACTGCATCGACAGGGAATATTGCTTGTGTACCCGAACGCTGGACCCCAAAAGCACACAGCCAGAGAGCGGAAGAGAAATTATGTTTCCCTAATCCTCTTCATTACTGCAAAATTGAAAGATGAACTTAGGCCACACGACGAAACAGAAAACACCGCAGAAAATACAGTTTCGTGGGATTTGCGCGAAGCAAAATGCAGCCAGTGGGAATTTTAAAACCATTCCCGGGACTGAGGTGCTGTCACCCAGTAACAACACTGTTATGTCATTGTTTTGCTTTTGGAGAATTCTTATAAGAGTTCTTTGTTTTAATAAACGATAGTATTAAAGATAACTTTTCCATTATCTAATGTAATCCCTGTCTTCATCCCCAGTTTATAAATTAATCGATTGATAATCCCCTGCGTGTTACGGCGAGTTCGAATGCCTTAAGGAAATCTAAAATGGTAATTAATTTTCCCACGGAGAGGGTGCAAGGTGAGAGCCCCCCCCCCCCCCCCCAGGGCTCTTACTGCCCTCGGGATTAGCTATTACTGTCACCAATTGCCCCACAAAAATCTAAGAGCACAGATATCACGTTATTGTCTCAGGGAAATGCCTCACGTTAGGGACATTAATGTAATCCGCCCTGAAATTAGCTACCTTGAAGGGCCTGTCAGACACTGAAATAATTATCAGAATCTAATCAGAAGGAAGCCAAGAGTAGTCGTAACCTCCGCGATTACTAAAAATCACAAAATTCTCAGAAGTTGTCTAAAATCCAAGAAAGAAGCAGCGAAGGTTTTGTGTAAATATTGTTATTACTTTAATGCTCGAGCGCTTAACTTACTGTCATACGCCTTTATTGCTTAACAGTACATTGCTGCTTCAATTATAATCACTTAATTTTGCACACTGTTTTAAACGTTCGTTGTTCATGATCGAATCAGTGTAGTGATACAGAGCACATTCTGGAGACGGCAGTATGGAGATCTTATGCAGAAAGGCGGTTAGATTAAGTAGTGTGTAAGCCTAGGGACCGATAATGATTCAAATGGCTCTGAGGACTATGGGACTTAACATCTGAGGTCGTCAGTCCCCTAGAATTTATAACTACTTAAACTTAACTAACCTAAGGACATCACACACGTCCAAGCCCGAGGCAGGATTCGAACCTGCGACCGCAGCAGTCGTGCGGTTCCTAACTTAGCGCCTAGAACCGCTCGGCCAAAAGGCCGGCAGGGGCCGATGACCTCAGCAATTTGGTCCCATAGGAACTTTCCACAGAGTTCCAATTTCCACAAACACTTCACAGGCACTAGCTGCAAGTTAGAAATAATCAAATCGATCACAGATCTTCATATATTCCTTATTACAAGTTACAGCTGATGCGCCATTTTATCACCCATGTGCAGGGAGTAACTGGTGTCAGTTCTGATGTTTTTCTTCATTTGTGTGGTCGTATTTTTATGTGTGGTACCTTAATATGTACACATAGCGTGTTGACTTTTTTGTGTTGAACAGTCTTCTCATATATACGACTCAAACTTTATCACCTGCATGGTCGTAATTCTGCCTCTAACAAGAGGGCCGTACACACTTCTTCTCATGAATTTGATTCATATTGAAAGGATGTGTAGGACACGACTAGAACTTCAACATTTGTGAACAGGAAGACGCAACTCTCAAGCCTTTTCGAGAAAATCAAGTTTAAACGTTTTAGGCGTGCTTACAACCTTTTTGTGATCACTCGGGTTAGTCTCATATGCGCGAGTTCTGTGGAACGGATCTCTATGATGATACCTGTTTCTTCATTTCCACATAATTCAAACAACAGAGCTATTGCGACTGTGCAAATTATGAGATTCCAGTCTGGTTGTTCTCTCGATAGACTGAAGACCTTAATGTCGTTATCCTGATGATTAGTGTCCACTATCGACTGCTTTTCTTCGGGCTCATAATCGCCTGCTGAAGACGACTTCTGCGGTTTCTTCAAACAGCCTTTCTTCGTCCATTTCTTGATGGTCAGTTAGTTTATTTTGTGCCATAGTTGTTTCTCCGCCAACATTTCAAACGCTTCGAAAAATATTTCTTATCCAATGAGCATGTGCTTACAAAGGATTTGAAGCGGTAATATTGTTTTAGAGAAAGAGTTGTCCGCTATAGGCGATTGTCATTTTTGATCATACATTCGAAACTTCACTGTAAAGGTATTCGGCTTTACAGTCAGGTTCACTTAATCTTCCTGAAGAAGTACCAGGCACATCACCATATTTACTCGTAAAATCAGAAATATTGCAGTGTTGGCGAGCAACTATCTCCGGAGTTGACATACGAGTGCGTATCATCTGGATTTGTGGATGCTGTTCCGTTTCTCCCTCCATCAAACAAAAGTCATTAAGGAATATGAGTTCACACTGTGCATCATAGTCATAATAAACCTGTCGCTAGAATTACGTGGGAAAGGAAAAAAAGAACTACGAAGTACCAGCAACAAGATTCTATCAAAGACCTTGCGCGTTTGAGAGTAATAGCTTACTCGCTCGGGTACGGATTCCTTGAATCTGGATGACCATACAAACATTACAAGCATGCCTCAAATTTTCAAACTCGGTTTTCCGTAGAACGGTTGACAGTTGTGTCTTCGTGTTTACGTATGCTGATGTTCTAGTCGTGTTCTACACATTCTCTCAATATGAATCAACTTGGTGAGAGGGAGTTCGTACGGTCCCCTTGTAAATGAAATACGGCTGCCAATATAGACTGCCCGTTTTGCGTCCACGCGGGCGCACTTCAACACCTGACCTGCTTCCCAGTGGGAAATAAGCGTTAATGGCTTGATCTTGCTACACGCACTTAGGGATAGTAAAAACATAGGACATGTAATAGCTGTAATTATTAGTCTGCAGATGGCGTAAATACCGATGCAATGTTGTTCAGTACGCTTTCCTCAGTCACCAAAGTATGCAGCGCGTGGTCTAGTGGATAGCGTTGTTACCTCTGCATCACGGGGGCACCGGTTCGATTCCATGCCGGCTTGGGGATTTTCTGTACCCGAGGACTGGGTGTTTGTGTTGTCCTCATCATTCCATCATCATTCATGAAAGTGACTAGACTGGACTGTGTACCCGTTACACCCTCCGTACGAAGTTGAATTTGATTCAGTGACAATCATTAACATAGTAGTCTAAGTATAGCGCTAAGATCTTGCCTCTATATAATGCAAACTGAACTTTTTAAAAATATATGTTTATAACATCAGTTTTCGGCGGCCGTAGACGGGGATTTTTAAATGCCCGCTGAATTATCGCCGCGCCATTGGCTGTCCTGTATTGGTGAACAGCAACACGGAGTTAGTAAGACCAGTAATTCTGAAACATTTTTGAAAACTGTTAACGCGTTGAAAATACCCCCGAGATCCCATGTTTGTTTTTCTCTCAGCAGTGAACTACCGCGCTTGGCTGGCTGGTGAAATTAAACCCTTACGGTTGCTATAAGCGAATCGTCACGGTTGTTGCTCTACCCGATGCATTATGACAGGCTTGGATCGTCACTGGCACGTTGTCCACTTGGTCGTGGAAACTTTACTGTCCCATCCAGTGCGTTTCTTCGAAGACAGGAGTCACCAAGTATATGAGAAAGGGAGGGGGGGGGGGGGGGCTCCTGTGACGACGGACAATAAGTTTCAACTGATCCGAAGCACGTTACACAGCACATTCTGTTCGGTTGAGTTCTTCGTGGAAGAGATTGTTCGTGAGTTGAGCACATTGTGCTCGTGCATTCTCATGTTAATAAATAAATACAACCCCGAAATGTTGACTGCATAGTTGGAGAGTATGCTGGAGGATTCCGTTCCGAAAAGCACAGCTCTCAAATTATCCTAGAAAGTGATGAGTGACATCTGACGTCACACACGATAATGGGCCCAAAACTTGATGGACCCATCTCTGTGCTGAAGCCGTAGGGTGACATGCCTGAGGCGTGAATTGTTACCTGGCTGCCTACATATTCTTCTACGTCCATAATTAGCCGGCCGCTGTGGTCAAGCGGTTCCAGGTCTTCAGTCCGCAACCACGGTCGCAGATTCAGATCCTGCCTTGGGCATGGATGCGTGTGCTGTCCTTACGTTAGTTAGGTGTACGCAGTTCTAAGTCTAGGAAACTGATGACCTCAGATGTTAAATCCCATAGTGCTCAGAGCCATTTGAACCATTTTGACCAATCCGACCGCGCGTGCACGCCGCCATTGGTTCCGGCCTGACCTTGCACCGCGGAGACTTCTTCGCTGCTCTGTCCCAACCGACTGACTGCCACACACACCACCGCACGGAAATATAGCGGTCACACCAAACATGGTACACCAGTACTAGCATCGATAAGCGCTGCTGGTGCCACTGACAGAGGCAAGTCAGAAACTCGTTAAGGTAGTAACTTAGGGAGAAATAAGACGTCACTCGATTGCAAGAAACTGCCAAAGAATAAACGGTATCAACACGAGCCAGCCACCGCACAGTGTCATGACGGTAATACACGGTGGTCAGGAACAGTCCCAAAATCGGGGGATGTGGAAAACGGTGTAGCCGTTGTTGTATTGTGGAAACTTAGCGATGTATGCAAAAGGGCGTGATCATCGACTTTCAGGCCAAGGGTGGAAGCATTCCCGAAACGAGTAAGTTTCTAAACTGTTCTCGTCGCGCCATTGTTAAAGTATACGGTGCACGGCAAAACAGAACTGCCCAAAGCTGGTGCTGAGGCAACTGTGGTGCGCCACGGACCGTAGATAATAGGGGTGAACAAGGGCTGCCGAGATGTGTATGGGCGAGGAGAAGCGCACCAGTTCAGAAAATGACCGCGCAGGTGGACAAGGGGCTACCAACAGTGGCTTCTCAACGACGGTTTAGCGAACTTTGCTGCGTGTGGGCATCCGCTTCATGCATCCACACCGGCAAAGGCTGGAATTTGCACGTCAGTACCGCAGCTGGTCGTCCACTGAGTGGCGACAGGTGGCCTTTTCAGATGAATCACGTTTCACGCACCATCTGACAAATGGCTGTTGACGTGTACGGCGTGAAACGTCTGAAAGCAAACACCGCGAAATAATAATCGGAAGAGTCCAGGCCGGAGGAGGGAGCGTTGTGGTCTTGGGGAATGTTCTCGTGGAATTCCGTAGGTCAGGGCTTCCCAACCTTTTCAGCTGGCGAACCCCTTCTTCAGCTGAAAATCCATGGCGGACCCCTTGTCAGTCAAGAGCACAGTAACTTTAAATTTCAGAGCGAAAACCATGGGAAGTGAAAGCTTCTTAATGCAAGTGCCATGTTACCAATGACCCCCCCCTCCCCCCCCCCCCCCCCCGAAGTATCAATAGTCTTTGGTTTAGAGATGAATGAAAACAACTTGAAATTAACGATCCAATTTGAATTCCCACTATATTCAGACATTTACTAGTGGATTTAATCACTTTGTTCAAAACGCTATAGCCTGATAAAAATTACTCGGTAATTGAGATTTCACACGATGGAGCTGTCTTCCTGCAAGAGCAATCAACGTCAAGTCCAAACTGTTGGCTGTTGACAAGCTGCCGCTTATGGTCTGTTCACTTCCACTATTTGGCTGCTGCTGTGTAAGGAGCATGCATATTTCGTAACAGTCGTGTGTGTGTGTGTGTGTGGGGGGGGGGGGGGGGGGGGGTTCCTCCCTTCTCATTCATTTCAACTGGAAACTTCCCTTGTTGAGAAGGCGGTGGAGAAACTGCACCCTTCTTCAATGATCCTGACTTCAGCCACCGATCCATTAGCAGTAATAAACTGGTTAAAAATCGACTTATGAAATAGATAGTGCACTGGCAAAGCAAGTTTAACATTTAATGATGCCTGAGGCCGCATACGTGCCAGCGAGCGCTATGATTGGTCGACAAAGCTCGCTCCGTGCATGCGTAAAAGGTTTCAGCGCATTAGCGCCGTGAGCCGGGGCACACCGACCCCCGTATCGTTGCCAAACAGTCGATCAGAGAAGCCGCATTCTCCGGCACTAAACTGCGTATACGTTCTCACTTAGGATCCGCAAAGGCTGCTTGGGGATACGACCTGAAGTAAAAGTACACATGTTTTTTCACACGAAAAAGAATTGTGATGAATTTGATTTTCACATTTTTATTCAATAATTTTACTCATTAATTTACACGCTTTGGTGAAAGGTGGCCGCGGACCCCCTAGAAAGAGCCGGCGGACCCCTAAGGGGTCCGCGGACCACACGTTGGGAAGCCCTGCCGTAGGTGATATCGGCATTATGGGAGACATGATGAATCGACACATGTATGCTTGTAACCATGTCCACTTCTATAAGCACTTTGTTTTTCCTCGGTACCATGGCAGCTGCCAACAGAATAATGCAACGTGACACACAGCTGGCTGTGTACATGCGTTGTTCTGAGAGCACCAGGGTGAGTTTAGCGCACTCTCCTCACCGGCAAAGTCCTCGGATTTAATCCCAATCGAGAACTTGAGGGACCACGCCGAGCCATTGATCCTCAACTGAGAAACCCAACGCAGCTGGTCACGGCCCTTCTGTCGGTATCTCTCCACATTCCTATCGCTACCTTCCAGAACCTGACTGACTGACTCTTCCTGCACGTCTCGCGCTTCAAAAGACGGTTATTGAGACTTTTGGCTGCTGGTCACATTAATGTGACTGGACGTTGTACGTAAGTAAGTTTGCACGGAGTCCCCGAGAGCGCGACTCATACCCGCACTTGAACGTTTTTTTCTTTTTCTTTTTAATTGGGAAGCAGGTTTCCGATTGAAAACACAAAACTTCCCAAATCATGTATGTTACCTAATTTTTTGCCATTTTATACGCACTTCTATTGACAGTCTGTTGTTGCCTACGGAATGCTTCGTTTGGCTCATAGCATTTTCGTGAACGCTCTCTTTGGACTGAGGTGCGTTTGATGTTTTACACAGTAGCGGTAATGGATTGTGTGCGTTATTGGTTTCTTTCTGACGTACTCCTATTATTGATATTTTACTCCCGTTACTGAAACTCTGCCCGCTAAGCAGCAGCCAGTGGCGCTGCGGCCGGTTTTGGTTCATTAAATTTCGCGTTTGGATGTGTTTGCTTGCTATGTCCCCACAGTGGTACAGTCTGTTGCTGAAACATTGTGTAAACTGTCGAGCGTTTGCGACACTATGTCTTCCTTGCCTTTACTCGCAAAGGAAGTTTGGAAATAAGTCATTTTACCTTCTTTGTACTATTCCCAGCCGGCCGTAGTGCCCGAGCGGTTCTAGGCGCTTCAGTCTGGAACCGCGCGATCGTTATGGTCGCAGGTTCGAATCCTGTCTCGGGCATGGATGTGTGTGAAGTCCTTAGGTTAGTTACGTTTAAGTAGTTCTAAGTTCTAGGGGACTGATGACCTCAGATGTTAAGTCCCATGGTGCTCAGAGCCATTTGAACCATTTGAATTAAGACCAGTTTCTCTTACGTATTGTAAACCCGTGGATTGCATTTTAAACTCTCACACCGCAGGGAGTAGCTAGTTGATCTGGATAAGAGGACGGAGAAATTGTTCATACTGTCTCTTAGAAGACTGTGTTCAAACTTGGCTATTGGCATGAGGACCTATATGCCTTTACGTTAGATTATTGGAAGATGCGACGTCACTAAAGAGTTAGTTCAGATATTTTCAATGAACAAATTTATAGCAGATTATCGCAACTTATCCGCCATAGTCCCTCTGTAACACACAATTTTCGAACTTGTAGGAAACGAGGCTTCTGCTGTAAAAAAATTTCTGGGTATTAATTCAAAGGAAAATGTAATTGAAAGAACACAGTAGTATGGGTATAATTTTGTTGTCATTGAGACGTACGATTTTTTTTACGGGAGCACAGGATCACTGTTCTATCTACGCACGTTTCCAGGTGATTTCATATCAGTCTCATAATACAGGAATAAAAGAATAAAACACAAATAATCTATTTCAAATCCATATGCTTCACCCACCACAACATGGACGACTGAAGTTCTTGCTTCCTTAATCTTTTTGGCACAATGAAAATACGAGGGTGTGTTGAAAAGTAATGCCTCTGAATTTTTTTTTTCTGAATTTTTTATTCAGTTCACAAGATCGATTGATGTATTACATTTCATTATATTTCTCAGTTGGCTTTTCCGCTTCCCTCACGTAAGTCGCAAGCGTATGCCGCTAGAGCGCTCGGAATTGTAGCGTGTAACATGGTGGTGAGTGAAGTAACTATGTCGACGCGTGAGAAACAGCATGCTGTAATCGAGTTTCGAATTCGAAGAATTCCTCTACACATGGAACACCCTCTCCTTTAGCATGACACCGAGCGAGGTGGCGCAGTGGCTAGCACTCTGGACTCGCATTCCGGCCATCCTGATTTAGGTTTTCCATGATTTCCCTAAATCTCTCCAGGCAAATGCCGGGATGGTTCCTTTGAAAGGGCACGGCCGACTTCCTTCCCCGTCCTTCATAATCCTATGAGACCGATGACCTTGCTGTCGGGTCTCTTCCCGCAGACAACCCCAACCTCCCTCCTTCAGCATGACGATTATAGACCACACACGAGCACTGCGACATCTCCAGCAATCCGTTCACTGACATCGATCATCCTCCATACAGTCCCGTCTTGGCATCGTAAGATTTTCATCTATTTCCAGAACTTGAAGGGCACTTTCGAGGATCTCGTGTTGATAGTGGTGAAGTGGTGCAGACATGTGAGGTCGTAACTCCTTCAACGAAGTCAAACATTTTACACTCTCGGTATCAACAAATTGGTCTGTAGATGGGAGACATGTGTTCGTCGCTAAGGTGATTATGTTGTGAAATAAATATGCAGACATGAAGAATAAAGAAATGGAATGTTAATAAATTTTGTTTTGTTTAAAAAGCTTTAAGTGTTTTCACAGAAAAAAGTCCGGAGGCATTACTTCTGAGCACGCCCTTGTAATCGGTTCACGTCTCTCACGGGCAGTGAAAAGAGCGTCCGTTTGTATGCCTACGTTTCCTTTGTTACCCCTACTTCTGCCATCTACTACGTGTAGCTTACCATTGGATAGAGCGTTCTTCTGTGGACGGGTGGGCGTTTCGTGAATTTCTGTGCAAGAGGCATTAATAAATTCAAGGGCATGAGCCGTGGAATTTTCCTCAAGTCGCACAGCGTTGGCTTTTGTGAAACGGTCAGCCATTCGAAAAAGTACTCATTCGGATCTTGTCATGAATGTGACTACTGAGACTTCAGTTCTGGCTCAGAATCTCGTATTCAGGCTTCATCAAGGCAACAACAATCCTTGTCATAAATTGTTCTACTTCTGTTTGACAATGTTGAAGCAATTCTTCTGCTTTTCTTGTACGATCTTCTTTTTTGCTCTCCACTCAGATCTTGAGGTATACATCCGGCAGCATCTTTTTTTCATTTTTAACATTCCAGCTATGATTCTTTAAACTGGAATGACATACATTCTGGCGTCATATGCGATTTCCTCACATGTTTTTCGTCGATCCTCTCTCGAAATGTCATTAACAATAACCGGAGAGATTTCGTCTGTCGCAGTTGATGGCCGTCCACTTCTTGGGTCGTCCTCAGTGTTTACCCAACCTTCACGGAAACGAGCAGGCCACCGTGACGCTGCGTCGCTACTTCACAATGCTTCTAAATGGTTCAAATGGCTCTACGCACTGTGGGACTTAACATCTGAGGTCATCAGTCCCCTAGACTTAGAACTACTTAAACCTAACTAACCTCAGGTCATCACACACATCCATGACGGAGGCAGGATTCGAACCTGCGACCGTAGCAGCGGCAGCGCGGTTTCGGACTGAAGCGCCTAGAACCGCTCGGCCACAGCGGCCGGCACCGTTCTTCTGCCTATCGTCTTTGCAACGAAATACGCAGCGTAATTCGTACCTCTCAAATAAGTGCACCTGGCATAATCCGCCCACAACATAATTTTCGTGACGTACTCGCTAGAATGTCCCAGAAAGAAAGGCCAACAGTTCGATACCGAGACTTGAAACACATTAAAATTAACTGAAATTGCAACCGAGTTGCAAGAAATACACTCATGCTCATGAATTAAGGATAATTGCAGAATGTGGTGCCATACAACGTGGCACTATACAAAACTGGCGTTGATAGTGTAAGCACATAGAACACAGTCATCACAGATCTGTAAGTCCACGGTGTGGTCGATAAGTTGAGAAAATCGTCCCGAAACACATGTGCTACAAAACGCCACTGCTTCCTGCGCATGTACCCCGACATCAATATGGGACATGATCACCAAACACACGTACACAGGCCGCACAACGGGTTGGCATACTCTGGATCAGGTCGTCGAGCAGGTGCTGGAGTATAGCCTCCCATTCTTGCACCTGTGCCTGTCGGAGCTCCTGAAGTGTCGTAGGGGTTTGAAGACGTGCAGCGATACGTCGATCAAGAGCAATCCCAGACGTGTTTGAGGGGGTTTAGGTCTGGAGAACAGGCAGGCCACTCCATTCGCCTGATACCTTCCGTTTCAACGTACTCCTCCACAATGGCAGCTCGGTGGGGCCGTGTGTTATCGTCCATCAGGAGGGAGGTGGGACACACTGCACCCCTGAAAAGGCGGACATACTGGTGACGTCCCCATACACCTGACCAGTTACAGTTCCTCTGTCAAAGACATGCAGGAGTGTATGTGCACTAATCATAATCCCACCCAACCACGACCTCCATACAGGTCCATTTCAAGGACATTAAGGGGTTGGTATCTGGTTCCTGGTTCATGCCAGATGAAAACACAGCGAGTATCACTGTTCAGACTATACCTGGACTCATCCGTGAACATGATCTGGGACCACTGTTCTAATGACCATGTACTATGTTCTTGACACCAGTCTTTACGGGCTCTCCTGTAACCAGGGGTCAATGGAATGTACCTTCCAGGTCCCCGGGCGAATAAAACATGTCTTTTCAGTCGTCTGTAGACTGTGTGTCTTGAGACAACTGTTCCAGTGGCTGCGGTAAGGTCCCGAGCAAGGCTACCTGCAGTACTCCGTGGCCGTCTGCGGGCACTGATGGTGAGATATCGGTCTTCATGTGGTGTTTTACACCGTGGACGTCCCGTACTGTAGCGTCTGGACACGTTTTCTGTCTGCTGGAATCGTTGCCATAATCTATGTGGCACACGGAGTGCCCGTGTTTGATCAGCCTCCAGTCCCCCTAGTACTCTGCCCCTTATAAGGTCATCAATGTGTGTTCTTTGAGCCATTTCCAACACACACTCACCATTAGCACGTCTGAAAACGTCTGCACAATTACTCGCTGCACCTACTCTGGCATGCACCAACACACCTTTGCGTATGTGGACTTCTGCCAGCGCCCCGTACGACGACCGCAGGTCAAATGCGCCGCATGGTCATACCCTGAGGTGATTTAAGCCCGCAAACCACCCACCAGAGCGTTGTTTCACCATGTATCAGCATTGTCCTTAATTTATGAGGATGAGTGTACTTCCACGGATGTTTTCTATTCGCTTATCGGGCATAAACGAAAAACGTCATGGATTTAGTGACAATCTTACTCGACTTATGACAAATACGCTCCACTAAACACCTGAATAGTAAGCAGGAAACTTGCACCTTGGTTAACTGAAGCACTGGAACTACTCGTTAGTCGCAGAGATGTTGCACGTCGGGCACACATACTACGCCCCGCGGCTAAAAATGATATTGCTTACAAGCAGGAGCGGAACTGCGTCAGTCAAGCTGTGAGGAATGCAGAACTCTGGCACGCCCATTCATTAATCGACATCATGGATCCTCAGCCGAGAAAACTAGCGCAGCTGGCCACGTCACTGGAGTCTATATGGTCCAACATCCCTGTTGGTATCTTCCAAAACCTCACTGACTCTCGTCCTACATATCTCGCAGCGGTCCACGCAGCAGAAGATGGTTCTTCAGGACTTTGACAGGTGATCACGTTAATGTGACTGGACTTTATTGTACTACCAAACGAATCAAGCCATGCTTTGAAAGAAATGTCCCAGGAAGTGGACAGTTACGCACTGAAGGTTGGGTTGAAGGCGAATCAATGCAAAATGGAGTTCACGCTTTTAGGAAGAAGTGAAGAGCGGGAAGAATTTCTTGAAATAGGTGCCACGGGGTTCAAGAGAGTTCACCAGTTCAAATATGTTGGGTCTTAGTTTACCAGTGACAACAGCAGAATGATGGGTGTCAAGGAAAGAATAGCAGTGGGAATGAAATGCATGCATTCGCCTAGGGAGACTGTCGGCTCAAAGTCAATATCAGCGAACACTAAGTTGAGCGTGTATAACACTAGTCGTATGCGGCTCTGAAGCCTGGAACATGATTAAATGAGAAAAGGAAAAACCATAAATATGTGAATGAAGAATAATAAGGCAGATACGAGGACCGGTCTTAGATAAAGCAGAATGGAGGAGAAGGAAGAGTCAGGAACTCTACCTCTTGTTGCAACAACCAACAAGCCTACAGAAGCTGAAGAGCAGAGGAATCGTGTGAGTAAGCCAAGTAGCCAGAATAACAGAAGAAGGGCCCTTGAAGAGAAACCAAATATCGAGACGGCCCAAAGGACGACGAAGGTTCAAATGGCTCTGAGCACAGTGGGACTTAACTTCTGGGGTCATCAGTCCCCTAGAACTTAGAACTACTTAAACCTAACTTACCTAAGGACATAACACACATCCATGCCCGAGGCAGGATTCGAACCTGTGACCGTAGCGGTCGCGCGGTTCCAGACTGAAGCGTCTTGGACCACTCGGCCACCTCGGCCGGCCGACGACGAAGGCAGTGCTGGATGGACGACCTGGCGTATGACCTGACACCACTAGGGGCTGAAGACACCTAGAGGAACCGAGTACAAAACAGAAAGGAATGGGCAGTTTGTGCAAGCATCGCGTGGTCTGCAGGGCATGGGTTGGGGGTTGTTTTGGGGAAGGAGACCAGACAGGGAGTTCATCGGATTAGGGAAGGACGGGGAAGGAAGTCGGCCGTGCCCTTTCAAAGGAACCATCCCGGCATTTGCCTGGAGCGATTTAGGGAAATCACGGAAAACCTAAATCAGGATGGCCGGACGCGGGACTGAACCGTCGTCCTCCCGAATGCGAGTCCAGTGTGTAACTACTGCGCCACCTCGCTCGGTGCAGGGCATGTGATCGCCGGATGATGTACTGTGTTTCTTGCTTTTGGTTGTTCATGTTCACATTTCAGTACCGATTATGAACATGCGGGTTTAGTTGCCATAGTTAGTTGAAGGTTTGGTTTTCGTACTTTAGCCGCCGTAATCGACTT
This sequence comes from Schistocerca gregaria, assembly GCF_023897955.1. NCBI lineage: Eukaryota > Metazoa > Arthropoda > Insecta > Orthoptera > Acrididae > Schistocerca > Schistocerca gregaria. Next base: position 307,803,317 of record NC_064926.1, on the reverse strand, counting down.
TTTCTCTGTGTAAGCGTTCTATACCATTTGAGTTGCGGTTGAGCTGTCATGTTGATACCTGCTTTTCAAAATGTTGTGTAATGTGGACGCACTGTTTTTGTGTCCTGTTAAGGAAGAGAAGTAGTATTAGAATGACCGATAAATTATTCATTTCGTTTATTTAATTGCTGAGATGGAAAGGGATAAAGAAATGCGGATATATTTACTGAATTAGCAAAATCGAGCTATCGATCTGCTAATACTCTTCTCCTTTAGTGGCTGAGGCTCTCTAACACAGTCAGTAGCTTGCGGTAAAACATTTAGTCCACAGCAGTAGGACTATGCATTCTTTTATTAGACGTTACAAGTCTACAAAATGTTGGATCCAATTAAGCTCCATTACTGATTACTTCGCTATCTAGATGGGGGTATAAAACAATCTGGCTCGCATTAATTGGCGCGGATAAGATTTTTTTTGGGGGGAGGGGGGAGGGATGTTGGGAGGCACCTTACGCTCGATATATCGAGCTGGGAACACCCATTCAAGGGCAGTATACATACGCCACAGCTGAAATCGATTATCGCCTTCCGCAAGCTATGTTGCTGTGGATAAAATGTGTGTGTGTGTGTGTGTGTGTGTGTGTGTGTGAGAGAGAGAGAGAGAGAGAGAGAGAGAGAGAGAGAGAGAGATGTATGGAACGGGGCCTGGGGCGAGGATATGTGACGAGGCCCGGGGAAGGCTTCATGCAGGGAATTCCCGTAGAAGCGGGACGCTCTTGTGAGCGCTGCCGGCTTTTGACGACTTTCCAGCGGTGGCGGCACACGCAGCCGACGGCGCTGGGATGCTGTGCGTTGCCCGTGGAGCACAACCCGCGCAGACGCGCTCGCCGCTCCAGTCGATAAGGCCCGGCTGGTGAGGGGCTGGGGGAGGGGGCGGAGGGAGGCGAGGACACGTGCCGGCCGGCTTCCGGCTCCGAAACTTCATCCCTCTGCCGCTGCCGGCCTGCCGTGGCAATGTGCCAAAAAATTAACGAGTAAAGATTGCCCCCCCCCCCTCCTGGTAAGTGTTAGCAATATATTCATGGGAATAGGTAATCCGTCTCTAGCCTGCCTTCAAGGGTGGTCGTCAGGCAAACCGCTTCTGGTCGTAGCGCTCCTGCTTCAGAGTAGTAGTTTTTGTGGACAGTGTCCCATGTTGTCGTTTACTTTTTCATGATTTACAGTTTATACAGTGACGGCGTTAGAGCGACCATTCCTCGCTGTATCATGAGCGGATCGTAGAGTGTGGCGCTCACTCGCAGCACATTGCGAACACAGAGTGTGCCAGGACAGAAAAGATGAATACTCTACGAAGAGTAAAGGGCTATTTGAAACATTAAACTTTCTTACTGACGAATACCATTCACAGAAAGCCTGTGGCACATGTTACGGTTCATATGAGTCTCTGGGACACGTTATGGTTCATACAACAATTTTATAAAATCATGATCAACTGCTGGATAAAGATATCATCTAGATTTTTCCTGAGCCGTGCTGGCCCCGGTTTATGACTGTTACTCTGCGGTTGGTTTCCCGCGGTTATTGCGGTTATGCCGTGGTTCTTCTTCTATCTACGTGTGGCAGCAGCGGTGTGTATCGATATTCGCACCTTGTACTATCTTCGGTCTGGTGCTCATAGTTGCCGCTAGCCGATGTGCGGCAGTCGGTCGGTTGGTGTGGATCAGCCAGGAAATTTCCGCGCGGAGCAGCGGGCCGGGCCCGCTGGCGGTCTCTACGCGGTGTCGGAGTGTATGGGAGCTGTTCCGATTGCTGCAAGGTTCGAGGCTCACCGCCCCAGGACATCAAGGCTGAGAGGTGTTTTATTTACCGAAACCAGTCTGTTCACATTGTGCCGTTGGTTTTCATGGTTGGCTGTTGGGGGTATTCCCTTGAGCAACAGCGAGTGTTCGAGTTGGCGAAAGCTTGGAGTTTAACTGCATTTTGGTTATTTGAAGTCCAAGTGCACCAGCGGAATTTTCTGCCTTGTGGCCGTTAGCGTTCCGGCTACCTGCCCTGGCCACTGACGTAAAATTCAGGCAGTGTCCTTTCCTCGTCGTGTTGTCGCTGTCCAACATGTGTGTGTACTTTTGACAGCCTATGCACACTTGGTTGAGGGCGGCTACGCTTTTTACTTTTTGGCATTGGGAGTTTCTTGTGTACTGGAAAGCAAGTCGGATCGTATATAGCTGGGCCGACTACCCGTGTCCCGTAAGCGAACGTTAATATTTCAAGTGCAGACCGACCCCCGGAAACTTCTGAGCACCGCTGGCTGTACTGCCTTTTCTTATTGGTGTTTAATTGTGTATTTTAATGGCTTATAGCCGATGTTTTGAATTTGTATGCTTTTAGTTGGGTTTTAAATAATGAGCCTTTAGCCTTTTTAAAAATTAAAGAGGTTGTGCCCTTAAGCCATAAGGTTGTGACATTTTCAGTCGATAGTTATGGTCGGAAATTTGCGCTGTAATGTTTGGGCAACTGAATAAATTTATATGTGTTCGAGTGTAACTGGCAGCCGCTCATTTTTGGCCAACCGCCTCATTCAGTTTACATCAAATCGAGCCTTAGTGATTGTTGCTTAAAAAATAAGTGGGGACAAGGAATTAAAAGTCTTACTTGTCCCTGATCCAAAACACACACACACACACACACACACACACACCACACCACACCACACGTGAGCACGCACACGCGATACACGGCGCTTGGAGTATGTAAAACAGATCTAAGAAGCTGTGGTAGAGAGGCGCAGTGACGAAAAGGTCAGTTCTAAAAAGGAAAAGGTTAAAACCAAACGAAAGGCTGATGACCTGACACAAGTACAGATTATGTTGCACAGTGACTGTTCAAATCCTTGTACCAATAGCTTCAGTAATTTTTTGCAATGTCATAGATAGATTTTTTTTTTTTAAAAAAAAAGAGAAAGCACGCCTGTGATGCGGATACATCGTGCTTCCCCATAGATGATCCTGAACACATAATTGAACATTACACTCAGTGTGACTATGATGAAGTAATTTCAGTTATGGGCACACTATTGGACGTAATGGAGCACTTTCCTTATGAATTTTTGGAGAGCCGTACTGTCTTGATAATACACAACCATGTGGAGTTAACCTCTTACTGATCTCGTGAACTGAGGAGAAGGAATTCAGTGGAGCAGAAGTTTTCGTTGGACACGTCCGGTAGCGCCGTAATCCATTCTTCTATATAGGTGGAGTCACTTAGCAAAAAATTGTTCAAATGGCTCTGAGCAGTATTTGATGTTTTCTGAGGTCATCAGTCCCCTATAACTTAGAACTACTTAAACTAACTAATCAAAGGAAATCACATGCCCGAGGCAGGATTCGAACCGGCGACCGTAGCAGCTGCGCGGTTCCGGACTGAGCGCCTAGAACCGCTCGGCCACCACGGCTGGCAGTCACTTAGCTGACCATACGTGCTATCATCATACACACAAGGCTGACAGAGGTAGTGCAACCATTTTGTTACCTCTAGCGGGCACCATGTCTTATTCTGAAGCACAGACAATTCGGCTTGAGACGACAGTCCAGCCCTGTGTCTGTTATGTTTCTTATTGGCATTAAGCTTTAAACTGATTAAGCATAAGCTTCAATTGACGACACGTGACAGCTATGACAAAGTCGTGTTCTACATATGTACGCTGTAGTATGTATCGGAGGTTCACATTGTATTTTTCTTGACTTGTTTTAATGGAATGACCATTATAGGACTCTTTAAATACCCACCATATGTGAAAAGAGATTTGTTTATTTATCAGGTCATCAGATGATGGGATAATTCCGAAAAGCGCCGTGGCAAGAAACAATAGAGTAGTTCACGGAAAACCAGTGAATATTTTTGAGCAACCTAACAGCATTTCCAGAGTCTGTTTCGTAATTAGAAACAATAATCGTGTTCCTGTGATTTGAGGACGGTGATTAGCCACTAAAATCGGGCATCATATCCGTGCCACCAAACCACCGGACAATAATTTACGGCAACTGGGTGCAGATATCTAGTGTCACATACCTCTAGAAACCTTTCAAGGGCCTGTTGAATTCAAATCACGCGGAATCGCTGCTGTTTCGCTCCCCGAAGGAGGGCCAACACTGTATTAAGCAGATCGTTATAATGATTTGATTCAACAGTGTGTGTGTGTGTGTGTGTGTGTGTGTGTGTGTGTGTGTCTGTGTGTGTGTGTGTGTGTGTGTGTGTGTGTGTGTGTGTGTGTGTGTGTGTGTGTTACAAAATATGGCCCTTTACTTTGTTTTATTGGTGTTTGTACAACCTTGGCGACTTCTTGTTCATTACATGGATTCGTTCGATTACACTGTTTTCAACGATATTAAATTCTAGAATTATACAGAAACACAGTAGCGGAACAAACCACAACGGTGACAGGCCGTTACGCCTCCATCTCCTTGCTGGAACGGAGATAATTAGGGATCAGTCTCACTGAATGAGTTCTGGGCAGCTGTGCCCGTTCTGGTGGATAGCCGTCGCCAGAAAGAGCGTTCCCAGGAAGGTACCCGCAGGACCGGATGCGGCACCTGGCAGCCGCCGCCTTCTGCGAAGGATATGCCGACACGGCCGCCTGGACGTTGCCCAACGCGCTGCTGCGGATGCAGCCGCTGCCGCGTCGCCGCCGGAAGCTGTTTCGCACCCACACACTCCTCCGCATCTCTCCCTCTACACTTACCACCTAACGAGGTGGCGCAGTGGCGAGACGGTGAGACGCTGGACTCGTACGCGGCAGGCCGGCCGTTCAAATCCCCCCCCCCCCCCCCCCCCCCGGCAATTCGGATTTAGATTTTCCGTGATTTCCCTGAACGACCTGAAGACCAATGCAGTGATGGTTCCTACGGAAGAAGAATCGGAGCGTTACAGTGTTTGGAAAAATGCGGAGCTCATTGCCGTTTTCAAGAAGGTTCGTCGAATAGACAGGCGATTATGTACTTCCACCGCTGACATCAATGTGTTGTACAATTGAGGGGTTTGGCGCTAGAAGGACGTAGCTCCACTTTTTGGTTCTATTGAGTCGAACACTCTACCACATACAAAAAAAAGCCCCTTCGGTGCAAGAAAGAGACAGCTACACCCATTACTTTCAGAGAAATTCAACAGTTGGAGCTGCCTGTACTCCGAGTTCGCATGAAAACAGAAGAAAAAAAAAAAGGCTCTGAGCACTATGGGACTCAACTGCTGAGGCCATTAGATCGTAGCGGTCTCGCGGTTTCAGACTGCAGCGCCTAGAACCGCACGGCCACTTCAGCCGGCAAAACAGAAGCAGCTCCGGGAGCTGCCTCGTTCTTCCCCCAAACAATAGCAGGAAGGAGGTTGTGTTAAGTATTGTTCAGCAGACCGGTGTAAACATCGCGCGTTTCATGTCATGTCACTGAAGTGGACTTATTTTCCACTTTGTTGACACGTTGAAGAAATTTTTTGTAAAGAACCCTTACGTATCATTGTCGAACAAGAAAAGTGGAAAATATTTAATCACTAAGTACAAAATATTCCTTTATGAACAGCCGTACGTCGGTAAAGTGATTATTCAGTGCAGTGCGTCCGTAGGGATGACTGTCTTCGATAATGCGGAAATTTGCAGCCAAGGACCTGCGAGTCTCTTAACAATGGAGCACCTTCATCAAGCTTATGATTGTCTCCTCCCGCTTAAAGGCCAAAAGTTTAAAGATGTCAAAGAGCTGGCCAGAAAGTATGTTGGCCAAAACGAAATGTGGTTTTACGACCAGTTGACGTCAGATCCTTCAAACGATCCTGAGGTGACTGAAGGGGAGCTAGAAGACTGAAAAAGAACTGTAGAATTAATGTATTATGCAAATAATGTTGTACTTTCTTTATTAATAAATCTTTTTAATCTGAAACATGTTTAATTATGAAGAAAATGATCCTACAAACACACTTTCATTCACTTTGGAGCAAAACGGAGGCAGCTCCAAAATTCAAAACTCGGTTCCACGTACCTGAATGCATACATTTGTGTGTATTCTCGTCAGTCGTATTGGATACCCGATAGCCTAAAACAAAGCTGACAACTTTTACGTTTTGGTGAAAAGTGAATTTTTAAAATGTTTCTTTTATTTGTCACAAACTGGAAAAAGAGGAGCTGCCTCCTTATTGCACCAAACCCCTCAATTTTGGAACCCGTTTTATGCTTTCTGGAGACGGAAGGTCTCGCGTGGAGGGACCAACACGGATTCGAAAACAACGATCGTGTGAAATTGAACATGCTCTGTTCCTCCAAGGTACCCAGGCAGCAGGTACCGATAGGCAAATTGCGCCACGTTTCTTGACTCCGGAAGTCTTTATTTATTTGAGTGAGTGTACCCAATCTGTTGTGAGAACTTCATTAGACTGGGCGCATACAATTTCAGGCCATGATAATCTGGGATCTAAATTAAAACACTAAGAATGTGTTCAGGAAAAACTGATATGAACGACATAATATTAGAGCCGCATTCGCTGCTAAACATACGTGCTAACCATCCAGCCAACGGAATAAAATAAACCACAGCACTATTTCCATTTCATGGAGCGTCCTCCAGCAATATCGGTTGTATATATATATCATATATACGTATATTGAGCAAGCAGTAAAGGAATCAAAAGAAAAATTCGGAGTAGGAATTAAAATCCATGGAGAAGAAATAAAAACTTTGAGGTTCGCCGATGACTTTGTAATTCTGTTAGAGACAGCAAAGGACTTGGAGGAGCAGTTGAACGGAATGGACAGCGTCTTGAAAGGAGAATATAAGATGAACATCAACAAAAGCAAAACGAGGATAATGGAACGTAGTCGAATTAAATCGGGTGATGCTGCGGGAATTAGATTAGGAGATGAAACGTTTAAAGTAGTAAATGGGTTTTGCTATTTGGGGAGCAAATTAAGTGATGATGGTCGAGATAGAGGAGGTATAAAATGTAGACCGGCAATGGCAAGGAAAGCGTTTCTGAAGAAGAGAAATTTGTTAACTTCGAGTATAGATTTAAGTTTCAGGAAGGCGTTTCTGAAAGTATTTGTATGGAGTGTAGCCATGTATGGAAGTGAAACATGGACGATAAATAGTTTGGACAAGAAGAGAATAGAAGCTTTCGAAATGTGGTGCTACAGAAAATGCTGAAATTTTATGGGTAGATCTCATAACTAATGAGGAGCTATTGAATAGAATTGGGGAGAAGAGGAGTTTGTGGCACAACTTGACTAGAAGAAGGGTTCGGTTGGTACGACATATTCTGAGGCATCAAGGGATCACCAATTTAGTATTGGAGGGCAGCGTGGAGGGTAAAAATCGTAGAGGGAGAGCAAGAGAGAAATTCACTGAGCAGATTCAAAAGGATGTAGGTTGCAGTAGATACTGGGAGATGAAGAAGCTTGCACAGGATGGAGTAGCATGGAGAACTGCATCAAACCAGTCTCTGGGCTGAAGACCACAACAACAACAAAGTTTACAAATGCTTACGGTTATTTTATGACACTTGCGACCTACAACCTGCGCCACAATTTGCCGCTGTGGCCATCTATTGCAAAAGAGCCGAAGCAAAGTTGTATACCTAATACAGCTACAGGTGGTAGACAAGAATATCGAAATACCACAAGCACAACACATGGCCATGGCTGACATATTGCATCATGTGAAAGAGAGCAACGGAGGATGCTTCCTTGGGTTGTTGCATTTCAGCAGCATCACAATTCTCCATTCACGTCACGTATGTACATATGTTAACTTGAAGGCCATTTTCCTCTACTTATAGTAATTATCATCAGGTGCTCTCCAAACTTCCTCAGATAAAACATTCTCCGTGGGATGTATGAATATATTTTGACAGATTCCCATTATTGCTTAGAGTTGAGTAGTTGAAGATTTTGAGTAACAGTAGTGAAAGCAGTTACTGCTGTACACGAATGTACTTTCATTGTGAGCATTCAATATCGTCTTCCACTGCAAAAGCTTTCCGACAGTGTGGCGTGTCAAATCAGACAGAAAAAATGTATCATGTGTGTTAGTTGATAACTTATGACCGAGGCGTCCTCCTGTCGCACAGTGGTTCAACTCGTTTCAAAACATGGACAAAAAAAAAGTGCGCGTTCCGTCTTTAGGACGCGTTCCGTCTTTAATCGTGTGTAGAATACGCTGGGGCATATTTTCTCAACGCTGCGTTGTCATTACAGTCTCAAAAATGGTTCAGTGGCTGTGAGCACTATGGGCCTTAACTTCTGAGGTAATCAATGCCCTAGAACTTAGAACTACTTAAACCTAACTAACCTATGGACATCACACAAACACATGCCCGAGGCAGAATTCGAACCTGCGACCGTAGCGTCCAGTCTCAAGTCGATAAAATACGTGTTTTGATAGATCACGGTAAACAGTGAATCGGACAGTGAGACATTTTCAACGTGTAATTTGCATGGCGTTATTGGTATATGAGAGGGATACTACCTAGTTGCAGGACAAAATATAATTGGTAGCACTCGAGAAGTATGTTTATGACATTTTTAACCGGCGTGGACTTAAAATTAAACTTCTACCAGTATTATCTAAAGTCAAGGGCTACAAAATTTCATCTGTTGTCTCCATTTTTTGTATTTTGCTCTCGTGCTACCTTAAAAATATAGTTAACGAGTTCAAAGTATTATCTTACACATATTTGTATGTTTTTAGTGGACGGTCATTTACCTGTCGTGCGAAAGTGACACACCGCAAAAATACGAGTAGGTCCATCGTTATTGCAAATATCTCTGAAACTATTATCTTAACATAAAATTTCTTTAGAGCCCTCTGTCGAATTCTTGGGGGGCTATTTGGAATTATGATCATATTTTTTTCGGAAATTGGTAAATAATTTTTTACGAGGTTAAAATTTCCTAAACAGAGAACTCTAGAACTAACATCTATCTGTTAAGGACTCTGAGTAAAAAATTCTCGAAGTCGAGTGCCAACTTCGTGGCCGAGCGGTCCTAGGCGCTACAGTCTGGAGACGCGCGGCCGCTACGGTCGCAGGTTCGAATCCTGCCTCGGGCATGGATGTGTGTGATGTCCTTAGGTTAGTTAGGTTTAAGTAGATCTAAGTTCTAGGGGACTGGTGACCTCAGGTGTTAAGTCCCATAGTGCTCAGAGCCATTTGAACCATTTTTTGAGTGCCAACTTCATGGGACTCGGAATATTCTCCAGTAGTGCCCGATGCCGTCAGTCCACATAGTTTCGATTCACGGTTATGCCATACTCGAAGCTTCCCGTTATCGATTGATCGGCTATCTGAAGATGCACAGGGAACTCGAAATAAGGATACCCAGCTTTATATACAAGATTTTACACGCAAATACTCCCGCGAGAAAAAGATGCATGTCATTTTCGGATCCATTCTTCTGGAGAGTCCAGAAAATCACATCTGAAGAAGTTAAACAGATTCCGCCTGAGGTAAAAGGTCGGCTTTTCGAACCATCTCGCAGTGGACAACCTAACAGAGGTCCTTCTGGCAGCGGTTCTAGGCGCTACAGTTTGGAAGCGCGCGACCGCTACGGTCGCAGGTTCGAATCCTGCCTCGGGCATGGATGTGTGTGATGTCCTTAGGTTAGTTAAAGAGCTGCCAGACGTCCCGGATTTCCGTTAAGTTGACTCGACTGTAGGAGTGTTTTGGTAGTAAAGAATAAGTGTATTAAAACTTCATGCATGATGCGGCATTTTTTCATGCGTATCAATGTTTATGGCTTCAAACGTCTTGAAATACCGTACAATTATATATTTATGTAGGTACATTCAACTCAACATATGGATACTATTTGCAAAGTGTGATGCGAATAGACGTAATAGCAAAAAACTAATTTATTTAAAAGTCATGCGCAATGTGGCAGTTTTTCATGCCTCTCAGTGTTTATTACGTCATAACTCCTGAACTATGGTTGGTAGGTGGTTCTTGCCGCAACAGATTGCTGACAGTAAAGGATTTGTATACCAAGTTTGGCTGAAATCGGTCCAGTGGTTTTCGGAGATAGGGAACATACACACATACATACATCCATTTTATAATATGTATGGATTACTGTGAAAACAAGCCTTACTGATCACGTCCTGTTTGGTAAAACAAGCCACGCAATACAATGCGGCGAACAATACCCTGTGTACTGCGATTCACAGGTAAGTCAGCTGGTGTAGCCGATGCGTAAGTCAACATTCTTTCACTGATGATACTAAGTTTACGTGATATTTTTATGAAAACAACACATTTTAAATACATAAAAATTGGAATTCTACCTGTACGGTTGTTACATGTCCAGGTTAATTGCAGATAAAGCATGACTTGGTGTAAGACCATTCCCTTAAGTTTCGGCTGGTTTGCTGCAGATAGTTTCAGCAGTTTAATGGCGCGTAATAGATCCAAAAAAAAGCTGCTTCTTTTAAGTGTACCGAGTCCGTTTACCCGTTTGGCGCGACTCTCTACTCCGGCTTCTTTGTAGAAAGTGGAATACGCAACAAGTTATTAGCAGACTGTCTATTAACTACGACAACTGATATGGATGGTTTGTGGGCTACAGGCGCCATGAACTTTATTTCACGGGTCACGACCCGCCTACACAATGCGTACTGCTGTGCGTTCGCCACGGCCATGGAGACCTCGCAGAGTTACTGTATCATCCTCGAGCGAGGCTCTGATACCGTATTAAAGAACGTACAGTTAAACGTTATACAACGAGAGTTTCAGGCGCATCGGCCAGATATCTACTTTCATCATTTAGGGCAACTGTTCTCGAAAACAATATTGAATGATATCGCTCTTCGACTGTTCAGAATGTACTAATATGCAGGAAATAATTCGTATCCCTTTCAAGCACATTATTGTTTTCTTTTCTGTTGACGTTCCGTTGTAGTTATATATTAAATGACGTGTTCCATATATCATTTGAACGATATCTGCCGAAATGATGTGAAACGATTCCGTTAACACACTTCATGTACATGATTGGTATTGTGCATATAATTTGTTTATGACTGCTTGCTTGCCATTTGTACTTATTAGCACGGTGGGTATAATTTTATGAGGTCGAACTAATGTTATGAGTGAAATAAAAATTCAGCAGCAAACTAAAACTGTGTTTTTACTATACTAGACATGCGGTCAGTATTTCGATAAATATTCGTATATAAATTACGATGAATTGACCGAAAGAAATGGTTAAAGATTAGAAAAAAATTATCTTTGCTTCCTCTATAAGTATGTAATGAAGATACAGTTAGAATGCCTAATACGGTTAAGAGAAGCCAACAGGCTGACTGTGAATGAACACCATACGTCATTCTCAGTGTCTGCTTTTGTGCAAGGATTCCTTTCTTCCTAAATCATGAATCACCCCAAAAATTACAGCAGAAGACATTAATGAGTGGAAACGTACAAAATATGTTAATGTGTTGATTTTCCCCCCAAATGAATGACTATGCGAAAAATAAAAGTTGGTGAATTTCGATGTTTGAAATGCTCAATAATATGCTTCTTCCGGTTCAGATTTACAACAGAATGTATATCCAAAGATTTCTAGTAGTCTGCTCTATTCACTGACTCCTATTCAAGTGCTGAATTTGTTGGTGTTATTTTGTATATCGAACTGACCTCAATATACTGTGTTTTTATAAAACTGAGGATAGTCCAGTTGCGGATAACCACTTATTAATTGTCTGAAAAACATTTATATAAAATTTCTTCTGTCGCTGTTTCCTTAACCGGATCACATATGCGTCACATTTGATCTATGTTATGTAGAAGACACATGAAAGGTGCAGGTGTGGAACCAAAATTCAACCGTGCAGGACTATATTAGTGATTGCTTCCAGGTTGCTAAAATTATTGTCCCCTCCATTCATTATTCAGCACTACTTATTTCATTCTTATTTAACAAACTAGCTGTTTGTAACACGATGAATTCCGTAAGATTTAATTTTTTGGTGAGGGGGGGTTATTAATTACTTAACCAAATGGCTTATTGTACTAACCACCGTTATTTAATGCTTTTTTACATTTGGCGAGTAAAAGTATAAACCGCGTTTTCAGTAGAAAATCAATCTGGAATTCAGGCAGTGATGTTTATGGATTCTGTTTCTACTTAAATGTGTTAATATTTTTGAATGCACTAATTTCTGCAATGTGTTTGAAGATGACGTCAGTAAAGAAACTGGACAATAATTATTTCGAAATTTCCTGTCGTCAACTTACAGAGAGAATATCAGTGTATCAGCCTTCTATTTCTAAACCGAAAATTGAAAACAGCCGTCATTGCGAACAAGAGGTGACAGACGTGTAACCAACGGCACCCCATACCATCAGGCCGGGTGATACGCCAGTATGGCGACGACGAATACACCTTCCAATGTGCGTTCACCGCGATGTCGCCAAACACGGATGCGACCATCATGATGCTCTAAAACAGAACCTGGATTCATCCGAAAAAATGACGTTTTGCCGTTCGTGCACCCAGGTTCGTCGTTGATTACACCATCGCAGGCGCTCCTGTCTGTGATGCAGCGTTAAGGGTAACCGCAGCCATTGTCTCCGAGCTGATAGTCCATGCTGCTGCAAACGTCGTCGAACTGTTCGTGCAGATGGTTGTCGTCTTGTTCACGTCCCCATCTGTTGACTCAGGGATCGAGAATTGGCTGCACGATGGATAAGATGCCTGTCATCTCGACTGCTAGTGATGCGAGGCCGTTTGGATCCAGCACGGCGTTCCATATTACCGTCCTGAACCCACCGATTCGATATTCTGCTAACGGTCATTGGATCTCGACCAACGGGAGCAGCAATGTCGCGATACGTTAAACCGCAATCGCGATAGGCTACAATCCGACCTTTATCAAAGTCGGAAACGTGACGGTACGCATTTCTTCTCCTTACACGAGGCATCACATCAACGTTTCACCAGGCAACGCCGGTCAACTGCTGTTTGTGTATGAGAAATCGGTTGGAAACATTCTTCATGTCAGCACGTTGTAGGTGTCGCCACCGGCGCCAACCTTGTGTGAATGCTCTGAAAAGCTAATCATTTGCATATCACAGCATCTTCTTTCTGTCGGTTAAATTTCGCGTCTGTAGCACGTCATCTCCGTGGTGTAGCAATTTTAATGGCCAGTAGTGTATGTAGGTATCAAGAACAAGTATGTACAATGTTACTAACGTTTGTTTTAGTTCAAAAGTTTTAAAAGTTTTCTCATTAAAAATTACGAGGCATTACTTTTCAGCACGCTATCGTATTTACACTACAACGTATCCAAGGCAATGTTACTCTCACTTGCCGTGTAGTATCGTGTACCTACTTGTATTTAGTTTCTGTCGCATAAAGTTCCATTCAGCCTAAAATTTCGTTTGTTGGTACATAGCATTCTTTTCCTATACAGCTTTTCATCTTGTCACTTTTGCAGCCAAGTATGGAACTTAAGACGTGAATTTCTCCAAGATAGGCCTATAGAGCCTATGACAAAACATTTCGAACTGAGACACTTCATTCCTCCGCTAATTTTTGTTTTCCCGTTCAATGCTGTCTTCCTGGAACACACACTATGCGATCAAAAGTATCCGGACACCTGGCTGAAAATGACTTAGAAGTTCGCGGCGCCCTCCATCAGTAATACCGGAATTCAGTATGGAGTTGGCCCACCCTTAGCCTTGATGACAGCTTCCACTCTCGCAGGCATACGTTCAATTAGGTGCTGGAAAGTTCCTTGGGGAATGGCAGCCCATTCTTCACGGAGTGCTACACTGAGGAGAGGTATCGATGTCTGTCTGTGAGGCCTGGCACGGAGTCGGCGTTCCAAAACATCCCAAAAGTGTGCTGTAGGATTCAGGTCAGGACTCTGTGCTGGACAGTCCATTACAGGGATGTTATTGTCGTGTAACCACTCCGCCACAAGCGGTACATTATGAACAGGTGCTCGATCGTGTTGATCGCCGTCCCCGAATTGTTCTTCAACAGTAGGAAGCAAGAAGGTGCTTAAAACATAAAAGTAGGCCTGTACTGTGACAGTCCCACGCAAAACAACAGGGGGTGCAAGCCCACTCCATGAAGAATACGACTACACCATAACACCACCTCCTCATAGTTTTAGTGTTGGTACCACACACGCTGGAAGATGACGTTCGCCGACCAATCGCCATACTCACAGCCTACCATCGGATTGCCACGTTGTATACCTTGATTCGTCACTCCACTCAACGTTTTTCCACTGTTCAGTCGTTCAGTGTTTGCACTCCTTACACCAAGCGAGGCGTCGTTTGGCATTTACCGGCGTGATGTGTGGCTTATGAGCAGCCGCTCGACCATGAAATCCAAGTTTCCTCACTTCCCGCCTAACTGTCATAGTACTTGCAGTGGATCCTGATGCAGTTTGGAATTCCTGTGTGATATTGTGCATATTTGTCTGCCTACACATTTCGACTCTTTCCAACTGTCGACGGTGTCTGTCCGTCAACAGACGAGGTCGGCCTGTAGGCTTTCGTGCTGTACGTGTCCCTTCACGTTCCCACTTCACTGTCACATCGGAAACAGTGGACCCAGGGATGTTTAGGAGTGTGGAAATCTCGCGTACATACGTATGACAGAAGTGACACCCAGTCGCCTGACCACGTTCGAATTCCGTGCCTTCCACGGAGTGCCCTATTCAGTTCTCTCACGATGTCTAATGACTACTGAGGTCGCTGATATGGAGAAACTGGCCGTAGGTGGCAGCACACTGCACCTCATTTGAGAAACATGTGTTTTCGGGGTGTCCGGATACTTTTGTCACATAGTGTATTTGTTTGCTTTTAGAAATATCTCATTCTCTGAGAATAATAATTGCGTCTTTTTGCACATTCATTCACATTGGAAGTGTTTTTCGTAATGTAGCATGTTAGACCACGTTTAAATTTAGAAATGTTGTTAAAACCGCTTTGGAGTTATTGCTTACATGAGGTTTACTGATTTAAGGTAGACTTATCAACAGACCACAGTAACATTGATCAGGTAACCGCCAAGCTAATGGACGTCATGTGAAAATATAACGGTGTACAATTTGTTGTGTTTTGTACTGTTTATTTAAAGAGTCGCGCCGGCTTAGTCTCAAAAAATATTAGCTGTCAAATTTGTGGGATGCTTGGCACTGATTACTGGGAATCTCATAGGTGCTCGTCTACTGTTGTGCATCTATCACCTGATTTCCGCATTTTTTCTAATAACAGCTGCTCGCATGAGCTTATCACTTGTCTCGGTACCTCAGTTTCCATTACGTCTCGTCGCTCACGAAGAAACGACAAAGCGTCAGGCCTTCACCATTGCAACTCAGTGTTCCGTGTTGTGAGATATCAGTAACTTTTAACGACATTTGAAGTCAGAAAAATTCGTCGTCATCCATTGTGAGACGAATAATTACTTGTTGTTTGGAATCGAGTGCCGTTCAATGTTTTGACACTGATTTGATCAAGAGAATGATTATCGGTGATCATTTCAGAAAATCTTGATCGATTTCCGTCTACCAGTTGACGTTTTCCGCATTTTAGATTTAACAAAATTATCTTGAGACGGAGCAAGCTATCGCTACTTTTTTTTATCTGCCATGAACTGCTTGCATATGATGAATGACTATGTACGCAAAGCGACATTCTTAACATATGAATCAGCCGTTCAACGGAACGTAGGAGGTTCTTAGTATCGGCAGTTTCCAGCGTATTTCCAGACGTTCCACCGGGAGTGAATGCGACAGACATTCCGCTGTAAATCGCAGCGTCCCCGCGAAGCACGCGTTTCTCATCCGCCTGTAGGTCTTGCTAACGAAGTAACGCCTCACTTAAGAGGTAAATTGACAATTTATCGTGAACGAAAAGAATAGCTTAAAGTGGCTTACATTCATCCACGTGTATGAAAACATCGTTACTTGGTACTTCTTTCTTTTCAACTTATTGTCGGCTGGTTATAACTGATTTCTGACGTACTTGCAAACTTGCTCTATATTCTTCTAATAGTTTTTAAGTTTATCTATATTAGAACCACATACTTGACGACTTTTTATATTTATGGCATTTGAAGACAAGGACTGGGAGGACTGCAAAAGTTACAGTAGAGTAAAAAGGACCGGAATGATTTTGATAAAACCAATATAGTTTTCGAAGCTATTTCTGAAATGGAGAGTTTACAGTCAGTTTATTTAGTCAATTTTGACATAAGACAGTGAAATATGGACTTAGAATATAAAACCCAACAGAAATTTTGGGATATTTCAGTGAGCAATCGAGAGGTACGTGTTGGAATTATTGGGAGGGTCAGGGAAAGTAAGAAATGGACGAGGGAAAAGTCTGGAGAGAGAGACGTGAGTATGAGTGTAACGAAAGTCAAATGGAGGTGAGCGGAATCTTTAGGAAGGTGACTGGATGGTAGATGGAGAATGAAAGTTCTTTGCTGGATTATAGGAGACAAGAAAAGAGAGATGCCGAGCATGCGAGAGTAACTTGCTTACGTACGGATAAAGACTCTAATGAAATGAAAAATATAGAGGTCGCCTTTATGATTATAAGTAGTCGCTGCTGTTGCTGATGTTTTCAAGAAGAAGAAGAAGAAGAAGAAAATGATGATGATGATGAACAGACGAGTAGCACTGACAGAATAGTCGTGCTTAACTTATTGCTAGAGTAACGAGGGCGTTCTGGAACGAGCCATGCAACTACATTGTGGATGGACAAAAAGTTTCAGCACAGCTGCGGCCACATTTCTGTGGAAACGCGATACGGGCGAGACATTGGTGAGTGAACATGACTCCATTTGCATGGCACTGGGAGCCTGCAGATTTTTCTCATTCCAGGGAACCTTGGCCGCGTTCTGTTGCACAGCTGTCCGCTTTTGTCTCAGTTCTTCAGATGAGTAAGAAATTGGATGTGACGGAAAATGAGTACACAAACGAACGAGAGAACCAGATATGGCGTAGGATAGTATGGAGAGGGAAACTGAATCACAGGTGAGAGCAGGGGTTCGATATTAAACAAATTCAATCCAGCGAGCGCTCGGTAACGCTATATTGCAGATTACCATGCGGACAGGTGCGTCCATTAGCTTATGCGATCAGCGATAGGTTCGCTACCTAATCATGTGACGTAAATCGACATTGATTGCCGACACCTGCAGTTTATAACCAGGACACTCTCGCTTTCACTAAGTCTTAGGGCCTAGCTTCACCATGGCGAGTTTTCGTGGAATTAACTTTCTTAGCTTCATTGCGTTTATCTGGCTTAAACACAGGTATTACCGTGCGCTTGTTTCGCAGAACATAGGATAAAGGGACATTCTTACGTTGTTTTAATTAAAGCGAAGTGCGTTAGAAGAGGCCGACGTTCGCAAGATCTTCTTCTTCGTTTTCTAGTGCGTATCTGCTTCGAATGTTGGTGTCCATCGGAGCTACATCACTAGTGCTTGTTCGAAAAAGTTATGCGTTTTTTGGTGATGTCCATGTCGTTCAGTTTTCGAACCAACGTGTTTTTTCTTCTTCTTCTTCTTCTTCTTCTTCTTCTTCTTCTTCCTCGTCCTCTTTCGACAGGTATCTTCCGTTAAAGAATTTTCTGCAGCAGTTTATACTTGTTTCAATTCCTCATTACATGGTTGAGAATACTGCATTTCACTGTGCTTAGGACTTATTTTCCTTTCTTCATTTTGTCGACAGTATTGTTGTTGGTAATTTTATCTGTCCACCGGGTACTCTTAGCATTTCCTGTGCAGGCCTCACCTCCATAGAAAATGATGAGAAATATAGAAATAGAAATCTTAATACTGTTTCGATTGAGAGGTGATGGCTCTTGAACACACTAGTCACTTTACAAAATTCGGCATTGAGAAATACGGAATTTTATTTTCTTGCTAGTTATCCCATTGGTTGTTAATGCGTGTATTTGTTTACTTGGTTAAGAAGTTTGACGGTAATGTTTTGATGGCAGTTTAGTATGTCTTTCTTGCTGACGACTGAAAATTTTGTTTTATCTGTGCTCGTTCCTAGGCCATGACGTACACTGATACTGAATGCAAGATGGTGAAGATTATTTAAGCTGTCAAAAAGTTTCACAGCATCAGCGGCGTAGCAGGTATTGTTCAGCTTCCCTCCATTGAAGACGATTCCTTCTGCGACATTCTCAAGGGCCTCTTTGAAGACATATCCCAAATAAACATCAGTAGCGAAAAAAATACAGCCGCGTCTCATTCATCGGCTTATCTTTAATATGTCAGAATTGTCATTTTCTACTGTCACAGCAGCATATTGATCCAGATACACAGGGTATTCCAGGAAGAATGATCAATCTTCAGGGATATGACGGGAACAGCCATTCGAAGCAAAGAAGTCTAGTAAGTAAACACTGGATCTAAAAGGCACAGCTTAAGAGCTATGGGGACTACATCGTCTTCGATACAGTGAAACAAATATCTTCTAGTGCTGCTTATTTGCTGTCTACATTTTGGGAGGTGGTAGTATGGACCAAACAAGAAACTTTTTCTATTAAACCTGCTCTCTAAAATGCATTCCTTAAGAGCTATCAGCACTTTTTTGTCAGAAGAGGTTTGTTTCACAGTATTTAAGATGAAGACGTGATGCTAACTCTTAAGGTAGATATTTCAGGACCCATGTTTGCTTCGAATGATGGTTCTGGCACTTCCGTAAATACTGGCACTTCCTCCTGGTATACACTGCAGATTAAGAACGATCGAGAGGTCTTTGTTTCCTATCACAGGTTCTGATTCGTTAAAAACCTGCCTTAGTAGTTTAGATATCAATAATTGTTCTGTTTAAAAATGGTCGTTGTGGTTTTTGTTGTTGTCGGGAACCCCATATTGTTGTCACTGTTTGTAGTATCCAGGATGAATGTTTCACTCAGCAGCGGAGCTTGCACTGCAGAACTTCCTGGCAGCTATTACGGCGGGTTGTGTGTCGTGCCCGGATAGCTCACTTGGCAAGTGCATTGCCACCGGAAGGCGTGTTGAAATCCCGGGATATCACAAATTTTTAATCGTTTCGGAAGTATCTTTCCTATACTTGCATGACTCCTACAGAAACAACTCCAGTACGGTATGGTTGTTGGCAATCGCGATTGTAATTCACCAAAACATCAATGGAATGACAGTTACATATCCAATCCACATCATTCTCTGATGTGTTTATACACCACCTGATCAAAAATATCCAGTCACTCTTATGTAATTCGGAATTGACCAATAGATGTCACGAGAGGCAGACCCGTAAATATAAAAGTAATGCAGTGAGTAGTGTGTCGTCAGTAGAAAAGCAGTAACAGACCCATCAGGCACAATTCTGAAGCTGCCCAAGTCACGAGAGTTGGCGATTTGACTGTGAAATGGAAACGCGAAGGAACAACCTCGGCCAAATCAAGACCAGACAGATGTCATATACAAACGGACAGGGGCTGTCTAGCACAACGGAGGGTGGTCGTAAAAATTTATGGAAATCAGTGGAATCATTCATTCCTTTCATAGAGTGCTACCAGCAGTTCAGGTAGCACAGTAACTGTACGCAGGAAAATGGTTCAAATGGCTCTGAGCACTATGGGACTTAACTTCTGAGGTCATCAGTCCCCTAGAACTTAGAACTACTTAAACCTAACTAACCTAAGGACATCACACACATCCATGCCCGAGGTAGGATTCGAACCTGCGCCCGGTGGCTGTACGGTTGTTTTCGTGGTTGGGCTGTGGTGCCCTAATAGCACGTAAAAAAAAACGCTAAACGCGGAAGGATGTGAACAAATTTTAGAACATCGTGTACTGTGTACGGTAGTGGAACAGTTTGGAGACAATGAGTATGTACATCAACATGACAGTGCACCCGGTCATAAAGGAACGTCTATGAGGCAATGGATTGTGTATAGTAACATTCTGAAATGGACTGGCCTCTCCAGAGGCACGAGCTGAACCCACTGGAACACATGATGAGGATGGAGGAGAAAGGAATGGGAAAGGAAGGGTTTAGTGATGTTGCTGCATCAGGACTTTGTGCGGCATCAGCGACGACAAGTAAAAATGTGTGGCTGATCGGGATTCGGACCAAGGATCTTCTGCTTACTACTGTCCGAAAGAACAGACACCACGCATTCATATACTAGTGGAACACTTTTGGGATGAGTTAGAAAGTAGCAGATTTTTGGTTGTTGTTCTGGTGGGATGGGAGATCGAGGTACAGAAGCTGGTGATCAGAGGAGAAGTTGAGTTGGTACGGATGCCACATTGGCTGACAGGAAGGAGCTGGTTCTGGTTCAGGTGTTGATGGACGCGCCGGAAAAGGATGAATTCGAAGACATCGCTAAACTCCGAGGTGAGGCTGATCGGATGGTAAGAGGAGGAATCAGTAGGATATTCACGGTACACTCGTGAATTTGTCGTACGAGAAAATCCCCACTTCGTAGCTTTTTCGGAGACTCTATGTCCCATTGACCCTGCGCCGACTATAACACCACGTTCAAACTCACTTAAATCTTGATAACCTGCGTTTGTAGCAGCAGTAACTGATCTAACAACTGCGCCAGACACTTCTTGTCATATATAGGCATTGCCGACCGCAGCGCCTATCCTGCCTGTTTACATGTATCTGCATTTGAATGCCTATTCCAGTTCCTTTGGGGCTTCAGTGTAGCAAGCACAAACAAAGTGTTTGCTTGCAATTTCTGTGCATTTATGAATTAGTTGTAGTTTGGGTCTACGCTTCAGCTTGCAGTTGGAATGATATGGGACCCCTGACACGTCTAGATACGACTCTGACAGGTGTAACGTACGTAAGCATAATGTCTGATAGCCTACATCCATTCATGTCCATTGTGCATTCCGACGGAGGTGGGAAATTCCAACATGACAATGCGACACCCCACACATTGAGAATTGCTGCTGAGTGGCTCCAGGTACACTCTTCTGAGTTTAAACACTTCCGCTGGCCACCAATCTCACCAGACATGAACATTATTGAGCATATCTGGGATGCCTTGTAACGTGCTTTTCAGAAAAGATCTCCACCCCTCTCGTCTCGCAGTCTTTCGGATTTATAGACAGCCCTGCAGGATTCATAGTGTCAATCCCCTCCAGTACTGCTTCAGACATTAGTCGAGTCCATGCTACGTCGTTTTGCGACACTTCCGCGTGCTCGCGGGGGCCCTACACGATGTTAGACAAGTGTAATCTTTGGCTCTTCAGCGTACAAGCTATAAGTATTAAATCGTTTCCAGCTTAACAGCATTTGAACAACATTTGATTGTTAAATACCGGTACTCAAAAATGATGACTGAGTCCATGGACTCAACGTCATGTACTGATGCGCTCTTGTGCTGTACCTCACGACTTGTCAGTCGTGTGTAACTCCATAATGTGGTCTCTTAGTGATAACCTAGTCTGCTGGCAACCATCGAAGCAGACCTTCTCGCCGCTCGGCTGTCATCCCACAGGGTGACAAATACGCTCGCTGCGCCGCCGACCTGCGACAACGTACGGGATCAGAGCGCCCGTTAGCGCTTTCGCTGACGCGTATCGCTGCGTGCCGGTGCGTGCGAGGGTCGGGCTGTCGCGAGCTGCTACGGCTACGCGTGCGCCTTTCAGCAGCTGCCTGCGGGCTTCCACGTAACGACGTCGCGCTCAACTTCTCTTCCTGCTCGTTCGCCGCCTGAATGTCACACCCCGCTGAATAGACGCGCTCACTGCGTTGTACGTGCTTGGGACCGAGCTCCACGCACAACCACCGTCGCAGCCCTGTGTGAAACTACGGGACTTGCCAACTGGCACTCACCATTTTGAGTTATATAGGCGGGTACTACCGATGTCGCTAATGTGACCTGCTGCGGTAGTGTTAGACGATGAGGCACCAGTCCGGATTATTAGATAACGAGAGAAATGTAGAGATATACGGCCGGAAAACAAAGAGAGATATGTTACTGTAATTGCTGATCATCAGTCTGTGCCATACGTGTTAGCGCCGTAAACTTTGGGGGTCGGACAAAAATAAGGAAACACTGCCAGAAATGCCTGCTTGAACATGAATGCAGATTGTAGCGAAAGATGCGGATTGATGTGTTGTGTTTGACCACGAACGGCAGCTGCACTATGTCCTCAGTACTTTGCATGTGTCAGTCGTGGTGATCATAACAGTATTCTGTGTATTTATGATTGCGTTATGTCGGAGCTAAGTGACTTCGAAGGTAGGCTCGTATGGCGGGTGCGTCCGCAAGCAAGACAACCGAAGTGTTTCAAGAGGCGCTCTATCGAAGATTCATACCACGTGTTCGAAAATTCGAACAACATCATCCGGAAACACACAAAGTGGGTAATACTGTGTTTTGAGTGACCGTGATGGTCGGTGATTGAAGGGGATTGTGACGAAAAATATGAGGATTAAGGCCTGCAATAGTCACTGCAGAACTGAATGTTGCACTCGCGATACCTGTCAACACCAAAAGAACACGAAGGGAGATTCATAAACGAGGAATTTCAGGTTGAGCTGGAATTCCAAAATCACTTTTCAGTGATGCAGATAATCGCAACAGGACAACGTGGAGTCGAAGCCGTAAGAAGATAGCCGGCCGAAGTGGCCGTGCGGTTCTAGGCGCTGCAGTCTGGAACCGCGAGACCGCTACGGTCGCAGGTTCGAATCCTGCCTCGGGCATGGATGTGTGTGACGTCCTTAGGTTAGTTAGGTTTAACTAGTTCTACGTTCTAGGGGAGTAATGACCTCAGAAGTTGAGTCCCATAGTGCTCAGAGCCATTTGAGCCATAAGCAGATATACAACCTGGACTGCGGAGTCGGATGAGTCTCGTTCTCACTGTTCCCAACGTCTTGCCAAGTTTTCGTCCTAAGAGTGGTTCCGTGATGATTCCCGCACCCATATCATGGTATTCCATGAACCCCGGGGCTAATTTGCAAGGGCACATTATTTACAAGGATTGTATCACCATTTGAACCTTACGCGGTCCATTGCAAGGTGCAATTTTTGTTCCCCAATTCTGAGGCTGTGTTCCAGGACAACAGGGACAGTGTTCACACAGCTCACGTGGTCCAGGACTGGTTTTTGACCACGAGAATGAATTTTCGCTTCTTTCCTGACCACCATAGTCACAGGATATCAATATTATTGAGTCTTTGTGATCTACTTTGTAGAGAAAGGTGCGTGATCCCTATCTACCTCGTACCTTGAACTTGCCACTATTTTTGCGGGAAAAATGATATTAGATTCCCTTGAAAGCCATACTGGGCCTGTATTTATTCAATCCGAGACAAATGGAACTTATTTTGACTGCCAACGGTTCTCCTACACCGTATTAGCTCATGGAGTGACGGTATAAGTGCATTTGTTTTTGTACAAGCAGCGTGTAGAGAAGTACGACAGCATCCCGCCGTATCATAGGACGTTCGTACTGCTATTATCAGATACGGCCACTTCTGCCTGAAGGAAAACCGCTGTGCTGCCATATTAGATGTGGTTACTCTGCCTGAGAGCTAACAGACATGCTGTCATGCAGCAACTGGCACGCCATTGAAACCAGGGGGTAAGCAGGCTCGTGATATTGTTTTCTCCTACTGCTTTTCATGGTCCTGCCGTTGCTGCTACTGCTAGTGGTATTCTTGCTGTAGGAAGACAACGGGTGATCAATTACCTAGAGCAGATGCTAGTTATTGGCATTGGGGATACTGTATCGATAACACCGCGCTAGTGTCTGTACATATACCCGTTGTGGACAGCTTAATATTTTGAAACACAACTCTGACCGGAGTTAGTAGTGCATGATGGAAATCCCCGCTTAGTTCGCTTGCTTGACGAGGAGTGATAGTGGGGTTTAGCATTATTTTCCACTGAACTTGAGTACTCGCGTCACCGTATTTCCTCAAAGTTCGCGCGCCTCTCGAACGCACGATTTGTGCGCCTGTTTCTCGCGGTTACCCGTAGCTGAAGATACAGCTCTCCTTACGATACGTGATGTACCTATAAACAGTGGCATCTCTATCAGTCATAGAGATCAGAAATGAGCTCTGTATACTCGCTTGAATCTCGCCAGCGCCTCCTATGAAGTCATCTCGAACCCGCCATTTCCGTATGCCTGGAGACACGACCAGCCAGTTTCTGCCGCTGCCCATTCAACTGAAAGGCCGCCACTCAAATTTGTAATGAGTACAAGTGGTCTACATATACAAGCAAACAGACGAGAGTATACGAATTCGCAAATACAAACGTGGTCTCACGGTATTGCCACTACAGACGCAACCGTAGGATATGAAGATTTATTATTTGCCAATGACTGATCAGTTAGCAGTGTTTAGACGTACTTTTATATAGATGTATAAATTACAAATGAGTAATATATATATATATATATATATATATATATATATATATATATATATATATATATATATATATATAGTGTAATTCTTATTAACGTTTAAAAACACCCGAAGCGACGTAGCTGACGCTGAGACGAGAAGTTTAATGTAAGAGACGTGGGGTCTTAAATGTCGGGAAATATCCCAAAAATATATAAGAAACGTTGAACAAATGAGTTGCCCAAACGACATGTCTCGCCGCACGTGCAGCTGTTGAGCTTGGGCGTGGAGGGACGATTGAGCGATGCAACACTTGTATTCGAGCAAACGGTGCAAATGTCGAACACCTTTTGTAAATGTGTTATGTGTATGCGTAGAAGCTACAAAATTTTTGTCATCAATTTACCAAGAGCACTTGCCCGCGGAAGGCGAAGGCCCAGATTCGAGTCTCGGTCCGGCACACAGTTTTAATCTGCCAGGAAGTTTCATATCAGCGCACGTTCCGCTGCAGAGTGAAAATCTCATTCTGGTCATCTACATCTTTTCCTTTCTTTTTAATGTTAGCAAAAATCTACATGTAGCTATAAAACTTTTTGAAGACTCTTTTAATTTATTTTTAATATTTGATCTCTATTTAGATCATGTCTACCAGTTATGATGACAGACACTTCTGACACGTTACCAAGCCTGTGACGACAGTACAAGAAACAGGACGTGAGATTAAAGTGCGTTCCGCAAATGGTGTTTAATTACTGAAATAAATTTACAATAGTCTTCGATATAGGCACAGGAACGAGTGATGAGGTGCACAATTCGTCGTTAGCCAATAAACGCAAGTTGCCAAGACTAAAAGAATACAATAGCGCTGCTAAGTCACAAAGAGAATGAGTCGTCGAGCAGGAAGCAACTGTAGCGCCATTTTTCACAGAGGAACTGCAACGGAACGAAAGAAAGCCAGTATTGACAGTACTGACGTAAAAGTGGCGCCGTGATTGATAACGTTTGCGACTATCACCATTGGACTAATACTCGCTCCGTTTCTGAGCTGTATATCAGCCATCAGCTTCTTCGCAGGGCAGGATACGATTGGTGAATGCAAACAGCAGCGGTGTCCCCTGGACGTTCCAGAAGTTAAGCCTTCCAACTCCAAGCAAATATGTTATTGTCTGTTGACATATTGTTTGTTGACATATTGGCTGTTGCCTGTACCGTTCTCTTAGCATGAATATCGTGTCTTAAAATTCACGACAGTCCATCAAATACCACTGTGCAGCGGTCTCCAAAGGGGAAGAGTGTCTCTGCTTTTATACGAACGAAGATTTATCGACAGCAATTTTTTGCTTTACTGTATCGAAATTGAAATACTGATGAATATTGAGTGTGTTCCACTACATGATACTGTGACTTAATTTTAGCCGTGCATATGACCAAAAGACCAGGAGGAACGCGATCGAGATTTTGAAATACCTTCTGTGACCTCAAAATGCCTGGACCTTACCAGAATTGAATATCTTGGGCTTCAGCACTAGAGATCCCGCTATGTTGAATATTCCTGGCACTTTTAAACCTGTGCACAGGACCAGGATTTGAATCTATAATCTTGTGAAATGAGGTGCACAGTTAGGAGGGAACGTTATTTGACACTAACGAACTGAAACACAGTAACACAGGTGAAGTGTGTGTGGCCGTGTTGGTCGACAGCGTCAGACCGTTGGAGGACGAGCACAGTCAAAGCCCAGCGAAGCGGTTGTCCTCGACTCTAAGCGGCGAGCTGGAGGATGGGCTGGGGGCAATCCAGAAAGAAGGCGCCGAGAAGGCACTCCACGATAGCCCGACGACTCGGACGCTGCGGTGATTAATCCTCGACCCGCTCGGCGATTTATGCAATGAGCGCTCGTTAAGCACACTGCCGTGAAGCACTCACTCAGTTTAAAGGCAAGCCTATCCTTAGCTTGAGATTGTGCAGGCGAAGCATCTTCGTCTCGGCCTGTATTCCTACCACCGTGGAGGAGGAAGTTTTGCCCCCTCCTCTGCACAGCTGACAAGATGTTTCCAGTTGTATGTATTGTATGTTAACCGGGGGCCTAGAAACGACAGAGGGGCTCTGTCCCCGCCGCAGCCGCAGTGGTACACAACCCTACGACGACTACCGCAGTCCACTTCACCCTTCCGCCGCCTCACACCAAACCCAAGGGTTATTTTACGTTTCACACTAGATGAGTGTAACCCCTACGTTTGCGTGGTAGAGTAATGGTGGTGTACGCGTACGTGCAGAACGTGTTTGCGCAGGAATCGCCGACATAGTGTAACTGATGCGGAATAAGGGGAACCAGTCCGCATTCGCCGAGGCACATGGAAAACCTCCTAAAAACCATCCACAGACTGGCCGGGTCACCGGATCTCAACACAAATCCACCCGGCGGATTCGTGCCGGGAACCAGGTTCCCGCCCGGAAAGCCGTGCTTTAGACTGCACGGCCAACCGGGCAGGCAGATGTTTCCAGTGACTGGGAATGAAGATGCCATGGACATTGATTTGTCGTCGTGACTCCAGAGGGAGAATGTTGAGCAGCAGATGTTGTTGCTCACGCGTGAAGGGGTGTTGTGAGGGAATGTAGGATTAGATCGTCAGCAGGAGCGAAAGGATAGGGACCCATGTAGTGGGGGTAGGAGCCATCCTGAAGCGACTGCGGAATTTCCTGCAACTTTGGCGCTACACCATCCATGCGTGGGAGAGGAAGATAGACTGGTGTGCTTCCTGCTATACGCGCCCTGGAGAGCGACGACGAACGAGCCGCTTTGGGAACGGTCGGCCGTGAAGCTGGTCCCTCTTATGCGCGGTCGATGTCGTGGGCAGTCTGCCGCATGATCGCTGGCCCCTCTGGAGCGTAGACGACCTGTGGAGACGTCACCACCTCTGCAACAGCCTCCTGTGTAGTCTCCACTTTTGTAGTGGCAGCTGCAGAAGGTGTCTTCTATTCCTCTTCCGTGGCCACCTGCACTGCCTCCTGCTTCTCTGCGGAGGTCATGGAGCGTCCGTCTGCGTGGCGGTGTCCACCCCCGTCCTCAGCCCCATGGACGGGGAGATGGTGGGAATGGGTGTCTCTTCATTCGGGCTCGCAACGCCTCCCGCAGCTGCTGCTGTTGGTGGTGGACGTAATCAGCTTCCGCCTTGAAGGCAACTCTCTCTGCCACCATGGTGGTTTTGAGGGCTGCCTCTGCGTCATCGGTGGCAGCACGCAGCACGGCGCGCATGCCACTGGTTTCGGCGGCCACCTCTTCGTAGCCATATGGCCGGCTCCTCGCTCTCAAGTGGAGGGGCAGCCACAGTATCCTCCTGCTCCGTGCCGCTGGCAGCCACCACACCTTCACTGGGGCCTTGCGGATGAGTCTTCATCTTTTCGTGGCTCCAGCTCGCGATATAACTGCAGCCGCGAAAATTCGCCTTTTGTGCGCCGCCGCAGATGACAGAGGTCGGCGAGGGGTCGCGTGTCTTCACACAGGCGTGGGTACCGCGCGCTTGTGCGCGCTCCTTGCACATCACGTCTTATTTGCAGTACTTGGCGACAAGGCAAAGCTTTTGGTAGCGGAAGCACTGCTCCTTCCTCGTCGTCTTGCCGCTGTCTGCAGTGCCGGCCAACTCGAGCATCTCGATTGCAAGGTGCTCCACAATGTCGGCAACCAAACGAGACTTCGGCTTCCCCTGACTTCCTTTCCCCGTCCGGACGTGTTGGGATGTGTGTAGTCGAGCGACAGAGTCTATGTGACCCTGAGCGAGTCGAGTAGCAGTGTACTGTCATGAAGGAGCCGGGTACTGCCCTAAATACTTCCTGGCGGAGTAATAGAGGCACGCATACAGCTGGCACGTGCCCGCGATCGCAGCGCTGTGTGCTGCGGCTTGCACGCTATCAGCGGCGAGGATGGCGCCCTTCGCTATAGTGGGAATATCGGTCGAAAACAACCCGGGCTATTTCTGTTTTCGTCGGGCTGTTTGTATACTATCTCCCGTAGTAGCGCTGCCTGCGGATTGTAGCTGCGACAACCCGCGGTACACACCTGTATGATTGGCTGCATCGCAGGCAGTTGCCTGGGGATACAATCCTTTCCATTCGCGGACAGTTCACTTACCACCTGCACAGCTTCATATCTTCCAGTAACTGTTTCCTACTTTCTAGACGTCACAGAAGCCGTCTTCCGCAACTCGGTGTACTAGCAGTTCCGGAAGAAGGGATGTAGCACAGAAATTGTTTGGGAGCAGCCTGTTACGTGCATAAATCTTATACTCTGTGGCCGAGTGTGGTCCGTTCTGAACTGTCGATGAATTCTATTCCAGCAAGAGGGGCAAGATGTCTCCTGTAAAGTTCGAAAAAGTCTCTCAGTTAAATTATCTGATCAAAAGTATCCAGTCACGTATCAGCGGATGTTAATGTGGGGAATCTGCACGTTTCGCTTTATGACGCGTTAAGCTGTGTGAGGTGCTTGAATTTCTGTGGAAGAGTGGCAGCCCATCTTACTTAAGAGCTGATACCCGACAAGGTAGTGATGTTGAATGCTGCGGTCTGGAGCGACGTCGACGTTTTAACCCATCCCAAAGGTTTTCTATACGGCTCAGGTCGCGGCTCTGGACAGACAAGTCCATTTCAGGAATGTTATTGTGCACAAACCATTGCCTCATACATTCTATTTTATGGAAAGGAACTTTGCCATTTTGATGCAAAAAATTGTCGTCTCCGAACTTATCCTCTATATACGCAGGTCACAGGCCTGTAAAATTATACATACCCTTCCGCAACCGCGAAAAATACCACCATACCCTAACATCACGTCCTCCGTTCTTGACTGATGGCGCGTAACTTTCTCGACGCATTCGCCAAACCCAAACCTATCCATCGGATGCCCACCGGGTATAACGTGATTCATCACTTGTTTCAAGTCATCCACTGTCCAGAGGCGTCATCTTTACACCACCTAAGCCCTCACTGGCTTCTGAAAAGTGTGGCCTATGAAAGCTGCTCGACCACTGTAACACGTTCTTTGTAACCCTGTGAGCACAGTGATTGTGGCAACTGAAGTCCTGATAGCACGTTGGAACTCACTAGTGGTTTCTTCTGTTGATTTCATGCGCTCTTTTACAAGTATCCTCCGCAGCGCTCGGCGATCCCTGTCCGTTGAACATCATGCCTGCCTGGTCTTAATTCAGCTGTGGCTACTGCTTCGCGTTTCCACTTAATGATCACGTCACCAACAGTCGACTTTGGCAGCTTTAGAAGAGCAGACATGTTCCTGATGCATTTGTTCCTAGGGTGACGTCCAATTACTAGACCACGTTCCAAGTCGCTAATCTCTCCTGACCGACCCACTAGGTTTTTACTGCTTCTATAGTGACAACAAAGCACTCCCCACCTCTTTGGCTCTCTTGACGTCCGGTCCTCAATCCTGAGTTAGTTAAGGGCGGCTAGATACTTTTTATCAGATAGTGTATGTATTTTGCGTGCGATGTACAGTAGTAATCGATTCCAACAGAAGTTATATTCACATATGTATTTACAACGTAGAAAATCAATTACAGTAAATACGGAAGACTTCGGACTTTGCGCCTGCCGTCACACGCGCATGTCAGATTTTTCCAGTCAGCTATAATTTTTCACAACGTCATGACTGAATTTTCAGGCACGAGGGGGGGAGTGACAGAGGAAGTGAGCTCCGCCTACCAAAGCCCGTGGGGAGAGTGGTGGTGGGCTGCACATCTCTCCCGTAGTTGTGGCACTACTCTTGAGCATTATAGTTCGGCATGGTGGCAGGGCAAGACAGTAACTTAGTAACATCCGCGGTACGCCCTGGTACTGTAATTTAGATTGCAAATGTTGGCAACAGTCGTACACAAAACACCCATGGCCCTGACAGACTTCTACTAGCTTCAGCCGATCCAGAACTAGGGCGTCCTCGTTGAGGACGTTGTGAACAAATCGTAAGGACCTCAATAGAAACTTCATTAGTCGTTGAGGAACAGTGGGCAGTTACACTGCCGCACAGGTCGAGAAGGTCATCAACTTCACTAACCTTCACATGCAAACAGACATACATACACTAGCTAGTCCCTTCGTATTTTTGTTTGAGACATATTCTCCCAGAAGCAAATTAAATGTAACTGTAATCCACAGTTTTCGACCATGCTTTGGAGGGGGATTGTCTTGGCAAGTGCTCGAACTGGAAATGCCATGTAAAATATTCCCAGTTGGGGACCTGATCTACTTCATTTCCAGCTGGTCTAGGGTTTGGTTGAAAAGAACCTATCACTAGAAAGGACCGGTTCTCAAACAGCTAATGGGGTTACATTGTTATCCTGGTTGGATATGACAGGTATTCTCTGCCATAACGTAAGCTCCTATATTACGCTTGTCCGTCCTCTTTTACCAGATATGACTGACAGAGTACATCGAAAAAGTACAAAGAAAGGCAGCACGTTTTGTATTATTGCTAAATATGGGAGAGAGTGTCACAGAAATGATACAGGATTTGGGCTGGACATAATTTTCGTCGCGACGGAATCTTGCCACGAAATTCCAATCACCATCTTTCTCCTCCGAATGCGAAAATACTTTGTTGAAACCGGCCTACTTAGGGAGAAACGGTCACCAGGTTAAAATAAGGGAAATCAGAGCTCTTACGTAAAGATATAGGTGTTCATTCTGTCCGCGCGCTGTACGAGATTGGAATAATAGAGAATTGTGAAGGTGGTTCGATGAACCCTGTGCCAGCCACTTAAATTTGATTTGCAGCTTATCCATGTAGATGTAGATGTACTGTAGCACTTCCGTTTCATTTACACGGTGCCCTACAGCTTGTGGATGCTAGTCTTCCGCTAATGTTCTTTTAAAAGGCAACTAGTAACTCTTCTATATTATATAAACAGATTAACTATTGAATGCGACGTTTGTCATTAGGCTTCATCACCTAGAAAAGAATGAAAGTAAGTTTAGATGAGCTTCCCGTCAAAATGAGAACAGTGAAGCTGCACATTCACTAAAGTCTTACATATATATATATATTTAATTCGTATGCCTAGGGTCCCCCGTCGGGCAGACCGTTCGCCGGGTGCCGTTCTTTCAATTTGACGCCACTTCGGCGACCTGCAGTCGATGAGGATGATAGGGTGATGATGAGGACAGCACAACACTCAGTCCCTGGGCGGAGAAAATTCCCCGACACAGCCGGGAATCGAACCCGGGCCGAGAGGAGTGACAATCCGTCACGCTGACCATTCACCTAGCGGGGGCGGACTTGGTTGTACAGTGAGGCGTAGTGAAACATATGTTAACAGTGCACAAACTACACTGTCCATTTACAGTACTGTGACCAACTATCAGAAGCCTTTCACGGCACGGACCACTTCGAGATATGCAGGAAGAGAGTTAGCGAGGTTCTGGAAGGTACCGAAAGGGACATGGAGTCCTGTTGACTCCAGTGCCGTGGCCAGCTGCGCTACTTTTCTCGATGGAGGACCGTGGCGCGACCAGCCCTATCGAGATGGTCTCACAGATTCTCGATTAGGTTTTAATCCGGAGAGTTTGGTAGCCAGGGCGGTACGATAAACACATCATGGTGGTCTTCAAACCACTCACGTACACTGCGGGCTGTGTGACACATTGCATTGTTCTGCTGGTAGACGTCGTCGAGTCGAGGTAAACGTACTGCAGTGGACGTCCAGTTGCGGTACTGGCGTGCAAATTCCAGCCTTCGTCGCTGATGAACAGAAGTCCGCATGAGTAGATGAAACAGGCGCCTGCTGCGGAGGTACATACTCAGCAACGTTCGCTGAACGGTCGTTGAGGAGACACTGTTGGCACCCTCTTTGTTGCTCTGGGCGATCAATTGCTCAGCAGTTCCATGTGTATTCGCCCACACTGATCTCCATAGTTGTCGTTCACCCCTGTTATCCATGACGCGTGAGGCACCACAGTTGCCTCGGCTCTGGTTTTGGATAGCACCATTTTGCTATACACCGTATACTTTAATCAAGGCGGCACACGAACGGTTTACAAACTTAACATTTCCGGAAGAGCTTGCACCGTCCCCAGAAAGCCAATAGCGATGCTGTTTCGCACGTCAGGCAAATCTTTCCGTTTCCACATTACGACAACGACTGCACTCTTTTCCGTGCCCTTTCGACGCCCTTTATATATCCTCCACTGCTAGTGTTGCCACCTGTCGTCTCTGAGTGGTTACTGCACATCGACGTCGATGACGGTGGTGACATTAATGCGACCGGACGGTGAAATTTTTTTTTTCATTTCGAGAATACAGAGCACCAAAGAAAATTTATGCTGCGATTACTAACAGGAATTCTTTACAGACGAATGGAAAAACTGGCAGAAGTCAACCTCGGGGAAGATCAGCTTGGATTCCGTAGAAATATTGGAACACGTGAGGCAATACTGACCTTACAACTTACCTTAGAAGAAAGATTAAGGAAAGGCAAACCTACATTTTTAGCATTTGTAGACTTAGAGAAAGCTTTTGACAATGTTCACTGGAACACTCGCTTTCAAATTCTAAAGGTGGCAGGGGTAAAATACAGGTTGTAAAAGACTATTTACAATTTGTACAGAAACCAGATAGAAGGTATAAGAATCAAGGGGCATGAAAGGGAAGCAATCGTTGGGAAGGGAGTGAGACAGGGTTGTAGCCTCTCCCCAATGTTATTCAATCTGTATATTGAGCAAGCAGTAAAAGAATCAAAAGAAAAATTCGGAGTAGATATTAAAATCCGTGGAGAAGAAATAAAAACTTTGAGGTTCGCCGATGACATTGTAATTCTGTCACAGGCAGCAAAGGACTTGGAAGAGCAGTTGAACGGAATGGATAGTGTCTTGAAAGGAGGATATAAGATGAACATCGACAAAAGCAGAACGAGGATAATGGAATGTAGTCGAATTAAGTCGGGTGATGCAGAGGGAATTAGAGTAGGAAATGATACATGTAAAGTAGTAAAGGAGTTTTGCTATTTGGGGAGCAAAATAACTGATGATGGTCGAAGTAGAGAGGATATAAAATGTAGACTGGCAATGGCAAGGGAAGTGTTTCTGAGGAAGAGAAATTTGTTAACATCGAGAATAGATTTAAGTGTCACGAAGTCGTTTATGAAAATATTTGTATCGAGTGTAGCCATGTATGGAAGTGAAAAGTGGACGATAAATAGTTTAGACAAGAAGAGAATAGAAGTTTTCGAAGTGTGGTGCTACAGAATAATGCTGAAGATTAGATGGATAGATCACATAACTAATGAGGAGATAGTGAACAGAATTGGGGAGGAGTTTGTGGCACAACTTGACTAGAAGACGGGACCGGTTGGTAGGACATGTTCTGAGGCATCAAGGGTCAAGTGCTTGAATGGCTTAATTGCTAAGAGTTTCTCAAAGTTCGTGAAGAGTGATTTGTTGAGTGTTAACACAGAAATGATGTAACGATCCA
This sequence comes from Schistocerca gregaria, assembly GCF_023897955.1. Classification (NCBI taxonomy): domain Eukaryota; kingdom Metazoa; phylum Arthropoda; class Insecta; order Orthoptera; family Acrididae; genus Schistocerca; species Schistocerca gregaria. The sequence goes on along the minus strand of NC_064926.1, from coordinate 307,769,512 downwards.
AAAGCCTTCGGGCACATTAAAACTCTGTGCGGGATCGTGATTCTAAACCGGGACTTTGCCCTTTGCACACAGTTTTAATGTGCCCGAAATCTTTTGGATCGTTATATTTCCGTGTTAAATTCAACAAATCACTCTTCAGGAAATGTGAGAAACTATGCATTCCGGCCGGCCATCGTGACCGAGCGTTTCCAGGCGCCTCAGTCCGGAACCGCGCGACTGCTACAGTCGCAGGTTCGAATCCTGCCTCGGGTATGGATGTGTGTGATGTCCTTAGGTTAAAGTAGTTCTAAGTCTAGGGTACTGATGACCTCGGATGTTAAGAGCCATAGTGCTCAGAGCCATTTGAACCATTTATGCATTCCGTATGGTTCCAGACACCCACGGAAATCCGACAGCACCACACTGTGTCACTTCCAGCTCTTGCAGCTGCTGTGTGTGCTGCAGACAGCCCTTGTTGCGAGTTGTGGCATGCGGTTGGTCCGTGCTTGCGGTGTCCCACTTGGGTTGACAGATGCTGTCGGGTCAGAGACAACGAGGCCAGGGGTCTCCCGTAAATCATAGCGCGCGCCGCAAAGTGCGTTCCCGTGTTAGCACCCTGCGCTCTGCTCTCAGCACGCCGACTGCTCGCGTTCCTGTCAACGCGTCGCGTCGCGTCGTGTCGTCGTGGTGACTGGGCAGGCGCATTCCAGGGCAAGGACGAGCGGGAGGCTCTAGCTAGCCACGGCAATGCCGTGGTGTAGTTGGTAGGACGGAGAACACAGTGTACACTGTGTGATCAAAAGTGTCGGGACACCCTTATGTAATGCGAAAGTGGCCACTAGATGTCACTAGAGGTGGACCTGCAAGTATAAAAGGAGGGAGGGGGGGGGGATTTTGTTGTCAGTGGAGGAGCAGTAACAGCAGAATTGGTCGCTCAGGAGAGATAAGTGACTTCAAACGTGGTCTAGTCACACTATGTCGCCTGATAAATATATCCATCAGGGGCATTCACACCTTCTAAAGTCTGCAGTTCGTGGTCTAGCGGCTAGCGTTGCTATCTCTCGATCACGGGGTCCTGGGTTCGATTCCCGGCCGGGTTGGAGATTTTTCTGTGCCCGGGGACTGTGTTGTCCTCATCATTTCATCATCCTTCGTGAAAGCGTCTACCCTGACTGTGTACAGATAGGGAATTTGTACGGATGCTGATGACCGCGCAGTTGAGCGCCCCATAAACGTATCATCATTATGTCCGCTCCTAGTGGTCTTCCGGTAGCGTTCTCGCTTCCCACGCAGAGGGGTTCCGGGTTCGATTCCCGACGGTGTCAGTGATTTTCTCTGCCACGAGATGACTGGGTGTTGTGTGTCTTTCATCATCATTTCATCCTCATTCACTCGCAAGTCGCCGTAGTGGCGTTAAAACACTTGTGGATCGGTTGCCGAACCGCCCCGCGAGGGGTCTCCCACCAATGCCATACGCTCATATCAGTATCATCATCATCATCATCATCATCATCATCATCATCATCATACCTTCCAAAGCTGCACAAGTCGAGTGCTGGCGATATGATTGTTAAGTGGAAACGTGTAAGAAAGACCACCAAGACCAGGGAGACCTCACGTACTGACGGAAAGGAGGACAGTCGAACACTGCAGAGGTTGGTTGTAAAAAATCGCATGAAATCGGCGGATGGAATCAATCGTGGGTTCCAAATTGCTACCAGCAGACCTGTCAGCATAACGAGTGTGTGTAATGAATTAAAAACAATAGGGTGCAATGGCTGGGTACTCCTCGTAAGGCAAACATATCTGGAGCCACTGCTAACCTATAGTGGAGGTATTGTCAGGTACCATGCCACACGACAATATCATTGGAAACGAGTGGCTCGACGAATTCCTGGAGAACGTTGCCTGCCATATGTTACGTTCCAACAGTGGAGTACAGACGAGGTGGTGTTACTTTTGGGAGAGTTTTTAATGGTTAGCGGATGGTCCGCTCATTTCCGTTAAATAAATAAAAAGCACACTAAATGCAGAAGGACGTGAACACATTTTGCCGCATTGTGTACAGTGTACAGTAGAGAAACAGTTCGGAGAGAATGCAGCTTGTTACAGAGCAGAACACCTTTGGGATGAGTTATACCGTCGACTTCGCACCAAACCCCGGCATCCAATCATTATATTCTCTTGTTTCGGTTCTTGTTTCTGTTTCTGTTCTTCCAGAGACATTCAGACTCCTCATTACATTGAAAGTACCCCCATCAGATTTCAAGCCGTGTTAAAGGTCAAGGTTGGACGTACACCTTATTTATGTTCTCTAGCAGGTGTCCGGGCACTTTTGATCAGATAGTATATGTCTCAGGCAGCCCTCCTTGAACTAAAACACGTCTCAAGAGTGTTTCTTCCTCTTAAAGGACATTCTGAGGTTCTTCATCGTGGCTGTTTTCACAGGTATTAATTGTATTATACCTTGGAAGACTGGTCAATTTCGACCTCCTAGGCCATTTACTAGCGCAGTAACTGTCGATGTGTTTTACGGTCATCCTGTTAGTAAATGACGGATCTAGCCGATCTGTAAGCGAGCACCTAACGTAAAAGCATCAGAAATAAAACCAGAAAACTTACTGCGTGCAGTAATAGTCATCTTTATAACTACCTAGCAACAGTAACCCGGCATTGACGGGTATGTATTTATTCCAGTCTTTAAGTACTCTCATGTCATCCTTCCCCCTCTCTCTTCCCGTCCCCTCCTTCAACCCTGCCTGTTGTTCTCCTCCACCCATTCTCTCTATCCACCTCTCCCATTGAATTCCATCGCGTCCTTCCTCTCCTCCTGTCCATCTCCTTATCCTTCTCTCACTGTTCATGCCATCGTCCCTCCTCTCTTTACACGTCTACTCCTCCTTTCTTTCGCTGTGCGACTCCTGCTCTCCCCCCCCCCCCGTCCACCCTCTCTTTCTCTCTGTCCATTTCTCTCTCCCTCTCTCTGTCCACCTCCTCCTCCCTTATCTATCACCATCTGTTCCTACACCCTCTCTATCTGGCCATCTCATCTTCCACTCTTTTCTATTCATGTTATCATCCCTACCCCAATAGGAGGTTGTTGGTTCTTACCACCACAGTATTTCTTTCCAAATCGCAATTAATATATGTATCACATTTCGTCGAAATCGTTCTAGAGGCTTACAGTGAGTTTTTTTTCTTGTGGCTTTACCAGCAGACGGACATGTCAGATACATTTCACATTTATTTAATATATTTCACACAGATTTGTACACATTTTTTATCTCTATCTGTCTCGAATTTCGCCCTGCCGTTTCATTTTCATGCAGCTCAATGGTTATGATTTCGTATATCCTGAACTATGTGTCTTGCAATGATATAATTCTGCATTTACATCCAGTGGTATCTGTGGCTATTGTCTACGAAATGTGTTGCGCATAGAACCAGTAGTAAAGAAATAATAAATTAAAAAGGTCATACCTGATGCGGCAGTTTTCTTGCATGAACAGTGAAAATGTAGCAATCGATATGCTTCCCCTCCTCACTTTGTGGCGGTTGTCAGCGAGGGAAAGTTTCGTATAGTTTTGAAATTATGAGTAAAGTCTGTTGCAAGTCACTAAGTGCTCTCATTCTCAAACCCTGGATGGGTATTCGCGTATTGTATGCTACACTGCTTCTTCACCTCCATGCGTTTCCATTCGATACGCAGGTGGTTCTTATCTCCCCCTCCTCCTCCCCCCCCCCCCCCAAGTGATTCTTTTGATTCTTTCCAGTCACTAAGTAGTATGTGAACAAAGTTCGTTTGAAATCGGTACCGTGTTTTTTTTTATAATTTGTATGGATGCCCCTTTATAGGACCTATATGTGCTCGCTTTTGTTGTTGAACACGAACAGGATAATTTTACAACTCATTTACACCTGTTGCGCTTGAAAATGGCCTGTAAGTCCGAAATTAGCCAGTCGCGCAAGATATAATAAACTGAATAGTAGTGAAAAACAGCCGAAGAAGGAAACTTCAAAATGTCCTTTGACAAATATGCGTCGAATCAAGTTCAGGTAAATAGAAAAAAATAAGAAATACGTTGCGCTTTGCGTAAGACGGAGATTAAAACCCCAAATTTAAATCTTCTCTGTCAGGAGCTACAAGAAAGGATCTTAAATGTGCTTGCTGTCGTTTCTGCATCTGAGCCTTGAGATGTTGTTGGTGTCTGGCCGTTATTGATATCCAAGCTCGAATGCTTGGGCCTTTATGCCGTTTCGTGCCCGTCTGCCTTGTGACGCTCCCGTTTCTTTACAGAAAACAAATTCTCGCCTCGTTTTCCAGATGCAGTCAGTGAGATGGTCGCGAGGTGTTTGTACATCTGAGGATGAATTTCAAGTCTTCTGTTGTTTTATAGGCTACTAAATTACGTTGTTACTGAAAGTTTGTGCCATTGTCACGATACCGGCTTTGTGGTAAGCGATTTTTCTGATTACTCACCAGGCGATTTGCTACGCTCTTTGAATCGTTGTGTCACTGGTGTTCGTGCACCACTTCATTCGTAGCCGATGTACACCTTTGACGTAGGGTTCGCTTGCTTGATTGCTTTCCGCCACAGTCTTTTGCCTTGCGCATTCACGAGTCTGCGTGCGGCTAGTCGCTTTAATGTCCACACTGACTTTGTGTAACCCTTGCTCCTTTGACGGCCCCAAGGACCTCTGTATATAGGCAATATTTTCGTTCCCATTTCGTGTAGCCCTTGTCCATGTTTAGTTGTTGAACCAACATTCTGAATAATATGGAGCCGCTGTGTACAAATGATAGCTCTCTGAACTTTCCCCTTAGGGTGGTTGGGCACTTTCTTGTCTCGTAATACTTCAGTTATTTCGCTCCATTTCGCCCATGCAGTATAAACACGAGCTCGAGCATCTAGGGAGGTCTCAAAGTCCGCATTACTTAAGTGGTGTATTTTTTGAACGTGGTTGATTGTCTCTGATGACGATGCTATTGTCTAAATCCACATTCCAGATACTGTTTTTTTACATTTAATCTCAGGCATAGTAGCTTAAACGGTTCTTCCAACGCAGGATATTTTCAAGGTACTTGCGTCTTTGGTCGGCGAAAAATGCATTATTATCGTATAACATCGTCCAGGAATGGGGTTTCCTTAATATCTGCTGTCGCTGAGTCTACATCAGAACGATCAGCATGGGTGAGAGTGCAGACCCCAGGATCACATCAACATCGATTCGAATAGGAGTGAACTGGATTTGGGCTCTTCGTAACGTTACAGAAGAAGATCTGAAAAAAAGAAGGTGTCTGGAATATTATGATCACGAAATGCTTTTCCCATGATCTCATTAGAGGAGCTGTCAAAGCGTTCACGAGATCCAAAAATGTCCAGTGTAGTGGCTGCTTCTTCTCTCGATGTGTCTTATGTCAGAAGGCGGAATGAAACGTATCTGTTGTCACGAACACAGTTTTAATCCGCCAGGGAGTTTCAGATCAGTGCACACCGCGCTACAGAGTCAAAATTCATTCTGGGCCCAGTTTCCCAGGCTGGCTAAGACATGTCTCAGCAGTATCTTTTCTTCCATGAATACCAGTGCTGGAAGGTATGGGGGCGAACTTATGTGAAGTTCGGAATGTAGGACGTGAGGTACCGGCAAAATTGTCTTTAACTGAATGAAAACAATTATCACAGTCAGTTTTTTCTCTGCAGCTCGTGGTCTAGTGGCTAACGTTGCTGCCTCTGGATCACGGGGTCTCCAGTTCGATTCCCGGCCGGATTGGGGATTTTCTCTCCCCGGAGACTGGCTGTTTGTGTTGTCCTCATCATTTTATAATCATCATTTGTGACCGTTGCTAGATTGGATTGTGTAAAACTTTACTGTGTACAAATTGGGACTTCTTATGGGCGCTGATGACCGCGCATTCGACTGCCCCACAAACCAAACATAGTTTTCATCACAGTCAGTTTGATAAAGATTAAAAAATTAAGATGACAACTGACGGGATGCAAATACAGAGCCTTCCGCTTAACAGCTAAATAACTTGACTGCTACTTTGATAACAAACGTATTATTGATACTTCATTTTGTTCACAAAATATTTTTCATATACCGCTTTCAGTCCCATACAAAAATTGTTCATTCTGCAATGAAACAAAACTAAATTTACATTTACAATCAAAGAAAAGCCGACTGGAAATCCTGTTATTTTATATTGCATGTCAGGATTATAAGTCCAGGTATTTTGATAGCTGGTAACTTAATATGTAGCTACTTCGCTGTGTTGGCTTTTTTTTCTGTGTCTAACAATCTTTCCAGAAATGTGTCACATAATCTACTACCTGATGTCACCTGCATGGTCGTAACTGGACCAGTAAGTGGACTACACTGGTCATTAAGGGTCAACCTTTGGATTGCACATGTCCACCCTTCGAACATTTGATTTGTTGCCTAAAGGAAAATTAACATTTATGGTTTTTTTCCGTAATGCAGGGCCACAGTCATAATATATTTCTTTAAAGTCAGTTCCGCCATTAGACTGTTGTTTATTTACAGTGTTACATTTACACTTACACAATCATGATTTCGGCTTCAAAGTGCAATTATCAAGTGTTTTCTGAAAGCAGGTTAGATAATAACAGTGAAATACGTAAGTGACATAACTGTATAACAATCCATATTTGTAATGCTTACGTATAAGTGTTATAAATTGCCTAAGATGAGATACTGTCGTATTAAAATACACTATTAGACACATTGTCTAAGAGTCGATATTTCTGGCAGAGCCTACTGCTTTGTCTCATTACTGAGTACACCATCTTGACTGAATGACAATTGGCTATGTGTAAAATTGTCTTGGTCAAAGAAATTCCTGTTACAAACAGGTAAAAAAAAAAGGTCTCCTGCTTGTAACAGGAATTTCTTTGACCAAGACAATTTGACACTTAGCCAATTGTCATTCAGTCAAGATGCAAGGTGGTGTACTCAGTAATGAAAGAAAGCAGTAGGCTCTGCCACAAATATCGACTCTTAGACAATGTGTCTAATAGTGTATTTTAATACGACAGTATGCCATCTTAGGCAATTTGTAACACTTATAAGTAAGCATTACAAATATGGATTGTTAACGGTTATATCACTTGTTATGTATTTCACTGTTAGTGTCTAACCTGCTTTCAGAAAACACTTGATAATGGCACTTTGAAGCCGAAATCATGATTGTGTAAGTGTAAATGTAACACTGTAAATTAACAACAGTCTAATGGCAGTAGGCTACGGCCTTGGCGCAGTGGGTACACCGGTTCCCGTGAGATCACCGAAGTTGAGCGCTGTCGGGCGTGGCCCGCACTTGGATGGGTGACCATCCGGGCCGTGGGTGACCATCCGGGCCGTCGTGCGCTGTTGCCATTTTTCGGGGTGCACTCAGCCTCGTGATGCCAATTGAGGAGCTACTCGACCGAATAGTAGCGGCTCCGGTCAAAGACAACCATTATAACGACCGGGAGAGCGGTGTGCTGACCACACGCCCCTCCTATCCGTATCCTCGGCTGAGGATTACACGGCAGTCGGATGGTCCCGATGGGCCACTTGCGGCCTGAAGACGGAGTGCTAATGGCAGTACTGACTTCGAAGAAGCATTAATGGCTTGCTCTTACTATATGTAGTTGGAGGTGCTAATCAACCTATAAACATATGCCGTTAAAACCAATATACGAGGACTATCCACAAAGTACATTACGTTTTAGTTTGTGTCCGTTAGGGGCGGGGCTAGCGCGGCCATCTTGGTGTCATGGCATTCCGCCGCTCAGTTGGCATCCTGCCATGCTAGTGAGAGGTTCGTGCTGTACTCCGTTGAGCTACTGTGGCAGTTTGAAATGTCAGCGTTAATTGAAAATGCCGCGAAGTGTGAAGTGTGTGGTGTAATAAGGTTTCTGACTGAAAAAACTGTACACCGATAGAAATCTATCAGCAGCTTTGTGAAGTGTATGGGGACAACATAATCACTGAAGGTGGAGTGCGTCAATGGGTCATAAAGTTTAAAAATGGCCGAACTAACGTTCACGACGAAGAGCGAAGTGGAAGACCCAGCATAGTGACTGCCGAACTTGTCGAAAAAGTCGATGCCGCGGTCCGTGAAAACCGTAATTTCACAATAACGGAACTCTCTATGAGTTTTCCACAAATTTCACGAAGTTTGTTGCACGAAATCATTACTGAAAAGCTTGGTTTCCACAAGTTTTGTGCAAGATGGAGACCAAAAATCTTGACAGAGATTCACAAAAATCAGCGAATGGCTGCAGTGTTACCGCTTTTGGACGCTTACGAGAAAGATGGCGACTTATTACTCGATCGCATCGTCACTGGTGACGAAACATGGGTTAAGCATGTGAACTGCGAGACAAAATTGCAGTCAATGCAGTGGGGACACACAAATTCCCCCCAAGAATCCAAGAAATGCATGCAGACAATGTCGGCAAGGAAGGTGATGGCGACTATCTTTTGGGACAGAAAAGGTGTGATTTTTGTGGATTTCCTGGAAAGAGGCACTACAATAAACTCTTAAAGGTATTGCCAAACTCTGCACAACCTCAGAAGAGCAATACAAAACAAGCGCATGGGAAAGTTGGGCTCAAAGATCTTGTTGATTCACGACAACGCCCGGGCCCACATGGCAAATGCCACTCGTGAAGTTCTCGACTCTTTTGAGTGGGAGTTGTTTCCTCATCCGCCGTACAGTCCCGACCTGGCACCGAGCGACTTACACTTATTCCCAGCAATGAAGAAGTGGTTGGCTATGCAGCGTTTTGATGACGACGCACAGCTTCAAGAAGAGGTAACCACGTGGTTGAAGGCGCAGGCGGCCGAATTTTACGACGAAGGAATTTCCAAGATCGTCCATCGCCACGATAAGTGCCTTAATTTAAATGGCATCTATGTAGAAAAGCAGTATTTAAGTGTGGCTTTCATCCGTATATAATTAAAAGAATTCCAATACTTTATTTATTTTTAATTCCAAAACGTAATGTACTTTGTGGATAGCCCTCGTATATAAAAAAAGTTAGTATCATTTTCAAGGCTCTTGGGGATGGTGAGAATTTCTTCTTCGTCGATTACTGTCAAACGACGGCCCACCAGGGTGAATGGCCGCAGGGTGAGATACCTGGGACCCCCCTCTACATTCCAGATAAGTGATTGCAGCCATGGTGGCCTCTCCTTGCGAGAGGCCCATTTCTTCCCTACGTTCTCCGCTTTACTAAGTAACGATTTCGCCCCGAGGCCAATTCTCGCCTAACGGTCGACCCTTCGGCTGGCTTTCTGTGTTGCAGGCCACGAAGCAGTTCCTGGACGCGGTGAACCGGCAGCGGCGGCGGCGCCTGGGCCCCGTGTCGTGGTCGACTGCCGTCAAGTTCCTGGTGGCGCGCAAGTTCGACGTGTCGCGCGCGCTCGCCCTCTACGAAACGCACGAGGCGACGCGACATCGCGAGGGCCTCGTGCGCTTCGACCCCACGCGCGAGCCGCTCAAGTCCGAGCTTGAGACCGGCAAGTTCACCATCCTGGTGAGTGCGCGCGCGCGTGCGTACGTGCTCTTGCTACCACCAACACCTGCCGTTTGTGCGTTAACCTTCACGCAGTCCATTAAAACTATAGTTCAGTTTATTCCAGCAGTACTGTCATCTGCTCCGTACAGCTGCATAGAACAATTTATTTTGTTCAGTCGATTTCACGGCTGCATGTCACCATCATCTGGTACCAAATGTGCTTCAAAAAATACTACGAGCTTTAGTCAACAACATGAAGACATAACAAAATCAGCTACACTGAAGAATTTCTGCTGATTTGGGTATAGGTTGTTGTGCGAAGCACATGCATGCCGCGACACTTTTACACGGTCCAATTTCATGAATGGGACGGCCGCCTGTGGTCGACGTTAACGTACAATACCCATTCACACATGGCATGTGGTAGTACTAGGAGTGGAGAGTATACAGGGTGAGTCACTAACTATTGCCACTTTGATTAGCTCCGAAAGTATGCTAGGAGCTGAAAAGCTTGTGGGACAAACGGTGCCATAATATGACGTTGCTTTTTTGTTGCTAGATGGGGTCGCTTAAGAGATATGAGGGTCAACTTTTTTTTTTAATGCGATGCTATAGATTGGTACAGTGTGAGTCACTAACTATTGCCACCTATATTAACTCCGAAAGTATGCTAGCAGCTGAAAAGCTTGTGGGACAAACGGTGCCATAATATGACGGTGGTTTTTTGTTGCTAGATGGGGTCGCTTAGGAGATATGAGCGTCAAGTTTTTTTTTTTTTTAATGAGATGCTATAGATTGGTACAGGGTGATTCACTGGCTATTGCCACCTGGATTAACTCATAAAGTATGCTAGGAGCTGAAAAGCTTGTGGTACAAACGGTGCCATAATATGAAGTTGGTTTTTTGTTCCTAGGTGGGGTCGCTTCAGAAATACGAACGTCAACTTCGTTTTTTTAATGGGTTGCTATAGTTTGGTACTTATTTTTGATAGCGGCTATCGAGACAAATCCAATGATGTGTAACAGTAAGGTCTTTGAAGGCCAACGAAGGTCAAAAAGGTGGCCTGAACGTTCAATTACAGAAAGTGTTCGAAGTGATGACCATTGGTGTCAACGCTGTGCTGCAATCTTCTTATCATGGGTTGAGTGGTATTCCTTATCACATCGGCACTTATCGAAGTACATGCTCTGACAATTCTCTCTCACATATCTTCAGGTATAGTTGGAACGTTTTTATAAACAATGTCTTTTACAGATCCCCACAAGAAAATATCCATAGGCGTCAAGTCTGCCACGACACATCTCCTCCGCGTTCATTCCAAAGATTTGGGAATTGTCTCTGCAACTCATTTCTCGCCATTAGCGAAAAATGTCCCGGACACCCATCGTGTTGATACCACATTCTGTTCCTTGTTCCTAAGGGTATTTCTTCCAATAACAGACCTAATGTTTCTTGCAGGAATGTGGTGTACTTCCTACCATTAATATTTCCTTCGATGAAATAGGGGCCTGTAATTCCGGCCTTCAGAATTCCACACCATACATTCAACGACCACGGTTTTTTGTTGGGCAACTTACCTTAGCCAGCACGGATTTTCAGTTGCCCAGTAATGCATGTTATGCTAATTAACATCTCCATGATTCGTGAATGTAGCCTCGTCAGTAAATAAAATCAAATTAATAAATGAGTCATACCTCTGAATCTGAAAATGAGCCCATCGGCAGAATTCAATGCGACGTATACAATCCTTACCAGCTAGTTCTTGGTGGAGATTGATATGGTAAGGATGATATTTATGGCGATGTAGAACGCGAACAACACTACTCTGGCTCATGCCAGATTCCGTTGCAATTTGACACGACCTAACACAGGGAGCTAGAACCACAGTGGTAAGAGTACCAATTTCCGTTTTCCTCGTTAGTGACTTTCCTTTTGCCGGATATGTTTTCGATGCGTAAAGATCCAGTTGTTCTCAATTTATCATACACATATTTGAATGTACGACGTGAAGGGTGAGTACATTGAGGATATCTTTCAGCATATAAATCTCTAGCTCTCACTGAATTTCTTTGGCATTCTCCGTAAATGAGAAGCGTATAGACTTGCTCTTCGAAGGAATACATCATTCACATTCGCTTGGTTCGACGATACTAGTCTTACCGTTCCTATTAGTGTTGTACCGCGAAACCGTCGAATGGTGTTTACATGTCAATGGCACGTCGGATGCAAACGCCGTATTCGGTGAATATTTACTATTTCCACAATATACAACAGACAATTGTCAGAGCAAGTGCCGATGTGATACGGGATACGACTCAATCCATGGCAAGAAGATTGCAGCATTGAATTGATATCAATGGTCGTTATTTTGAACACCTTCTGTGAATGGACGTTCATCCCACCTTTTTGACCTCCGTTGATCTTCAAAGACTTTATGTTACACATCATTAGATTCGTTTCGATAGCCGCTATCATAAAATTAGTACCAAAGTATAGCATCCCATCAAAAAAAATCGAAGTTGACCTTCATTTTGCTGACGCGACCCTACCTAGTAATAAAAAACCGTCATATTATGGCCCCCGTTGTCCCATGCAACATTTGTCCCACAAACTTTTCAGCTACCACCGTACTTTCGGAGTTATTCTACGTGGGAATAGTTAGTGACTCAGCCGAATAAATCGTGTCCAGTGGATGCGGATAACATTCCAATCGTTCCCATAGTGCCGAAAAGGAGCGATTTACCTGTCATTCAAAAGGGCATGATCATTGTCTTCCGGGCCAAGGGTGGAAGTTTTTCTGAAATAGATAGGTTTGTAAACTGGTCAGCTGCCGTCGTGGTTAAGGAACATCCAACGGCCATAGATGATAGAGATGAAAGACGGCTGTGGAGATGTGTACGGGCGAATAGACGCGCAACTGTTGAGTAACTGACCGTCCTGATGAACCAGAGGGCTCTCAATAGTATCTCCTCAACGGCCTTTCGACGAATGTTGCTGCGTATGAGACTCCGCAGCAAACACTAGGTTCATGCACCATTTCTGACTGCTGTTCATCGGCGACAAAGGATGGATTTAGCATGCGAGTACCACAACTGAACGTCCACCGAGCGGCGACATGTGGCCCTTCGAGACGAATCACGTGTTATATTTCATCAGACAGGTGGCCATGGCGTGTAAGGTATGAAACGCCTGAAAGCATACAAGAAAGGAGAGTTATGGTACGGGGAATGTACTCATGGTATCCCCTGAGTGATCTCGTTATTCTGGAAGGCACAATGGATCAAGAGAAATATGAATGTATACTTGTGGACCATGTCCACTCCTACATGCAGTTGGTTTTGTCTTTACACGATGACATCTACTCGCAGGAGAATGGTGAGTGGCACACGGCTCTCAGTGGACGTGCATGGTTCAGAGAGCACCAGGATGAGTTTACCGTGCACACCTGGTCACCAAATTCCCCGGATTGAAACCCAATCTTGAATCGATGGGACCACCTTGATCAGGCTGTTCGCGCCATGGATACTCAATCGAAAAATTTAGCACCGTTGCCCATTGCACTGGAGTTGGCGTGACTCCACATCCTTGTCGGTATCTTCCAGGACCTCACTGACCCTCTTACTGCACATCTGTGCTGCAAAGGTGGTTATTCGGACTCTTGAAACATGGGCAAGTAATTGTGACTGGGTCTTGTACTTTCGTATGGTATTCTCCTTTTTGGATGAGCATTCGTCGTACTTATGGCTCTCCATTTCTGAGGTTCGTTTGGTACCCGATGATAAGACTCCATCTATATCTATACTCTGCACACCATTGTGAAGTGCGTGGCAGAGGGTAATTTCAGCTGTACCAGTTATTAGCACTTCATCCTGTTCAATTCACGTACGGAGCGCAGAATGGATGATTGCATAAACGCGGCTGCACACGCTGTAATTAGTCTAATACTGTCTTCGCAATCCTTATTGGAGTGAGATGTAAGGGACTAAAGTATATTCCTAGATTAATCAGTTAAAATTGCTTCTTGATAATCATTAAGCAGGCTTTCACTGGATGGTTTGCGTCTACTTTCAATCGTTTGTCAGTTCAGTTTTTCAGTATTTCCGTAACGCTCTCCCATGAGTCAGGCCAACCTCTAACCATTCGTGCTGTCCTCCTTTCCTACACATTCGACATACCTTGCAAATCCTCTTTGGTATGGGTCCCACTCACTTTACCAGCATTATAAGACGGCTCACACGAGTGTTTTGCCAGCAATCTCCTTTGTAAACTGATTGCATTTTCCTAGTAATTTGCCAGTGAACCGAAATTTGCCACGTACCTTACCTATGACTGAGCTTATGCAACCCTTACAAATTGTTACATACAGGTATTTGTGCGAGTTTGTAAATTCGAAGTATGACTCCGTGATATTGCACTCATAGCCTACTACGTTTTATTGTTTTGTAAAATGCAAAATTTTAATTTCCGAACACATGAAGACAAGTTCGCAATCTTAGCACCACTATGAAATCTTACCAAGATCCCACTGAATATTTGTCCAGCTTTTTCCTACAGTGCTCCTTTATAGGCATTTACATAATCTGAGAAAAATCTGAATGTGTTACTAATATTTTGTGCAAGGTCATTAATATACAAAGTGATCGGCAAGAATCCCAAAACTATTCCCTGGGTGCACGATTGTACTTATATTACAATTTTTTTCTTCCATTTTTGAACATTCTCAGATTTATTGTAATTGAAAAGTATCCTATCAATGTGTGCGTAGCACAGCCTCCCTAACTTACCAACGTACAGACATCACAAAGTACGGATTTATAAAGAAGTGTAGACGAACTTGATTTTAGGCATCGCCCTCCATATGTAGAACACCATCATGATGATGTATTAAAACAAATTATAGTGTATAAAAATAAAACTAAAAGGGAAGAGAATCCTACAGTTCACATCACGAACACGTTTTCTTCCGTTTTGCATATAGGCGTGCTTCTTCTGCGAGTATTACACCAGAGGGAAATCGTTTTCATCACTCGGGAACGTGTACAGAGTGAAACTCAACTACGATACTCGGCTGGTCTCGTTAGCCAGAGCCAACGCCGTAGTAGTTAACTGTTACAGCTTTTGTATGACAGTATGTGTCTTTAGAATGTCTGTATAAAGTGTAGAAATGCTACGCACCTGAAAATCGTTTTCTTCATTCGGCAGTTTCTCTGTTCCTTCAAGTGATGCACGAACATTTCGATTTGCCCCAAAATATTGATGAAATAACTGTTTTGAGCTGTATGTATTATATCTACGTGGTGTTATAGATTCTATGTTTCTTCCTTTCCATGGCTTATCTGTATACTGAATGGAGTTGTATTATTCGTGCCCAAATGTTCCTTGACTCGATTATAGAATTAATGCATTGAATATTCTCTAAGTACATCTTATACAAGAGTTCCGAATATCAGCCAAACCATGTGTGGATTGTAAAGTTTGTAGAAAACAGAACACACCATGTCTTTCTCAATGAAGAGATACCTTCGGACATAGAAATAACTTCGAGCATGTGGTAGGGGAGTGTTATATGACCATTACTTTTCACAGTATACCTTATATAAATGACCAGTAGGTAACACTGGAAGTTCGATGAGGCTTTTCGCGGATGGTGATTTCGTATATATGTACGTCGCAACACTAGAGAATTGAAGTGAAATGCATGGAGACATGCCGAGGATCGACGCTCGTGTAGGAAGTAGCAATTGACTCTTAACATCAGCATATTTAACGTATTGCAAATACACGGACAGAGATATCCATTATTATATGAGTGACTTTTTCCCCATGGCATCACCCAGTTATTCATTCGACACATACACTGAACACATGTCCTCCTTCTCATCTCTGTGCCCACCTCTTCCTCCCACCTTTATCTGTCTCCTCCTCCCAACTATCTTCTCCATTTCGTCCACCTCCTCTCTCTGACCATATCTTCATTCCCACTCCCTCTGACTATATCCTCCTCCCCCTTCTCTGTCTTTCCATCTCTGCCTCCCTCATTTCATTTTCCACCTGCCCACTACTGCTCTACAACTTCCACCTGCCCCATTCATCTCCCCCACCTGCCCTCTCTATGACCATTTCCTGCTCCCCCCAGCTTTGACAATGCCCTATGCTGGCCACAGTGGCCAAGCGGTTCTAGGTGCTTCAGTCTGCGCAACTGCTACGGTCACAGGTACAAATCCTGCCTTGGGCATGGATGTGTGTGATGGCCTTAGGTTAGTTAGGTTTAAGTAGTTCTAAGTCTAGGGGACTGATGACCTCAGATGTTAAGTCCCGTAGTGCTCAGAGCCATTTGAACCATCCCCTCCTTTATCCAACTTAACCTGCCCCCAGCCATGATAATTGGCATGTGCAGCCCGTGCAATGCATTTGAATAAAGCAGGCCGATATTACTCATTGCCATTCATGTCATGCAGGACAGACTACACATTAGAGCCATGAAAATAATTTATTTGGCCCCTGACTTGTAGGCCACCATGCATAGCAAGTCATTAAAACAGGCTGATATTACTCTGACACAACATGCCTATCATGAAGGGCAGCCTATATGTCAGGACCCAGAAATCAATTTATTGTCCCTGATATGTAGGCTGCCCTGCAAAGCAGACTGATTTTGCAAGTTGATACTGCTCCCATACAATATGCCTGTCATATAAGGCATTCTACATGCCAGCAGCTGGGAAAACACTTTTTGCCTGTATCTCTACTCCTGTTGGCTCTAGGAGGCTAGAAATTGCCTGGTGCTGATATTCATCAGGCCTGTTGTTTTTGTGCCAAATTTGGTTGAAATCGGTTCATGGGTTTGAGAGGAGATCCTGGACATACACACATGTAGTCTGCATTATGCATATAACACACAATTGAATTTTGTGGCATGGTCGTTGATCTCAGGCTATGTCTTAGCCAGGACTAGTACAACAATACTACTCCTGCTTACTCTGTTCATACCTTGCTCTCCCACTACGATTCCCCCCCCCCCCCCCCCCCCCTCCGAAAAAACTGCTTTCATTACCAAATTGTTGCCTCAGAATGCATGCTTTCAAGTGATTACTTTCCTTAACCAAGTTTTGCCATAAATTTCTATTCGCCCAATCCCATTCAGTACATCCTCTTTAGTTACCCTACCTACATACCTGACCTCCATCATTCTTCTGTAGCATAATATTTCAAAATTTTCTGTTCTCTTCTTGCCTGAACTGCTACATTTCTCTTCCTTACAAGTCTGCACTCCACAAAAATATATTCATAAAAGACTTCCTAAAATTTCATGGTTATTTCATGTAAACAAATTAAACTTTTTCAGAAACGCTTTCGTTGCTCTTCCCCATCTGCATTTTAGATCGTCTCTGTATCAGTAATCACGTGGTATTTTGCTTCCTGAGTAGCTCCACTCAGTTACTACTTTTAGTGACACATTCCTGATCTAATTCCCACAACATCTCCTGAAATTATGCTACACGCCATTTATCTTTGTATACTTTTTTGTGGTGCATCTTTCAACGCCTTTATATGTAACTATCCATTCTGTCCAACTGTTCTTGAAAGACAACTGCTGTGTCCAACAATATTATGGTGTTAATTAGTTGAAACCCTCAGCTGCCGACAGGTGTTGTTGATATTCCTCGATGGGGACAGCTGAAAATGTGTGCCCCGGTCGTGACTCGAACCCGGGATCTCCTGCCACCATCTTACGAGCTCATTGCGAGGGGTGGCTGAAAAGCTCTTAGCTTTGCTTAGAGAGAATAAAGCTGTTTTTTTTTTTTAGATTACCCATTTATTCAACATACTTTACCTTGAGACTGATACACTTGGTACATTGTTGTTGCAGCTTTTCTAGCCCGTGCAAATAAAAGTCATGTGGTCTATCGCGAAACAAGTTCTCTGCGGCTTGTTTGAGATCTTCATTGATCTGAAACGGTTTCCCTTCTGGTGTTTTTTAAGTTCGGAAAAAGGCGATAGTCCGAGGAGAGTAGGTCTGGCGAGTAGAAAAGATGGTTGACTAATTGTAAGCTCAGGGTCGTCAATGTGGCAGCCAGAACATTGGACGTGCGCGTAGGTGCATTGCCATGCAGAAAAACAATCTCTTTCATCATCTTTCCTGGGCGTTTATTAATTTAATAATTAATTTGTGGTAAGATCTTACGGGACTAAACTGCTTAGGCCATCGGTCCCTAAGCTTACACACTACTTCATCTAAGTTAAACTAACTTACGATATGGACAACACACACACCCATGCCCGAGGGCGGACTCGAACCTCCGACGGGGAGAGCCGCGCGGGCCGTGACAAGACGCCCTTAGGCCGCGCGGCTGAGCATTTATTCTTAATTGTTTCCTTCAGCTGGTCCAGCTGGTTAAAATAATATTGTCCGATTACAGTATATTCCTTGAGGTAAGTAGTCCACCAACAGAATGTCGTCTTTGTTCCAGAAACGGACGCCGTCACTTTTTTTGTCGATTTGTGGGTGCGGTACTTCTTTGGCTGTGGGGATCCGCTGTCGCGCCATTCTTTAAGGATCATAAATGTGAATCCAAGTCTCATCCTGTGTCACTAAACTCGTCGAAAATGTCTTTGGAGCTTCAGAATGGCGCGAAGTGGTTTTCGATGTCTCAACCCATACTTTGCGCTGATAGTAGTTGAAACATTTCGCTGAAATGTTGCGCATGTCTAGGATTGTGGTGATTAGGAAACCAAGACACTCCAAAATCTTGGCTATCTTTTTGATATCTTTGGTTCTGGAGAATCAGCTCATGCACAGCGTCGGATGTTGCAATGTCTGTTGCAGTCTGAGGGCGACCACTGCGGGGCTCGTCTTCACCAGTGCAATGGTCACTCTTTAAACGATATAGCCAAGTACTCACTGTGCTAGAGGAAGCACTCTTCTCTCCCATTGATAGCGACATCTCAGTCCTATGCGGACTTTCCCTGGAGAAACAAAAAATTCATGACGGTCCGCAATTCCAATGACGAGAAACTTGCTTCTCACTCTGCCATCTCCCCTATCACCTGCAACAGTACAAATTGTACGAAAAGTGAGCACCTGGTATTTACATAGTTACGTATTAAAATCTGAAACTTTCAACTGAGCCCCCCCCCCCCCCCCACCCCCGATTTTTTCCCAACGATAAGGCAACAAAGCCAGGAAATTTTGAGCACCCCTTCGTACCACAACTACGGTGCTGGCTTCAAAGACGACACCGTGACTCTGCGGAAGCGAGCGGTAAATTCACTCCCGTGCCGAGAGGACACTAGCGTTAGCCAGCTGTTCGCAATTAGCGAGGAAGTGGGCATAAAGCACATTTGCTTCGAGGGACGGCGCCAGACCTCAGCTTCCGGTCTCCTTAATACAACCGCTTCCGGGGCAGGAGTCCGCAACAGCTGGCCTGCCGACACATCCGTCCGCCCTGCGCCCCTTTGGCAGAGGGGGCAGGCAGTCTGACACCACAGCGCCCCACGGAGGTGGAAGTTCGCTCAAAGGATCCTCAGAAGGGGCAGGGGGGCGCTAACGTGTAGCTATTATAAACTGGGTCACCAGCCGGACCACGACAGCGGGGAAACGGAAAAGAAAGTTACTGATTTGAGGCGTAATGGATCCTCAGCTGATGCATTGCACGCTGGCGCTTTCGCTTGCTCTTTCGGCCTACACTTGATTTAAGTGTCACTGTTACCCTATACCCGGGCCGGTGAAACGTGTCAGTTGACACCTCACGTGTAGTTCGCTATACTGCGATTGCGAGGTTGCAATAGCACACGCCCACAACTCCGAAGTACGTTTTGTAAATGTAAGCTACAATCGCCGTTCATACGCAAGTACAACAAAGTACGTTTTTCTAACAATAGAATGAACGACGACGGAGACTCGGAGTTTGATAGTACATGAAACCGGAAAATAACAACACCCTAAGCTTATGAAAAAATCAATTAAATGTCGTTCCAAATTGTTACCGTAATAGCTGCCTGTAAAACGTCGTATAATAATGTAATCCTAAACTTACCAAAGAACACGCTATCCACTCTCATAGAGAGAAATAAAGTAAAACACGCATAGCCTACTCAATTGATGAGAGAAAGAATTAATTCTGTATACATTTACAGGAAGAATATAATAATTCCAATCCCAAAGAAAGCAGGTGTTGACAGATGTAAAAATTACCGAACTGTCAGTTTAATAAGTCACAGCTGCAAAATACTGACGCGAATTTTTTACAGACGAATGGAAAAATTGGTAGAAGCGGACCTCGGGGAAGATCAGTTTGGATTCCGTAGAAATGTTGGAACACGTGAGGCAATACTAACCTTACGACTTATCTTAGAAGAAAGATTAAGAAAAGGCAAACCTACGTTTCTAGCATTTGTAGACTTAGAGAAAGCTTTTGACAATGTTAGCTGGAATACTCTCTTTCAAATTCTGAAGGTGGCAGGGGTAAAATACAAGGAGCGTAAGGCTATTTTCAATTTGTACAGAAACCAGATGGCAGTTACAAGAGTCGAGGGGCATGAAAGGGAAGCAGTGGTTGGGAAGGGAGTGAGACACGGTTGTAGCCTCTCCCAGATGTTATTCAATCTGTATATTGAACAAGCAGTAAAGGAAACAAAAGAAAAATTCGGAGTACGTATTAAAATTCATGGAGAACAAATAAAAACTTTGAGGTTCGCCGATGACATTGTAATTCTGTCAGGCAGGAAAGGACCTGGTAGAGCAGTTCAACGAAATGGACAGTGTCTTGAAAGGAGGGTATAAGATGAACATCAACAAAAGAAAGACGAGGATAATGGAATGCAGTCAAATTAAATCGGGTGATGCTGAGGGAATTAGATTAGGAAATGAGACACTTAAAGTAGTAAAGGACTTTTGCTATTTGGAGAGCAAAATAACTGATGATGGGCGAAGTAGAGAGGATATAAAATGTAGACTGGCAATGGCAAGGAAAGCGTTTCTGAAGAAGAGAAATTTGTTAACATCGAATATAGATTTATGTATCAGGAAGTCGTTTCTGAAAGTATTTGTTTGGAGTGTAGCCTTGTATGGAAGTGAAACATGGACGATAACTAGTTTGGACAAGAAGAGAATAGAAGCTTTCGAAATGTGGTGCTACAGGAGTATACTGAATATAAGGTGGATAGATCACGTAACTAATGAGGAGGTATTGAATAGGATTGGGGAGAAGAGAAGTTTGTGGCACAACTTGAATAGAAGAAGGGATCGGTTGGTAGGACATGTTTTGAGGCATCAAGGGATCACAAATTTAGCATTGGAGGGCATCGTGGAGGGTAAAAATCGTAGAGGGAGACCAAGAGATGAATACACTAAGCAGATTCAGAAGGATGTAGGTTGCAGTAAGTACTGGGAGATGAAGAAGCTTGCGCAGGATGGAGTAGCATGGAGAGCTGCATTAAACCAGTCTCAGGACTGAAGACCACAACAACAACAACAACATATACACTCACCAATTTACGATGTCAGTGGCGCAATTCCATCCAGTTCTCCTTCACTATCATCGGAATCGGCGCCAAAACCGTTGTCTTCATCTTGATCATGATCATCATCATTATCATTAAGAGAAGTAATTAATTGTTCGTTTTCATTTAAAATCCCGTCTATAGCCTGTGCTTCTCTTATGAGTTTAGCAACGTAGTCTACTTTCTTCCTCCATGATGTGGCGCCTACAGTAGCAACACGTTCACGTTGCAGCCTTTCCACTTCTCTTATAGTAAACGTCTTGTTGTTACTTCTAATGTACGCCTTGACATAACTCCAAACCAATTCAATTGGATTAAAATGGCAGTGATAAGGCAGTAGCCTAATTACCAAGTGACCATGTTCGGTTGCAATTTCATCCACAACGTATTTAGGCGTCATAGGCTTGTTTTATTTTAAGAGCAAGTACAACTGCAACTTTGTCATGCTCATGTTCGCAGCAATGTCTCTCGCCTGCAACCACTGCACCATAGTTTCTTTACGGTCACTAGTGGTGGGAGTTATATCTAAAATCACGGAGTGGTACGATGCATTGTCCAGAAACGCTGTCGGAACACCAGATTGGAGCAACAAATTTTTAAACCACTGCAGAATCTGTGGGTGGTTCATATCCTCATGATAGCCACCGCCTTTTCTTGATCAAAAAACTGAAAGTCCTTCAGGCACAAAGCCGTTTGAAGATCCTACATGGGCCACAATTAATCAGGACCACCTTCCTGTTGGCTGTTGACCACTGCTATTCGGAGTATCATCTGTCCAGCATTTCTCCACTGATTCTCCAGCGTTGGCCCAGGTTTCGTCTAACCATATGATTGAATGTGTGTCCTTTCCTACAATTTTGTGTAAGAAAATGATACGAGCTGCAACGACGTGAGCTTTTTCGAGTAAGAGCTGGTTCGTCCCTCTAACTTTTTGTAATGGAAGCTCATACTTTTTAACACTTTTTAACGTTTCCCCCAGGAGGACACTTTCTTTTAAAGAAATTAGCAATTCCCTATTGTGGGGTATTCTTTCCTTCTGTAATATCCGTAAATGTGCCGACGATGCCGGCAGCTGTGACCGAAAGTTCTAGGCGCTTCAGTCTGGAACCGCGCGACCTCAGCAGTTAAGTCCCATAGTGCTCAGGGCCATTTGAACCTTTTTGTGCCGACGAATTGCATCGGATTGGAAAGAATCAATATCTGTAACAGAAATTCCAAAGCCTGACTATTTAATGGCGCTCCACGGCGCAACGGATTGTCGCTTGGTGAACGACATCGTTTTGGTGACATTGTTTCATAAACAGAAACTGTAGTCGAGGCGGTAATACAACACAACACAAACGCAGGCGGTCGCGCACTAACATCGAATGTTTACACGTAAGGCGGCAACGTGGTTGCATCGACGCCGGAACCGGACTTTTGTTCAGTCCTATTACTGGTTCAGAAGACGCAGCGCCGCGCGATCTTCACTTGTTTGTCAGTTATATTGTCAACTTTACGGTGCTTGGGGAGTGACCTTTAAGTGGCCTGTTTCAGCGGCCCGGTTATAGAGCCCTTGTCCGTCATGACAAAACATGACATGTGGTGATATCCACTAACTTATTATTCGGTGACCATTACTATGGCTTTGAAACCTTCCTTTTTTCTCGATATGTTGGCGATACTTTTGTTCTTTTCCCTCATGGCAGTGAGGATTTGAACGTCTTTTTAGAACATCTGAATTCAGTCCATCCGAATATTCGTTTCGCGATGGAGTTGTAGAAGGATGGCTGCCTTCTCTTCTTTGATATGATGGTCAAGAGGAAGCACTTGCCCGCGAAAGGCAAAGGTTCCCAATTCGAGTCTCGGTCCGGCACACAGTTTTAATCTGCTAGGAAGTTTCAGGAGGAAGGATGATGGTACATTGGAACATACAGTTTATAGGATGCCTACGCTCACTGACTTGTATTTACAGTCTGATAGTTGTAATTATGCAGCTCAGCGTGAAGGGGCCCTTCGTACTTTAGTTCACAAGACCCACATCATTTCAGATCCTGGCAATTTATCAGCTGAGAAAACCTATGTTGACGTCGCCTTCCGTCAGAATGGTTATAGTGAAAGACAGATCATATGTGAGTTGCACTGTCGACTAACCATGCACCGGATGAGTGATGATAATAATGAATTGGCACCGTGGTCTACGGCCTTTCTATCTTACGCAGAGAGCATATCCAACAATATTGGTAGTATTTTGCGGAACAAATGACGTGAAATGTGTTTTGCGACATCCATCTAAGATTAAGATTTTTCTAGGTTCCACCAACGACGCTCTTGATTTGCTAAAGGCGGGTGTCTATCATATTCCTTGTAGTCGTGGCGTATCGTATATTGGTCAGCTGTCGGAACCGTTTTGGACAGGTGCCCTTAGTGTCACACGCTTACACCAGCCGAGCAAATCTGCCATTCCAGAACATTGTCTTGGCACCAGTCCTCCCATGAAAAGTAACAAGACGGAGATTCTGGCATGCACTTACAGCTGTTGGGATAGTGTTATTGAGGAAGCTGTCGATATTAATTTAGCATCTAATCTTATAAATAGAGATGGAGGCTTTTATTTAAATTAGGCGTGGAATCGTGCCCTCCCCCTCGTTAGGAAACACAGGGACGGGGTTAATACTACCTCACACGTTGTTTCGGAGTTTTCACTATCGATTTATCCTGGCGTCGGTCGTATTTGGTTCCTGTGATGGTCTTAAGTGTCTACAATGTGCATGTATGTTATCTTTCCAGAGTTTCTATTCAAACCGACATTTTAAATTCGTCGGCACTGTAGTTATTGGTTTAAATGGCTCTGAGCACTATGGGACTCAACGTCTGACGTCATTAGTCCTCTAGAACTTAGAACTACTTAAACCTAACTAACCTAAGGACATCACACACATCCATGCCCGAGGCAGGATTCGAACCTGCGGCCGTAGCGCTCCCGCGGTTCCAGACTACGGCACTGTAGTTATTTGCTGCTATTTTCCCTTGAAGGTGACAATGTAGTCAGCTGTCTAAACATAGGCTGTTGTCGATGGCTTCACCAGGCTGAATTCCCGTAAGTTATTTGAACGTTGTATACGCCTGGAGACACATTCAGGTGTCAAATTCCATGCATGTTCGTAACGTCCCTACACAGAAAGCTGGGATGAACGGAAGAGGCGAAGAGTCAGCGCCTTCGGCAGTGACTCGCCAAATGTGTTTTTTTAATCTTGCTTACACAAGTACAACGGCAGTGTAGGTAAATGCTTCTCAAACACTTAAGCTAGTTTTACTTTTCGTATATTTGCTAACCTTGAATACAAATGAGTCAACTTCCTGATGCATTTTGCGTATTTCCACTCAATAATGTCTTACGCAATAATTTTCTAGGGAAACTCATCACTTAGAAAGAGAGTATTGATTGCGACCACGTAAGCATAATATGTACTGATCTTGTAGGTACGTGTTCAAGGAGTTAGGCATTTATCTGTAGCATCACAGTACATCAAATATATTCGCTAATGAGGTTTGTCATAAATAACCCATCATAATTTGAGAAGAACAGTGATGTACCCACCTGCAACACAAGAGGAAAAACTTGGCCAAGTGCGAGTACGACTCGAACACTGAGCGATATATATACAAAATCGAAGAGATTCTCGATTCCTAGGAGAATCTCTTCTATTTTCGCCTCTTATCGATATCAATACTGGCAAGATATAGGTCCCAGGAATTCCAAGACCTCTACAGTATTTCCTCAGGCTAGCCTGGACATACAAAAAGAAGCGAACAGGGGACTTCAGCTTAGACATATGGAGAGAGAAGTTTTATTAAAACTTTTTTATTTCTTTACTAAAACACGACTGCAACTTACATTTAATTTTTCATGCAGTAATCTTAATCTATTATGCTTTTGACTGGCGCTGAATGCAATGAATACTCAAATGCAAAAGAGATTTGTATGTGATATAATTACAAGTCAAGATGTTTCACATTTTTTCTTAACTTGTAATGTCAAGCTTTACCTGTTATCGAATTTCGTGTTTCTAGGCCAACAGGAAGTACGCTATAGATTTTGATAAGTGAGTTTACGAGTATCAAAATATGTGATTTAAATGGCCCAATCTTTACATTGACTTAGGAGGTTAATTTTTTACGCCGGCAACGGATCACGAACTTTGATATGTGACTTAAACGTGAACTACATAAGCTAGACTGTTCAAGAGAAAAAGGGATCATAAAAGACAGACGCACAGACAGAGGGATGAAAATGAAAAAAAGAATATTCGTGTATTATAATTACAAATTAACAATTTTCGGATTTTTCGCATGTTTGTTCTGTGTAACCTTGCTTATTGCGAAATTTGACGATTCTAGGTTATCGGGAAGCACGCTACAGATCTTGATGAGTTATTTTTCGAGTGAAAGAAAAAAGTTACATAAAAGGCCGTATCTTTTAATTGAAGTGACTTAGAAGCTTAAAATGTTTACACCCTCGAGGGTCCATAGCCTTAATATTTGACGTAAATTTGAACTTGATATGTGAACCCGTCCCCGAGAGAAAGGGTTGTTAACTTTCGGGCGGACAGACAGATGGACGGGCAACAAAGCAGTCCTGTAAAGTCTCCATTTTCACATACTGAGACACGGAGCCCCAAAAATGACCTTTATTACCCATTATTAAAGCTGGCAGTGGCTCAGAAAGGAGTTCAAATGTTTGATCATTTACCCAGTAATATAAAACGCCTGGCAGGCAGAAAAGCAAATTTTAAATCTAATCGAAACTCATTTACTTTGAACAAGTCTTTTTATTCCATGGACGAATTTATATTTAAAATTTAATATTCAATAAAAAAGCATCCTCGGTTTTTAAGTATTGTTACAGGAGTAGGACCAAAAAATAATAATTTAAAATACGTGTAAATACGAGTATGTTGTAATGTGACTCATTTCACATCATTTCGATCAGAGAATCATTCGAATGGAGCATGTAACCAACTAACCGAGAAAGGCCTCACAGACGTGGATGATGGTGACCGAGAAGACCAGGTGTTGCGTCATGCGATTTACATCTTTTCGACAAGCCGGAAGAACGTCTGGGGGTACGGTGAGGGCAATGAGGACGTTTACACAGTGGTTCTCAAATGGAACGCTGACCAAGCAGTGGACTTCTGTCCTCGAGGAACAGAACGATTGGTACAGCAGCCTTCAGACCATTACTTACTATTGAAAAATAGTGTCGTGTATCTTTGTCCCTTTGAAACGTAGTGCAACAATCAATAAAAGTTGCACGATCTGCCATAGTAATTTGTAACTTACTTTTTAAATTCCCTCCTATTAACGGTCATCTAAGAGCAATATAACACCGATAAGGCAAAACAGTATGACCTTTCACTTAACAGCGTTTTAATCCACCTTTGAAAGATGAATCAACAGTGAGTCTGCGTAGCATGGTTTCGCCAAATTTTTGGTAGGTTTCTGTTGGTATGTGGCACCAGATAGCTGCACACAGGTCAGACATTAACCCGTAAATTACGGGCTGGTGGATTGTGGTCGCTGAGCTACCACCCGATCCAATACCGATACAGATGAGTTGCATCGTCGGGTTCTCATCAGGCGAGTTTTATGACGAGGAAGTCAATGTGAATTGACTGCCATGCTCCGCGAACCCCCTGTAGTGGCAACTATTTTATATTCTGGGCATCCGCAGCTGTAGAGAGCCATGATGCTAGGAAAAATTCCGCTAACAGTTGGCAAAACTGTTGTTTCTTATTTTAGTATAAAAAGGAAAATGTACAGTTCATGTTGAATAACGAATTAGAATTAAAACTTTCTGGTTAATTTTGATTGTTTATTCGATTAGGTATAGTATTAGTACGTCATAATATTCTGTATTATTCTCGCTTGTATAGGTAGCTACCCAACGCTCCCAGTCATGAGTATATGACGTCATTAGTCGTTCGTGTGGGCCGCTTTTGCTTTTTCCCAGTGCCGGGTCGCCCGGCTGTCACACTGGTAAGACGTTGCCACCTGATATATTCCATACAGTAATCTGCTTAGCGCCGCGACCAATCATGTTAGCAGTGACAATTCTTAGTGTCCTCTGACTGTAAAATATTTTTCGTTTTTCTTTTAGATTCAGGCAAATTTTTAATTTTTCGTTTTTCTTTTAGATTCAGGCAAATTTTTAAAACTTTGCTCTGCAACCGCAAGTTTTACCTATCAGCGGTTTGTTCTAAATGTATGGAGAAAGTCTTCATTACTTTCCGTTCGCCAGATATTGACAAAATTCACTGAAAAGTAAGTTTCGACTACTGATATACTTAAGACATTTTAACATTTGAGTATATTTTAGACATTTATTCATTAATTTTAATGTCTACAAAATGTGGTGACATTGTACTTTGCGCGTTACCATGTTGGTTGGGCCTGATGATGCAGCTTTAGACTGCGAAACCGGTTGTTTTGCAGTGATCAACATTTTTAGCAGGTGTTAGCGCAGTTCTACCTAACATCACACTGTGGTACGATTCTGGCATGAAAACAGAAACTGTTATTGTGCACTGTGTTATTGTTCGCCGTAAATTTTCTGAGTGATACTTAATATGTGTGAGTTTCGCTTAAGAGTCCTACAAGAAAACCGTAAGTAAAAGTTGTGTTCCAAATCATTACAAATTAAATAATTCCGCGTGATTACGTGTTACTGTAACGGCAACAGAATACTGCTCGAAGTTCACTCGTAGCAGACATTACTAAAAAATCTCAAAATGTACTATTACGCAACTGAGTGTGGGAGTGATTTACCGAGGCGCGTTGTGCAAAACAAAAGGAAATTGGGAAATGAAATGGCTCTGAGCACAATGGGACTTAACTTCTGAGGTCATCAGTCCCCTAGAACTTAAAACTACTTAAACCTAACTAACCTAAGGACATCACACACATCCATGCCCGAGGCAGGATTCGAACCTGCGACCGTAGCGGTCGCCCGATTCCGGACTGTTGCGCCTATAACCGCTCGGCCACCTCGGCCGGAAAGGAAATTGTGACTGGCCGCTGTAAAAGTTACTTCATAATAAGAAAACTCGTCTGACAACCAAATAAAACTTTGTCATTATTAGAAACAGGCTGGCAGCGTCGACAATTTAAAGTCATTGAGTTTTCAACATTCTTAAATTGTGCCCAATTTTTCTTACCTTCTACACTTTTAATATCTGCACTCCCATTTTAACTAGTTACGTATCTTGTAGCACATACACTCTTCAACGTTCCTCTTCGGCTGGTAAGGGTTTTGCATATATGTTGTTTTCATCTCCCACTTTGTCCGCTGAACTTTTAACATCTATCTGGAGCAACATTGCGTTTTACATATGTTCGAAGCATTGCCAGACGTGGAAAAGATAGATGGACAAAGGTCTTTTCGACTGAATATGAGGTCCCGGTCTTTTATATTCGTGGTCTGGCACGTACTCATTGATCTACAGAACCATCTAAAAATACAATATATAATCTCGAAATAGGTATTGCTTATTAATAATTGAGTCATTAAACCAGTTGGCTGGTCGTTGTGTCTAGGTTAGCTGAGTAGTAAAGCTGGATGGAGAACGAAAGAAATAAACAGAAGATTAACAATACTCTGGAGTGCTTTTAGTAAACTGAATTGGTGCTTTAAAAGTAAGCTTTCGGTATGTCTGAAACGGAAAGAGTGTATGTAACCAATATTGACTAACAACAGTGGTACATGGACTTTTAATGCGAAAGCTGGCCAGGAACTTTGCGTCCGACAGGTAGCAGAAAGCTCACTCAGGTGGATGTCATAATTATAGTTAGTATAAAACATGACTATTAGATTAAAACTGCGTGCCAGACCGGGACACAAACTCGGGAGGTTTGCCTTTGGCAGGCAAGTGCTCTACTGACAGCTAACCAAGCACGACCAACGACTCGTCCTCACAGCTTTACTTCCAACAGTACCTCGTCTTCTACCTTCCAGACCTCGCAGAAGCTCTCCTGCGAACCTTGCGGGTCTAGCACTCCTTGAGAAAAGGATACTGCGGAGGCGTGGCTCAGTCTCAGTCGGGGGGATGATCCCGGAATTAATTTTTCACTCTGCAGCGGAGTGTGAGCTGATATGAAACTTCCTGGCAGATTAAACCTAAGTACCGGACCCAGACTCGAACTCGTGACCTTCACTGTTTTTGCTGGCAAGTGCTCAATTGGTAGGAATATAGAATCTTCCTGCTGCCCTTCACCGACAGTTCGGAGGCTATCTTGCGTCAAAAGGGCAAACTGAGCTAAGATCGACACATGCTTTCTAAATCCGTGCTGATTTGTGAACGCAAGTTTTTCTCTTTCAAGGAAATTTACCATATTCGACTCAGAATATGCTCAAGAATTCTACAGCAGAATATGCTCAAGAATTCTGCAGCAAACCGACATTAAGGATATTGTATACTTCCATGGATATGGTGTCTGTTCTTTCGGACCTGTCCGAAAGAACAGACACCATATCCATATAATTATATAGTTCTGGCAATAGCGGCCATGACCTTCTTCTTGTGTGCGGACGCACACATATTCCCCGCACTCTTACGGGACTTGGTAAGAATGGCTTCCACGAGTAATGAGTGTGTTGGGGTGGGACACTAAGAATGTAGTGTGTGGACATACAAGGTGAGAATGTGGGTCTCGCGGGAGGCGTGCGCGAGATAGTGCCTGCAGTCGCACTATCCTCTATGCCCTCGGTAGCTCAGATGGATAGAACGTCTGTCACGTAAGCAGAGATCCCGGGTTCGAGTCTCGGTCGGGGCACATATTTTCGCCTTTCCCCGTTGATGTCTATCAATGCCCGTCACCAGCTGAAGGTATTAATATAATTCTGATTTCGTTAAGGATATTGGTCTGTGGTTTTGATGATCCGTTCTTTTACCTTCTTATTTGTGAGAGTGACCTGCGCTATTTTCCAGTACCTTGGAACTCTGCAGTGGGCGAGACGTAGATGATTAATGCAGGGTTCTCATTCAAATGAGGATTGGAAATTTTTTTGAAGCATTGAAAAGACATACAAAGTATATTTTTAGGGATTATGATTGATCTTACTTTGAACTTTATTTTAAATTTTCAGTACAAAAAAAGGCAAATTTGCGCCCTTAATTATGGTTTGATCAAATCTGAAGTACGCAGACTATGTGGAGTATAGCCCTTCAGGAGTTATCTGTTTCACACTTAAGGCTTTACAAAAATTGCTAATATTAACAAATGTCGTATATCATAGGTATAAACTCCCAAGAAAAGGGTTTACTTTTCGCGGGTCAAAGTTAGAAATTAAAAGGTTGAACCGTTTTTATTTTATGGTGCACGCAGTTTTGAAAATTCGTTTCACGAGAAAAACCTGTTTAAAGTTTAGGTAAAAGTGTTATGTGTATTATTAGTTCAATTTACATAAAGACTACATGATATTATATACTTTTGATGCTGCTGAACAGAAATCTGACGTTAGATTTTCAAAATTCAAAATGGCTAATCGAATATGGCGGACCAAAAATTATGTTTTGACAGAAAGTTGACAAAAAAGTGATTTTGTTACTTATGTTTAGTCTGCAAGTCTAGGACCATGTATCAGCCCTCCCTCCAGCTAGAGCTGTTAATGGAGAGCAGTTCCCTCGTTCTCCTTGGTGAGATAAGCCGATCCGGCTGAGCTGGATATTGTGCGTCCGGCGTCCTGCACACGTTGTCCGGCTGCCGAACGTGCCTCATGGCACGACAAGTTCTGTACCTGAGCCGTGGTTCTCCAGCTGATAACGTCTCACGGAGGCCGTAGCACTGCTTCGAACAATGGGCTATAGAAACTTTCGTAACGCACGGATTAAAAAACCTTCTAGACACATACCTTAAAAAAAAGCAATAAAAAAGAAATAAAATTTTAAATCATTTTGAATGACAGCCTGGCCTTAATGCAAGGGGCCACTAACGAAGAGTACTTTTTGTAAAAGTCAACTGGGGTGCCCTTTTGACCTGGCGACTTATTTGGTTTGGCTGCTTCAGATGCTTTCCACCAACATTTAAATAAGATTTCTAAATAAGAAACTCGCTGCTTAATCTCTACTTGTACTGCTAATCACCGTGTGCGGGTGCGTGGAAATTCTGATCATTCGTATATCCAAGTACGTAGCACACTTCATAGCCATTTCGCGTTTGTAGCACGCCTCTTCTCGGCGTTGCAGTTTTAACTGCAACTCTTCAGCTTCGTTTCATCATTCGTGACTCACAGTAAGTACTCCAGTGTGGCTCAAGTAATATACAGGATGGTTCATTGATCGTGACCGGGCCAAATATCTCACGAAATAAGCGTCAAACGAAAAAACTATAAAGAACGAAACTCGTTTAGCTGGAAGGGCGCTATGGTTGGCCCGCTAGGTGGCGCTGCCATAGGTCAAACGGATATCAACTGCGTTTTTAAAAAATAGGAACCCCCATTTTTATTACATATTCGCGTATTACGTAAAGAAATATGAATATTTTAGTTGGATCACTGTTTTCGCTTTGTGATAGATGGCGCTGTAATAGTCACAAACATATGGCTCATAATTTTAGACGTACAGTTGGTAACAGGTAGGTTTTTAAATTAAAATACAGAACGTAGGTACTTTTGAACATTTTATTTCGGTTGTTCCATTGTGATACATGTGCCTACGTGAACTTATCATTTCTGTGAACGCATGCTGTTGCAGCGTGATTACCTGTAAATACCACATTAATGCAATAAATGCTCAAAATGATGTCCGTCAACCTCAATGCATTTGGCAATACGTTTAACGACATTCCTCTCAACAGCGAGTAGTTCGCCTTACGTAATGTTCGCACATGCATTGACAATGCGCTGACGCATGTTGTCAGGCGTTGTCCGCGGATCACGATAGTAAATATCCTTCAACTTTCCCCTCAGCAAGAAATCCATGGATGTAAGATCAGGTGAACGTGCGGGCCATGGTATGGGTGCTTCGACAACCAATCCACTTGTCACGAAATATGCTATTAAATACCGCTTCAACCTCACGCGAGCTATGTGCCGAACATTCATCATGTCGGAAGTGCATCGCCATTCTCTCATGATGCAGTCAAACATCTTGTAGTAACATCGGCAGAACATTACGTAGGAAATCAGCATAGATTGCACCATTTAGATTGCCATCGATAAAATTGGGACGAATTATGCTTCCTACCATAATGCCGCCAAGGTCGCTGATGTTCCACTTGTCTCAGCCATCGTGGATTTTCCGTTGCCCAATAGTGCATATTATGGCGGTCGGTAAATAGAACGCGTGCAAAAAATCTGTGATCGTCCCGTAATTTCTTTTGTGCCCAGTGGCAGAACTGTACACGCCGTTCAAAGTCGTCGCCATGCAATTCGTGGTGCTTAGAAATATGGTACGGATGCAATGGATGTTGATTTAGCATTCTCAACACCGACCTTTTTGAAATTCCCGATCCTCGCCAATTTGTCTGCTACTGAGGTGCGGATTATCCGCGACAGCAGCTGAAACACCTACTTGGGCATCATCATTTGTTGCAGGTCGTGGTTGACGTTTCACATGTGGCTGAACACTTCCTGTTTCCTTAAATAACGTAACTATCCGGCGAACGGTGTGGACACTTGGATGATGTCGTCCAGGATACCGAGCAGCGTACATAGCATACGCCCGTTGGGCATTTTGATCACAATAGCCATACATCAACACGATATCGACGTTTTTTGCAATTGGTAAACGGTCCATTTTAACACGGGTAATGTATCACGAAGCAAATACCGTCCCCACTGGCGGAATGTTACGTGGTGCCACGTACTTATACGTTTGTGACTATTACAGCGCCAAATGTCACTAAGCGAAAAAAGTGATCCAAGTAAAACATTCATATTTCTTTACGTACTACACGAATATGTAATAAAAAATGGGGGTTCGTATTGAAAAAAACGCAGTTGATATCTGTTTGACCTACGGCAGCTCCATCTAGCGGGCCAACCATAGCGCCATCTGGTTTTCCCCTTCAAGCTAGAAAAGTTTCATTCTTTGTAGTTTTTTCGTTTGACGCTTATTTCGTGCGATATTTGGCCTGGTTACGATCAATGGACCACCCTGTAGAAAGCAACTGATGATTAATCAGCTATGTCTTTATTTGCACGACACCGAAATTGGAGGTATGCGGAGCTGACACTCAGCATCCCATGTAGGGCTACTGTCGGGCCCTTCAGGTGCGTCAGAACGGTGTTGGTGAGAATGTGCCAGGCTGTGCTGAGCGCAGTGCGACTACAGTGGACGTCTTGTGTCTGTTGGCAGCCCACGCGCGACGCGACGGGCGCCGCCATCGCCGTGTTCACCGCAAGGAAGCACTACCCGCAGGAGTCGACGCACCAGACCACGCTGCAGGTAGGTACTGCGCTGCCACCACCGCTGCTGCTGCTGCGCTCTAGGGCTCCGAAGGCGCAAATCCGCACGCGCATAAACATCAGCGCCAGGAATAACTTTTAATTATCATGTAACATACCATTTCATAGTCAACGGCCTTGAGGCAGTAGTGATACCGGTTCAGGTCTGATCACCGAAGTTAAGCGCTGTCGGGCTGGCCTAGCACTTGGATGGGTCACCATCCGGTCTGCCCAGCGCTGTTGCTGTTGGCAAGCAGGGTGCAGTCAGCCCTTGTGAGTCAAACTGAGGAGCTACTTGATTGAGAAGTAGCGGCCCCGGTCTCAGAAACTGAAATACAGCCGGGAGAGCGGTGTGTTGGTCACATGCCTCTCCATACCCGCATCCAGTGACGCCTCTGAGCTAAGGATGACACGGCGGCCGGTCGGTGCCGTTGAACCCTCATGGTCTGTTCGGGAGGAGTTTAGTTTAGTTTAGTACATCATTTCCTGGCCACCCATGTGTGCTAGTCTTGCGATCTGAAGTTTTCCCGGCGTATTTCCAATTTGAACAGTTCTCGGGTATCCGACCGGGTAGCGTCGTAATTTCTGCACAATATTTTTGCAGACGTACACGCTGCCATCTTCAGGTGGTTTCTGACGAATGCTGTGCTGTTCGTCTCGGGTGTTACAAGAAGTTACGGCCAAACTTACAGGAAACATTCTTCACACACAAAGAAAGAAAAGATGTTACGTGGACATGTGTACGGAAACGCTTACTTTCCATGTTAGAGCTCCTTTTATTATTTCTCTTCAAATCACATGAATCATCGAATGGAAACACACAGCACCACAACGTACCAGCGTGACTTCAAACACTTTGTTACAGTAAATGTTCAAAATGTCCTCCGTTACCGAGGATACATGCATCCACCCTCCATCGCATGGAATCCCTGATGCGCTGATGCAGCCCTGGAGAATGACGTATTGTATCACAGCCGTCCACAATACGAGCACGAAGAGTCTCTACACTTGGTACCGGGGTTGCGTAGACAAGAGCTTTCAAATGCCCCTATAAATGAAAGTCAAGAGGGTTGAGGTCAGGAGAGCCTGGAGGCCATGGAATTGGTCCGCCTCTACCAATCCACCGGTCACCGAATCTGTTGTTGTGAAGCGTACGAACACTTCGACTGAAATGTGCGGGAGCTCCATCGTGCATGAAGCACATGTTGTGTCGTAGTTGTAAAGGCACATATTCTAGCAGCACAGGTAGAGTATCCCGTATGAAATCATGATAACGTGCTCCATTGAGCGTAGGTGGAAGAACATGGGGCCCAATCAAGACATCACCAACAATGCTTGCCCCGACGTTCACAGAAAATCTGTGTTGATGACGTGATTGCACAATTGCGTGCGGATTCTCGTCAGCACACACATGTTAATTGTGAAAATTTACAATTTGAGCACGTTGGAATGAAGCTTCATCCGTAAAGAGAACATTTGCACTGAAATGAGGATTGACACATTGTTGGATGAACCATTCGCAGAAGTGTACCCGTGGAGGCCAATCAGCTGCTGATAGTGCCTGCACACGCTGTACACGGTACGGAAACAATTGGTTCTCCCGTAGCACTCTCCATGCAGTGACGTGGTCAACGTTACCTTGTACAGCAGCAACTTCTCTGGCGCTGACATTATGGTTATCGTCAACTGCATGAAGAATTGCCTCGTCCATTGCAGGTGTCCTCGTCGTTCTAGGTCTTCCCCAGTCGCGAGTCATAGGCTGGAATTTTCCGTGCTCCCTAAGACGCCGATCAATTGCTTCGAACGTCTTTCTGTCGGGACACCTTCGTTCTGGAAATCTGTCTCGATGCAAACGTTCCGCGCCACGGCTATTGTCCCGTGCTAATCCATACATCAAATGGGCATCTGGCAACTCCGCATTTGTAAACATTGCACTGACTGCAAAACCACGTTCGTGATGAACACTAACTTGTTGATGCTACGTACTGATGTGCTTGATGCTATTACTGTAGAGCAATGAGTCGCATGTCAACACAAGCAGCGAAGTCAACCTTCAATTGGGCCAACTGGCGGTGAATCGAGGAAGCACAGTACATACTGACGAAACTAAAATGAGCTCTAACATGGAAATGAAGCGTTTCCGGACACATGTCCACATAACATCTTTTCTTTATTTGTGTGTGAGGAATGTTTCCTGAAAGTTGGGCCGTACCTTTTTGTAACACCCTGTATACTAGCCGTTACCCCCTCAAAACAAAAAAACAAAAATACTCTGTCAATCGTCCTACTTCTGCGACTGCGTTACTAAAGAGCCCATCGAAATCCGACTACAGGACGATCTAATTAATAAAGTCAGCGGCCTTCAACTTAGTCGTGCTTGGAACCCCGCACTCAGCCTGGAGAGAAAGATGCGGTCCCAGTGATCGAGGACCGCCCCCGACGGCGGAAGCAGGGAGACTGCAGACCCCAGTTCAGACCCAGGCGCCGCTTCCCCCACCACTTCCAGTAGCCGCCGCGCCGGCCGCACCAAAGACACCATGAGAGGAACGGTGGAGGGGGCCGAGAGGAACAGCACAGCATTCGTCAGGAACGACCTGAAGATGGCAGCGTGTACGTCTGCCCAATTATTGTGGAGAAATTACGACGCCACCCGGTCGGATACCCGAGAACTGTTGAAATTGTGCTAACCTTCTTGGCTATTGTAGTCGCATGGGTCACTATCCAGCTGCAGGGAGAAGGGGGTTTTGTTCAGCCTGCAGCTGATGGGCCAGTCTTCGCCTAATCTTCCTAAATCGTTTGTTGCTGAAACCTACACGGCTGACTTACAGAGAGAATAATTTCCCCGTGACGAACACTGTTCCCAACATACATTGCAGAAAAGTACCTTATGTCCAACCAGGAGGCAGTGCCTTACGTAAGCTCTATAATCAGCAGTAGACAATATAAATGAAAGTCTCTACATTTCTGCTACTGATTCGGACTGGCAGGAAGGCCTAAATGTTAAATAATGTTTTGGATCAGTCTGGACTCGGGAAGTCGAGGAGTCAGCCAGCAGCCCTCCATGGGTTGACGTAATAAGTCGTGGGTCCTCTGGGGCGGAGTTTCGGTTTTAAAATGGTTATCATTTCGAAAGTCTGCAGTTAGTGATCCTTCGTTATCAACGGCGTTATGTTTTCGGCATGGAAAGCCTAAAATGGAATCGAAAGCGCGTTCCCGTGCGCGGGCGCCGATTTCTGCTTAGGCACTTCCCTGTTTTTCTAGGCGAGTGCTCCGGATTAGTTAGTGTGGATTGTTTCTGTAGAAAGAGGCTTCAAGGCAAAGTGTGGAGCCCTTAGCTAGCTCGAGATGATGTCGGATACAAAAGTCAGATTTGACTAGGATTATTTGATACCAAGAAATTGAATTTGTTTCGGTGCAAATTTGAGTGTTTTTTTTTTTGTGTGACGGTTTGTCTAAGGAC
Source organism: Schistocerca gregaria (assembly GCF_023897955.1). NCBI lineage: Eukaryota > Metazoa > Arthropoda > Insecta > Orthoptera > Acrididae > Schistocerca > Schistocerca gregaria. The sequence continues at coordinate 307,732,617 of NC_064926.1, read as the reverse complement.
TGTGAACCCGTATTTCTGTTTGTCGCTGGCCGGCCTGAGTGGCCGTGCGGTTCTAGGCGCTACAGTCTGGAACTGAGCGACCGCTACGGTCGCAGGTTCGAATCCTGCCTCGGGCATGGATGTGTGTGATGTCCTTAGGTTAGTTAGGTTTACTTAGTTCTAAGTTCTGGGCGACTGATGACCTGAGAAGTTAAGTCGCATAGTGCTCAGAGCCATTTGCACCATTTTGTTTGTCGCTGTGATGATAATCGACGTGAGCTGCTACTAGCCAATTGGAGTGGGTGAATATAACTATTATCAGTGACCATATTCCACTCCAGTGGTCAAATTCGAAATTTGACTTACCATTAGTAGAGGTGACCAACAAATACAGTCACACATCTACACAAAATATAACACGATGTTACACTGTAGAGTCAGACTAATGTAACCACATGTTAGAAGTATAATAAACCATATTGTGCAGCCTGAGGAACAGTGTCAATGAGGTTCTGCTAGGTATCGACAGTGCTATGGAGTCATGCCGAGTGCAGCCGAGTCCAGTGCCGTGGCCAGCTGCGCTCTGTTGAGGATCCGTGGCACTAACAGCCGGATGGTGGTGGTCCCTCAGTCGAGTTTGGAGGTAAACTCATCCTGGTGTTTTCGGACCACGTGTGACACGTTTCTTTGTCCTGCTAGCAGATTCCATTGTGCCGAGGAAAAACAACTGCATCTATGGATGGATATGGTCCCCAAGGGTAGATGCATACTTACGTTGATCCATTGTGCCTTCCAGAATGATGAGATCACCCAAAGAGTGCCATGAAAACTTTCCCCAGACCACAATGCTTCCAACTTCACCCTGGACCCTTTGCTTTCACGTCATACTTGCCAACGGCCATGTGTCTGATGGAGCATAAAATCTGATTAATCAGAGGAGGTCACCTGTAGTCATTCATTGGACTTCCAGTGGTGGTAAAGGCGTGCAAATTTCAGGCTTTGTCGCCGATAAACAGCAGTCAGCGTAGGTGCATGAACGAGGTACCTGCTGCGGAGGCCCATATGCAGCAATGTTCAGTGAGTGGTCGTTGAAGAAACAATTTTCGAGGCCCCTTGGTTCATCTATGCGGTCATTTGCACAACAGCTGCACATCTATTCACCCCCGTCAATCCCTGTCATCTACGGCCCACAGTGTACCACAATCGTTTCAGTGCCAGTTTTGGATAGCACCATTTTGCCAAGCACGATACGTTTTAACCACGACGGCATGTGAACACTTTACAAACTCAGCTGTTCCGGAAATGGTTCCATCCTTAGCCCGAAAGCCAATGATCATATCCATTCGTACGTCAGATAAATCACTCCGTTTCCACAGTACGAAACCGACTGCACTGTTTTCCGCGTCCCTCCGGTACGTTTTGTATACTCTCCGCTACTAGCGCTGCTACCTGCCGCGTGTGAGTGTTTGTTGCACGTTTATGACCAACATAGGCGGTAATCGCATTAATGAGACTTGCTACGCCGAGCTATTGTCGTCATCACAGTCTTCCATATTGAGGCTGATAAGTCTGTAAATACACTCCTGGAAATAGAAAAAAGAACACATTGACACCGGTGTGTCAGACCCACCATACTTGTTCCGGACACTGCGAGAGGGCTGTACAAGCAATGATCACACGCACGGCACAGCGGACACACCAGGAACCGCGGTGTTGGCCGTCGAATGGCGCTAGCTGCGCAGCATTTGTGCACCGCCGCCGTCAGTGTCAGCCAGTTTGCCGTGGCATACGGAGCTCCATCGCAGTCTTTAACACTGGTAGCATGCCGCGACAGCGTGGATGTGAACCGTATGTGCAGTTGACGGACTTTGAGCGAGGGCGTATAGTGGGCATGCGGGAGGCCGGGTGGACGTACCGCCGAATTGCTCAACATGTGGGGCGTGAGGTCTCCATAGTACATCGATGTTGTCGCCAGTGGTCGGCGGAAGGTGCACGTGCCCGTCGACCTGGGACCGGACCGCAGTGACGCACGGATGCACGCCAAGACCGTAGGATCCTACGCAGTGCCGTAGGGGACCGCACCGCCACTTCCCAGCAAATTAGGGACACTGTTGCTCCTGGGGTATCGGCGAGGACCATTCGCAACCGTCTCCATGAAGCTGGGCTATGGTCCCGCACACCGTTAGGCCGTCTTCCGCTCACGCCCCAACATCGTGCAGCCCGCCTCCAGTGGTGTCGCGACAGGCGTGAATGGAGGGACGAATGGAGACGTGTCGTCTTCAGCGATGAGAGTCGCTTCTGCCTTGGTGCCAATGATGGTCGTATGCGTGTTTGGCGCCGTGCAGGTGAGCGCCACAATCAGGACTGCAAACGACCGAGGCACACAGGGCCAACACCCGGCATCATGGTGTGGGGAGCGATCTCCTACACTGGCCGTACACCTCTGGTGATCGTCGAGGGGACACTGAATAGTGCACGGTACATCCAAACCGTCATCGAACCAATCGTTCTACCATTCCTAGACCGGCAAGGGAACTTGCTGTTCCAACAGGACAATGCACGTCCACATGTATCCCGTGCCACCCAACGTGCTCTAGAAGGTGTAAGTCAACTACCCTGGCCAGCAAGATCTCCGAATCTGTCCCCCAATTGAGCATGTTTGGGACTGGATGAAGCGTCGTCTCACGCGGTCTGCACGTCCAGCACGAACGCTGGTCCAACTGAGGCGCCAGGTGGAAATGGCATGGCAAGCCGTTCCACAGGACTACATCCAGCATCTCTACGATCGTCTCCATGGGAGAATAGCAGCCTGCATTGCTGCGAAAGGTGGATATACACTGTACTAGTGCCGACATTGTGCATGCTCTGTTGCCTGTGTCTATGTGCCTGTGGTTCTGTCAGTGTGATCATGTGATGTACCTGACCCCAGGAATGTGTCAATAAAGTTTCCCCTTCCTGGGACAATGAATTCACGGTGTTCTTATTTCAATTTCCAGGAGTGTAGACCGAATCTCTGGGGGCGAAGCTGTGAGTGCGGCTGCTTAAAGGCCAATCAGACTCGCAGCAATAGGTCATGTGATATTAGCGTCCTCCGCCCCCGGTAGCTGAGTGGTCAGCGCGACGGAATGCCAATCCTAAGGGCCCGGGTTCGATCCCCGGCTGGGTCGGAGTATTTCAGGGACTGGGTGTTGTGTTGTCCTAATCATCATCATTTCATCCCCATCGACGCTCAAGTCGCCGAAGTGGCGTCAAATCGAAAGACGGCACCAGGCGAACGGTCTACTCGAAGGGAGGCCGTAATCACACCACATTATATTATTATAGCGTCCTCTGGTGGCGTGTATTCGTGCCGCCTCCCATCAGAGAGAGCGACCAATGGAAGAGCGGCTTCGCCCAGCGGCGCGCTGACAACAGGTTTAAAAGTGCCGTCTCGCACGTCTCTGTGAGCGACTTGACAACTATTGACAACTACAGAGTTTTTAGTTAGTGACTTTGGAGTGGTGAGAAGTGTAACCATCCAACTTACGTTGTCGACTCGTATTTAGACTGATTCATATTTGCAGCAGTGCAGAGAATTAATTTGGATCCGCCAAAAAACGTTTCGGATTAAATCTGTGGGGATTTCAGTATCTGCTCCTGTGACGTTTTGGCTCCGTACAAGAATAATTTCCATGGCAGTTCCAAAAAAACACTGGCGTCATCTCTCCAAACTATGTATCACTATGAGGCCTCGATCACATACCCGCAAAAGTTTTTAGACGGTAACTACCGCTCGCATTAGCCATTTAGTAGTGTAGACCAAACAGCAGATCTAAAAGAAACTGCAATGCCAGCTTTCACGGTCAGCCTTTACATCCTTGGTGGGTTAGCTATGTGGGTATTAGGGAGCGAATGACGTCACGTCCCGACGCGTGCGGATTTTCTTCCTTTATGTACGAGCTACTACGCTCTATGTTTATTGCAACTGTTTCTCCTTTATTTTCTTCCACATTTCTCTCATCATTTCTCCATGTTTCTCTTTTCTGTCCCAGTGGCTCCAATCACCATCTTCGGTATTTCATGCAGAGCTTTTGAATTGTGCAATTTTTTGTGAGCGGCAGTCGTTCCTCAGTATCTTGTGGAATAATTCGGAGGTCGTCTACGTCACTTACAATTACATCGCACCATGTGTCACACCTTTTTAATTATCCGAAATAAGTGAACAGCCTTTTTGTCGGTGTGTTGGGACTCATCTTTTAGATGTGACTACAGAAAGCTATTCATGTTTTCCTAATCATGTCTGTAAGTTTTTCAGTCTTGGTATACAAATTCACTATTTAACCTCTTCCGTATTGTTTGCTCTTTGGCTTGTCCCAATATTTTCTTTAGTACTTTTCTTTCTACGATTTCCAGTTCTTCAATCATCGCCTTTTTCTTTAGAGTTAAACCTGATGTGCTTCTGGGCGAATTACTGTAGTGCACTGTCTAAGCTTAGCATTGAGAGATATTGATTTCTTATTCTAGAAGGTGTAATGGGCATAAGTGCAGAAATTTCTGTTGGTGATGAGGACGGTGCATTGAACAACATTTTATTAGAATTTACCCCATATGCAGACTAAGAATTGTAGCCATTATAAGTGGTATGTTTTTCGGCTGACTAGTACATCCAAGTACATGTGGCAAAAGCAAGCCATTATGTTTATTTTCCACTATGCAGCAGGTCAGGCGTTGAACTATGGACGCGTGGACACAAAACGGCTAGTCTATACTAACAGGCTTAGTCCACTTACTGATGCAGTAAAACCATGCACAAAACATCACGTCGTAAAGTTTGTGACATATTTATGGGAAGTCTGTTGGATGCAGAGAAAAAAACATGCAACGCACTGATGTGTGTACATATTAAGGCACCACATTAAAAATATCTGCACTTATATCCTGTATGGCATCCTTATTGAGGTAATACGCTGTTTACACCTTATTAACTCTTGGTGTAATATCTTCTTCCTCCGAAATTTTCTGTTCGGTTATTCGTCCTAGATATTTGAATGTGTTAGTTTTGTCAGATTTTCTGTGCGTTGTTTCCTTTGTCTTGGAAGCTGCCTTAATGCTCGTCATAATTTTTTTTTTACCTTATAGGTTTCAGGAGGTCTTATTTCGCCAGATATTATTTAAGATAAAGGTAAACACGCTACATTAGTCTGAATTCAGTAAAAAAATATAAAAAGTAATTCAACGTGATAATTATTCATCAAAATACGAGCCACAAAATTTTAACATCATATCCAACTGTATATGTACGTAACTAAACAGGAGATAAGATTCACAAATCTGAAAGGTTGAAACGGCAACCACATTTTCGCAATTACGTATAAACAGTTCACCTTCCTCAGCTTGTTCACGCTTTAAGGTCGTTAAATACTAATATTCCTTCCTTCCTTCCTTTAAGTTTGAAAATTAACTGCTTCCTTTACCATCTCAGGATGTCTTCAGCTTTAGAAGACGAATCGTTGGGCACAGAATAATAGCTTAGACAAAGGTCACCAAACATGGTCAGTTCATCCAGTATGTTGACAGACTTCAATTTTCTGGACGAAACGTATACAGCACGACACTGTGATACAGTCTAAACTTGTGTTTACAATACTAGATATTCACACATGTGACCTCCTGGCCGCTTGGCGTCTTCAATTAAGTACGTCCAATTTCAAATTATTGTAGGCCTACTTCGATTTTGAACATAGATTTTGTACAAAATACTGATGCGGCCCGCATTCATAATATTGTCAGTTATCCGGTCAAGTGTGACAAAAGTTTGATGACCTCTGCCTTAGACCATAGCTTAGTACCTGCATAACAAAAATAAGCATAACATAATCTCCTGCCAGCCGGGGTGGCCGAGCAGCTCAAGGCACTACAGTATGGAACCGCGCGACCGCTACGGTCGCAGGTTCGAATCCTGCCTCGGTCATGGATGTGTGTGATGTCCTTAGGTTAGTTAGGTTTAAATAGTTCTAAGTTCTAGGGGACTGATGACCTATGAAGTGAAGTCCCATAGTGCTCAGAGCCATTTGAACGGTAATCTCCTATTTACCATGATCTACTGCGATACTCGGACACTACACGCCATGTCATTAATGTAGAGAGCGTTGACGTTTGAGGTCCTAAAACGCTTGCCACAGTAAATAGCAGCTCCACTTACGTTGATGATGCTTCGAGACCACATCTCATTTCGTTTTGTGCGTGACAGCCCCTGCGTAGAAGGGCACTGTGTGGCTGTGGCAGGCGGGAAAGAGGACCTCCAGCTAAACGTGTGGGCCAGGCAGGAAGAGATAGCGTGCCGGAAGCTGCCTCTCACTCGAGTACATTCACCCGCACATACTCCGCGGCGACCTCGCGGATCTACGGCACCGTGAGGACACTCCCACATAAGCTCAACGCACGAAAAATTAGTTACCCCAGTGCGCACACACACATGGATCGCTAAGCCTTTAAGTTTCGTGCACGCGATGCGTTTTTTGTTTTCAACTTGGCGCATGCGTATAAATTTCCATCGGCGCAACTACAGACGACAGGCAGCTGGGGCCTGTGTTTGTTTCATTGCGTGGCGTGTTGAGGATATGCTGCGAAGAGATTTATGTGCAGTAATCTCTATTGACTCCAAAGGAAGCACGCTTTAATTCATAGATTATTAAGGACAAAGAAAAGTAGTATCGATTTTTTTTTTTTTGGTCATCAGTCTACTGACTGCTTTGATGCGGGGCCCGCCACGAATTCCTTTCCTGCGCTAACCTCTTCATCTCAGAGTAGTACTTGCAACCTACGTCCTCAATTATTTGCTTGACGTATTCCAATCTCTGTCTTCCTCTACAGTTTTTGCCCTCTACAGCTCCCTCTAGTACCATGGAAGTCATTCCCTCATGTCTTGGCAGATGTCCTACCATCCTGTTCCTTCTCCTTATCAGTGTTTTCCAAATATTCCTTTCCTCTCCGATTCTGCGCAGAACCTCCTCATTCCTTACCTTATCAGTCCACCTAATTTTCAACATTCGTCTGTAGCACCACATCTGAAATGCTTCGATTCTCTTTTGTTCCGGTTTTCCCACAGTCCATGTTTCACTACCATACAATGCTGTACTCCAGACGTACATCCTCAGAAATTTCTTCCTCAAATTAAGGCCGATATTAGTAGACTTCTCTTGTCCAGAAATGCCTTTTTTGCCATAGCGAGTCTGCTTTTGATGTCTTCCTTGCTCCGTCCGTCATTGGTTATTTTAGTGCCTAGGTAGCAGAATTCCTTAACTTCATTGACTTCCTGACCATCAATCCTGATGTTAAGTTTATCGCTGTTCTCATTTCTACTACTTCTCATTACCTTCGTCTTTCTCCGATTCACTCTCAAACCATACTGTGAACTCATTAGACTGTTCATTCCGTTCAGCAGATCATTTAATTCTTCTTCACTTTCACTCAGGATAGCAATGTCATCAGCGAATCGTATCATTGATATCCTTTCACCTTGTATTTTAATTCCACTCCTGAATCTTTCTTTTATTTCCATCATTGCTTCCTCGATGTACATATTGAAGAGTAGGGGCGAAAGACTACAGCCTTGTCTTACTACCTTCTTAATACGAGCACTTCGTTCTTGATCGTCCACTCTTATTATTCCCTCTTGGTTGTTGTACATATTGTATATGACCCGTCTCTCCCTATAGCTTACCCCTACTTTTTTCAGTATCTCGAACAACTTGCACCATTTTATATTGTCAAACGCTTTTTCCAGGTCGACAAATCCTATGAACGTGTCTTGATTTTTCTTTAGTCTTGCTTCTATTATTAGCCGTAACGTCAGAATTGCCTCTCTTGTGCCTTTACTTTTCCTAAAGCCAAACTGATCGTCACCTAGCGCATTCTCAATTTTCTTTTCCATTCTTCTGTATATTATTCTTGTAAGCAGCTTCGATGCATGAGCTGTTAAGCTGATTGTGCGATAATTTTCGCACTTGTCAGCTCTTGCCGTCTTCGGAGTTGTGTGGATGATGCTATTTCGAAAGTCAGATGGTATGTCGCCAGACTCATATATTCTACACACCAACGTGAACAGTCGTTTTGTTGCCACTTCTCCCAATGATTTTAGAAATTCTGATGGAATGTTATCTATCCCTTCTGCCTTATTTGACCGTAAGTCCTCCAAAGCTCTTTTAAATTCCGATTCTAATACTGGATCCCCTATCTCTTCTAAATCGACTCCTGTTTCTTCTTCTATCACATCAGACAAATCTTCACCCTCATAGAGGCTTTCAATGTATTCTTTCCACCTATCTGCTCTCTCCTCTGCATTTAACAGTGGAATTCCCGTTGCACTCTTAATGTTACCACCTTTGCTTTTAATGCAACCAAAGGTTGTTTTGACTTTCCTGTATGCTGAGTCTGTCCTTTGACAATCATATCTTTTTCGATGTCTTCACATTTTTCCTGCAGCCATTTCGTCTTAGCTTCCCTGCACTTCCTATTTATTTCATTCCTCAGCGACTTGTATTTCTGTATTCCTGATTTTCCCGGAACATGTTTGTACTTCCTCCTTTCATCAATCAACTGAAGTATTTTTTCTGTTCCCCATGGTTTTTTCGCAGCTACCTTCTTTGTACCTATGTTTTCCTTCCCAACTTCTGTGTGGCCCTTTTTAGAGATGTCCATTCCTCTTCAACTGTAATGCCTACTGCGCCATTCCTTATTGCTGTATCTATAGCGTTAGAGAACTTCAAACGTATCTCGTCATTCCTTAGAACTTCCGTATCCCACTTCTTTGCGTATTGATTCTTCCTGACTAATGTCTTGAACTTTAGCCTACTCTTCATCACTACTATATTGTGATCTGAGTCTATATCTGCTCCTGGGTACGCCTTACAATCCAATATCTGATTTCGGAATCTCTATTTGACCATGATGTAATCTAATTGAAATCTTCCCGTATCTCCCGGACTTTTCCAAGTGTTCCTCCTCCTCTTGTGATTCTTGAACAGGGTATTAGCTGTTACTAGCTGAAACTTGTTACAGAACTCAATTAGTGTTTCTCCTCTTTCATTCCTTGTCCCAAGCCCATATTCTCCTGCAACCTTTTCTTCTACTCCTTCCCCTACAACTGCATTCCAGTCGCCCATGACTATTAGATTTTCGTCCCCCTTTACATACTGCATCCTCATACACTCTCTCTATCAGTTCATCTTCAGCTTGCGACGTCGGCATGTATACCTGAACTATCGTTGTCGGTGTTGGTCTGCTGTCGATTATGATTAGAACAACCCGGTCAGTGAACTGTTCACAGTAACACACCGTCTGCCCTACCTTCCTATTCAAAACGAATCCTTCACCTGTTATACCATTTTCTGCTGCTGTTGATATTACCCGATACTCATCTGACCAGCAATCCTTGTCTTCCTTCCACTTCACTTCCCTGACCCCTGCTATATCTAGATTGAGCCTTTGCATTTCCCTTTTCAGATTTTCTAGTTTCCCTACCACGTTCAAGCTTCTGACACTCCACGCCCCGACTCGTAGAACGTTATCCTTTCGTTGATTATTCAATCTTTTTCTCGTGTTAGCCTCCCCCTTGGCAGTCCCCTCCCGGAGATCCGAATGGGGGAGTATTCCGGAATCTTTTGCCAATGGAGAGATCATCATGACACTTCTTCAACTACAGGCCACATGTCCTGCAGTGGTTTCCATTGCCTTCTGCCTCCTCATGTCGTTGATCATTGCTGATTCTTCCGCCTTTAGGGGCAATTTCCCACCCCTAGGACAAGAGAGTGCCCTGAACCTCTATCCGCTCCTCCGCCCTCTTTGACAAGGCCGTTGGCAGAATGAGGCTGACTTCTTATGCCGGAAGTCTTCGGCCGCCAATGCTGATTATTTATCAAAATTTAGGCAGTGGCGAGGATCGAACTCGGGACCGAAGACGTTTTGATTATGAATCAAAGACGCTACCCCTAGACCACGGGTCATACACCCTATGGTTAGCCTATTCTAAAGATTATTTCATTAAAAATTTGAAATGTGATGCCCTGAGGTGAAGAAGTACTAAATAAAACGTCTCCGTACATATTACATATTACTGTAAAGAACAAGACCACGTTTTTAAGTTTCGAAGTAGGAAAACAAATTTACGAAAAGTGAACATGAGTACTGTGGCTGAATATTTGAATATTTATGCTGTGGCGAATTAATAGCACAACACCTGAGGTGCCTGACATCTGAAGAAATAAAATTTAGGGGGGGTGGGGGTGGTATGTGTAGCTCCTCAACAAAATATTAGAAATAGAAACCAGATACACCGATGATGCAAAAAAAAGTCGGAAACACAACCTCTGTTGTGGTGGATTCTGACTTCTATGAAATTCGCAGATTTGTCGAGTCCGAGGTTGTTTATCTACATATCATAATCTTCCATTGTTTTAAGTTGTGTGAACAATTTTTTTTATAAAATAAAATTCAAATGACGCATTGAAAGTTAATGAACCTTTACATAATGACTAAGAATCACCCTAACTAATTTTCAGTCTCAAGAGTAATTACTGTACGCTTTGTTTAGATATGCGAAATAAATAGTTCAAACTGGTATATAAGTCGTCGGTTACTGGCTAACGGAAGTTACTGCCAGTGTTATCACAGCACACGACCTGCTGTGTTTGACCAGCCTCCAGTCGCCCTAGTATTCTACCCCTCATAAGGTCACCAATATGTGCTCTTTGAGCCTTTTTCAACACACAGTCATCATTAGCACGTCTGAAAACGTCTGCACACTTATTTGCTGCGCCATACTCTGACATGCACCAACAAACCCCTGCGTATGTGGACTGCTGCCAGCGCCACCGTTGCGACGACCGCAGGTCAAATGCACCGCATGGTCTTACCCCGAGGTGATTTAAACCCGCAAACCGCCCACCAGAGCGTTGTTTCACCTAATATCAGCATTATCCTGCATTTATGAGCATGAGTGTAGATTCCAGAAACAGAGATGTCAGAAATTCTACTTTATCTGTTCGTGCACGAGGCCACCCTCTGCCAATGGCGTCTTTGGATGCGACACGGAGGGGCGTGTGGTCAGCACACCGTTGAAACGGTCTTTGTCGGGTTTCTTTACCTTGGACCCACTACTGCTCGGTCGAGTAGCTCCCCAGTTGCTCCCACGAGGCTTATGGCGCCCCGCACATGTCCTACCACCGAGGATCAGTGATCGAACCCTAGTCCTTCGCATGACAGTCAGCTGTACTGACTACTCAGCTACGGAGGTGGATATATACGTTAAAGCTAACCGACAGTCATTCTTTCTACGTGCCCTTCGTGAATCGGACATATTGTACCAGAACTACCCTCCGTTACACACTGTTAAGTAGCTTGAAGAGTATACAGGGTGTTACAAAAAGGTACGGCCAAACTTTCAGGAAACATTCCTCACACACAAATAAAGAAAATATGTTATGTGGACATGTGTCCGGAAACGCTTCATTTCCATGTTAGAGCTCATTTTAGTTTCGTCAGTATGTACTGTGCTTCCTCGATTCACCGCCAGTTGGCCCAATTGAAGGTTGACTTCGCTGCTTTTGTTGACATTCGACTCATTGCTCTACAGTAATAGCATCAAGCACATCAGTACGTAGCATCAACAGGTTAGTGTTCATCACGAACGTGGTTTTACAGTCAGTAAAATGTTTAGAAATGCGGAGTTGTCAGATGCCTATTTGATGTATGGATTAGCACGGGGCAATAGCCGTGGCGCGGAACGTTTGCATCGAGACAGATTTCCAGAACGAAGGTGTCCCGAAAGGAAGACGTTCGATGCAATTGATCGGCGTCTTAGGGAGCACGGAACATTCCAGCCTATGACTCGCGACTGGGAAAGACCTAGAACAATGAGGACACCTGCAATGGACGAGGCAATTCTTCGTGCAGTTGACGATAACCCTAATGTCAGCGTCAGAGAAGTTGCTGCTGTACAAGGTAACGTTGACCACGTCACTGTATGGAGAGTGCTACGGGAGAACCAGTTGTTTCCGTACCATGTACAGCGTGTGCAGGCACTATGAGCAGATGATTAGCCTCCACGGGTACATCCAACAATGTGTCAATCCTCATTTCAGTGCAAATGTTCTCTTTACGGATGAGGCTTCATTCCAACGTGATCAAATTGTAAATTTTCACAATCAACATGTATGGGCTGACGAGAATCCGCACGCAATTGTGCAATCACGTCATCAATACAGATTTTCTGTGAATGTCGGGGCAGCCATTGTTGGTGATGTCTTGATTGGGCCCCATGTTTTTCCACCTACGCTCAATGGAGCACGTTATCATGATTTCATACGAGATACTCTACTTGTGCTGCTAGAATATCTGCCTTTACAAGTACGACACAACATGTGGTTCATGCACGATGGAGCTCCTTCATATTTCAGTCGAAGTGTTCGTACGCTTCTCAACAACTGATTCAGTGACCGATGGATTGGTAGAGGCGGACCAATTCCATGGCCTCCACGCTCTCCTGACCTCAAACCTCTTGACTTTCATTTATGGGGTCATTTGAAAGCTCTTGTCTACGCAACCCCGGTACCAAATGTAGAGACTCTTCGTGCTCGTATTGTGGACGGCTGTGATACAATACGTCATTCTCCAGGGCTGCATCAGCGCATCAGGGATTCCATGCGACGGAGTGTGGATGCATGTATCCTCGGTAACGGAGGACATTTTGAACATTTCATGTAACAAAGTGTTTGAAGTCACGCTGGTGCGTTCTTTTGCTGTGTGTTTCAATTCCATGATTAATGTGATTTGAAGAGAAGTAATAAAATGAGCTCTAACATGGAAAGTAAGCGTTTTCAGACACATGTCCACATAACATATTTTCTTTCTTTGTGTGTGAGGAATATTTCCTGAAAGTTTGGCCGCACCTTTTTGTAACACCCTGTATATGTAGAGTGTGTGTGTTCGTGTCTGCCATGGTAGCGCTCAGGCGAAAAGATACGCCCGGAGGGTGGACCAAGCCTCCTTTGGTGGCCAGTGAGACGGATGAAAGCAGACACGTGCGAGCACGGGTGAGGCCACGGGCAAACACGTGGCAGTGGCTTCTCATAAAGTGCGGCTTTGGCCCGCCGCCGCCATATTACCCACTGTGCGCACGGTACGGCTTCCGCGTTGGCGAAAACGTGGGAGCCAGAGGCCTTGGTTGCCGGCTGCTGGTTGCTGGGGGTTGGGGGAGGACTGAAGAGACGCGACCGGCGTGGGCGGAGGGAAGACCGGCACGTGTTCGCCGCGACAACACTGCCGCTCACTGCAATAACACTGGGTGGGCGTGTGCGCGATTAAATCAGCTTCCGCTGCTATCAAGGGTGCTGGTACTTCACCGCTATTGATTTCCCTGTTCTGTTTTACTTTATAAACGGTCTAATGACTACTGTTACAGATCCGTCAGCTTTTCAGACGTCGTTACCTGCAAACACAGTTCAAATTACTATCGGGTTGTACTTTCTTCAGTGATGTAATTTTAATGCCTTTCTAGCAACGTTTTGATCTCGAAATCGACATTGACAAGAAAGATACTGCACCCAGAAGACATGGTCGAATATCAATGTAACGTACTACACGTACACACGATCAGCGGGTAAATGATAACAGTTGCAATTCTCTTTGACAGAGTAGCCACCAGTGTGTGTTGGTGTTGCAGCCTAGTGCAAGTCTTTTGAGTTGACGCCACTTCGGCGACCTGCATGTCGATGGGGATGATATTATGACGATGAAGACAACGCAACACCCGGTCCCTGAGTGTAGAAAATCTCCAGCGCAGCCGGGTATCGAACCCGGGCCCCTTTGCATGTCATTCCTTCACGCTGACCACTATTTTTTTTCATAACTTTGTTCGCTATTGTTCGCTGCGTTTGGTCTTGGCGGACGTCACATGACATCCATTCAATTTGATCATTGATTCCTTTACTCAGTTTTTCTATTGCAGAGGGCAGCCAGCCCGCTGACCGAACACGCTGAGCTACCGTTCCGGCTACCACTCAGCTATCGAGGTGGACGTTATGGAACTGGGTGGGGTTGAAGATTACACATATCCATGCATGATTATGAAGATAAGTGCGAATAATACTGCTGTGTACGTGCTGCGGTGGACAGAATAATGGCGAGGTTAATGACTGATCCACCTTACAAGAAGTGTTCAAAAAGTCCCTCACCCTTCTCAATGCACTTTTCAACGCAATGGAAGGTATGTTCTGTTGCTCATCGATCATCATCTTGGATGGCTCTAATGCGGGCACCACCGTCGGTGATGCGAGACAAGTTCTCCTTCGTAGCTTGCACATCTCCCTTTAATCAGCACCGTGAACAGTAGCCTAATGGTGTTACGTCGGACGATCTGGCAGGCCACTTAATGAACCAACCAAGGCCAATCCACCGTTGAGGAAATGTGTTATTCAGACACTGAAATACTCGTCTGTTACACTGAATCCGTGATCCATCATGTTGCACGGACAGCTGTCGTCGTTGCTCTAATGTCACGTCTTCCAAATGTCCTGGTAGGTCTTCTATCAGGAAAAGCGCGTTGCTATGGCTGTCATGCGATTTGGCAGGAACACAGGCCTTATCACCAGGTCATCGATCGTACTACACCAGACGTTCACTGAGAAACTAACTTGGAATCTTGTTTCCCTGGTGTCAAGTGGGTTCTCCGTCATCCATGCATAAGAATTGCGAGTATTCATGACGAGAATGCGTGTAAATGAAGCCTCAGCTATAAATAAAGTGTATTTGCACGATGTCACTGTATACAGGCAAGAATTCACAAAATTGTTGTCTGCTTACTGAGTCACCTGAATGCAGATGATGTACGGACTGCACTTGAAAGGAGTACGTGACTTCAGAATATAACGTATGCCATACTCGCGTTTGTGGAATATAGGGAAAAAAATGGCTCTGAGCACCATGGGACTTAACATCTGAGGTCGTCCGTCCCCAATAACTTAGAACTACTTAAACCTAACCAACCTAAGGACATCACACACATCCATGCCCGAGGCAGGATTCGAACCTACGACCGTAGCGGTCGCGCGGTTGCAGACTGAAGCGCCTAGAACCGCTCGGCCACGCCGGCCAGCAGGAATATAGGGCTGACGGCTAATACCGTTTACTGGTGATGGGTGGGACTCGGCTGTACCATAGCAGCGTTGTCTTCCCTTTCCTCAACTACCGTACGGCCTCACGTTCTGATGTAACGTGTTCCGGATTTACGTAATGTTTGAAAAAACCTTGGGAAATACCCTGGCACACGGGGTTCGCCTCTGGTGTTCTGTCATAGCCGCACAGACACTGCAATTACTGTACCCATACACCACGTGTGCGCATTCTGCATTGGTGAACATATGTGGCACGTTGGTATTCACGGACACGGTGGACTTCAACGCTCAAGCACGACTCGCACACAGCCTTACGACTGTACACTGATCCAAACCACGATTGTATGCTTCCATCTGTTGCCTCAGTGCGACGTCAAATTGCTGTCATCTGTTGGGAAATGTGTCCACAGCTCGTGGTCTAGCAACTAGCGTTGCTACCTCTGGATCACGGCGTCCCGGGTTCGGTTCCCGGCCGGGTTGGGGATTTTATCTGGGACTGGTTGTTTGTGTTGTCCTCGCCATTTCATCATCATTCATGGGCTTGGCGAGACTGGACTGTGTAAATATTGGGACTTTGTACGGGCGCTGATAACCGCGCAATTGAGCGCCCCACAAATCAATCATCATCATCATCGGAGCAGAGAGGAAGATAAAGACTTTTGAAAATAAAACCCCGTGGAACTTATTTGGACCAATTTCTGACGAAGAAGAAAGAAAAGGGAACTCTGGTAGATACACTGTAATGAACCATATAATGTTACAAAAGATACGACGAAGAGACAGTGACGAGCCGACGACGTCAGTGGAAGAGAGGAGGGATTAAGATTGAGAGAAGCGTTGGAGAAGAAACACTGAGACCTTTAGACAGACAGAAAATAAGACTGAGAGACCAGGTGACCAAGGAACTTCAGAAACGTAGAGCAAGGTAACAAGATCCCAAGGACAGAACGCTGCGGAGGAGGTTATTTGATGAGGCGAAAAACTGATCGCGATTTGTGGGGCCAGGAGAGTCAAAGCAAGTAAAACGAAAAATTACTGGATAAATTGCAGACGTTTATGAGATTAAAAAAGTAAAACACCAAATGGCTGGAAAATGGATCGTCTCAGAATTAATGTTCAAATGTGTGTGAATTCCTAAGGGACCAACTGCTACGGACTTCTGTCCCTAGTCTTACACACTACTTAAACTTAGACTAATTTATGCTAAGAACAACATACACACACATGCCCGAGGGAGGACTCGAACATCCGACGGTAGGAGCCGCACGAACCGTGGCAAGAAGCCTCAGAATTAATGGTTTAGCATTCGTTGATAATTTGTAAATTTTGGCATACGGTAGAGAGACAGCACAAAAGCAAATAGAAACACTGTACTTAAACACAGCAGGAAAATCGGAGTACAAATGTCCTTCGGGAAAAAAACCACAGGTAAAGACAAACAACAAGAGCGCACCATAAAAATTAAGCACGGGGTATGGCTATGTCAGAAGGACAGGCAAATTCTAATATCTATTTGTAATCATCTAACCTAATTAAGGGAGTAACCATCTAACCTAACTGAGAGGGAAAAGGGACTTAAGTGTATATAATAAAAACTCGTTCCCTATACATGCAAAAATTCTGCGTTACAAGGGAGTGCTTTGTCCATATGCATCAGCAACGAAAAGAAAATGAAAGTATCTGCAAAAAGGAAATATAAATTGTGAGAAATATATTATGGAATAGAATGACAGCAGGAACATTTAAATTAAGGCATAACATAGAAGATTACAACTACGTAGGGAAAATTACAGACGGGATTAGAAAAACTAATGTACTATGGGCATGGCCAAAAAATGAATCCGTGTAAACTGACAAGAAAATTGCACAGCAATTCGAAAATTTAACAGCCAGACCGAATTCGGAAAGAAAGTGCATGAAGGCCTGGAAGAAACTGCCCAAATAGTCAAAAAATTGAAGGCAGAACAAAATATAGAAAGAAAATTAAGACCTGAGGAGTTTCCCAAGACAAAGCCGTTCCAAGAAAAGACCAGGTATATTAGTGCATTCCATTCATAGGACTGGACCACTGGTTTAGTAGAAATGACACAGGCTTTTCACCATCATGCCCAAAGTATTGAGTGACATTACAGCGTCTTCAAAGTGACTCACGTCAGATTTAGCAGCAAGAGTATCTGCAAAATTTCTCTTTCCACAGCAATCTGAAAATACGCCCGAGGCTTCTTCCTACGTTTGACTGGTCATGTTTGGCTGTTTTTCTCACAAATCGATTAATTTTTTAGCATCTTTCATTTCTCTTGAATAACGTAATATTTTTGCAGGCAACAAACACACACTTGCCAAATAAATACCCTGTTCAGGCTTTCCAGAATAAGACTTAAGTTGCTGATATCTCTCCGATGTTCCTGCCTTTTTGGACCCAATATATTGCAAGCCATGAAAATAGCAATCCCATGAAAAATTACACGTAACGATAAAGCCATCTACATTCCGCATTTATGCTTCGTGTAAGAAGGAGAAACGAGTACCAGCGCGTGTCGGAATTCAATGTTGTCCAGATCAGGGTCCAACGAGTCTGCTGTTATCATTCCACGATATTGCTGCTCGCGCTGGTCCAGACGACACTACTGCAAAGCGAATACGGAATCAGTGGATTTAGGAGGGCAATACTCACCGCCATGCAGGGTCACAGTGGTACCACGCTGCTAGAAAAAATTTGGAAATTTCTGGTAGGGTCTTACGGGACCAAACTGCTGAGGTCATCGGTTCCTAAGCTTAGACACTACTGAATCTAACTTGAACTAACTTACACTAAGAACGACACACACACACACACACACACACACACACACACACACACACACACACACACACACACACACACACACACATGCCCGAGGGAGGATTCGAACACCAACGGGGGAAGCCGCGCGGACCGTGACACCACGCTACTAGACCCAGAGGTCTAAGACATTATTGACCACTCTGCAGGATCGTACGGACACGTCATATACCGTGGGTCAGGTATTCACAGGTACAGTACGACGACGTCTGAAGTACCACAGACTGTCATGACAGTTATCATTGTGGTACCTTCCATTGACGCGAGTGAGCGAGGTGGCGCAGTGGTTAGCACACTGGACTCGCATTCGGGAGGACGACGGTTCAATCCCGTCTCCAGCCATCCTGATTTAGGTTTTCCGTGATTTCCCTAAATCGTTTCAGGCAAATGCCGGGATGGTTCCTTTGAAAGGGCACGGCCGATTTCCTTCTCAATCCTTCCCTAATCCGAGCTTGCGCTCCGTCTCTAATGACCTCGTTGTCGACGAGACGTTAAACACTAACCACCACCACCATTGACGCGGTGCCAGAGAGTGGTGCAACCAGCAACATTGTTCGGTACTGCACACAGCACCATGATGGGTATATCCGTTTGTGGAGGTTCTGAGGAGAACAAACATTGCCAGACTGCATTCGTCACGTGGTGGGACAAAATTGTGAAGGCCCAGGGAACTCTCGTCTCTACAGGTTGAGAGTTCGGAGTGCGAGAGTATGGTTTCGTGACTCAAGATTGGCTGTAAATACATTTATTGCAGAATTTATATAATGCAGATAGTTTCTAATGTGGCACTGAGTGAAGATGGCAAAAAGGCGCTTATGGCTGAATGTTGTTGACTCATACGTCCCAGAGGCGTCTATGTTGCATGTTGGAGGTCAGGAACCGCACCTTCAACAGGGATTACTTTGTGCAGGATGTCGACTCGGAAGTCTGTAGGCACTGACTGCCCAGCCAGGAAGCTGCCTGCCATTGTGGCACGCTACCTTATTGCAGCACTTTCGAAGGCCTCTTAGTAACACCCAGGTCCACAGCCAACGGGATGACTGTACCATGCAGAAGTATGCCCTGGCCTCCCAACAACAGATGGCCAAGACTCACAGATACATTCACGGAAATTGTCTGGCCAGCAGCTAGTTGATCACCTTCGCAGAATGTTGGTCGTTCTTCACATCAGCGGCAGCAGTGGCATTCCACTGGACTGGAGTGCATCAGGTGGGTTGGTGTCTTAATGTTGAAGTTACCAGATGAACATTAGGCAGCATATTGTGGAACAGCCTTGACATTTGCTGTAACTCACAAGACTGTCGCAACTAAACAGGCTAGAGGAGTATAGAATGGCCTCTGTGCTTCAGAAGTCCATGTATCGACTCTTGCTGATCACGTTGACGAGCTGTTGTGATGATATAATTTTGTTCCATTTTCTAAAGTTTTCAGCTTTTTACACTGTACTTCAGTGTTCCAGATGTGGCTTTCATCTCTTCACCATGGCGCTGTCTGCAATATCAGCGAGCTGAAAGTAGTTCTTACGTTTGATTGACGTGTTGTTAAGCCACCTTGCGGAGCTGTCAGAATGATGTTATGATGCGGTCATCATGCTGTGGTCGCACTCAGCACTCCTGTTCGAGGGTGTTATGGTAGTGCCCCTGTTGTATGCCTCGCTAATTGCTGCACTGGCTTTTCTTCTTAATTACGTTCTGATTGTGACACTCCGCTCGGAACTACCTTCTCTTGGCTCTGCACTTGCCAGGGAAGAAAATTCAAAAATATTATTTACTCAGAATTCCTTTCTGTGGTGCAACAGGACTCAGAGGGTGTTCGACTGTTGCCCCAGCCAGTACGTACTACTCATATTTCGCACATGGAAAACCCTGGTCATGGATGGCCAAATGACAGGCGCATCACTGCTCGCGAGCCACTAAGGATTCGTGAACAGTGCCATTGAGCTGACCCAGCATGAATTGATGTAGCCGTATGTATCATCCGAGCTAAGTTTGAGTTGACAACCAGCCTGATAAAAGGTGCACCCAATACTATGCCCATCAAGTAGGATTTCGTTATTTGCTATGCTTACTTGTATTGCAGCTTTAATGGTTAGCAGTGTAATTATTAAACTTCCTGGCAGATTAAAACTGTGTACCGGACCGAGACTCGAACTCGCGACCTCCGCCTTTCGCGGGTAAGTGCTCTATACCATCTGAGCTACCCAAGCACGTCTCACGCCCCGTCCTCACAGCTTTACTTCCGCCAGTACCTCGTCTCCTACTTTCCAAACTTCACAGAAGCTCTCCTCCGAACCTTGCAGAAGTAGCACTCCTGAAAGAAAGGATATTGCGGAGACATGGCCGAGCCACAGCCCGAGGGATGTTTCCAGAATGAGATTTTCACTCTGCAGCGGAGTGTGCACTGATATGAAACATCCTGGCAGATTAAAACTGTGTGCCGGATCGAGACTCGAACCATCTGGTAGGTACTGGCGGAAGTAAAGCTGTGAGAACGGGGCATGAGTCGTGCTTGGGTAGCTCAGATGGTAGAACACTTGCCCGCGAAAGGCAAAGGTTCTGAGTTCGAGTCTCGTCGGTCCGGCACGCAGTTTTAATCTGTCAGGAAGTTTCATATCAGCGCATACTCCGCTGCAGAGTGAAAATCTCATTCAATGTATTGAATGTTCTTCAGACAAACATCTGGCTCATCCATTGTGCATATCACTGCCGACCTGCAGACCAAACAAGCGTGAGGGCTCTCCTGCAGCTACATAAGCGCACCTGGAAGTGTCTTTGTCTAGCGAGACCTACATGTGTACTGTGCACACCAGTTGAAGTGCATAACAATGAAATGCTTTCTGTCGTTTTGAGACCTGCCCAAATGGATTGCACTAGCAGGTGGAGCCCCATGGCTATGTCCAATTCGATAGCTGGCCGCTGTGGCAAAGTGGTTCTAGACGCTACTGTCCGGAACCGCGCTGCTGCTACGGTCGCAGTTTCGAATCCTGCCTCGGGCATGGATGTGTGTGATGTCCTTAGGCTAGTTAAGTTTAAGTAGTTCGAAGTCTAGGGGACTGATGACCTCAGATGTTAAGTCCCATAGTACTCCGGGCAATTTGAGGCAACCCAGTTCATGTCTCCCTGTTTTGTATTTTCACTCGTTCTGGTACAAAATACATATTTTATATTGAAGCTTTGCGCCAGTACTTCGATAATCTCTGGTGCCTAAACTGACGTAGTACAGAGTAGAAGGGGATATGCACATACGCTCAAAACGAGGGTTATAAATTGAGGATCGGTGAGCACTAACATTATGAATTCCTTGATGTCGAATGATGTACGAGAGAGAGGACAAACATAGACTACTAGATCATACGAGTAACTTGGAATTACACCATATACCTGAATGTTCCCCGTATATTTTCAGGCGCAACGACGTGGATGACGTGGACCTGCCATAATCCTGGAAAACGCATTGCTCGTTAAAGGATGGAAGGGTCAGTGCCCTTTTGACGTCGAGGTCATTAGAGACAAGTCCAGTGCTTTAAACCGTTGCATCAACTCATTCAGTGTTACATAACTGTTCATCTTTTACATATACAGGCTGGTCAGAAACATCTCAAAGGCTTGTATGGGTGTTTCAGGGTAGGCTGTGCTGAAAAATAGTTGTTCATGGGAAAAATCTGTACGTTGCGCTGTTTCAGAGCTAATTAACGTTGAAGTTAGCCTGTCAGACCTTTGAGCGCGGTAATTCAACAGGCCCGCCAGATACAATTAGTGTCAGTTGTTCTCATAGAGTAAATGACAGCGCACGATACTGCTCAGCCTTTGGCTCTGGTTCGATTCTTACTATCGTCAATGCCCAATTTTTGTAACGCTGTCTTGTTAGATTTTCCATGGCAGGCTTTGTTTTGCGTTTTATTCGGGCAGGGGGCTTTTATCACTTAATCTAAGTGTTTGTCTTGTTTTGTGTTGGCTTTGTTCAAATGGCGACTTAACTTCTGAGGCCATAAGTCGCCTAGAACTTAGAACTAATTAAACCTAACTAACCTGAGGACGTCACACATATCCATGCCCGAGGCAGGATTCGAACCTGCGACCGTAGCGGTCGCTCGGCTCCAGACTGTAGCGCCTAGAACCGCACGGCCACTCCGGCCGGCCTTTTTGTGTTGAGTCTGGCCTTTGGCCTACGATTTTAGACTGAGTTTTTAATGTGTTTCTCGGTGGTTGGCTTTTCCTTTTTTGTCTCTATGGTCGGCCAACCACTGTCACACTCTGTGCGATTTTAATTCCTTTTGTCTGGTCTCTCTCTCCAAGTTTTTCTTGTCCTGTGTCGTCTGCCATCTTTTACATTGTTCCTTTTCACTCTGTGTGGGTGTTTGATATTTTGGAAAAAGGGACCGATGACCGTAGCAGTCTGGTCCCTTCAATCCTACAAACCAACCATCTCGTTAGATTTTAGGAAACCAAACGAACTTCTATGGCGGGTCGCTTGAACCTACGCGTGCAACGGCCTGATTGACTAACTTCCGTGCTAATCAGCTCGGAAACGGCGCAACGTACCGAATTGTTTTCTTAAAAATTATTTCTGAACTCTACCTTCCCTGCAACATTCTTACAAGCTTTTTGCATTGTTTCTCACCAACCCGTATATTCCGTTATACGGTGTGAGCGGAGGTTGCTTTTTGTAGCTCCGCCACATTCCCTTTACTGTTCCAGTCGCGAGTGGCCTGCGGGAAGAACTCCTTTGGTTGTCATCCGCCGCATCCTTACAGCACAGCTGTACATCGACGATGTTCTACGGCTCAGTTTGTTGCGCTTCATGGCAAATCATCCTGGGCTTAGACTTCAGCACGATAATGCCCGCCCGCACACAGCGAGACTTTCTGCTGCTTAGACTTTCTGCTGCTTGTCTTTGTGCTTTCCATAGTCTACCTAGGCCGGCAAGGTCGCCGGACCTCTCCCCAGTCGAGAAATTGCAGGCAGGCCTTCCAACCAACTCGGCATTACGACGATCTAACGCGCTAGTTGGACAGAATTTTGCATGATGTCCCGCAGGAGGGCATCCAACAACTTCGTCAATCAATGCTAAGCCGAACAACGAAAACGTTATTGACTTGTTCAATTTATGAAGCTGTTTCTCTTGAATAAATCACCAATTTTTTCTAAAATTGTACTCATTTTTTCGTCTGTACCTGTACGTCACATCTACCAATTTCCGT
The DNA here is from genome assembly GCF_023897955.1 of Schistocerca gregaria. NCBI lineage: Eukaryota > Metazoa > Arthropoda > Insecta > Orthoptera > Acrididae > Schistocerca > Schistocerca gregaria. The sequence continues at coordinate 307,709,447 of NC_064926.1, read as the reverse complement.
CCCATCCGGATAATTTCGTTGTGGTGTGTCTTTTTTCCCCCTTGTGTTAGAGAGTATTACCCCTCTCTTTCTGAACAGACTGAACCAGACATTCGGCTGCTGACTTGCAGCACACCACCTCAGTCGTGCTAAAGCAGGTATATTCTTTTCATCTTCCGGTCATATTACTGGGACCGATGTGTTTACTGAGTTTCTGTGCCGGACTGAGATGTTCCGATACTGTTCATGCATGCATCTGCCAGTTTTATATCGTACAAGCACGCACGTTTGATTTACTCCCGTATTAGTGTGTACTTACGATGACGTCACACGCGGGCATTCATCTGATTGTTTGCTTACGCTCTTGTCGATACACTGCCACCGTCTGACGGCGTTTGGGAATAGCCAAATCCGACCTTTATGTTCAGAGGTGTAATAACACGAACGAATGATCAAAAATGGTTCAAATAGCTCTGAACACTATGGGACTTAACTTCTGTGGCCATCAGTCGCCTAGAACATAGATCTACGTAAACCTAACTAACCTAAAGACACCACACACACCCATGACCGAGGCAGGATTCGAACCTGCGACCGTAGCGGTCGCGCGGTTCCAGACTATAGCGCCTAGAACCGCTCGGCCTCAACGGCCGGCCGAACGAATGTGCGCAAGGTGTTTCTGAAGGTATAGTAATTACACTCCTGGAAATGGAAAAAAGAACACATTGACACCGGTGTGTCAGACCCACCATACTTGCTCCGGACACTGCGAGAGGGCTGTACAAGCAATGATCACACGCACAGCACAGCGGACACACCAGGAACCGCGGTGTTGGCCGTCGAATGGCGCTAGCTGCGCAGCATTTGTGCACCGCCGCCGTCAGTGTCAGCCAGTTTGCCGTGGCATACGGAGCTCCATCGCAGTCCTTAACACTGGTAGCATGCCGCGAAAGCGTGGACGTGAACCGTATGTGCAGTTGACGGACTTTGAGCGAGGGCGTATAGTGGGCAAGCGGGAGGCCGGGTGGACGTACCGACGAATTGCTCAACACGTGGGGCGTGAGGTCTCCACAGTACATCGATGTCGCCAGTGGTCGGCGGAAGGTGCACGTTCCCGTCGACCTGGGACCGGACCGCAGCGACGCACGGATGCACGCCAAGACCGTAGGATCCTACGCAGTGCCGTAGGGGACCGCACCGCCACTTCCCAGCAAATTAGGGACACTGTTGCTCCTGGGGTATCGGCGAGGACCATTCGCAACCGTCTCCATGAAGCTGGGCTACGGTCCCGCACACCGTTAGGCCGTCTTCCGCTCACGCCCCAACATCGTGCAGCCCGCCTCCAGTGGTGTCGCGACAGGCGTGAATGGAGGGACGAATGGAGACGTGTCGTCTTCAGCGATGAGAGTCGCTTCTGCCTTGGTGCCAATGATGGTCGTATGCGTGTTTGGCGCCGTGCAGGTGAGCGCCACAATTAGGACTGCATACGACCGAGGCACACAGGGCCAACACCCGGCATCATGGTGTTGGGAGCGATCTCCTACACTGGCCGTACACCTCTGGTGATCGTCGAGGGGACACTGAATAGTGCACGTTACATCCAAACCGTCATCGAACCCATCGTTCTACCATTCCTAGACCGGCAAGGGAACTTGCTGTTCCAACAGGACAATGCACGTCCGCATGTATCCCGTGCCACCCAACGTGCTCTAGAAGGTGTAAGTCAACTACCCTGGCCAGCAAGATCTCCGGATCTGTCCCCTATTGAGCATGTTTGGGACTGGATAAAGCGTCGTCTCACGCGGTCTGCACGTCCAGCACGAACGCTGGTCCAACTGAAGTGCCAGGTGGAAATGGCATGGCAAGCCGTTCCACAGGACTACATCCAGCATCTCTACGATCGTCTCCATGGGAGAATAGCAGCCTGCATTGCTGCGAAAGGTGGATATACACTGTACTAGTGCCGACATTGTGCATGCTCTGTTGCCTGTGTCTATGTGCCTGTGGTTCTGTCAATGTGATCATGTGATGTATCTGACCCCAGGAATGTGTCAATAAAGTTTCCCCTTCCTGGGACATTGAATTCACGGTGTTCTTATTTCAATTTCCAGGAGTGTATTTTGGGAGGGGTGGCACACACTACTTCGAATAAAAAATTTTGCATAACATATTTACGGGTTTTGATGGGTACAGTCAGTCAGCTAGTTATAAAGATAAGTTTCATTTTGCGTCCTGTAGGGATATTTGCATATTGTCATTGTTGTTTTGAAGTTCAAGTTGTGAAGGTGTTTAGAGGTTACAAAAGCGAAATTTTGTAATTGTGTTTTTTTGTCAAAGTCCATTGTATCGTCTAAGCATACTTCAAAGATTTATAAACGCTGAGTATGGTGTTACGCTATTCATGGACATGTTTTTTGATGTAAACGCTGCTGCCATTGCTTGTAAAGAACATGACTGACTAGTTTTTAGTCGTGGAGTACGAGACGCGAAAGTGTTAACTCGAGTTTTCTCTACACAGCGAGGAACAGATGCAGAGCTCAGCACAAATATTTCATCTGAATGTGCAAATTCATTAAACGTGGGTGTAACGAAATAGCTATTGATTTGGTATAATGGAGCCCGCTGAAGGCACGCGCATTTTACATGTATCGGTGATGCACATTAGGACTACATGTACGTGGTGTCTATCGTAGAGATACCGGTTATCACAGAAACAAGCGGTTTTAGGTTTCACGGGTTCTTTTTGTCTTCAGTTGAACCTCACTGTTAAAACCGCTCAAAATAATCGTTCTGAAATAACCGGTTTTCCAAGTGTAGTCTTCGTACGAAGGTGGAAATTCTAATGATGATGAAGGAGTAGATGACGACCGCGTCAGAAATCGGTCTCCCTGTCATCAGCAAAGACAGCGAAGGCAAAGGAGACGGGATCAGTGACAGATAGAGCGGAAGGTCACAAGTTGATGACTTCCATGCTCACTTTTTGATTCTATGCTGAAGCGACCACAGAATTACGGGTTCTGTTATTATCCCAAATTTATAGCACGTCAATAAAATTATTGGCATATCAATAAAATGTATCTTCTGTTGCAAGTGACACAGTGGATGCTTTCTTCTTCTTCTTCTTCTTCTTCTTGTTTCGAACCACTGTGCAGTGAATGGCGGGGGCTATACTCCTGGAAATGGAAAAAAGAACACATTGACACCGGCCTACTTTGGACCACGCTTGTTCAACTGTTGGGCTTTGATCCTTGCCCAGTGCTGTCGCATCCTCTGTCGGTGTAACTCCTTCCTTTCTTCTGTCCAGGGAATGTCTTCGGGGCTTTTCCTGAAATACTCGGACTTCCTTCAGGGTGTGTCTCAAAGACTGTCTGTTCTGGAGATCAGTTATTCCCAGTTCTTTATTATCCTTCTCGGTTTCTGTGAGCCAAGTGGTGCGAACCTTCTTGTTTTGCCAGAAGGTGAACAGACGGTTGGTCAATCTGTTTGGAGGCAATTTAGCAACATTGCTGTAGAAAGCTACCCTTCTTTTTCTGGCACAGTCAGAGAGCCTCTCGATATGTTCGTAGAGCTCCGATTTATGCTGCCTTCTGGATTCCCCAGCTTCTTCTACCGAGTCTAGGAACTTCCTGAGGATTCTCCTCTCTCTGACTTCCAATTTCTCCATCAAACCTCTCCGGTTCATAGAAAGACCTTCCATGACGTACAGGGCTTCTGGTCGTATAACCGATGTGTAGTGCTTCAGTTTCAAGTTACATGACAGGCATTTCTTGTTGTAGGTGTTCATAGTCATTCGATAGGCTAGTTCCAACTTGTTGACTCACATGAATAACGACGTTTTTTCTGATAAGTTGGGTTCAATCCATTCGCCGAGATACTTAATTTTCTCAGTCCTTTTGATCTTTCCTTAGTATAGTAGCGTCTCTTTGTTAGCTTCTTTGATGTTGGTGAAGAACTCTGTTTCCTCCAGCGCAGCTTGGAGACCCACTCTGGCTGCCTGTTATCTTTTAAAGCAAATAGAGCATTGTATTTCGTGAATACTACCACAAACTAGGTACCATTCTGCAATACAACCAATGTCCGAGGCCGACAGCGAGAGACTACCGTGTAGACCAGTTGGAGGTGAGTCAAGCACACTGTATGTACACGTCACGCCACACCAGTAGGTTTGCCAGGAGTCTGGCCTTAGCCGGATATGTCCAGCTTTTTACGGTCGTGTTCGATCAAATATATGCAGCTTTCGTTAGGCTTATTAGCGGTGAAGTAGAGAACGCTCAGCTAAGGCCAGTTCCAAGCTAATGACGTATCCACGAGTAGGAAGTATGAGGAGGATTAGGGAGATATACCATAATGATATATGGATATAGACCGAACGAACCTAACAGGTAATGTAGCAGCCTCGCTACGCGCAGATCAAGCGAGGCAAAGGAGGCTCTGTCGATCGTCAGATGCCAAGCCGCCCCGCCCCAAACGCTCGCGCTTTGCTCCTGCCCCGTGATTAGACACGCAAGTGCATAATAAAGAATTTCATTCGGAGGTATTGAAATTGGCAGAATATTATTTGGAATTTCAGGCATTAATGCCAACGTCGTATCAATGCTCTGTTTTATTTTACGGCGAGTGGACAAAGGAGCGCAATGAATTGCAAATTGCCCAATCACGAAGATGTTGCTGTTGTTTTGCAATTAAAAATTATCCTGCCAAGAGCTCTACGAAGTGGTTTTTAAGAAAAACAATATTCCTAATAAAGTGGGTATAAATGAGACATATTAATACTTAACTACGTATTATTGTTATTTGTTTATAAGTCTAAGTGAAATGAAAGTAGTTGAATATCTTTTCACTTTCTGCCCCAGAGAATGTAAAATTAATTACTTTGCTTACTGGTAAATTTTTAGCTTATTTTGACATAAAATTATCGTAGGAAGAAAACAACAATTAAGAAGACTGAGAACTTCGTTGCTATCATAATTAGCGAATTATAATGGTATTTAACCAATGTTTTCTAGTTTAAGCTCGTTTATAGTTGGTCTCCCAAAAAACTCATTGTAACTTACTACTAATAAATGACATAAAATACCCAGCTGAATATTTCTGTTTAAAATAGGTAGTCCGGCTAAACGTAACGCCGAGTCCGACATTTTGGACCTGGCAACGCTACTGAAACACGCCACACAGTAAAAGTACATTACTGTCTCGGCGATGCTGTACGTATTCTTTAGTCATGTGTTTGCTGCTAGTTCGTAACCGTAGGTGTTGTTATTGAAATGGTCGGTTTTTCTAATTTCTGTAATAATCCAAAATTTGAAAGCAATTGAAATTTTAAAAATAAACATCACTGGTTTGTAAAAATATTTAAAAACCGAAAATTTTAGCATTGCTGCTTAGAAAATTGATATGCCGGTTTTTAGAAAGTTGATATACCGATTTTTTGTCCCTCTTATTAACAAAAAAGTGAAAAAACTTGCTATAACCGAGACCTACAATACCGAAAAATACCCATACGGGTAAGGGATGGCACTACGGCTGCGACTGTTGATCAATACAAATAAAACAATTTCTCTCTCTCTCTCTCTTTTTTCTATTACGCGTTTCGATGTTTCACACCATCATCTTAAGGTGGACAATTGTTTATTTAGACGTCTTTTGACAGTTGGAGACGAAGGGCAGCGTAGGTCTGTGACTGTGAACACCAGCCATGGTTGGTTGGGTTGATCTGGGGGAAGAGACCAAACAGCGAGATCATCGGTCTCATCGGATTAGGAAAGGAAGTCGGCCGTGCCCTATCAGAGGAACCATCCCGGAATTTGCCTGAAGCGATGTAGGGAAATCACGGAAAACCTAAATCAGGATGGCTGGACGCAGGATTGAACCGTCGTCCTCCCGAATGCGAGTCCAGTGTGCTAACCACTGCGCCACCTCGCTCCTTTCCACCAGCCATGTAAATGAACAGTTCTCCACCTGAGTATGCTGGCGTGACCCTAGGAACGCGTACTGGTAAAGTAAACAAGTGAATGACAGAAATTGTTTTGTTTGGGGACAGTTGAAACTTTGTCGTTCGCTAGTTGCAAGTCGCCTAGTAACTCCACTTTACCTGATTAAGCCATTTTCACTCGAGGCATTATTATAATACTCGATACAAACATCGGCAGTCCAACGAAAACCGACATGTCCTTGTGGAAGACATTTTCAGGATTACTTCTCCGTATATGTACGGCATGGTGTGACAGAAATGCAGTTGGTAGGGCCTATTGTGTTACTGCACCCTTTATCTAGACTTCCTTGCTTCAAGGGTTATTGAAAGGAGTACCGTTCCTTACAAGGATTGGTATGTTCTACCAGCATCATGGGGCCTCTGCACCTTCTGGCCGTCAGGTAGTGGATCCGAGAATGGTCACGCTTCTTGGGCACTTAAGTCCCCAGAATTTCGCCTATGATTATGGTTGAATAGCGCAGTCTACAAAAAGAAAGTAAACACAAGAAACCAACGGATCGTTTGGATTATGAATAGTGCTGACCTCGTAAAAGAACGGTAAGACGACCACGTGCTGTTATCGAAAGCATTCCAAAGGACATTGAAGTCTGAGGTGTAATAAACGAAAATCAACGTTCAACTTCATCAGCTGCCTTTGCTATACGGCCTTCTGTTAATTTCTGTTGGCGATTACATTGTAACAGCTTCATGTCTGAAACCAAAAATTGGACTCATGTTATATGGACTGTTTTATTGTAATTAGTTTGTATTATAACGTGCTAAAATATTTGCTATTTCCTGAAACGCCCGTTATATTAATCGAATCTTTATAAACGTACGCTCGCAGAATTTTAGCTGTAAACCTCACCGTAAAGTACAACGTCTCTCTTCTAGCGTCTGCCACTGTAGTTGGATGGGTATGTCCGTCCATCATACTTTCGCACTCACTAAACCAGCCAACGAGGAAACGACCTACTAATTTTGGACCTTCTCTATTAACACCTTGCGAAGGTCCCACAATGAAGACCAATTGTCAAGCATCGGCCGAATAATGGTTTATTCTGAAATCTTACAGTAATGGGCCTTTCTGCCTGTTACACTTATTAATGCTTAATCCCTGCACCATGCGTCGATTCCCCATAGTCCTTTGTGCATTTCGCTACTGTTTCCTAGCGTTGCGACTTTTCTGTCTACTGTGGCCTCATCCGCGAACAGTGTTATGGAGCTTCAGACGTTTATGTATATGTTTTGTCAACAGTAATGGTCTTACAGCACTCTGCTCGAAGTTACCTTCAGGCCTGAAAATTTCTCTGCGTTAAATATGACATGTTATCTCCTATTTTCTATGGACGCTTCAGTCAACTCTCAAATCTACAGGGTGTATTAAAAAGAATCATCCAGTTTGGTACGTCTGTATTTCTGGAACTAATAAACATTTTGTAGGAATTTGTTTTTTGATGAACGGGAAACCCAAAAAGTTGTTTTGTTTCATACCTTTTCCTAAGTGTTCAATATGCCCCCCTTGAGATGCACGGCATATATCAATGCAGTATTCAAATAATTCCAACGCTGCAGCGAGTATGTAGCATGTCTTGAGTTACAACTTCCACAGCTGCTGTTACGCGATGTCTCAGTTCATTATTGTTGGTAACGGAGGCACATAAACAGAGCCTTTTACAAGCCCCCACAAGAAATAATTACCTTGGAAGCCAGCAATGTAAGGCTGAGTTATTTGGTCCAGTGCGACCGATCCATTGTTCAGTAATCCTTTGATTTAAAAATTCTCACACTTCTAGATGCCAGTGCCCCATCCTGTTGGTAACCGAATTACTTCGGATCAGTCTCCAACTGTGGGAAAAGAAAGTTCTCAAGTATATCGAGGTATGTGCTTTCTGTAACAGTGTTCGTGGCACAGGCTTTCGACATCTGTATTAGACACTCTGGGACGCCCCGGCGATTTGATTTTGCAGAAACAACCTGTTTCTCGGAATTGTTCGTGCCATCGTCTAATGCTCTCTGTTCAAAAAATGGTTCAAATGGCTCTGAGCACTATGGGACTCAACTGCTGTGGTCATTAGTCCCCTAGAACTTAGAACTACTTAAACCTAACTAACCTAAGGACATCGCACACATCCATGCCCGAGGCAGGATTCGAACCTGCGACCGTAGCAGTCGCACTGTTCCGGACTGCGCGCCTAGAACCGCGAGACCACCGCGGGCGGCCTGCTCTCTGTTGTAAGAGGGTCCACACCATACGTAGTATAAAAGTCACGCTGAACAGTTATTACTTACCTGCACTGCGCAAAACGTAGAACACACAATCCTTTCTGTTGTCCCGACGCTATTTTTACTAGAACTGTAGGGGGCGCACACTGATTCTACCTAACGTGAACCATGTAAAATTGGAGAGTTTGCTCTTTCCAACAGTTTGTTGTTCACGCACATAAGAGTTGTGATTTTTTAAAATAAAATCGGATGATTCTTTTTGATACAGCCTGTAGTCTGTTATTGCGTGCTCTCGTATATTGTTCGTTAGATGCGGAACTGTATCGAACGCCGTCCGTAAATCGAGGAACACGGCGTAGCATTGGCCGCACTTATTCACTGCCTTCTAGGTCTCATGGACGATGTTTCGCACGATCGTTGTTTGAGGAATCAGACAAAGGAGAATTTCAGTTTCCATATAGGTCGTAATATGCGAGCGTAAGACGTGTTCAAAAATTCTACAATCGGGTGACGTCAGCCATACAGGACTATTGTTGTATACTCCTCTTCGATAGACATTTACCGAAACTGGAATTATTGCCGTAACAGGTGGACATAGAAACTAGATTGGCTCTGACGACGTACAATTTCTTGACACATAGAGACCCCTTCTGGTCACAAATGCTGACTTGGATTTAACGAATACGTTTCTTAAAATGTAAAGTCGGAGCACAGCATAGTATAGAAGTGTACCGTTTTTTTGGGCCTACGGACGTTGAAGCCTAGATGAGTATTTCAAGAAACCAAGTGGATATCTAAAGTACGAGAGGCAGAAGAGCTACAACGAAGGAACTAACTAATAGAAAATCATAACTTCAGTACCGCATCGTCGCCTTCTAAAGAAAATACGCAGGTGTGGGATATCTAATCAGGTTTGTCTCTAGATTGTAAGTTTCCTGGCAGCACGATATCCTAGATGGAGAGTTACCTACAATCACTAAAGCCCTACTCGGTATGACCCACCGTGTTTAGTGTTGTTACCAGGCCTTGTACGGTATATAATGGCCGTGAACAGCGTCAGATGTTAAAATGCCACGGTAGTCGTGTGACACTGCTTCATCCTTACCTAACATTGTTTGAAATGTGCCTCGTTGTGGTCTTCCATTTGGCCTTCTTCTCCAGCTATGCAATACCCAGATTTGCGGGGCATTCCGATGTGACGGTGGCATGGGAACCCACGGATACTTGGCAAGGTTCTGGTCAACCACGCTTGACTACCTATTTTGTGTTTGACACAACCCATCTGTGGTCTCAATAAGTTGAAGCTTGCTTACTTTCTTTGGAAAATTGTAATTAAAAAAATTGTAATGTCTTCCTTTACAGAGGTGGCCTTTGCCTTGCTTTCTCTCTCGATGGAATATTTGGACATTGTATCTAGTTGTCTAATGTGCGGGACGATCTGTATACGTGTCCCATTACAGGTTCTGGCTCATAACGTATTCTGTGTTTTATTTTTCATTGACGATATGGCGCTTAATGTAAACAGAAAAATAACGACGTGTAATGTGGTAGGAATACTTACTTTGTTCTGTGTGTTATACACTGCAGTGCGAAAGAAACTGGTATAGGCATGCGTAGTCAAACACAGAGATATGTATACGACGCTGCGGTCGGCAATGCCTATATAAAAGAAGTGTCTGGCGCAATTGTTAGATCGGTTACTGCTGCTACAATGGCGGGTTACGGAGATTTAAGTGAGTTTCAACGTGGTGTTCCAGTCGTCGCCCGACGATGGAACACAGCGTCTCCGTAGCAATGAAGTGGTCATTTCCCCGTACGCCCATTTCACGAGTGCACCGGGAATATCAGGAATCCGGTAAAACATCAAATCACCGACATCGCTGCGGCCGGGAAAAGATCCTGCAACAACGGGACCAATGACAACTGATGAGGATCGTTCAACATGACAGAAGTGCAACACTTCCGCAAACTGCCGAGGATTTCTGTGCTGGTCCATCAAAAAGCGTCATCGTGCAAACCATTTAACGAAGCATCATCGATGCGAGCTTTCGGAACTGAACGCTCACTCTTGTATCCTTGACGACTGCACGACACAAAGCTTTACGCCCGGTCCGTCAACACCGACATTGGACCGTCGACGACAGGAAACATGTTGCCTGGTTGAACGAGTCTCGTTTCAGGTTGTACTGAGTGGATGGACGTTTACGGTTGTGGAGAAGACCTCACGAATCCGTGGACCCTGTATGTCAGCAGGGGAGTGTTAGAGCTAGTGGAGACCCTGTAATGGCGTGGAGCGTGTGCAGTTGGAGCTATATGGGACCCCTAATACATCTAGATACGACTGTGACAGGTGACACGTACATAAGCATCCTGTCTGATCACCTGCATCTATTCATGTTCATCATGCATTCCGACGGACTCGGGCAATTCCAGTAGGACAATGCAACATCCTACACGTCCATAATTGCTACAAAGTGGCTCCAGGATCAGTCTTCCGATTTTAAGCACTTCCTCTGGGCACCAAACTCCCCAGACATGAACATTATTGATCATAACTGAGATGCCTAGCAACGTGCTGTCCAGCCAGCACGTACTCTTACAGATTTACGGACAACCCTGCAGGATTCATGGTGGTAATTCGGTCCAGTAGTCCAGCCCATTCCACGTCGTGTTGCGACAATTCTGCGTGATCATGGGGGTCCTACACGATATGAGGTAGGTGTACCAGTTTCTTTCGCTCTTCAGTGTAAAAGCTATGTCTTTGTTTGTCCCGGTCTTTGATGTCAACGCCATCTGGCGCCAAATTGATATAATACGGTCGTCGAGTATGCTGTCTTGTCTGACATGCGAAGTCTCCAAATAACATTTTTTTGCAAATACGCCTAACAGCAGTTGCACACGCAATTGTACGTGTTTCTTGAAATCTCACTTGTACGAGCTTTCCTCGGCATATTATAGGTACATTTAATTTGTATGTACTTCTGTTCCTGATGTTACATTGGCCTTGTAATTATTACGTTTTACTTTAAATGCGAACATTTTCGGTTAGGCTTTACTATGATTGTTATTGACATTAAATGAATACACAAGTTTACTGTTACCAGTTACAGTTTTATTTATTTCCACGACGCGTTTCAAAGGTTTAAACCTCCGTCATCGGGTGGATTTACATTAGTTAGTATGACATTGTGTGTGTGTGTGTGTGTGTGTGTGTGTGTGTGTGTGTGTGTGTGTGTGTTGTGTTACGATTTTTAGAGGAACTTGTGGCAGTGCCTGGTTTTGTTTCACCACCAGGCAGTGCCACAAGTTCCTCTAAAAATCGTAACACAACACACACACACACAAATGTCATACTAACTAATGTAAATGCACCCGATGATGAAGGTTTAAACCTTTGAAACGCGTCGTGGAAATAAGTAAAACGGTGACTAGTTACAGTAAACTTGTTGTTTCATTTAATATTACGTTTTATATCTTCTAATTTGTCTTTTGTGAAAATTATGAAGACATTTGCATGGAATTACTACATGCCTTGAGTGGACCAAACAATACGGAAGCTGGAGAGTAACTGAGAGGAGGTGTGTAGTGTGTTGCGACCAGTTGTAATTTTCCGTCTTTTAAGATGATACAAGACGTCGAGTGCATCTACGGTCCAGTGTGGCGTTTAACCTGCGTTATGTAGAAGGTGTAATAGTCTGGGGGGGAGGGGGGTGTTTTTCGTATCGATAAGTGGGTCCAATCACTCAGTTACCGCGACTATGGAGCAGGACGTTTATTTCAATATTATCCGTAATCCAAGAGTACTCCTTTCTTCTGCATCTTAATGATAAGATATGCTGTGGACACTCCCGCCTTCCAAGATGCCAAGTTTACAGTGGTGCACGCAAACGTTACTGGTTTGAGGAAAATTTATGCGCTCTGTCCCACTGCGACAGGCTCGCTAAATCACCCGATCTCAACCTCATAGAAAATGTATGGGACTGCATTCAACAGTCTATGACACGTAGCAGTCAACATCTCTGGAATACGATACTTACTCAGTATCTAAGCGTCAATGAGGGGCTTTAGCTAAATGTAGCTTACTGTAAGAAACTTTTGGTTGTTTAGTTAGTCGAATGTACTACAAACCATTTGAACGATTCGTTTATCGAAAGGATGAGGAACGAATCAGTTTACAGGATATGTATAATGATTAGTTTAAGTGAATGGCTAAATGCTGGTCACTTCCAAGCTTTTAAGTGGCAGACTGGACTAAATTTAACATTAATATCATTTTTTTTTAGCCCGGCTCATGCAACTACACGTGAAACAAGTTTTTTCAAATATTTTACAGTGTACCAATTTTAAAAGAAATTCGTCTGTGGATTAGAAACAGTTGCACAGAAAAAAAAACTGGCCAGGTGTGAGTGGGACTCGCGCTCTGAGGGTTTCGTACAACTTAATTATGTATATGAACATTTCGTCCATCCCAGGAATCGAGAATGCCGATGATTTTTGCCTACTATTGAAATTGATACACTTTAGATATCAGTCACAGGAATTTCAAGACTTTCGAGATTATTTTAAGTTTGAAATCTGAAACAGATGAGACAAGAAATATTTTTTTCGTGTAATATACCTACAAATTAATGATCCTCGAATTATTTCCCTTTGTTTGTTCGGTGAAACATTTATTCTTGTCAAATGACATGATTTTACGTCAACTGGGGATATCCTACGGTTTTTCACGAGTGAGTTTGCGAGTGTCGAAATTCTTACATTTTGACTGCATTGAGCTATAAGCTTACATTTTCTACACCGTCAACAGACGATTGACACCAGTGAGTCACATAAATTCCAACTTGTTATGTGCAACCGTTCCCGAGAAAAAGGGTTTTCAACAGCAGGAGAGTCAGGCAGACAGACGGACAACGAAGTGATCATAACGGTTCCGTTTTTACCGATTGAGGCACAGAACCCTAAAAATAAGGCTGGGGTTAGATTTATAACTTACTCTGCTACGTGTCAGACATTTTATGTTGGTGCGGAAGTGATCAAGAATTTTTGATGGTGCTATTGAACTCCTTTCCGAGGACCTGGCAGCTTTAATAATGAATAGTAAAGGTCATATGTTTGTTCCTGTTGTAGTTATGGACACCACCAGCCTCCTCAAATAATAAAGGATTATTCATGACGAATGTTTCATTAGGATGTGCAGCCAAAAACGTGGATCGTTCTACTCTGTCTAATGACTCCTGTTAATTTGATACATCAGTTGTTGTCATGACTCTATTTGCTATACAGAACTAAATGCAGCGTGTTTTCTCCATTTTTCAGAGAATTACTCAGCATTTCATTAGAACACTTAAGGGGACAAAATGTTACGTCACTACTAAACCTTCGTTAATTTAGTGTAAATTTTATAAAACAAGTCATTGTAAGTTATGAATAGTTAATTACAATTAATAGATCTCCATTGGTACATTACAAACAAAATAATTAGAAAATGTCGTGTTTTATTCTCTGTAAAGAGAATTGTACTGTTGAGAATGTTATCGAAAGAAAAATTATAGTTTATGTAATGCAATAGTTACAAGTCATTATATTAAAAAAAACTCAAAGAGTAGTTTACACACAAAATGAGTAGAGTGTCCTCTGCTTTGTTCCACGGTCACCCAGTGATTCGTCATCCGATTCCTCATTTGCTGCTTCAGAGTCTGGGTCTATATCATTGTCATCAGTACACACAATCTAACCTTCCTGAAGAAAATCTGCTTCTTTGCTAATTTTGTATTGTCTGTACCTTTACAAGCTTCTTGATGCAAATCAGCAAGTCTCTTAGTGTCAAGCTCAAGCTCAGCACAAACCATAACTTGCTAATTTCAGTAGCAAAACACGAGATTAACGCTGAGGAGTGCCAAGGTGATACAAGCTAACACTTTTCTAACTGTGACTACGTGATGTTTCACATACGATGTCACATTGAGATAAAGTCTAAGTAATATAACAAGTATGCCGTCTATTGGAAAACAGGCACACCATTAACAAACATTCGTAATATTTACGACAAGGGCACCAAACTAAACCTCTAGAGTAGTGGTTCTCAAACTTTTTGCACTTCGGGCGCACTTAAAAGGACGCAGATAATTGTGGGTGCACTATATGCACATTTCCGTGGAATAATTTGCAACAGTCACTACACGAAAATAAACACTGTGGTGAAATAACAATTAAGTCATCTTATTTTGAATTTCGCGTCCAGGCTACAGAAAATACAACAATAAAAAACATACATTGTCACAATGTGAACAAGTAATTTTTGTATAAGAAATGTGAGAGATTCATGAAACAAGAGTCTCACCCAAATGCGACGTCCGAGCGCCATGTTGCCTCCTACCCTACCAAGACGAAAGGCAAAAGATGTTATTAAGTGAAGATTCCTAATACTATCGACCCTACAAGGACAAAAAGCCACCTTATTTGCTTAACTAGACTGAACTAATCGACAAAACTTAACGACTCGTTCCGTGTTATACCAGTCGTGAAATGGATAAAACTGAGGAGCTATATGTTCTTTTTGTTCTTTTACATTTGGCCATACGTCTTTCTAAAATATTACAAGGCGCACCCCTAATTGACGGGAAGTACACTACTAGCCATTAAAATTGCTTCACCACGAAGGTGTTCTACAGACGCGAAATTTAACCGACAGGAAGAAGATGCTGTGATATGTAAACGATTAGCTTTTCAGAGCATTCACACAAGATTGGCGCCGCTGGCGACACCTACAACGTGCTGGCATGAGGAAAGTTACCAACCGATTTATCATGCACAAACAACAGTTGACCGGTGTTGTCTGGTGAAACGTTGTTGTGATGCCTCGTGTAAGGACGAGAAATGAGTAGCATGACGTTTCCGACTTTGATGAAGGTCGGACTGCAGACTATCGCGATTGCGTTTATCGTATCGCGACATTGCTGCTCGCGTTGGTCGAGATTCAATGACTGTTAGCAGAATATGAAATCGGTGGGTTCAGGAGGGTAACACGGAACGCCGTACTGGATCCCAACGGCCTCGTATCACTAGCAGTTGACATGACAGGCATCTTATGCGCATGGTTGTAACGTACCGTGCAGCCACGCCTCGATCCCTGAGTCAAGAGATAGGAGCGTTTGCAAGACAACAACCATCTGCTCGAACAGTTCGACGACGTTTGTAGCAGCATGGACTATCAGCTCGGAGACCATGGCTGCGGTTACCCTTGACGCTACATCACAGATCATCGCCTGCGATGGTGTACTGAACGACGAACCTGGGTGCACGAATGGCAAAACGTCATTGTTTCGGATGAATCCAGCATCATGATGGTCGCATCCGTCTTTGGCGACATCGCGGTGAATGCACAATGGAAGCGTGTATTCGTCATCGCCATAGTGGCGTATCACCTGGCGTGATGGTATGGGGTGCCATTGGTTACACGTCTCGGTCACCTCTTGTTCGCATTGACGGCACTTTGAACAGTGGACGTTACATTTCAGATGTGTTACGACCCGTGGCTCTACCCTTCATTCGATCCCTGTGCAACACTACATTTCAGCAGGATAATGCACGACAGCATGTTGTAGGTCCTGTACAGGCCTTTCTGGATACAGAAAATGTTCG
Source organism: Schistocerca gregaria (assembly GCF_023897955.1). Taxonomy (NCBI): domain Eukaryota; kingdom Metazoa; phylum Arthropoda; class Insecta; order Orthoptera; family Acrididae; genus Schistocerca; species Schistocerca gregaria. The sequence goes on along the minus strand of NC_064926.1, from coordinate 307,693,630 downwards.
ACTGCTGCCCTGGCCAGCACATTCTACAGATCTCTTACCAATTCAAAACGTCTGGTCAATGGTGGTCGAGCAACTGTCTCGTCACAATACGCCAGTCACTACTCTTGATGAACTGTGGTATCGTGTTGAAGCTGCACGGGCAACTGTGTTTGTACACGTTATCCAAGTTCTGTTTGACTCAATGCCCAGGCGTATCAAGTCCGTTATTACCGCGTGAGGTATTTGTTCTGAGTACTGATTTCTCAGGATCTATGCACCCAAATTGCGTGAAAATGTAATCACATGCCAGTTGTAGTATAATATAACTGTCCAATGAATACCCGTTTATCATCTGCATTTCTTCTTGGTGTAGCAATTTTAATGGCCAGTAGTGTGCGAAGAGGTAGCAACTGCAGCCGTAAATTTTACGAGTATTTGGTAATGTAGGGCTAAAGAAAATCATTAAGCTTTGTTACTTTCTGTGTATTTTGATTTATTATTACACTAGAATCGTCTGCGAACAGAATCAATTCTGTTAAGTGGAAGGTCATTCACATTATAGGGAAGAGTAGTCAACCAAGAATTGAATCCAGCGGGACTGCCTTCTTGATTTTTTTTCTCTATGTCTCTTTGGTTGTCACTCATTTTTTTGTCCGGTGTGCGTAGAAGGGCGGGCCGTTGGCGTTGCCTTCTCGGCTGCCAGGTGTGGGCGTACGCGCCGGCTCAGCGCGTGGCAGGCGGCCAGTGTTTACGTCCAGCTGCTGACGTCAGCGGGCTCTTTCCGCCATGACTCGGGATTAGCGCCTCGCGAATCCTGGCACTAGCCGCGCCCGCTGTTACTGTGGTCGCATCTTCTACTGTAGCGGGCCGCTGGAGCCACGCCAGAAGAGTTACGGTCGGGCGGCAGCGGCTTCCAGGTCCGCGTGTACGCTGCGGTGTGACGTGTCCCCCGAACGCTCATAAGTTACGTGTTTTGTCAAGTTTTACACAGACTTGCTAATATCAGACGGGCTATAATTTTTGCCTCGAGAAATGTGTTGTGATGGAACGAGCTTTCACGCGCGCAGAAATAGTAGATATCTCTACATAAGTGGAGGACAACATGACGTTTTCATCAGAAACACGGTAAACAGTTCAGAGCCGATGAGCAACTCAACATATTGTAGAATTTACGAGGCTTGTTTTTTAGTAAGGTCCGTTTGAACATAAGTATACTTTCAGAAAGTGCATACTTCACTCTTTTTTCGACATAATTGCCAAGTTTGTTCAAACACGTATCATACCTCTCAACCAATTTTAAAATGCCCTCTTCATAAAAACTTGCCGCCTACTCCGACAACCAAGATCTCACTGCCGTTTTCACGTTGTTGTCGTCATCATTGTAATGGCTGCCACTGAGGTGTTGTTTGAGGTGGAGGAACATATGGTAATCCCTCGGCGCAAGATGAGGACTGTAGGGTCGTGGTCTAAAGCTTACCTGCCAGAACTGTCCAATAAATCGTGGGTCTCACCTGTCATGGAGATGGTCAATTCCCTTTGTCAGCATGCCGCGTCTTTTGTTTTGAATCGCTCCGCGTAGATTTCTCAGGGTTTGACAGTAGGCTTCTGCATTAATAGTGGTTCCTCGTTGCATGAAGTCGACCAACAAAACACCATGCCTATCCCTAAACAGCGACGCCGTGATTTTGCGCTGGGACAGTCTCTTTTTGGCCTCCAACTTAACAGGCGAGAGAGAGAGAGAGAGAGAGAGAGAGAGAGAGAGAGAGAGAGAGAGTGTGTTTGTGTGTGTGTGTCCATTCCATTCTCTGTTGCTTCGATTCCAGCATGATAAGCGAAACCCATGTTTCGTCTCCAGTTACGATCTGACTCAAGAAGCCATCACCTTGTTCGTGATAACGAGTCAAGAACTTCATCGCACACTCAAATCTTTGGTTTTTGTGGTCCTCTGTTAGGAGTTTCGGGGCCCTACGGGAGCACAGTTTCCTAAACTTTAGGTGTTCAGAAACAATGTTATAAAGCACTGATCTCGACACCTCAGATAATTCTTTTGAGAGACCTGTTATTGTGAAGCGCCTGTTCTCAAGAATCCTCACTTCAACTGAAGCCACCAAATTGTATGTAATCAAAGAAGGGCGACGGGAGCGGTCCTCATGATGGACGTTATCACGGCCATCTTTGAATTCTCGTACCCACTTACACACTTTGCTTTCACTCAAAACAGTATCACCGCACACTTCGCAAATCTGTCGATGAATTTCTACAGCAGACAGGTTCCTTGCTGACAAAAACCGTATCACTGAGCGAACCTCACACGCGGTGGGCGAGTTGATAGTCTTAAACATTTTGAAAGCACAGAACAGAACCGTACAGGTTAGCTACAGAGCTGAAACTGAGCACAGTTGTTCCCGAGGCATGTCAGTACACAACGCAAGCGTTCGTTGCGGTATGCGTGCGAACTACTAGTGTCTACAACAAAACGGACCTTACTTAAAAAAACAGGCCTGGTAGTTGTCTCCATCTACATTTACATCTACTTACACTGATGAACCAAAACGTTGGGATATTGCGTGAGATGCAAAGCTGGTCCTGACACTTGACGCGGTAAATAAACTATGAGAGGCAGTATATCAATAACGTAACACATTTTTTTACGGAGAGCAGGTTTGTTTAATTCGGGATGCCAATACACCATATTATTCCCCACTCTTTGGCCACAAAGTCCTATTACCAACATAACCTCCGTTCAAAGCGAAGACCGTACGCCTGCTTGCTGCGAGGAGTCTTATGTGTGGTTGGTACCACTTTACTTGTCGGTTCCGGAGCAAACATCTCGCTGTATCAGTAAAATCTCCATCATCCACGTACTGCTTCCTGCGGGGTGCATCCTTCGTTGGGCCAAACAGATGGAAGTCGGAAGATGCGAGGTCAAGGATGTAGGATGGATGAGGAAGAACACACCAATGAAATTTTGCGAGCCCCTCTCGTTTGTGCAGACTTGTGTGAGGCCTTGGGAAGGAGAAGTTGGTTTGCATTTTTGTGGCCATGACTACACTTCAATTTTCTGAGGGTTACTTGAGAATTGGTCGTTGTACCACGAGGAAACACGTCAAGCAGAATAAAGACTTCTGAGTCCCAGAAGACCATCGCCATGACTTCATCGGCTGAGGGTGAGGCTTTGAACTTTTTCTTCAAGGACAGGTGGTGTGGCGCCACTCCATGGAAAGCCGTTTTGTTTCCGGTTCTAAGTGAAAAAAGCATGTTTTGTTGCCATTGATGATGTCCGACAAAGAATTGTCACTATCAGCCTCGTAAGGCGCAAGTAATTCCGCGTAGATGGTCCTTCGTTCCTCTTTACTGTCTCCCGTTAGGCGGCGAGGGAACCCAGCAGTTACAGATCTTAGAGTTCCTCAACTCGTAGACGAGTGTATCAGTATTACCACCACAGCCTTCCAGTTCTGCAGTGAGTTGTTTAATTGTGATCCGTCGATCAGCTCGGATGAGAGTGTCCGCACGTTCCAACAATCATGAATCACAGTTGTGTACGGCCGGCCGTTACGCGAGCATGGGTAAACTTTACGCGACCTTGTTGCGGTAGTGACAGACGCTTCACCCAACGACTGACCGTGGTTTTCTTCACTGCCAGGTCTCCGTAGGCAATATGCAAGCCCTTATGAATCTCAACGATGCTCTGGTTTTCCACCGAAAGAAAGTCAGATCTGTGCCTGGAACGCACCTACGTTACAGATCCCATTTCGAAGGCTACGTGTAGCACAGCCACCTATCGGAAGTTCTTGAAACTATAGGGGCTGAAGCGGGAATATTACACAGAGTCCCACAACAAATTCAGCATTTTTCAACCGAAATTGGGCGAGAAGAAAATGTGTTGCATTACGTATTGAACGCCCCTCGAATGTAAGCGGAACAGGAACGAATAGGGAATCATATTAGCGACGATGTGGGCCGCATATGAGGAAATATATTGTCATAAGCGACTCTGACAAAGGGTAGGTTTTTATGATTCGGTGTCTGGGAGCGAGCATCTCAGAAACAGTGTAGCTAGCGAGCAGTTCGCATGGTACTGTCGTGCTTCTAGAAAGTGGCTGAAGCACACTGAAACCACGAGAAGGTGATTGGAGGGTTGCGTGCTCCGTAAAGCGAGAAAGGCGCCAGTCTGTGGCGAATCTGACGACAGAGTAGAATGCTGGTGTAGGCGCAAGTGCTTCGGAGCAGACTGCTCAGTGCACTTTGTTAAATTTGAGGATGCGGAGAGGACGACTCCTACGTGTTTATCTTGACCTAACGAAATCGTCTATTACGGTTGGAGTTCGCAGAGATTACACCGTAGATCAGTGGAAAGGTGTCGCCTAGTCGGATGAACGACATTTCGTGCTGCACCAGATCGATGGTCGTGTCCAGATATGGCGTCTTCCACAACAACTGCTGCTCGAAATATGCTCTGCACCACAATCGCGGGCGAGTAGGGGAAGTATTGTGCTATGGAGGACTTTCACTGGCGTGTACATGGGACCTGCGGTAGTAATGGAAGGCACTATACAGCTTTGGAATACGGAAACATTATTGCCGACCACTTGCATCCCTTTATGCGTGTTGTGTTCCCCAATGGTGACAGCATCTTTCAGCCGGCTAACTGCATGTTTCACAAGGCCAGAATCGTGCTACAGTGGTTTGAGGAGCGTGATAGTGAACTTACGTTGGTGTGTTGGCCATTAAATGTGCCTGATCTGAAACCGATGATAAACATTTGCGACTCTATCGGTCTCCAGTTCAGCTCCCACAAAGCACCGCTCCGTAATTTCCGGGAACTGCATGACCTGTAGTGTACACAACTAGTGCTACGTACTTCCCGAAACCTTTGAATATGTCGAAACCGTATCTCGCAGAATCGCTCCGAGGTCGACCAACACGCTTACGCTAGGCACAAATTGAGATGCGTATAGCGCGTGTGGCGCAATGAAGCGCGCATTTTAGTAACTTCACGGGCTCAAATGGGACCGCGCAAATTGGGACGCGACGCGACTGGGACCCGACACGCGCCTGCGGCAGGTCGCGCGGCGTTGTGGTTGTGGCAATGTTTCTCACGCCGCGCGCCTCGCGAGTATTGCGGGAGGGGTGAGGTGGGGTGCGGGAAGGCAGTCCTGCGTATGCTCACATCGGCATAGCGCATGGGCAGTGCAATTATTGCCCATTCGAAAAATACGGCTTTACAGTATACTGAATTTTATTATCACTGAGTAATGTTTAGTTTTTCGCCGTTTACGCGCTCCATCTCTTTTCGTTAGGACATAATAGTTATCAGTTACAAACACTACTGGCCATTAAAATTGCTACACCACGAAGTTGACGTGCTACAGACGCGAAATTTAACGGACAGGAAGAAGATCCTGCGATATGCAAATGATTACCTTTTCAGAGCATTCACACAAGGTTGGCGCCGCTGGCGATATGTACAACGTGCTGACATGACGAAATTTTGCAATCGGTTTCTCATACACAAAAAGCAGTTGACCGGGGTTGGCTGGTGAAACGTTGTTGTGATGCCTCGTGTAAGGAGGAGAAATGCGTACCATCACGTTTCCGACTTTGATAAAGGTCGGATTGTACCCTACCGCGATTGCGGTTTATCGTATCACGACATTGCTGCTCGCGTTGGTCTAGATCCAATGACTGTTAGCAGAATGTGGAATCGGTGGGTTCAGGAAGGTAATACGGAACGCCGTGCTGGATCCCAACGGCCTCGTATCACAAGCAGTCGACTGACAGGCATCTTATCCGCATGGCTGTAATGGATCGTGCAGTCACTTCTCGATCCGTGAGTCAACAGATGGAGACGTTTGCAAGACAACAACCATCTGCTCGAACAGTTCGACGACGTTTGCAACAGCATGGACTATCTGCTCGGAGACCATGGTTGCGGTTACCCTTGACGCAGCGTCACAGACAGGAGCACCTTCGATGGTATACTGAACGACGAATCTGGGTGCACGAATGGTAGAACGTCATTTTTTCGAATGAATCCAGGTTCTGTTTACTGCATCATGATGGTCGCATCCGTGTTTGGCGACATTGCGGTGTCCGCACATTGGAAGCGTGTATTCGTCATCGCCCTACTGGCGTATCGCTTGGCATGATGGCATGGGGTGCCATTGGTTACAGGTCTTGGTCACCTCTTGTTCGCATTGACGGCACTTTGAACAGTGGATGTTACATTTGAGATGTGTTACGATCCGTGGCTCTACCCTTCATTCGATCCCTGCGCATCCCTACATTTCAGCAGGATAATGCACGACCGCATGCTGCAGGTCCCGTACAGGCCTTTCTGGATACAGAAAATGTTCGACTGCTGCCCTGGCCAGCACATTCTACAGATCTCTCACCAATTCAAAACGTCTGATCAATGGTGGCCGAGCAACTGGTTCGTCACAATACGCCTGTCACTACTCTTGATGAACTGTGGTATCGTGTTGAAGCTGCATGGCCAGCTGTACCTGTACATGCCATCCAAGCTCTGTTTGACTCAATTCCCAGGCGTATCAAGGCCGTTATTACGGCCAGAGGTGGTTGTTCTGGGTACTGATTTCTCAGGGTCTTTGCACCCAAATTGCGTGAAAATGTAATCACATGTCAGTTCTAGTATAATATATTTGTCTAATGATTACCCGTTTCTCATCTGCATTTCTTCTTGGTGTAGCAATTTAAATGGCCATTAGTGTATATCTGTACTGTTTTTGTTTTGTTTTGTTTATAGCCGCGCGGTCTTAGGCGCTTTGTCACGGCCCGCGCGGCCTCCCCGTGGGAGGTTCGAGTCCTCCCTCGGGAATTGGTGTGTGTGTTGTGCTTAGCGTAAGTTAGTTAAGTTACTCCAACTAGTGCGTTAGCTTATGGACCGATGACCTCAGCAGTTTGGTCCGATAAGACCTTGCCACAAATTGCTTATTTTTTGTTAATCCTTTTGTCAAAAACAGTGCATAGTTCAGTAACTGGTGAGCCATTAGCCACTGGAATTATATCTTCTGCGTATATACTATGTACATGTGGACATCAGAAACAGTCTAAAAGGCCTCGCAAATAACAATCTTTTAATTGGCTCGCCGTGACGAGAAAAAGAATGTCAGTGGTTGCATACACATGATCAGCATGAATAAACTAATTATACAACGGGTTACAAAAATGAGAAAAAGGTCGGCATTGTTACCAAAGTATGATTACCTTGAAAGAATGTGGTGATTAGATATATTTGATTTGTTGAAATGTACTGCTGACAAAGGCAGAACTACTTTCATGACAATGCTTTTCGAACGACGTGAACTTCCGGTCACAAGACACAGATTCCTGTAGTGCGCATTACTCTCAACTGCTGACAATACGCTGACCTTTGTGTTGTGCGACAGATCAATTGTTTATTGTTCTCAGAAGCAACTATTTTATTCGCACATTACTCATTGTCAGTTTGGCAAGCCGTAGGTGAGTAATGAGCATCTGGCATGTGCCTATCATTCCGCCTGAAGCAAACGCGGGTCATTATTTTAATATTGGTCAGATTAAGAGAAGGAAGTCCAGTCGTTCAGTGTTAAAAACACGATGTGTTGCGAGGATTCAACCAAAATTGCCACAGAAGTGGCAATTTATTTTTGTGTGACTTGTTAGCCTCTTCTCACTCGAAGAAGCATCACCATTTATGAATAACGGTCACATTTCTCTTATTGACAGGTTTATTTGCACTTCCTTTGCCAAAACACAGTATAATTTGCACAAACTCGTCTCACAGCAGCTATTGTGACAGAATTCTGAAACAGAGTGCCTCCTTAAACAAGTAATTGGCAGTCAGAGAGCTCAATAGCTTACGAAAAACGTGTCGGTTTGAAGTGACATAAGAGAAGAAATTTAATGTTTATTTTCATACTAGGAACTAAATGTTTCACTAGCTGTCGACAACTTTTAAAAAATTACAATCACTGGAATGAAAAAAATAAAAAAGGAACTATAAATACTGATATATCACTTTAGATACGGAAGTGTGTTTCCGAATTGGCAAAATACTCTCCTCCTTGTGTGCTGTCATTCGCCAAACTCTCGTTTCGATGTCGCGACCGGTTTAGGAGATACGAGAGTTTTTGTGAATATTTCATTCTCCCGGGCTTGAGATCGGGAATGAGTGCGCAACATAGGATCCATTTTATCGATGTCGGAGGCAGATAGCGACCTCCTCCGTAAAGAAGAATTCAACACGTTATCTATATTTCTTACCCAGCAACATATTGTGTAATACAAACCAAACGCAAAATCATAGCAACCCGTATTCTTCATTGCAAACTTCTCCAGTTTTGCGTAGCGTCTTACTAAAATGCGTATACCACTATAAGTATCACCATTAGAACGATGATGGGCGCTAAGTCACGAAGCTGATATATAACGCTACAAGCAAGGTAAATATGAAATATTTTTACTCAATAGTGGCTATAAAATCATTTGAGAAAGATTAAAGAGAGCGCGCGCTTCATTTCTATCAGCGCAGAGCGTCGCCAAGCGGCGCGTGCAAAGTATGTGTACGCGTATCAATATGCGTTGGACCCCGCGACACTTGTTGGGACGTGCGCGCCGCTCTGCAGTGTTGTCACGTCTCACGTGCCATAGGCGCCTCAATTTTCGCATAGCCTTATCGTGGTTCATCAGTGCATAAACTCTGCGAACCACTGTGCAGTGAATGGCGGGGGCCACACTCCTGGAAATGGAAAAAAGAACACATTGACACCGGTGTGTCAGACCCACCATACTTGCTCCGGACACTGCGAGAGGGCTGTACAAGCAATGATCACACGCACGGCACAGCGGACACACCAGGAACCGCGGTGTTGGCCGTCGAATGGCGCTAGCTGCGCAGCATTTGTGCACCGCCGCCGTCAGTGTCAGCCAATTTGCCGTGGCATACGGAGCTCCATCGCAGTCTTTAACACTGGTAGCATGCCGCGACAGCGTGGACGTGAACCGTATGTGCAGTTGACGGACTTTGAGCGAGGGCGTATAGTGGGCATGCGGGAGGCCGGGTGGACGTACCGCCGAATTGCTCAACACGTGGGGCGTGAGGTCTCCACAGTACATCGATGTTGTCGCCAGTGGTCGGCGGAAGGTGCACGTGCACGTCGACCTGAGACCGGACCGGAGCGACGCACGGATGCACGCCAAGACCGTAGGATCCTACGCAGTGCCGTAGGGGACCGCACCGCCACTTCCCAGCAAATTAGGGACACTGTTGCTCCTGGGGTATCGGCGAGGACCTTTCGCAACCATCTCCATGAAGCTGGGCTACGGTCCCGCACACCGTTAGGCCGTCTTCCGCTCACGCCCCAATATCGTGCAGCCCGCCTTCAGTGGCGTCGCGACAGGCGTGAATGGATGGACGAATGGAGACGTGTCGTCTTCAGCGATGAGAGTCGCTTCTGCCTTGGTGCCAATGATGGTCGTATGCGTGTTTGGCGCCGTGCAAGTGAGCGCCACAATCAGGACTGCATACGACCGAGGCACACAGGGCCAACACCCGGCATCATGGTGTTGGGAGCGATCTCCTACACTGGCCGTACACCTCTGGTGATCGTCGAGGGGACACTGAATAGTGCACGGTACATCCAAACCGTCATCGTACCCATCGTTCTACCATTCCTAGACCGGCAAGGGAACTTGCTGTTCCAACAGGACAATGCACGTCCGCATGTATCACGTGCCACCCAACGTGCTCTAGAAGGTGTAAGTCAACTACCCTGGCCAGCAAGATCCCCGGATCTGTCCCCCATTGAGCATGTTTGGGACTGGATGAAGCGTCGTCTCACGCGGTCTGCACGTCCAGCATGAACGCTGGTCCAACTGAGGCGCCAGGTGGAAATGGCATGGCAAGCCGTTCCACAGGACTACATCCAGCATCTCTACGATCGTCTCCATGGGAGAATAGCAGCCTGCATTGCTGCGAATGGTGGATATACACTGTACTAGTGCCGAAATTGTGCATGCTCTGTTGCCTGTGCCTATGTGCCTGTGGTTCTGTCAGTGTGATCATGTGATGTATCTGACCCCAGAAATGTGTCAATATAGTTTCCTCTTCCTGGGACAATGAATTCACGGTGTTCTTATTTCAAGTTCCAGGAGTGTATTATTAATTTTCTTTTCTATTCCATTCGAGTACAGGGCGAGGGAAAAGTGCCTTATTATCTCTTATACCCACTATCCATATGCGCATGATGTTCGCACTTTCGCTGATGATAACTTGGTTTGTGGGGCGCTCAACTGCGGTGTTATCAGCGCCCGTACAAATTCCCAATTTTTACACAGTCCTGACTCACCACTTTCACGAATGATGGGGAAATGACGCGGACAACACAAAGACCCAGTCCCCAGTTCAGACAGATGTGGAAAACATTCAAAGACTGTGAAGTCGGGAGAGGGCGTATGTGTCCCTTTACTGTTAAATATTCATCTCAAATGGTTCAAATGGCTCTGAGCACAATGGGACTCAACCGCTGTGGTCATAAGTCCCCTAGAACGTAGAACTATTTAAACCTAACTAACCTAAGAACATCACACACATCCTTGCCCGAGGCAGGATTCGAACCTGCGACCGTAGCAGTCGCAATGTTCCGGACTGCGCGCCTAGAACCGCGAGACCATCGCGGCCGGCTATTCATCTGCTTTTACTTTTTAAAGTTATTTAATTATTTCTTCTATAATCTGAGACCATAATCCCTGAAATTAAATTTTTGCTCTCCTATTTTTAATGCTTTAGGGCCTCGAATGAAGTAGATTATTAAAATTCTCAGTGAAGATATTTCTGTTGTTACGTGAGTAGATGCCACAGCCTATTGCGAAAATACTCATTAAACAATTGAAAATTGGCTTTAAACTATGTTTTCTCATTCATTAATATGCTGAATATTATAATCTGTAACTTTCTTTACGTGGAACTGCGCACCTCTCTCACAATTTAGTGATGTCTGAATCTGCCGTGTCTAGGCGTATTGTTGTGCGCCAGCGATGTTATTTAGCTGCAGTCATAAGTAAAATATGAAAATGCTTAAATATTTGACATGGAGGGTGTCGTTATTACATAAATAACCAGGAAAGTAATGATTAATACATACATTGTTCTTATTTCTCCTAGTACAGAACTGTATATAACAACGTAAGTAATACGCGTCTACTTTGGGCTACAGAAGAAGTTCTTTAATTTTACGAAGACGACCTCGGAGTTTGTTGCACAAAGTGTTAGTCGCAGAAATTGCAGCACGTTGTCGGTTCTTTGGCTATATAACCAAAATGCTTTTATTGGTTCAAATGGCTCTGAGCACTATGGGACTTACCCACTGTGGTCATCAGTCCCCTGCAACTTAAAACTGCTTAAACCTAACTAACCGAAAGACATCACACACATCAATGCCCGAGGTAGAATTCGAAACTGCGACCGTAGCGGTCACGCGGTTCCAGACTGAAGCGCCTAGAACCGCACGGCCACACCGGCCGGCCAAAATGCTTTTATTCTCACATAAACAGCGTTTATCGCATTTTCATCGTGACACGCGTTAAAAATAATTATCAGATATGACAGTTAATGTTCTTGACGTTTTACATTATTTAATATGTCCACCCGTACGGGGACGCTACGGTACACGCGATATGCGACCTCTCGCAGGAAGTTGCAAGCCGATAAATTCCAGAAAGCAGGCCAAGTCCGTCGTAAGCAATATTACAGTTGTATCTTAATGGACAAGCAAGTCCACAGCGATTACCTCTACACTGTATTACAGTGGGCGTAAAGGAGTACTTCGTACTCGGTATTTTACAGGACGCGCGGGACCGGTGCGCGAGGCCATAAGGTTCATCCAACTTAATCTCTCCTAGTGCTGCCACGCGGTACATTATGCGTGTTCTGCTAATCGATTCAATTTACGTACCGCTGCTCGCTGATGGGATATCATCGCCGCCCCTTTTGGCAGATAAAATTAATGACGACTGAAACTACATTTCCATCATGCCTACGTGCAGTGTATTTAACACTGTGTGTGTATGTGCGTGTTTATTTGTTTTAACAGACTTGCATCAGACAGCTAAGTAAGTGACAGTGTTCCAGATAAGTGTGTTCCAACAGTTCCGTCTCTGATTTGCAGGGAGTGGTTTACCAACTCGACGTCGCCCTGGAAAGCGTCGACACGCAACGAAGCGGCCTAGTCTTCATCTACGACATGTCGGACTCGAAGTATTCCAACTTCGACTACGACCTCAGCCAGAAAATACTTACATTGCTCAAGGTAGGAGGCAGCAGAAGCGAGCTGTACTACACGTTGTCCGCATTCGCGACCACTTACTGCCGTTGCAAGCTGATAGGATGCTACCGAAGCGATCACTGTCGGCACGAATATTACTTGCACTCCAATTGCAGACATTAACATCTTAGTTTCTGAGAAGAACATCATACACTAAGGACGAAGAACCCAATATTGACCTAGTACTAAAGTGTGTGCGATTGTGGACGATGCATGTCTTGCTGGTCTACAGCGGGATGTTGCAGCGTATCAAAAATTTTCGGACATGTCCGAAAGAACAGGTACCGTCATCATATATATGTATCAAACACGTTTACGTAATCTACCATTGTGTTCCTTTGTCGTCCGCGTGTGAAGAATGCTTTCTCTCTAGTAGTTATTTGGTAATTATTCAGATCATTAACAATTTTTTCGAGTTCCCATGATCATAAATATTCTAATCTACAAACCGTTTGGCGGATTCCATAAACATACGTTTTATATTGTTGGGTGCGTTTCCCTTACGATGTATTAAAGAATCATTAGAATCACTGGCTGCCCTCAAGCTTTATAATACTCTTACTAGGTAGCCAAAAAATGAAATAATTTGAAATATTTTCACAGTACTGCAGGTGTGTATGTGTATTTATCATGTCGAAATAAAAACGTGGTAATACTGACACGTATAAAAATTTGCAATGTGGCTGAAATCTGTGTGATCAAGATAATATGTCTATTACACAAACATCCTGTGCCAGCTTTCGAACAAACACCGGTGGTTCAAATGGTGTCTGTGCTTCTAAGTGCTTACCTTAGCTGATGCAGATGCTTTTGCGGTCCTGTCTCGTGACGTAACTGCTCAAGCGCCATGCGAGCTGTTGGTAAGAATGACAACGTGATTCATAGATCAGTAAACATGTTCAAAATGGGTCTGTGGGTCTGAGCACTAGGGGATTTAACTTCTGAGGTCGTCAGTCCCCTAGAACTTAGAACTACCTAAACCTAACTAACCTAAGGACACCACACACATCCATGCCCGAGGCAGGATTCGAACCTGCGACCTTAGCGATCGCGCAGTTCCAGACTGTAGCGCCTAGAACCACTCGGTCACCCCGGCCGGCTAGTAAACATGTAATATAGTGTTAATTTACTCTCCATGCCAATGGTTCAATGATTCATAAAATAAGAGGGAGTGCCTCGTGGATGGTTGATTCTTTCGCCATGTTAATCATGGTTATTTACAATTTGTACAGAAACCAGATGACAGTTATAAGAATCGAAGGGCATGAAAGGCAAGCAGTGGTTGGGAAGGGAGTGAGACAGGGTTGTAGCCTATCCCCGATGTTATTTAATCTGTATATTGAAAAAGCAGTAAAGCAACCAAAAGAAAAATTCGGAGTAGGAATTAAAACCCATAGAGAAGAAATAAAAACTTTGAGGTTCCCCGATGACATTGTAATTCTGTCAGAAACAACAAAGGACCGTGAAGAGCAGCTGAACGGAATGGACAGTGTCTTGAAAGGAGGATATAAGATGAACATCAACAAAAGCAAAACGAGGATAATGGAATGTAGTCGAATTAAATCGGGTGATGCTGAGGGAATTAGATTAGGATATGAGACGCTTAAAGTAGTAAATGAATTTTGCTATTTGGGTAGCAAAATAACTAATGATGGTCGAAGTAGAGGGGATATAAAATATAGAGTGGCAATTGTAAGGAAAGCGTTTCTGAAGACGAGAAATTTGTTAACATCGAGTATAGATTTAAGCGTCAGGAAGTCGTTTCTGAAAGTATTTGTATTGAGTGTAGCCATGTATGGATGTGAAACGAGGACGATAGATAGTTTAGGAAAGAAGAGAATAAGAAGCTTTCGAAATGTGGTGCTACAGAAGAATGCTGAAGATTAGATGGGTAGGTCACATAACTAATGAGGAAGTATTGAATAGAATTGGGGAGAAGAGGAGTTTGTGGTACAACGTGACTAAAAGAAGGGACCGGTTGGTAGGACATATTCTGAGGCATCAAGTAATCACGAATTTAGTATTGGAGGGCAGCGTGGAGGGTTGTAATCATAGAGGGAGACCAAGAGATGAATACTGTAAGCAGATTCAGAAGGATGTAGGTTGCAGTAAGTACTGGGAGATGAAGAAGCTTGCACAGGATAGAGTAGCATGGAGATCTGCATCAAATCAATCTCTGGACTGAAGACCACAACAACAATTATGGTTATAAGGTAGTCAGTAGAATGCTGCAGCGGACTGCAGGTCTGGTCAGTTGTTGTCAAGTTACGCATGCTGATTGCTGCTCATTGGCGACAAAGGCTGGAATCTTCACCGCAGTACCGCAAGCGGGCGTCCACGGAGTGGCGAAAGGTGTCCTTTTCGCATGAGTCACGTTTTATGCTCCTCGGACAGATGGCCGTTGGCTTATAGGGCTTGAAACGTCTGGGAGGGAGCGTTATGTTCTGGGGAATGTTTTCGTGGCATTCCGTGATTGACCTCGTCATTCTGGAAGGCACAGTGGATCATGTCCTCCACTACATGTAGTTTGTTTATCCTCGGTACGATGGCATCTACCAGCAGGACAATGCAACGTGTCACACAGCTCGCAGTGTGTGTGCGTTGTTTTAAGAGCAACAGGATCGTTTTACCATACTCCCCTGGCCTAATACTCCGCCTTAAAACCCAATTGAGAAGCTGCGAGACGACCTAGATCGGGTTGCTCTCGTGATTAATCCTCATCCGAGAAACTTAGCGCAGCTGGCCACGGCACTAGAGTCGACATGGTTCCATCCCTGTCGGTACATTTCAGAACGTCATCGACACTCGTGCTACACGTTTCGCAGCGGTTCACACTGCAGGAGGTAGTTATTCAGGCACTTGAGAGGTGATCACATTTATGTGCTTCTTTGGGCTATCAGATTTCGTGTCTGCCCGCCCATTCAGTTGACGTGGCACCCAATTACTTCTTCCTCTTTCCTGGGGTGACGAAACTGTTGCGTGTGAGGCATTTCCGGAATGACGGCGAGGTGATTTTTTGGATGGAACTTCCCTTAACAGCCAAAATACAGACTAGTGCTGCCGAGATTTGCGCCAAGTCATCCATCGTTGGGAATATTATGAAGCATTGAAGGATGAATGTACAGGGTGGTCTATTGATAGTGACCGGGCCAAATATCTCACAAAATAAGCGTCAAACGAAAAAACTACAAAGAACGAAACTTGTATAGCTTGAAGGGGGAAGCCAGATGGCGCTATATTTGGCCCGCTAGATGGCGCTGCCATAGGTCAAACAGATATCAACTGCGTTTTCGTGAGATATTTGGCCCGGTCACGATCAGTGGACAACCCTGTATAGAGGACTAACACCATCACCAGTTTTCGTGGTAAGAGATTTCTTTCGGAGTGGTAATTAAAACGACACGATTACACCTCGTAAACACAGAGACAGTTGTGTTAGTCGATCATTTAGCCCTGTGGTAAGCACTGTCTGAGAATGGGCTCAGCTTCGTCACAGTGTAGTGGTCGGCCGGATGGGTTTATTGATGGGGCAGCGGCTCGGCTGGCAGGTACGTGGAAGGCGCCACAGGTGTCCCGCGAGTCAGTGACTCAGGCGGCCGGCTTCCGACTAGCTGCGCTCCCAGAAACTGCACTAAAAGCGGGCGTCGCGTGCCAGCACGGCCTTCCCAGAACCGGCCGCCCCCTGGCTGCCCCTCGCCGAAGAGCACGTTCGACGCCGAGCAGCGCCCTACCGGTCATTTCCATCCCGTGGCGGCGCGGCCGTCCCGCGAGAAGCTAACGCGCCAGAGCAATATAGTTTTCCATCTTCTGCAGTCGGAAATATGAATGGCATCTGTATATCGTATGTATTCGTTACTGAGATACGAATACGTCGCGACAGTAGAAGTTCTGGTCTTACGTCAAATCAGTAAGTGGCTCGAAACAGCATATCCAGACACTCCGGGATCATGATGGCAGTGAAACACAAGACGACACGCGTAAAGCTGAAATACTAAACACATTTTTCCAAAACTGTTTCACAGAGGAAGACCGCACTGCATTTCCTTCTCTAAATCCTCGCACAAAAAACAAAAAAATGGCTGACATCGATATAAGTGTCCAAGTAATAGAAAAGCAACTGGAATCACTCAACAGAGGAAATTCCACTGGACCTGTCGGGATACCAATTTGATTCTACACAGAGTACATGAAAGAACTTGCCCCCCCCCCCCCCCCCCCCCTTCTAACAGCCGTGTACCGCAAGTCTCTAGAGGAACGGAAGGTTCCAATGATTGGAAAAGAGCACAGGTAGTCCCAGTCTTCAAGAAGGGTCGTCGAGGATATGCGCAAAACTATAGACCTATATCTCTGACGTCGATCTGTTGTAGAATTTTAGAACATGTTTTTTGATCGAGTATCATGTCGTTTTTGGAAACCCAGAATATACTCTGTAGGAATCAACATCGATTCCGGAAACAGCGATCATGTGAGACCCAACTCGCTTTATTTGTTCATGAGACCTAGATAATATTAGATACAGGCTCCCAGGCAGGTGCTATTTTTCTTGACTTCCGGAAGGCGTTCGGTACAGTTCTGCACTGTCGCCTGATAAACAAAGTAAGAGCCTACGGAATATCAGACCAGCTGTGTGGCTGGATTGAAGAGTTTTTAGCAAACAGAACATAGCATGTTGTTATCAATGGAGAGACGTCTACAGACGTTAAAGTAACCTCTGGCGTGCCACAGGGAAGTGTTATGGGACCATCGCTTTTCACAATATATATAAATGACCTAGTAGATAGTGTCGGAAGTTCCATGTGGCTTTTCGCGGATGATGCTGTAGCATTAGAAAATTGTAGCGAAATGCAGGAAGATCTGCAGCGGATTGGCCCTTGGTGCAGGGAATGGCAACTGACCCTTAACATAGACAAATGTAATGTATTGCGAATACATAGAAAGAAGGATCCTTTATTGTGTGATTGTATGATAGCGGAACAAACACTGGTAGCAGTTGCTTCTGTAAAATATCTGGGAGTATGCGTGCGGAACGATTTGAAGTGGAATGATCATATAAAATTAATTGTTGGTAAGGCGGGTACCAGGTTGAGATTCATTGGGAGAGTCCTTAGAAAATGTAGTCCATAAACAAAGGAGGTGGCTTACAAAACACTCGTTCGACCTATACTTGAGTATTGCTCATCAGTGTGGGATCCGTACCAGATCGGGTTGACGGAGGAGATAGAGAAGATCCAAAGAAGAGCGGCGCGTTTCGTCACAGGGTTATTTGGTAACGGGGATAGCGTTACGGAGATGTTTAGCAAACTCAAGTGGCAGACTCTGCAAGAGAGGCGCTCTGCATCGCGGTGTAGCTTGCTCGCCAGGTTTCGAGAGGGTGCGTTTCTTGATGAGGTATCAAATATATTGCTTCCCCCTACGTATACCTCCCGAGGAGATCACGAATGTAAAGTTAGAGAGATTCGAGCGCGCAAGGACGCTTTCCGACAGTCGTTCTTCCCGCGAACCATACGCGACTGGAACAGAAAAGGGAGGTAATGACAGTGGCACGTAAAGTGCCCTCCGCCACACACCGTTGGGTGGCTTGCGGAGTATAAATGTAGATCTAGATGTAGATGTATGATTCCAGCTGCCGCCTGAAACTTTTTGTTTTTGTTTTGTTTATTCAGCCTCATCAGATGATAGTCTTAAGGCCCTCTCTTTTATCAGAGCAGGAACACCCACCAAAAAATATTACAAATTACAGTCAATAATAATAATAATAATAATAATAATAATAATAATAATAATGATGATGATGATGATGATGATGATGATGATGGTGTCCCGTACTCCGAGGAGCGTAGGGGACTATGCGAGAGACCCGCACCGCTTACTAGGCAAGGTCCTACCGGAGGTGGTTTGCCATTGCCTTCCTCCGACCGTAATGTGGATGAATGATGTCGATGAAGACGACACAACAACACCCTGTCGTCTCGAGGCAGGAAAAATCCCTGACCCCGCCGGGAATCGAACCCGGGACGCCGTGCGCGGGAAGCGAGAACGCTACTGCAAGACCACGAGCTGCGGACCCAATAATAATAATAATAATAATAATAATAATAATAATAATATGAGGGACTCCGCTATACCGGTCGCAAGTCTGGGGCCTCATCTTACAAGCGATGAGGAAGGAGGAGCGGCAGGAGTTAAAAAACAATAAAAAACAACTGGTCAACGGCTTCCAAGGTGGATGAAGATGGTTGATACAATCTCAACGGCAAGGATGGCGGAAGAATCTCAAGGGGAAGGTTGGTCTCCATAGCCTGGGGAGGCTACTGATCTAAGGGAGTAAACCCTGAAATTAAACCTGCCAGAGCTTCTACATCGGTAGTAACACGATTAGGCTGTAACAATCCTAATCCACCCAACAACATTTTCAAAGAAATCATGGAGGACAAACATACGGATATAATTACCCCAGGTGGTACTCAATCCACCATCGCCTCGGACGACGTTTGTGGGCCTTTGGATTCTGGAGAGCCCACACCAACATGCTACAAGGATGAGTCGGAGCATCCTGAAATCTCTAGAAACAAGATACTGCATAAACAATGCACTACTTCGCCACACTGGACGTTAACCCCTCGCTCAAAATGGGCCAAGTTGAAGAATATGACAGACACTCTGACACGACACAAGATTCGCATCACAGAGTTACAAGAGACCAGATATACAGATGAACATGCCTTTGAATCTCAGGGTTATCGAATTTTCAAGGAGAAACTGAGACGTTGGAAGATGAAGCACGTCCCTCACCTGGTAACTGGATTCATTTTCAGTAACAAAATACTTTAGTCAGTTATGGACTTCCATTCACCTAATAGTCGAGTATCTCTATTAACATTTCGATGCTCCAATAAGGTCTACGCCACTGTGAATGTACATGCACCTATTAACCAGGACGACAAGAAAAACCCTGAAGGCACAGGCCAATTTTGGGAAGATATCGCCGGCCGCTGTTACCGAGCGGCTCTAGGCGCTTCAGTCCGGAACCGCGCTGCTGCTACGGTCGCAGGTTCGAATCCTGCCTCGGGCATGGATGTGCGTGCTGTCCTTAGGTTAGTTAGGTTTAAGTAGTTCTACGTCTAGGGGACTGATGACCTCAGATGTTAAGTCCCATAGTGCTTAGATCCATTTGAACCATTTGGGGAGATCTCGAGGACACTATTGGCAAAATCCAAGAGTCATATTATCGGGTGATTTTAACGCCTAGTTAGGGAAAGAGCGGAGGTACAAATATATAGTGGGGGAATCCCCAGCTGACATGCGCACTAACAGAAATGGAGAACGACTTATGGGACTCTGTAAAGCATTTTGGCTAGTAATGAAATCAACGTCCTTTAAGCATCTACCAAGAAAACAGAACACATGGACTTCACCCAATAAACTCCTAGGAGAGTTTCAAATAGATCATGTGACCATTTAAAGAAAGTCCTTTAGAGAAGTGTAAAATGTGAGTGTGTTAAGAAGGGCGAACCTGGGCTCAGACCACTGCCTCTCAAAAATAAAGTTCCTATTTCTACCCAGGAATACAAGAAAGTCTCAAACTCCCAAACTTACGAAGTTAGACTCGGAAAAACTGAAAACCTGCAGTATGCTTATATGACTTGAAAAACTGAAAACCTGCAATATGCGTACAGAGAGAATGCAAACACTAGATCATGTATGCAACAACTGGGACCAGCTAAGGGACAAACTAGTAAAAGCCGAAACAGAAGTCGCCCCACTAATGAAACAGTAGAAATATGAGTGGTGGACAAATACCTGCCACCAAGCGATCGCAGAGAGACAAGTAGCTGCCTAAGATGGAGTTCACAGAAGCCCTAAACAAATAAGGGTAAGTTCATAGAACAGCGTCGGCTAATTGCCAAACCCATCAGGCAGGTTAAACGTCAGTACACTCAGGACCAATGGACTCAGTTACATGAAGATTTAAAGAAGAATAACACTAGAAGTTCATTGAACAGCGTCGGCTAATTGCCAAACCCATCAGGCAGGTTAAACTTCAGTACACTCAGGACCAATGGATTCAATTACATGAAGATTTGAAGAAGAATAACACTAGAAACTTTTACGAAACTTTCAAGCGAAACCTTAGAAGCTATGCCCCACCCAGATTACACTTCAGAGGACCAGATGGAAACATAGCCTTTAATAACAAAGACAACTGCTGCGTATTGGCCAAATATTTTGAGAATCTCCTCAACTGTGAGTCCCCTAAAACCACCTTTATCTATCAGGCCAGTCCCAGACAGCCAAACTCTCGCCCTCCAACAGAAGAAGAAGTGAAAAACATTATTCAGTCCCTGAAGAATAACAAAGCAGCAGGAAAAGACGCTATAGTCGCAGAGCTGTAGAAGCAGGCTGGGAACAAAGCAACTAGCAAGTTGAGCGGGATCCTACGGAACATTTGGGATACTGAGAAGTGACCAGATGACTGGACATCGGCTCTGATCCACTCCTTACACAAGAAGGGTGATTCGATGACATCAACAATTATAGAGGGGACTCATTGATACCAGCTATATATAAGATATTATCTAAGGCATTATTGAACAGAGCCTAACCTCAATTGGACCCAAACCTTGGAGATCATCGGGGTGGTTTTAGAAAAGGACGCTCTTATGCCGATGCCGGCCGCGGTGGTCTCGCGGTTCTAGGCGCGCAGTCCGGAACCGTGCGACTGCTACGGCCGCAGGTTCGAATCCTGCCTCGGGCATGGATGTGTGTGATGTCCTTAGGTTAGTTAGGTTTAAGTACTTCTAAGTTCTAGGGGACTAATGACCACAGCAGTTGAGTCCCATAGTGCTCAGAGCCATTTGAACCATCTTGTGCTGAACAGATCCTTAACTTGAAGTCAGTGTTAAGTCAAATTAAACTAGCGAGTGAACACTACGTAATTACTTTCGTTGACTTCAAGAAAGCATACGATTCAATCGACAGGCATACTATAATGAGAATTTCGCAGGAAATGGACGTGCACCAGAAAACGCTCAGCCTTATCCAAAAGACGCTGAGTAACGCCAGATCACCAGTAAAGTTCAGGGGAACACTTTTAGAAAGCTCTGAGATAAAGACAGGCGTTAGACAGGGAGATGGACTTCCACCTCTTTCTTTCGTATCCCGCCTGGATAGGCAGTGCATGGATGTGCTCCTGTGAACTGCTTCTGTAATATAGGCCGAGAGTGAAGGAAGCGAGTAGGAGCGGGAGAGGTGAAGCACTTTTGTACTGCATGTAACTTTAACACTTTTAATAGCGTCAAAAACACAAGTAAATATCAAATGCATGCATAACTGTGGCTAGGATGAGCACGTAAGTGTGAAGCCATAGTCCATGTCTAATCGTGTGAAGTTAGGATGACTGTTCTGTATAATCTCAAAACTAACAAATACTCGTTGCTGTACAAACTTTAACTGAACGTAACTAATACAAAGTGTTAATAGCAAGCTAGCCCACTCGGTAGTAGAAGCGATATTTCCAGGCCGTCTGCTCTTGATGAAATTACGGCACTCCCTGAGCTCCACAACGTCGGCTAGAGGGCGCTACGGTAGGCGTAGTCTTCTCCCGTAGTGCCAACTTACGAGAGCGTGCACTTACGTTGTGGCATCGTAGCTATCGAGACCACGCTTCTCTTCAGCTGTGCACTGGACAAGGTGGTCAGAGAGTGGCGAAAAGAAGTGGAAGTACAAAATATACCGAGCGGTGTTTACCTGGGACACAAACGAGAGGGACTATAATCCGTTTATCATAAGAATAAACCTGATGTAAACAAACTCAAATGCGATGATTGGTCGGAAGCCGTAGCACACGTACACTGATGTTGTTACGCTCTTGGAAGTAGGTCCTACGTATGTATTAGATATATTATTACTAAGATACGTTAAATGAAACTTAAAGCTATTCAAATGTATTAACAGCCATCAACGTTTTCCTTAATCACGCTTTACTTACGTAGTTTCTATTTCAAAAATCGTGTACAGTCACAGCCTCTGCAGCGTTATGCTCTGATTGTCGCGCTGTTAATGCGCAGTATAAAAATGGCTGAGGATGCTCTCTGTGCCGTAGTGAAACACGCGTGTGGACCACGGTTAAAAAGTACCGAGAAATAGGCTGTTCTTAATGTTTTTCATAAATTAACGGAAATAATCGACTTTGAAGTTTTCCCAGAGTTGTATATAATGCAGCTCATAAAGATACCGTTATTCAACGTGTAGCACATTCGGCATCGTAATGGAATATGAACCATGCAGTTAACTCGTGCGGTGGTTATAATTTCACTGGTATTATTTTTTTCTCGTTCAATTTGAAATATATACAACTCGTAATCATAAAACACGTCATCTTTTTTATGAATAATGCACGTCTTCTTGTTTCTAATTACATATTGGACGCGAAATTCCTGTTTCCATTTCAAATACAAATTGTTTAAATTAAGAAAACATTCCAATTTAATTTTTAAAGCAAAAATGAAAAACTAAGTCTTCTTTATTTGGACTGTGTCCATCGTTTTATACCCACAGACGTAGATAGGTATCGTAGAAACATGAAAAACAATCATTTTCACAGCATCGAGCACATCATACAATTGCTGCATTTTTACATTTGCTATTGTACCATTACAATATGAACCCAACAGAACTGGTCTGGAGCTAAGCTGGGGATTTGGCCCGAGAAGTAGCAAGGCTGTTAAGCTGCCAGACGAACTGGAACTAACACACGCAGCTTTTTCACACGTCACGAAGTTGTGTCAATTCATCCTCACTCTCACGAAACCAGTCCTGGATGAAGCGATCTGTGTGAGCAAGGTTCCTGTCGTTCTGGAAAATAACAGTACCATTGGGAACAACCATCGTTGCGTGGGATGCACCTTATCAGCGAATATAGTCACATAATCCTTCCCAGTAATTCGATTTTGCAGAGAAATGGCGGATAACAAGGAATACCACGATATGGCTGTCCAAATCGTCACCGAACCCCTGCCGTTTTGGCTCTCGGGAGGTAAACAGTGCCAGAAGTTGGAAACAGTATGAGACAAGATTCATCCGACCAAATGACTTTCTTCCATTGCTCCATAGTGCAGGTTTTATTTCTTCTGTGCCCCGGTTTCCTGCTACGGGAATTTCCAATACTGATGTATGGTTTTGGAATTCCACTTCGCCCTGCAATTCCCATCTTACGGAGCTCACTTTTTGTTGTTTTGGTGCTGACTGGCTTCGCGAATGTGACATTTAGTTCTGTAGTGATTTTCGTAGTTTTCCATCGCAGTCCTGTTCAATAACCGTTTGTCATGACCACTCAACACACACTTCCGTCCGCATTGTGACTTGGCGGATGACGGTTTTCCGCTTTCGCTGTATATGGTACAGATCTTTCATTCGTACGATGCCTCTTGAAACAACAAACACTTCGGCTACCTCTGTTACGGAATCACCCGCCATACGAGCACCCACAATTTGCCCACGTTCTAATTCACTTAACTCTAACATAATGGTGATGTTTGGTTTGTGGAGCGCCCAACTGTGCGGTCATCAGCGCCCAAACAAGGTCCCAATTTTTACACAGTCCAATTTGTACACAATCCAATCAAGCCTCTGTCACGGATTATGATGATAATGAAGTGATGAGGACAACACAAACACCCAATCCCCGGGCAGAGAAAAATCCCCAACGCGGCCTGGAATCGAACCCGGTAGTCCGTGATCCACAGGCAGCAACGCTAGGCACTAGACTACGAGCTGCGGACAACTCTAACCTAATGCACTCACATCTATACCAGAAAACTTTTCTGACGACGACTGATATTTCACCGTATTGACGACTTTGCACAGGTGGCATTTGTGCTCACATACAACAGCGTAGCCTCCAGACTTGGCTTGGTTCTGTATTTATGTTTAAGCACGCATTTCTTGCGGTGTTCCCACATTTTTGTACAACCGCTGTATCTAAGGAGATTACCATCACTGAGGAAGCGGATCTGGTACAGGATTTAGGTTGTCCTCTTGGTTACTTTGAAATGAACATCACAAGAACTGTGGTGAAGGCCATGGCATCCACCGCGTGCCTTTTTGTAGTCGTGCTGTTTAGGTACAGACACCGAATTTCTGTCTTCGGAAACGTCACTCAAAACTTTAGTCGGTCCTGGAGGTACGTTAAGGTGCCCTAAAGGAGAGCGACTACTTGCCATAATCTGAAAATCGTGGTTCGATAGAAGATCTGGCACAAATTTTCATTTCTCCCGACACGTTGATAGCATTGCCGGTTCAAGATTTCTCAAGGATTAGCACTGATAATGCTTCATGTCATTACATCTTTATTATTTCATTTCGGCGAATTTAATTATTTGACAAGTTTATCGATTTGTATTGTCTCTATTTCAATAGACGTAAGGAAGCTAAGAGTTTTACGACCTTTAGACGACGAGGTGAGCAGAAGAGGAAGTTATTCTCCGGATGGACGTGGTTAAGGAAGCAAATAGGCCGTGTCTATTCTAGATGAACCACTCCGACATTCTCCTTAATAGATTTATGGAAATCACGAAAAATCTCGATCTTGACTGACTTTTCAGAATTTCTGTTCTCTGTCGAAATCACTGTGTCACTTCGCTCTGTAAGAAATATTGAGAAATGCTATACGAAACAATGTGTAATATGCCAAAATTCCACTTTGTCGGGGTTACAAACAATCTAATGTAATCCAATATGCTGTGGTACGGCAGCGTCGTACGTAGAATCATCCAATGAGTCAGTTTCTTGTAGGCATACTACGATATAGTATGAACGACATTAACACACAGCACAGTGGTTACGAAACGCTGCGGAGGACGTGCTGTTCTGAAGCTCAGAGAGTTGCAGTGAAGAATCAGGATGTGTAGTCCGCGATGTTGCGAAAAAGCAAGTATGTCGGTTTCTATCGTAAGACGACGCCGGTGGAGGCTCTCACAGCTCCGAAATAGCTGTTTCCTGGAAACGCTTGAGGGCCGCTGTGGGCAGCAGGCCGTACACACCGCCTCTGGTAGAGCACCTCACACCGCTACAGATCTGCAAGACCTACTCTAATGTGTTCTGCTGGCCTTTAAAGCTGCAGCACCAGCACGGAGAGCAAGAAACGAATTTGTACTTGTAGACCTTATTGAGTCTAGTAGGAGGATAACACGATTAAAGATATGGGTAATTTTGTGGGTATACTGCGTGCCCCAGGACAGAATACTAGTGTTCAGGGACGTGACAGGAATGATAATTTGAACTATAAGACTTTATATGAACTTACATATGCCCCATTCCAAATAGTTTCCGAGACAGAAAACATTTGATGTACATTGTTATTTATTTGCTTTGTTACTCAGTACATTGTCAGGTTTACACATGTACAGCAGTATGTAAACATTACAACATGCGTTTTACAAAGTATCGATTGGAAAATGCGTTTTTTCAATACACTTACCGCGAAGCGTTATCGTACACGTCGCGTTACAGCTGTTGTACAGTTCACAACAAATGTTCGAATAGCTCACCGTCAACGTCAATGTGTTTTTCCAGTCTTGGGAGAGCATGTTCATTTTCTTGTCAGTCCTTAGTGCCTCTGCACGTTCCGTAATGAGGGCGGCAGCGCCCGTAATGCGACTGAGAAGATCATTTTGTACACGTCAAACTTGATGTAGCCCCATCAACAAAAATCTAACGGCGTAACGACTGGCGACATCTTCGGCCAGTTAATTGTTCTTCCACGACCAATCCAGCCATTAGGCAAGTGTTGTTGAGATGTTCCCTCGTACATATGATAAAATGAGGAGGGACTTTGTCATGATGGAAGTATGTTACAGTCTGCGTCGCCAGCGGAACGTCCTCAGGTTGCTGAGCAAATGAATTTTGCAAAAAAATGCAAGTAATTCGGTCCCATCATTCACTCCTCAAAATAACTCGAACTGTCGACATGTTACCGATAATGCCACACCAAACACAAATTGATAATTACGATATTTCAGTGCCTGTGTCATTCTGAATTACGATGCAAAGTTTCTTTGGCCTTGCATGCATGTCTGGAGGAACATTGCATCGTAATTCAGAATGACACAGGCACTGCAATATCGTATTCATCCGCCGACACCGGGCAGGCGATGTCTCCCCTGTACTGGAATACACATAATGGATGTACGAGAAAAGTACGTTTACTGATGGCTATACGCGTGTGTGTGGCACACTGATGCCTGCAGAAAGGTTGACATGGCTGACGACATGTGGAAGTTTGGCTGTGGCCGTGAGTCGTGCACGGCTAGTTAAATAGGCAAGGCGACCGCTCGCGATAAGCGGGGAATCCGAGTTCGAGGCCTGGTCCGGCAGAAGTTTCCATTGTCATCATTCCATTCTACAGCTGATGGTTTTCCATACTCCCATTTGGTTTCCACTATACTCTCTCGATTTTTCTGCGACTATCGATGATTATTACGTGTGTTGTTGATTCTCTTCCGTGTAAAGTTGGCTTCATCAGTGAAAACTATCAATGGGAGCAAATGATGCTTGTCATTTAAGCAGTGACAAAATGCAAGTCGTTTGACTTTGTCGCCAAAGTGAAGATTGATGGTACGGTATATGCAAAATAGACACTAGTTTTTAGCGTGTAATTTTTGTCATACGCATGCTCGTGGGACAGGACGCCTCAGAAAGTAGCCGTGTCCTGGTAGCAGGACCAGGCTGCCCAATCCCAGTAATGTGTAGATGTTCCTGCACAGGTTGTTGAACTACACGTTCAGAAGAAAAATGGGGACTTGGAAGAATACGTATTTCACGCGATGTGATGAAAACTCTGGTAAACACTCTACGATACGGAATTAGACGTGTCGGAAGGCGCCGACGGTATTCTTTGACAGGTTCAGGAGCACTACCATCACAGAAGTCGGTAACATACAGCATATTTTCGTTTTCTTCATGAGTGTAGGTGTGTGGAATTTCAGCCAGCGTGTGGTGAGACATTTAACCGATGCTTCTCCCTGATACGCTCCAAATCCCATGCACTATTTCACTTGCAACACATGATGATCAACTGCGCGTTCATCGGGCTTGTTTAGTCGCAGAAAGACAGCCCGAGCAAAGAGGTTGAAAGCGACGAGACAGGTTAGACAAGAACTATAGAATTTTCCTGTCATGCGCGCAGTTGGCCTTAGGGAACAGTCATTTGATTAATGCTTAAGTAGTGTGTAAGCCTAGGGACCTATATCCTCAGCAGTTTTGGTCCCATAGGAACTTACCACAAATTTCCAAAACTTATCTTATGCAGCTTTCTCATCTGCTGTCACTTGAAATTAAGGAGCAAGGAGTTATATAGGAGGGTTGTCACTAGAACACACAGAAGCAGCCGAAAACACTGGGATGCGAGAGACAGCAAATCTGTACTTCTCGAATTCTAAGTGGCGCTACTTCTAACTCTTATCCGTTAAACACATCTCAACATTCGGCACACACTAGTCTGACCCAAGTTTCGTAACCGCTGCGCTGCCGTGGACCTCGAAACTCCGGGAGGCGTGGCTCAACCCTCGTCTGGATTGGCGCCGCCGATGACATTGCGTGGACGGGTGCGAAAGCAGTTCTAGTTACTTTTTCGGTCGCTCCCCAAACACGTCCTGTGATAAACCGCAAACAGACGCAGTCAGAATGAATTAAAATCGCCGCATACTACAGCTACAATGCTGGCCATAAACATTGCAACACCATGAAGACGGCTTGCAATAAACTCAGAATTGTGATTCTTGAAGTTTTCCCGGCGTATTGAATGATCGATGAGATTTCGGGATTGCAGCCGGATCATGTAGCCTTCTTGCCACGATATTTCGGCTGGCAATCTTCCAGCCATCTTCACATGTCCGTCACTGGAGACTGCAAGTTCCCGGAGACAGCTTTATAGCAAAAAATTGGCGCGAAAACGCTCCCGCATTGGCCTCCGTCACAGGAGCGTCCTCTATCGAAATCTACGCCCTCTGGAGCTACTGTTCTATCTGTAGAGCACGCCGGCCGGTGTGGCCGTGCGGTTCTAGGCGCTTCAGTCAGGAGCCGCTAGACCGTTACGGTCGCAGGTTCGAATCCTGCCTCGGGCATGGATGTGTGTGATGTCCTTAGGTTAGTTAGGTTTAAGTAGTTCTAAGTTCTAGGGGACTGATGACCTTAGATGTTAAGTCCCATAGTGCTCAGAGCCATTTGAACCTGTGGCGCGCAGGCGCATGCATAAAGGTGAAAACTACATGTCCACACCCTGTCGGAATACGCGCCCGCTTCGCTAAAAACGGACGTCAGATGTTGCCAGACGTATCATTATCAATAAAACTCGACATGGCTTGGGACCCACTGATCTCTCTAATTTTCTCTGAAAGAAGACATTTTATTGATAATGACACGTCTGCTTTTAGCGACGCAGGCGCGCATTCCGATACGGGGCGGGCATGTAGTTTTCTACATTTACGCATACGCCTGCGCGCCACAGATAGAACAGTAGCTCCAGAGGGCGCGGATTTCGATAGAGGACGCTCCTGTGACGGAGGCCAATGCGCGAGCGTTTTCGCGCCAATTTTTTGCTATAAAGTTGTCTCCGGGAACTTGCAGCCTCCAGTGACGGACACTCACCTGAAGATGGCTGGACGATTGCCAGCCGAAATATCGTGGCAAGAAGTCTACTTGATCCGGCTGCAATCCCGAAATCTCATCGATCAAACGCAGAATTGTTATCAAGTTTTGCACCTTCTTGGATGTGTTATAATTACGTTCAGCATTTCAGCTCACCGCAAGATGTAGGTTGGAGCAGCACCGTAAACATTCCGTATATTATGCAAAGTTTCGCGGCGGGTATCTCATTCAGAAATCGCATTTCATTGTTGGTTGTTTCAGAGAAGACCGTTTTATGATGATATGTTAAAACACGAGTATAGGAAAAAGGTGATGTCCGAATAACTATTTGACACAAACTGATACACCGGATAAAGTTAATCGCATGAAGCAAGAAAAGTGTGTACAAGAAATGTTTTCGCAGTTGCGAATATGGACAATCATCAACTGTATGACGGAATGGTAATGAAAATTGGTGCCTGACCAGGACTCGAACTCGGATTTCCCGCTCATCGCGAGCGGTCACCTTACCATTTGGCTACCCGAGCACGACTCACTGCCAGACCTGAACCTCCAAATGTCGTAAACCATGTGTCTACAACCTGTACTGGTACATCTGGTACATCCATTATGTATAATCCCGTAAAGGTGACACATTTTACTTGAATGTCTCTTGCCCGGTTTCGGCGGATAAATATTGCAGTGCCTGTGTTACTCCGGCTTACGATGTAATGTACGTTCGGAAATGCTTGCATGACCGAAAGTACATCACATCATTATTTGAAATAACACAGTCACTGCAATATCGTTGGTATCGTTACAAAGTGTATGTCAGTGAGAACGACAAAAAAACGATTGTCAGTTTCGCTCACGAAAAAATAAAAATTATTGTGTTACACGAAGAATAATTTAATATTCCCCTTAGTAGCGCAGCTAAAATAAACATGGCTACTCGTATGATGTCTGTGGAAATAAAATAAGTCTTCGCCATTTTGTAGTGGACTAAGATACTTGAAATTCTGATGTGAGTGGGGCCATAGCAGAGACAACTTATTTCAACATGTAAAAAAAGAAGCAGATAAAATACGAAAATCGATATATCAACCGAAGTATAGGTTATCTTAAGCTGTTGCTCTTACATCTAATCGTGAACGCTGCGAAAGAAAAGTTCAGACCATGAATAAACGTTCAGTAACAACAGCTATTGTGAAGTGAAACTTCCAGGCAGATTAAAACTGTGTGCCGGACCGAGACTCGAACTCGGGGCCTTTGCCTTTCGCGGGCAAGCGCTCTACCAACTGAGCTACCCAAGCACGACTCACGCCCCCTCCTCACAGCTTTACTTCTGCCAGTACCTCGTCTCCTACCTTCCAAACTTTAGAGAAGCTCTCCTGCGAACCTTCTGTAAAGTTTGGAAGGTAGGAGACCAGGTACTGGCAGAAGTAAAGCTGTGAGGAGGGGGCGTGAGTCGTGCTTGGGTAGCTCAGTTGGTAGAGCGCTTGCCCGCGAAATTCAAAGGTCCCGAGTTCGAGTCTCGGTCCGGCTCATAGTTTTAATCTTCCAGGAAATTTCATATCAGCGCACACTCCGCTGAAGAGTGAAAATCTCATTCTGGAGCTATTGTGAAATTTGACGACGTTCACTAGCTGATGTCGATGATAGTTATTACCTATTGATCTATCTGGCCAAAAACTGACCACTGCAATGGAAATACGCGTCTAGACTGTGTTTTGTTGATAAATTTATAAAATAAGATCGCTTTTTTCTCCTGGCGTTACAGTCCTGAAAATGATTATTTAGCGTAAACAGATAAAGGAATTAAATAATCAACTTTGTAGCAGCAAGGAATTCATCAGTCTCTGTTTCTGAAGGAACAGAGTCTGGCCAATGTGATTCAGGTTTCCGTGATTACTCTAAACGGTAGAAAGATCTATGATTTTTCAGACCGTTGAAATAAAATATTCTTGTGTATTACTTTATAGAAGGCCAAGATGGCCTCGTTCAAATGGCTCTGAGTACTATGGGACTTAAATTCTGAGGTCATCAGTCCCCTATTACTTAGAACTACTTAAACCTAATTAACCTAAGGACATCACACACACCCATGCCCGAGGCAGGAGTCGAACTTGCGACCGCAGTGGTCGCGCGATTCCAGACTGTAGCGCCTAGAGCCGCTCGTCCGCTCCGGCCGGCGAGAGAAGGACTTGCTTCCGTATTTTTGCCCAAGTACCTTGCGCACAACAACACAGACTTGTACTGGCGTTCGGAGAACCGAGGAAACGGCTTCTACCCTGTGTTTGTTTTTGTCGTCAGTGCCAGAGAAGAGTTTGGCTCGGGACACATTGCGTTCCTTCAGAGCGAGACAGTGTCTTTCACAGGCGCTTACTGAGAAAAACACGTCTTTTGTCGGCTCATTGACTCTCTTCACGGAAATCTGAGATAATGTTGTGGGAGTGTGAAAGAGACTGTTTCCACGAAATCTGGGTACGCGGTCAGGACCTCAGTGCGTCGTACTCGACACGTGAAGGCATCAGCACACATTGAGGAGTATCAGATCTTAGCGAACCTGGTGCCGCTTTCTCTGGAAATATCAAACAGAAGAATTTAGCTGCAAATTCTGGGGTTGTTTTTCAGAAAACAATTATCCTTCGTCCGCACTTGCTGTTTTCCCGTGAGTGTTTTCCCTGTTGAACCCACCTTCCTGACTTTGTCTGCTTATGATGTTACGTACGGCTGCTTCCTTAACAGCAGAGTTTGTGACGTCTCCTGTAGGGTCTTCGTGAATTTAGTATTTTGCAACTTGTTATTGTCTTCCTTGTTTCTCGCTATTGTTTTCGTTTATATTCTGTTTATCGTTCACTCGAATTTGTGCTTGCTGCCATAAGGAATGTCCCATCCGCGTGCATACACAAGGATAATTATTGCTCCTTTATTTTTTATGTTTTATACGACGAAGTCACATGAGCATCGTACAATGCCATAACAGGTTTCAACCAGCCAGCCTTCATCTTCAGACTGACATTAGATCAAAAAAGAAGAGAAAGAAGCAACATCGAATCTATGAAATGTACCAAGTAACTTTCTACGTAATGATTAAAAAATAAAGCTATATCCAACAGCGCATGGTCCAACTGGTGATGTAATATTCTCGATGCGCTAATAAAGGTAATTGTGAGTTGATGTCGATATTTTATAGGCAACGTGAAATTTTTATTCGTGAAACGAGTAACTACTATGGCAAATATCTTAATTAAATTAGTTAGAATAAAAACTGCTGGGCCTTTATTCGTGTTCTGAACGTATCTTTCACAGCAGTCATGATAAGGTGTAAGAACATCTTAACAAAATCTGTTCTGTTTTTGAGTTTTCGTTTTTAGTGTTACTATCATCTTTTTTATATGATGAAATTTATTTGTTCCTGATATAATCCCAACCCGTTTAGGACTTCAAATAATTTATTTACCTACAGAATAACGGATACTTAATGTCGATAATTGTCGTTCCTGTAGCCATGAGATTTTCTTCTTTTTATCTTCATTAGTAGGCGAAATTTTAGAATTTTTCCTCCTGTATCACTACATTATTATTTTTTTTTTTTTTTTTTTTTTTTTTTTTTTTTTTTTTTTTTTTTTTTTTTTTGAGCCGATCTCCGATCATACACCTATTTTCACAGGCGTAACCCCTGTTGGGGAATGCTGTAGAGTAGATCTAGTGTACTTTTTCCTCCTGTATCACTACATTATTTATTTTTTTGAGCCGATCTCCGACCATGCACCTTTTTTACACGCGTAACCCCTGTTGGGGAATGCTATGGAGTAGATCTAGTGTATCAGTCTGTCAAAGCGTTAACACTATTTCGCCATTTACCTTATTGGTCAAAAATTTGAGCGGATCGGAAAACATGAGTCCCTAGAAATTACACAACGGATTTTTGTCCGAGCCTGCGTTCCCAAACGAAGAGTGGGAATGGACAAATACAGCGTAAATTTGACCAGCATGATCTCTAGTTTAGCAAAAAAAGATATAATTCCTTTAAAGTAATATGTGTAGGTGAGAAAATGTTAATTAATTGTTTTGACGGAAAAATGAAATATTTCACCAACAGCTGCTGCTAGCTATGTAAATGAAGTGTCAAAAAAAATATAAAATCACATAGAGTGTCTTTGTACTTCCAGCACGACTGACTTTTAACAACTGGAAATTGGTCTTTGTGACTGAAGCTGGCAGTGGTAATCAAAAAGAAAATTGCAACTGGTGCTGATATTTAATTTCAAATACACTGACGGAAAAAGTATCATAACACCAAAAAGGAGTTGTGTGACATAAACGAAAGTTGGTAGGCGTGTGTCTACATCTGAAACATGATGTAAGATGAAATTTCCCTCCAGTCGCATAAGAGTAGCGCTAGTTGCTATACTACGAGGATAAATCAGGTTTGCTTTAAAAACACGCTGCGACGGTCTTGAACCTTAGTAACCTTTGAGATTAGACGTGGTGAGTAGATTTTAGCCAAGAATACCTTAAAGGAGACAGAGACATCATTGTCATTACCTTACTGAGTTTGAGCAAGGTCGCATAATACGGCAACGAGAAGCTCGATGTTCCTTCTGCGATATTGCAAAAAGACTTGGCAGTAATGTAGCCACTGTACATGATAGCTGGCAGCGGTGGTCACGAGGTCACGAGAACGTACGGTCGCAGGGAGACCGGGCTCTGTGCGGCACTACCGAGAGGGAAGACCATCGTGTTCGACGAATGGCTCTGGCACATCGTACTGCGTCTGCAGCGGCAATTTGAGCAACAGTTGAGACGCCGGCCGGAGTGGTCGAGCGGTTCTCGGCACTTCAGTTTGGTCCCGCGCTACCGCTACGGTCGCAGGTTCGAATCCTGCCTGGGGAATGGGTGTGTGTGACGTCCTTACGTTAATTAGGTTTAAGTAGTTCCAAGTTCTAGGGGACTGATGACCTCAGATGTTAAGTCCATTAGTGCTCAGAGCCATTTGAACCATTTGAACAGTTGACACCACAGTGACATAAAGAACTGCTTCAAATTGGTCACTTCAAGGAAAGCTTCGAACCAGAGCCGCTGTATTCTGATGAACACTGGTTCTGCCTCGATAGCAAATGTTTCAAATGGCTCTCAGCACTATGGGACTTAACATATGAGGTCATCAGTCCCCTAGACATGGAACTACTTAAAGGTAACTAACCTAAGGACATCACACACATCAATGCCCGAGGCAGCATTCGAACCTGCGACCGTAGCAGCAACGCGGTTCCGGACTGAAGCGCCTAGAACCGCTCGGCCATAGCGGCGTCTCGATAGCAGTGATGGCCATGTGCGACTTCAGTGGTGTCAAGCGAAAGCTCTTTGGAGAGCAGGGTGGAAGTCTGTTGCGTTTTCTGATGGACCTGGTTCTGCCTCGGTGCCAGTGTTGCCCGTGGGTTGATTTGTAGGCGGCCAGTTGAAGGCCTGCAACCAACATGTCTCCGGGCTAGACACACTGGACCCACACCTGGAGATATGGTCTGGGGCGCGAATTCGTATGACAGCAGGAGCACTTTCGTGGTTATTTCAAGCACTGTAACTGCAGGTTTGTACGTCAGCCTGGCGATTCGACGTGTGTTGCTGCAATTCACCAAAAGGCATTCCCTGGGGTGTTGCCCAACAGGAAAACGCTCGCCCACTTAACGCTGTTGTAATCCAGTATGCTGTGCAGATTGTAAACATGTTGCCTTGGGCTGCTTGATCACCAGATGTGTCTTGAATCGAGATCATATGCGACGTCATCGGACAACTCCAGCGTCTTCAGGACCAGCATTAACCGTCCCTATGGTGACCGATGTGCCACAGGCACGGAACTCCATCCCACAAACAAACACCCATCATCTGTGCAACAGAATGCATACGCGTTTGCATTCCTGTATTCAACATTCTGGCGGTTACAGCGGTTATTAATAGAGCTGCATTTCACATTTGCAGCGGCTTATCTCGCGCATACATTAATAACGGCCTTGATACGCCTGGGCATTGAATCAAACAGAGCTTGGATGGCGTGTACAGGTACAGCTGCCCATGCAGCTTCAACACGACAACACAGTTCATCAAGAGTAGTGACTGCCGTATTGTGACGAGCCAGTTGCTTGGCCACCATCGACCAGACGTTTTGAATTGGTGAGAGATCTGGAGAATGTGCTGGCCAGGGCAGCAGTCGAACATTTTCTGTATCCAGTGAGGCCCATACAGGACCTGCAACATGCGGTCGTGCATTATCCTGCTGAAATGTGCGGTTTCGCAGCGATCGAATGAAGGGTAGAGCGACGGGTCGTAACACATCTGAAATGTAACTTCCACTGTGCAAAGTTCCGTCAATGCTAACGAGAGGTGACCGAGACAATTAACCAATGGCACCCCATACCATCACGCCAAGCGATACGCCAGTAGGGCGATGACGAATACACGCTTCCAATGTGCGGTCACCGCGATGTCGCCAAAAACGGATGCGACCATCATGATGCTGTAAACAGAACCTGCATTCATCCGAAAAAAAATGACGTTTTGCCATTCGTGCACTCAGGTTCGTCGTTCAGTACACCATCGCCCGCATCTCGTGGTCGTGCGGTAGCGTTCTCGCTTCCCACGCCCGGGTTCCCGGGTTCGATTCCCGGCTGGGTCAGGGATTTTCTATGCCTCGTGATGGCTGGGTGTTGTGTGATGTCCTTAGGTTAGTTAGCTTTAAGTAGTTCTGCGTTCTAGGGGACTGATGACCATCGATGTTAAGTCCCATAGTGCTCAGAGACATTTGAACCATTTTTTTTCAGTATACCATTTCAGGCGCTCCTGTCTGTGATGCAGCGTCAAGGGTAACCGCAGTCATGGTCTCCGAGCTGATAGTCCATGCTGCTGAAAACGTCGTCGAACTGTTCATGCAGATGTTTGTTGTCTTGCAAACATCCCCATCTGTTGAAAACATCCCCATCTGTTGATTCAGGGATCGAGACGTGGCTGCACGATCCGTTACACCCATGCGGATAAGATGCCTGTCATCTCTACTGCTAGTGATACGAGGCCGTTGGGATCCAGCACGGCGTTCCGTATTACCCTCCTGAACCCACCAATTCCATATTCTGCTTACATTCATATGATCTCGACCAACGCGAGCAGAAATGTCGCGATACGATAAACCGCAATCGCGATAGTCTACAATCCGACCTATATCAAAGTCGGAAACGTGATGGTACGCATTTCTCCTCCTTACACGAGGCATCACAACAACGTTTCACCTTGCAACGCCGGTCAACTGGTGTTCGTGTACGATTAATCGGTTGGAAACTTTCCTCATATCAGCACGTTATAGGTGTCGCAACCGGCGCCAACCTTGTTTGAATGCTATGAAAAGCTAATCATTTTCATATCACAGCATCTTTTCCTGTCGGTTAAATTTCGCGTCTGTAGCAGGTAATCTTCGTGGTGTAGCAATTCTAATGGCCGGTAGTGTATAAGATTTAATAACTTGAGGGGTAATTGAGACATATATTGACGTTAAATTACTACATATACGGTAACTCAAAATGTATCTACATTCCTAATACACCATTAGTAATGCACCAGACATTTACTCTTGATTTCACTTCTCCCGAAGTGTGTTGCAGCATTGTACGGGTAAATTTTGCGGTGGCTGCACGAATGCGATGGCGCAGAACTGGTAGATCACGAACTGAGGAATTCATGGTCCAAGAAATCCCTCACTGCGTTTCATGGACGGAATCGTTTTCTGTCGAACGTGGAAATTGTAACTGCCTGCTTGCTTATCGGACTGACGTACAAGGGCTCCGCTGGAAGAACGGACGGTAGCCTGCGGAATTGCTGCTTTGCGTGGTGGCCCAACATCGAAAGCAAACTGTCAGTTTCCTGAAGCCGCTTGTCCCATTTCTTGATTGTGACGTAAGTGAGAACATCGTCAGTTGGTCGCAGTGCATACTCGGGCTGAAAACAATATTGTACCAATATAACAGACTTTATCTCCTCGAGAGAAAGCCCACGTGGCTACTCACGCGGTTTCCGCGAACAAAGCAGCCAAGCGCACGCGCATGTGGAAGCAAGTACCACAAGCAAACACAGAAAACATTTTGAGTTACCATACTTGTAGAAGCAGCACGCCAATAAATATTTCAATTACATCTCAAGTTATTACATTATACACTGAGGTGACAAAGATCACTGGATACCTCCTAATATCGCGTCGGACCTCCATTTCCTCAACGTAGTGGAACAGGTTGACGTGGCATGGATTCAACAGATCGTTGTTAAGTTCCCTGCAGATATACTGGGCCATGCTGCAGCCGTCCATACTTGCGAAAGAGTTGAGGATACAGGAGTTTGTGCACGAAAGGACCTCTCGATTATGTTCCATAAATGATCGATGCGATTCATGTCGGGTGTTCTGGTTGGCCAAATCAATCGCTCAAATTGTTCGTAATGTTCTTCAAACCAATCGCGAACAACTGTGAGGCATGGTGCATTGTCATCTATAAAAATTCCATCGTTATTTTGGAGCGTGAAGTCCGTGAACAGCTGCAAATGGTCTCCAAATTGCCGAACATAACCATTTTCAGTCGATGATCGCTTGAGTTGGACCAGAGAACCCAGTCTATTCCATGTAAACACAGCCCACACCTTTATGGAGCCATCACCAACTTGCACAGTGCTATGTTGAGAAGCTGGGCCCATGGCTTCGTGGGGTCTCCGCCACACTCGAACCTTACTTTCATCTATAATTGAAATCGGGACTGCCGGCCTTTGTGGTCGAGCGGTTCTAGGTGCTTCCGTCCGGAACCACGCGGCTGCTGCAGTCGCAGGTTCTAATCCTGTGTCGGGCATGGATTTGTGTGATGTCCTTAGGTTAGTTAGGTTTACGTAGTTCTAAATATAGGGGCCCGATGACCTCAAATATTAAATCCCATAGTGCTTAGAGACATTTGATATCGGGACTCATCTGACAAGGCCACGGTTTTCCAGTCGCCTGGGGTCCAACCGAATGGTCACAAGCTGAGAGGCGCTGCAGGCGATGTTGTGCTTTTAGATAAGGCACTAGCGTTGGTTATTTGCAGTCTTAGTCCATTAACACCATATTTCGCAGGACTGTCCTAACGGATACGTTCGTTTTCTGAGGTTATTTGACGCGATGCTGCTCGTCTTTTAGCGCTGACAACTCTACGCATACGGCGCTGGTGCTGGTAGTTAAGTGAAAGTCGTCGGCCACTGCGGTGAGAGGTAATGCCTGATATTTGACGCTCTCGGCACACTCTTGACACTGTGGATTTCGGAATATTGAGTTCCCTACGATTTCCGAAAGGGAATGACCCAAGCGTCTAGCTCCAATTATCATTCCATGGTCAACTTATGTTAATTTCCGTCGTGTGATCGTAATCACGCCGAAATCCTTTTCTTATTTATCAACTGAGTACAAATGACAGCTCCGCCAATGCTCTGTCGTTTTTTATCTTACGTATGCGACACTACCTCCATTTGTATATGTACATATCGCTGTCCCATGACTTAAGTTATCTCGGTGTATATTATTATATGTTTAACTGGGACATCTTGTATATGAGGGAAGACAGGTTGCCCCCTAACGCTCGGCAGGTGGCGACATGAATGAAAACGCTACTGCCGATGTGCCTTGTGGAATATGCTTACGCTTGTTTCAGTCGGCTTCCGTCAGTGCAGCTGCGGGGAAAGATTTTATCTTTTTCAGGGAGAAAAATCTATTTTACGATCTAAGCGACAGATAAGTTTGTGTAACAACTGCGACGTCGTGGACCATATTTCCACGTCACCTGTACTGGTCACATGGTATGGTTTGGAACATAAAATGAAGATCCGTACTGAGCACAGGAGGGCAACAATTCGATCTTAAAGTACTACCTGTGAAGGCTTTGTGAAGGGGAGCGCTCCGAAGGGTACGACGGCAGCAATATGTTGAATCCTCACCGTCTCATACCGTGCCCCGGAACTGTAAGACAACATTAGACTACGACAACCACCAGGCGGAAAGGGGGAGTGTATTTCCTGATACGAAACAGTTCCTAACTTGGCCCTCCGCGCTCGGCGTCGTTTATCGCAAATCGTTGTGTGTTCGGCGAGATGGGGAGGGGGCGGTGATGCAGAGGGAGAAAGGGAGGGTAGCAGGATTTAGGAGTTTCGCTGCTAAGATAAGGCCCGTTGCGGCAGCGGGGGCTATGTCGATACTTGCAGGAAGCTGCCCCGCGTCCCCCAATGGGGTGCACCACCTGGCCAAAAGCGGCAAGTACAAGAAACATTGCGAGGAGAGAACGTACTTCGTCGGCGAACGGTGAGACAGTCATGGAACCACACTGTCAGTTACAGTGCTGTCGTGTTAGGAGCGCACCACATATAAATGGCAGCGCAGCTGCGTTGTATACGAGTTACATTCCAAATTTTTCAGCACATAGATCACAAACAAAATTGTGCATATTATTTATTTTAGGCGAGCTGAAAACAAAATTTTTATTTGATACGAACGGTTGACATACAGAAAGACAATTTCACAGATTTCCACACTCAGGTTGCCACATAATCGGGAGATACTTAGTTTCATAAGAGAGAAGAGCTCTTCCGCACAAATGCCGAGAGCGTTAACGCGCTGCTTCCTGGACTCAGATAGGCGCCCCAGCTCCGGATCGAATCCGCCCGGCGGATTAACGACGAGGGCCGGTGTGCCGGCCAATATGGATGTGGTTCTTAGGCGGTTTTCCACATCCCACTAGGTGAATACCGAGCTGGTCCCCACGTTCCGCCTCAGTTACACGACTCGCAGACATTTGAAATACATTCGCACTATTTCATGATTTACACTAGACGCAGACGTCTGGGGTACACTATTTCCGTCCCAGGAGGTATGGGGTGGGGACAAGAAGGGCATCCGTCCACCCCTTCAAAAATTAACCGCGCCAAGTCAGTATTTACAAAGCAGACCCCGCCTGTCGGGATGAATGCTCGGAGAGAGAGAGAGAGAGAGACCCGAGGGAAGCAATGAAGATGTCCTTGGCAGTTTAAACGTGAAAGAATTTGTCTTTAAAATGGGAATTACCTTGCAGGTCGATCAGTTTCATCTGCACGTGCACAGGAGCGCTTTCAGCTGAAATGCTATAGAAACAGCTCGACAATAGATGTATGATTGACAGAGTCCTCAAAACGTTTAGGAAACTATCCGTGTAATTCGTTCAAGGCCAGAATGAATTCTTCAGATCTCGCGTTTTCTTTGATGTCAGTGACATTAGGGAACTGGACAATGTTTGTCAGAATGTGTCCCTTTTATAACTCGATTTTCTGTTCAAAAGCATTCCCATCATGTCATAAAGAGGTTATTTCTCACACTGCTGTGTCTTAATGCGGGCAGTGTGCAGTCAAGTCCACGTAAAATGCGAAGTCTGCAATCCATTTCGGATGGCCTAATTTTCGTTCCTTAACTCCTTTCTCATTCATAAATTCAACGACAGCGAGGTTTGAATTGAAAAATCTTTCC
Source organism: Schistocerca gregaria (assembly GCF_023897955.1). Taxonomy (NCBI): domain Eukaryota; kingdom Metazoa; phylum Arthropoda; class Insecta; order Orthoptera; family Acrididae; genus Schistocerca; species Schistocerca gregaria. Next base: position 307,653,157 of record NC_064926.1, on the reverse strand, counting down.
GGGCATCTCCCTTGACTTCGCAGTAGTATATAAAGTCTGCATATGCTTTGTTCAGTTCAGTCGACAACTGTTGCAACTGACAGTGCAATAATGTTTGCGTCGTCATAAGGTTTACTATTCGTACAACCAGTTTCTGCAACTGCTCCATGCCCGCAAATTTATCACAATGTCCTCCTTTATGTACAGAACAGCGAATCCCGTCTGTCACTCGTTGTACTTTTTGGTCTTTTATTGGCAAGTAAACCTTTAAATTTTTTTTGCCTGTTACTGTAACAGTGTTTATGCGTCTCCATGAATACTATTGGGGATTCTTATCATCTCTTCTGTCATTACCATTCATTTTGATGGTTTGTAACTATAGACCGCTAGGTTACCTCCTTTTGTGCAAACAGCCACTGCACCTGTCAAAGTCCTTCCCTTCATACCACGAACAAGTATCGGAGTGTGAACAGCGCTGACACCACGATTCTTCCTTTAGCTGAAGATAGGTGTATCGACCGAAAAATGCCTCACTGCGATGTTAAACGAAATGCCGCGCTGTACTTCAGAGTAGGATTGAGCAAAACCGTGACAGACCAAGTCTTGGTCCGCACGCAGCCCCTACACCCGCCACGCGTGACATTTGGCACGCCGTCGTCGGCCATGGATTATACACTGAAGAGCCGAAGAAACTGGTACACCTTCCTTATATCGTGTAGGGCTCCCGCGAGTTCGCAGAAGTGCTGCAACACGACGTGGCATGGACTCGACTAGTGTCTGAAGTAGTACTGGACGGAACCGACACCAAGAATCCTGCAGGGCTATCCACAAATCAGTAAGAATGCGAGGGGGTGAATATCTCTTCTGAACAGCACGTTGCTAGGCATTGGCCCAGCATTGAAATCTGAAGCAATTTGCGGAAGGGTTGCATTTCTGTCACACTGAATGATTCTCTTCAGTTGTCGCTGGTCCCCTTCTTCCAGGACCTTTTTCAGGCCGCAGTGATATCGGAGATTTGATGTTATATCGGATTCCAGATATTCACGGTACACTCTTGAAATGGTCGTACGTGAAAATCCCCACTTCATCACTACCTCAGAGATGCTCTGTCCCATCACTAGTGCGCCAACTATAACACCACGTTCAAACTCACTTAGATCTTGATAACCTGCCATTATAGCAGAAGTAACCGATCTAATAACTGCGCCAAACGTTGTCTTACGTAGGCGTTGCCGACCGCATCGCCCCATTCTGTCTATTTACATATCTCTGTATTTGAATACGCATGCCTATACCAGCTTCTTTGGCGCAGGGAGTGTAAGATAAGCAACGGCACTTTCAAAATGTTACTGGCCAATATTCGAATCTGTTGCTAAAGAAAATATGCACGTCTTGCAGTACGTTTGTAGTCCATCACACAAATTGTGGTATCTAGAGTCAACCAGCTGGTGGAAAGCACTACAGGCCGAACCAAAGTCTAGCAGCCTGAGGCATTAACAACGAGAGTATAGGGGCAGCTGACAGATAATCATAGCCAAGAATCTGTAGTGAATTCACTTTAACCCTAAGATATATATGTTTAGGTTCTAGTTTTGAGCCTTTTTACGACTATCTTTACTTTTCTCTGATAACTAACGAACTCGGCAGTGCCTTGCAGTTGCTAAATGCAGTTGTATGGGAATTGGATAATTTATATGTCATAATGTGGCGTAACGCTGAAAATTGTGCCAGAATGCAAATTTCGGCCACTTTGAAGCTATGAAATTCGAGATTATAATAAATCGTATACAGTATGAATGAAAGAGACCCCGGTCTTTTCGTTATTATAGTTTCTTACCTTAATCGGTAAAAACGGAACCCTTTTAGGATCACTTTGTTGTCTGTCTGCTGTTCATTAAAAACCTTTTCTATTAGGAACGGGTAGAGGTCTCAGATTTACATTTATGTCACATATTAAGCTCCACGGTGTAAAATTCTAAGTCAGTGCAATCAAAAGGTACGACCATTTGTGCCACATATTTTGATACTCGCAATGTCATTCATCAAAACATTTAGGTTACGTTCAGTTGGCCTAGAATCGTGAAATTTGGCAAGTAGCAAGATTTCACAGTACAGCAATGGAAAAAAATCCGAAAGTCGCTAATTAGTAATTATATCAACTGAAAAATCTTTTTTGTTGTTTGTTATCCAACTGTCTGTGTGTCCTATTAAGACCCCTTTTTCTCAGGAATGGGCAGTCACATAATTATCTTGTCTGTATCGATATCGATAACAGGCAAAAATCGTTGAGATCCTCGATTCATGGTATGCACGATTTGTGTATATACATAACTAAATTTGTACGGAACCCTTAGTGTGCGAGAGCAGTTCGCTCCTGTAGTGATTTTTAAAAATTGTTTTAAGTTTTTCTAACTTTTTGTACGGAATAAAGTTACGAAATTTCGTAATATACAAGATTTTTCGTTTCTTGAATACTGTGTATTGAGAGCATCAACACGTTTCCGCATTTACCAGTTTGTGAAAGGGCAACAGATAATAGATCATGCGAAAACCACTCTGATGGTAAATCAGTTGCAATGTATTTGAGCCTTGTTTATTGTTACAGGAAATGAAACCTTGATTGGGAACTGAAGTGGCGTAAATGAGTTAATAAATCGGTGAGGATTATTTGGATAACATTTGCATTCGGGATATGAGAGGGACTTCTTCAGTTGCTGGACTTGTGAGGACAGAAGTTCGAATGACATTATTTCGCATAGTTTTAATCTGCGAACGGGTAGCATCGCAAAGTACCGGACGATTCAGATTGCGTAATAGTATTCTAATCATAAACCGAAAACTCATAAAGACAACGTTCCCAAATATAAAGATTTTTTGATAAAACCGTCTGCGGGGAAAGAAACAAAATAGCACATTTTTGTGTATAAATGTCTCGTTTAAAATTGTATACATGGAAAAACAATATATGTCGGAGAAAGACTTTGTTTAATAGTTTAAATATCTTCGTATCATAGCTAAAATCGACAGCGAGGAAGAAATCGAAACTGCACATTTTCACAGGACAGCAATGGGTTTTGTTTGTCGCAGTCAGTTTTAACAGAAAACCTGTACATTGTTGTTTAAACAATTATAGGTGTCGGTCTACGTTTCTGCAAAAAAAACGTTAGAAGTGTTTCTCCTTCATATACGATTGGTAGTACAGATATCATTGACAGTAGGTTTTTGTAGGTTTCTTAGATTTAGAGATTAGGTTCAGTTTTCGCACCGGAGACCCAAAAATGAGATGATTCCCGCGGGTATGAAACGTGACAGAAAGTATAGCGTGAAAAATACAGAACATCTGCCTATAATACTTCCTACGCTGATCATATGTCAGGAGATTGTCAAAATACGTGAATACATTACAGTAAACTGGAACTGCAAATATTTACAAAACTAATACACTGTCATAATGAAACATTGTTATGCACTTTTAATAAATTTATCATATACAAAATAGCTAATCCTGACGGTTGTGATCAAAAGCTGTCAAAACTGCAGTCTAACAGACATTTTTACTTAAGCTGGTTTAACAGGCCCCGTTAAGATATTCATCTGTAGAGTAGAAGAAGTTGCCTATTAAAAAGTCTTTCTTAAAGCGTACTTTATCTGAAAGCAAGTTTTTAATGGTTGTTGGCAGTTTATTGAAATTGTGTGTACCTGAATATTGAACCCCTCGTTGAACCAAGGCAAGTGATTTTAGGTCTTTATGTATGTGTTCTTATTTCTAGTATTGATATCATGTATTTAACTATCGGCTGGAAATAGAGATATATTACTTGCAACAAATTTCATTAAGGAATAAATATAGTGAGAAGCAGTGGTTATAATTCAATGTTCCTTGACCAGCTTCTACATGATGCTCTTGAATTTACACCATAAATGTTTCCTATTACGCTAAAACTTTTTGCTCGATTTGATGAGTTACCCCCAGAATATGATCCCATATGACATGACAGAACGAAACTAAGCAGATTATACAAGATTTTTTATATCTATATCTCCTACACTGCACTGCAAATAAAGACTTGTTTACACATTTCAGCAATTCTGTGGTATGTCCTTCCCAACTGAATGTATTATTGAGGTGTAATACTAGAAATTTAACGCTATCAACCTCTTCGATCTGCCTGTCTTCATAATTGATACACATGATGCAAGGAAATCTCCCACAGATTCTGAACTGCATGTAGTGGGTCTTTTCAAAGTTTAATGACAGTGAATTCGCTTTCAACCGTTTATAAATGTCAGTTAAAATTTGTTGAAGCTACTATTTCTAAATCTTTACTTTACTTGCTACTTATTGTATTGTTTGTATCATTTGCAAAATAAACTTAGAATCTGGCAATGTGACAGACGAGAAAAAGCAACGGACCCAAGATGGAACCTTGAAGAACACCAAATGTAATTAATTCCCAGTGAGATGAATACTGACTGATTAGTGCACAGGTAATTCGCAACGACGCCCTTTGTTTCCTGTTAGTTAGATAAGACTCAAACCATTTCGCAAAATAGCCGTTGACACCATAATACCCTAATATACTTAAGAGAATGCTGTGATGCACATAGTCAAAGGCTTTTGACAGATCGCAGAAAATGCCTTTAGCCTGTACCTTATTGTCTAATGAATTAAGTACATTCTCACTGTAAGTGTAAGTAGCTTTCTCTCTATTAGAACTGTTAAGAAACTCAAACTGAGACTTGGACAATATATTATTTGCAGTTAAATGCTTACGGAGACGCTTGAACACAACCTTTTCAAATATGTTTGAAAAAGGCGGCAAAAGTGAAATTGGTCGATAGTTTGATGGTATCTCTTTATTCCCCTTCTTGTAAAGAGGCTTAAATTCAGCGTATTTTAGCCAATCCGGAAATGTTCCGCTGAGAAGAGATTGATTACACAAATAACTTAAGATGGATGTGAAGTCGCGTAAGCACTCTTACTGTAGCTTCCGTTGCCAGAGCGTTTCACTATTCCGTATATCTCATCACCATCAACGGGACACTACATTACTCTCTAAAGGCTATTGACGTTAGACTCCACACTAAAAGTGTGTACATTATTACCTACACTCCCTCTTCGCGAAGCTTTCCAACTGCGAATCTGTATGTACTACGGAAACCACAGCGCGTGCCAGAGGGTTACTCCTACTGATGTTTGGAAGTTTTTATCGTATTCCATTCGCACCGGCCTGTGAGTCCGAGCGTTTCTAGGCGCTTCAGTGTGGAACCGCGCGACCGCTACGGTCGCAGGTTCGAATGCTGCCTCGGGCATGGATGTGGGTGATGTCCTTGGGTTGGTTAGGTTTAAGTAGTTCTAAGTTATAGGGAACTGATGAGCTCAGATGTTTAGTCCCATAGTGCTCAGAGCTATCTGAACCATTCGTATTCGATTCGCGTATGCAGTGAGGGAAAATAAGTATATTGGCCTTGATAGCTGTTTAAATATTTCTTGTCTTAGTGTCGTCGATCCTACATGGGATCTCGATGGAGGCAGGTGAAATACTGCTCAATCTTCTTGGAATACCGCCTTCCAAAGTTAACAAAACATGGTCCCACTTGAACAACGTCGTATAGCTTCCAAATATTGCTGTTTAAGTTCTTCTAACATCTCTAATAAAACTACATAACGACTGTACCTGTCTGTTTCGATCCTAGCAACATGTCCACGAGTTCGTTTCGTATTTTCTGTAGTACCTACCTGATAAGTCCTGCAACAGCTATGACTGTTCTCTAGAACTGGTTGCAATTGCTCTCTTATGCGGATCTATGTAAAAATGCACTGCACTTTACGAAAATTCTCCCTTAAAATCTGAGTCTGTCATTCGCACTCCCTCCTGCTGATGTCAAGTGTTACCCATAGATAACAAGCGGCCAAACTTGTCGATCAGTCTCACAGCAAGCAACGCAATGCTGTCATACTTCAGTTCCTTTATTCGCAGGTGAAAATATTTAGACCGGAAACGGCTGGTTTTTTTAGTGCCGAAATTGTTGCCCGTGAAATTAGCAGAGGGAAATGCAATTACGTGTTCTACGAAAGCTTGTCCCATAACGCATCATTCTCTAGAGTTCACGGAACTACTTACCGTCGATTGTAGTTCGCTGAAGAGCCTCGCCGCTGATAGCGACTTTCGTGGCGGCGTAAGAAAGTGTGCCGAAGGGCAATGTCGCCCTTCCAAGAACTCATGTCAATTTGGACTGCCTCGCCTCGCGAGCGCTCTCCAGCCACGCGAGACTTGTAAACGCTCTTCCAGGAAGCGCACTCTCGCGTTACGTGCAGCCTGCTGCAGCCCCATGTTTCGCGTCGTTCGGTCCCTTTCTTGTGCCACACTCAGGCATCCTGTGCAAAATGCAATTAGCGAGCGTTGTTGACTCAACCGGCAGCGGCCTTTGTTTCACAGCAATTAAGGAAGATCCGACCACGAGCGCTGTACCTTCTGATCCGCCAGTGTCTCGTTGTTTTGACCTAAAATGCGAATCTACACCAGTAGATTCTCAGATTCATAATTCCTGTGGATACACACCAAATAAGAAAAGAAGTGAAACAGAACGGGACGGGGAAACGAGCATACTAGTTGAGAGGTTATGTGATGTTATTTCAGTGTCTGCAAAATCGACTCAAATTTACGAAGAATTTGGCAGTACTTGTCCACTTACCAGCAAGGCGTGAACCTCCTTGCCTGGATGCATGAACTGGTTGGTGATGGTGTCACGAAGCCGTCGTACAGCCTCTCACGACTGTTGTAACTGGTCCTTGATACCAGGCATATTGACATTGGGACGGAGTTGACGTCCGATTTGGTACCACACGCGGCTGGTCCCGGCGGAGGTTAGAGTCCTCACTCGGGCATGGGTGTGTGTGTTTGTCCTTAGGATAATTTAGGATAAGAAGTGTGTCAGCTTGGGGTCTGATGACCTTAGCAGTTAAGTCACATAAGATTCCACACACATTTGGACATTTTGGTCCCACACTTGTTCTATCGGAGACAGATCTGGGGAGCTTGCTGGTCATGGGAAAACCTCAACAATACACAAACAGTTCATAGAGAGACATGCCATGTGTGGACGAGCTCCCTTCTGTTTAAAAATGGCACTAGAGAACTGTCAGATGAGACGCAGGATGCCAGTAACCTAGTACTTTGCGCGGTCCTTCAGCCGGAGATTCGAGTCCTCCCTCGGGCGTGTGTGTGTGTGTGTGTGTGTGTGTGTGTGTGTGTGTGTGTGTGTGAGAGAGAGAGAGAGAGAGAGAGAGAGAGAGAGAGAGAGAGAGAGAGAGTGTGTGTTCATCTTAGCATAAGTTAGTTGAAGTAGTATGTAAGTCTAGGGACCGCTGACCTCAGCAGTTTGGTCCCTTAGAAATTCACACGCTTAACGTAGTACTGCCATGTCGAAATTCCCTCCATTACTACCATCAATGACCTGAAGTCATCTCTGATGGCTGTCCACACCATGACACCAGGACCAGTGCTCGGACTTTCTAAAACATGGCAAGATTGGAGCTTGTTTCAAGGCCGCCGCTATACTCACCGACGATGGTAGTTCGTGGTAGCACAGGACCGCAGTTCATCGCTGAACACAATGCGACGCCCTTCATCAACAGTCCATGCTTTGAGATAACGGCACCATATCAAGATTTGTTTTGTGGCATTAATGGCCGCGTGCTCATGGGGCGTTAATTTTCTACTCTTGCCAGCTTCTAGTCTACGACCGATGTTGCAGGATGACGCAGAATGTTTTACTGAGTTCTTTACTTGTCCTCGGATGTGAAGGGGTTACGACATGCTTAGTGCACAATGCGGGGGTCCTCCATTGTTGTAGTGGAACGTAATTGACTGAAACCTTGACGACGAATATGCCTGCCCTCACGTTCTCATGCAGTCTAACATCGGACCACTGTCAATTCCGAATGTCCCATAAATTTGGATATTGCACGATTCAACCGTCCGGCCACTTGGATACCCAAGCTAAGTTCTCTGCGAAACTCTGCCAGGTACTGACAGCACTGTGTGACACAAGTATTTGTCATCTCCGTCTACTTGACAGTGATCCGTCGACATGCAACACTGTTCATGCACGTTATAAACCCTACCAGGCCTGGTAGCACAGCTAAGCACGAACAACATTAATACTCTCTGGTGGCCGCTATACCTTTCACAGAGAATAGCAGTTTTGATCGTTTATGAACCTTGTGCCTGGAGCGTACGTGTACCAAGTTACGCTACTGACCATTAAAATTGCTGCACCACGAAGATGATGTGCTACAGACGCGAAATTTAAATGACAGGAAAAACATGCTCTGATATGCAAATGATTAGCTTTTCAGAGCATTCACACAAGGCTGGCGCCGGTGGCGACACCTACAACGTGCTGACATGAGCAAAGTTTCAAACCGATTTCTCATGAATTTACCGGCGTTGCCGCATGAAACTTTGTTGTGATGCCTCGTGTAAGGAGGAGAAATGCGTACCATCACGTTTCCGACCTTGATAAAGGTCGGATTGCAACATATCGTGAATGCGGTTTATCGTATCGCGACATTCCTGCTCGCGTTGGTCGAGATCCCATGACTGTTAGCAGAATATGGAATCGGTGGGTTTAGGAGGGTACCACGGAACGCTGTACTGGATCCTAACGGCCTCGTATCACTAGCAGTCGAGATGACAGGCATCTTATACGCATGGCTGTAACGGATCGTGCAGCCACGTCTCGATCCCTGAGTCAACAGATGGGGGCGTTTGCAAGAAACAACCGTCTGCACGAACAGTTCGATGACGTTTATAGCAGCATGTACTATCAGCTCGGAGACCATAGCTGCGGTTACCCTTGACGCTGCATCGCAGACAGGAGCGCCTGAGATGGTGTACTGATCGACGAACCTGGGTGCACGAGTGGTAAAACGTCATTTTTTCGGATGAATCCAGGTTCTGTTTACAGCATCATGATGGTCGCATCCGTGTTTGGCGACATCGCGGTGAACGCACATTGGAAGCGTGTATTCGTCATCGCCATACTGGCGTATCACCCGGCATGACGGTATGGGGTGCCATTAGTTACACGTCTCGGTCACCTCTTGTTCGCATTGACGGAACTTTGAACTGTGGACGTTACATTTCAGATGTGTTACGACCCGTGGCCTTACCCTTCATTCGATCCCTGCGAAACCCTACATTTCAGCAGGATAACGCCCGACCGTATTTTGCAGGTCCTGTACGGGCCTTTCTGGGTACAGAAAATGTTCGACTGCTGCCCTGGCCGGCACATTCTCCAGATCTCTCATCAATTGAAAACGTCTGGTCAATGGTGGCGGGCAACTGGCTCGTCACAATACGCCAGTCACTACTCCTGATGAAATGTGGTATCGTGCTGAAGCAGCATGGGCAGCTGTACCTGTATACGCCATCTAAGCTCTGTTTGACTTAATACCCAGGAGTATCAAGGCCGTTATTATGGCCAGAGATGGTTGTTGTGGGTACTGATTCCTTAGGATCTATGCACCCAAATTGCCGAAAATGTAATCACATGTTAGTTCTAGTATAATATATTTGTCCAATGAATACCCGTTTATCATTTGCATTTCTTCTTGGTGTAGTAATTTGAATGGCCCGTAGTGTACATAGACATGCGACCGTGCCGCCTGGGTGATTTACATGTCTTAAGTGATTTGGAATAATTGAAGAATAGAGGAAATTTTGCGCAATGGTGGTTTGTTACCATTCAGCGCAAAGCGAAAACATATTGGTCTACTTAAACACGGTGTCATCAATGTTACCACCATACTGAACTGAGACTGTTGCTCCTTTTACTCCACCGGTATCTGACCTAACTCACAGAAAACGCTCCACAGCTGTCAACAACAGCCTACCTTTATCTGAGGTGGCCATTTTTTTTTTTTTCCTACGGTGGCTAGTGACAGAGATTCGGTGCACCTACTTGCCCTAGGCGCAAGCTGCACTTAACAGGCGGAAAAATGAGCAATGATCAACAACATTACGATGCAGAAGGTAATGGAGGCCACTGAACTGAAGACACGGAATGTCTATTCATCGGACATCCGGTGTGTAATTGAAAAAATGTCTTGATGGTGTCTCCATTGACAAAAAATACCAAATTTATTCTCCCGTTAGTATATTCGGGTGCCGACTGCCAAGGTTGGTGGGGGTGGGGAGGGGGTAACTCGAGGAAAATATTGAATAACCAACTAAAAGTTGACATTCTACGAATAGGAGCGTGGATTGTCAGAAGATTAAAAGTGAGAGGGAAGCTATAAAATCTGAAAAGAGAAATGGAAAGGCCAATTTAGAAATAGTATGGATCAGTGAAGTGAAATGGAAAGAAGATAGCTGTTTCGGATCACATAAATGTAGGGTAATGTCAACAGTAGGAGAAAATGGTGTAACTGGAGCAAAATTTGTTAAGAGTAGGACATTAGGGCACAGAGTCAGTTACAGCGAACAGGTCGGTGATAAGGTTGTTCTTATCAGAATCAGGAGGAAACCAGCCCCAACAACAGTAGTTCAGGTGCGCACGCCAACATCACAAGAATAATATGAAGAGACTAGAAAGTATAGGAGGATGTCAAACGGATAATTCAGTACCCAAAAGGAAATGATAGTTTACTAACCGTGGGGGTTTGGAGCGAGATGGTAGGGGAAGCTTCAAATGGCTCAGAGCACTATGGGACTTAACATCTGGGATCATCGGTCCCCTAGAACTTAGAACTACTTAAACCTAACTAACCTAAGGACATCACACACATCCATGCCCGAGGCAGGATTCGAGCCTGCGACCGTAGCGGTCGCGCGATTTCAGACTGAAGCGCCTAGAACGGTTCGGGCACGCAGGGTAGCGGAAGGAGTCATGGGAGAATATGGGCTTGGTCATAGGAATGAGAGAGGATAAAGACTGAGGTCTCCATTAAATTTGAACTAGTGACAGCGACTGCACTGTTCAAAAATCATAAGAGGAGAAGACATTCTTTGAAAGTGCCGGAGATACGAGTAGATTCCAGCTGGATTACATTTCTACATCTACATGACTACTCTGCAATTCACATTTAAGTCCTTGGCAGAGGGTTCATCGAACCACAATCATACTATCTCTCTACTATTCCACTCCAGAACAGCGAGCGGGAAAAACGAACACCTAAACCTTTCTGTTCGAGCTCTGATTTCTCTTATTTTATTTTGATGATCATTCCTACCTATGTAGGTTGGGCTCAACAAAATATTTTAGCATTCGGAAGAGAAAGTTGGTGACTGAAATTTCGTAAAAAGGTCTCGCCGCGACGAAAAACGTCTATGCTGTAATGACTTCCATCCCAACTCGTGTATCATATCTGCCACACTCTCTCCCCTATAATGCGATAATACAAAACGAGCTGCCCTTTTTTGCACCGTTTCGATGTCCTCCGTCAATCCCACCTGGTAAGGATCCCACACCGCGCAGCAATATTCTAACAGAGGACGAACGAGTGTAGTGTAAGCTGTCTCTTTAGTGGACTTGTTGCATCTTCTAAGTGTCCTGCCAATGAAACGCAACCTTTGGCTCGCCTTCCCGACAATATTATCTATGTGGTCCTTCCAACTGAAGTTGTTCGTAATTTTAACACCCAGGTACTTAGTTGAATTGACAGCCTTGAGAATTGTACTATTTATCGAGTAATCGAATTCCAACGGATTTCTTTTGGAACTCATGTGGATCATCTCACACTTTTCGTTATTTAGCGTCAACTGCCACCTGACACACCATACAGCAATCTTTTCTAAATCGCTTTGCAGCTGACACTGGTCTTCGGATGACCTTACTAGACGGTAAATTACAGCATCATCTGCGAACAGTCTAAGAGAACTGCTCAGATTGTCACCCAGGTCATTTATATAGATCAGGAACAGTAGAGGTCCCAGGACGCTTCCCTGGGGAACACCTGATATCACTTCAGTTTTACTCGATGATTTGCCGTCTATTACTACGAACTGCGACCTTCCTGACAGGAAATCACGAATCCAGTCGCACAACTGAGACGATACCCCATAGCTCCGCAGCTTGATTAGAAGTCGCTTGTGAGGAACGGTGTCAAAAGCTTTCCGGAAATCTAGAAATACGGAATCAACTTGAGATCCCCTGTCGATAGCGGCCATTACTTCGTGCGAATAAAGAGCTAGCTGCGTTGCACAAGAGCGATGTTTTCTGAAGCCATGCTGATTACGTCTCAATAGATCGTTCCCTTCGAGGTGATTCATAATGTTTGAATACAGTATATGCTCCAAAACCCTACTGGAAACCGACGTCAATGATATAGGTCTGTAGTTAAATGGATTACTCCTACTACCCTTCTTGAACACTGGTGCGACCTGCGCAATTTTCCAATCTGTAGGTACAGATCTATCGGTGAGCGAGCGGTTGTATATGAGTGCTAAGTAGGGAGCTATAGTATCAGCGTAATCTGAAAGGAACCTAATCGGTATACAATCTGGACCTGAAGACTTGCCCGTATCAAGCGATTTGAGTTGCTTCGCAACCCCTAAGGTATCTACTTCTAAGAAACTCATGGTAGCAGATGTTCGTGTTTCAAATTCTGGAATATTCCACTCGTCTTCCCTGGTGAAGGAATTTCGGAAAACTGCGGTCAATAACTCCGCTTTAGCGGCACAGTCGTCGATAACAGTACCATCGGCACTGCGCAGCGAAGGTATTGACTGCGTCTTGCCGCTTGTGTACTTTACGTACGACCACAATTTCTTCGGATTTTCTACCAAATTTCGAGACAATGTTTCGTTGTGGAACCTATTAAAGGCATCTCGCATCGAAGTACGTGCCAAATTTCGCGCGTCTGTAAATTTTAGCCCATCTTCGGGATTTCGCGTTCTTCTGAACTCCGCATGCGTTTTCCGTTGCCTCTGCAACAGCGTTCGGACCTTTTTTGTGTACCACGGGGGATCCGTTCCATCTCTTACCAATTTATGAGGTATGAATCTCTCAATTGCTGTTGCTACTATATCTTTGAATTTGAGCCACATCTCGTCTACATTCGCATAGTCAGTTCGGAAGGAATGGAAATTGTCTTTTAGGAAGGCTTCTAGTGGCACTTTATCCGTTTTTTTAAATAAAATTATTTTGCGTTTGTTTCTGATGGATTTGAAAGAAATGGTATTGAGCCTAGCTACAATGACCTTGTGATCACTAATCCCTGTATCAGTCATGATGCTTTCTATCAGCTCTGGATTGTTTGTGGCCAAGAGGTCAAGTGTGTGTGGTCAAACAGAGGTTCCGAAGTGAGATATTGGTTTGTACGGCGTACGCAGCCGCAGATACAGACACATATCAAAATTTAGTAATGGGCAAGAGTAGTCTGAATTTGAAAAGACTTGTACGGAAGAATGTGTATACAAGGAAATGGGGTACTAAAGTGCTGTGAAATGATGAGGTATCCAAGAAGTTCTATTAAGACTAAAGATATTGAGATGATGAAAACCACTCTAGGCAGTTGACTTGAAGAGGAACGAACAACTTTAAAAACAGCAACCACAGAATATGGACAGACAAATATAGACACATGGAGGATGACTGCGAAGAAACCTTGAGTAGCAGGAGGAGTACTTCAGTTAATCGCAAAAGAAGGAAGTAAACAAAAACTTAGGGGAAAGACTGGAATGCAGCAATACGATCACGTAGGTATAAAATAAACAGGAAGGACTTAGAAATCAAGGCGAAATTGCTGCTGGAAAAATGCGAAGAAATTGAAAAAGAAATGGTTCTCGAAAGGACTGACCCATCTGGTAGAGAAGTGAAACCAAGCTTCGCTGAGAATAAGAGCAAAGATATCAACATTTAGAGAGGAAGAGGAATTTCACTGTTAAACTCAGAGAAGCGAGCGGATTGGTAGAAAGAATACACGGAAAGTCTCCACGAGGGAGACGTCTGATGACGTATTCCAAAAGAGAAATACCAGTAGATATGGAAGAATCGTTGATGTTGTATTAAAGTTAGAAAATATATCCCTAAATAACCTTCGAAATTTTGTGGCTGGAGTTTGGGTTGGCACTGTATATATTCCAGTATCTGTATTTTCCCATAATGTGTGTCCTTCACGGTTTCTTCTAGTACCCTGGTAGTTACCTATGTCGTCTTAGCACAAAAACGGAAAAAATAAAGCTGATCTACAAAATGCTTATAATAAGACTCGAGCAACGATTTATGGTGTTCGAACCCGTTTCGAATAGTTATACTGTTCAATCGCTACATAACCCTTTTCGCGGTATTTTGACACTAAGTTTTGGATTGCAGACTTTGCAGGAGGTTTTGCCAAAACAGTTTCTGTCTCAAGCTCTTGCGCAAACAGTTCCGCACGCGATTCCCGCGAATTGTGCTTCCCGTAACACTCGACAACGAACACGTGCTGTTTTATCGTCTGCACCACTTTGTGTTGCATTCAACTGGTATCATAAAACACGTCTGCAACTCTCACTCACTCTAACGTAGCGACACAGCCAAGTACTCGGGGAAGAGCATGGGGGATATGCACATGCGCAGATATGTGACAGCAACCGATTAGTGTATGGAAATAAGTTTCCAACATTTTATGTGATGGGCAGTTCTCCTGTTCATTAACAATGGTAAACTCCGCAATAGTCTCATAAATATTTTCAGGGCCAATTTTATTTTTTTACTGTTCTCCACATACTCCTATCCTCTGAAGTTGTTTGTTTGAGGGAGAGGACGTGTGTTACTGCAGGATGTAACAAAAATGGATGGCTAAACTAACAGAAATCATTCGTCATACGTAGAGTAAGAAAGTGAATAATATGGACACACCCGTGTGGAAATGCCTTTTCCGTGTTAAACTTCAGTTTCTACAACTGTTCAAGACCTTAATCACGTAGTTTGAAACGAAGCCTCCTACGTGAACTTTACGCTAAGGGCCGGCTGGGGTGGCCGAGCGGTTCTAGGTGCTTCAGTCTGGAACCGCCTCGGGCATGGATATGTGTGATGTCCTAGAACCGCTCGGCCACAGCGGCCGGCACATCACTCTTCAGATACTGGTACTGTCAACATTACTTGTTCCAGCTAATTGTCCCACGCTGACACTATGGCTGTCGTCCACTGCACAACGAAGTTCCTCCTCCAATTGAGGTGTCTTCGTCCTTTCAGGCTTTCACCAGTTTCAAGTAGTAGGCTTAAACGTCCAACACGACGATCAATTGCTTGAATGTCTTGCTGTCGGGCACTGTCGTTTCCAACATCTCTCCTGATACAAGAGTTTAGCTGCTAATCCGTACAGCAAATGGGCATCTACCAACTTCACATTTGAGTACCCTTCAGATGCAGCGCATCGGAAACATAATCCTTGATTAACACTGAACAGTAGATGCTACGTGCCTGATGCTAGTACAGGAATGAAGATCGTCACATGTCAAGACAAGCAATGAAATGAACCACATGTCAACATTATCTTCGTTCAATTGGAACAACAAACACTGGTGAGTAGCCTAATAATTACAAGTTACTGGACAGTCTAACCAAATGTATCCAAGGGGGTATTTGAACATTTCATGTGCGAAACCGTTTATAGCAATGCAGTTACGTTCTGTTGCTGTGTGTTCCCATGATAAATGTGATTATGAAGAGAAGTAGAAAACGAGCTCTAACACGTTTCCGCACCCATGTCCATATAACACATTCTATTCCTCTGTGTGTGAGAAATGTTGCCTGAAAATTTGGCCTTGCGTTTTTGTGCATCCTGTATTCTAGAGCTATTCACTGAGGGTAATGGTCTGGCAGTATGCGCACCAATTTGATGGCGGAATCAATGGGACGAATCGTAATTATGTCCGCTATTCCCGGCGTGTTCCTATTGGACTAGCGCTGAATACGCCAGCAACTAATCAAGCAGCGCCATCCAGTGTGGATTAGGAAGAATTATCAGTCGTGGTACAGAAATAACGCTCCTGTTTCGGGTAGCATTTTGCATTGAGAAGGGGCACAGAAACCTATGTAAGCTTCATATTTACTGGCTTCTCTTTGCAAACAGTTCCGCGAGCAACTGTTTCCTATTTTACTTCTGTTGTCTGCAATTTTATAGACAGATGCCTTTGAGTGTTAATTTTGGAGGCAACAAACGAAAGCCCATTTAAATTCTGACGCGTAATGCCTGCAATTTCTCTTTTCTAACAAGGTCTGCTTTTCTGTTCAGCCCATATGATCGATAAAACAAAACCATAAAATGTCCTCTTGCATAAGGCGGAATTCCTCTCCAGTGTTTTCGTAGCAAGCACGGAAATAAGAGGAACTGCAACATCCAAAAGACGATCATAATGGTCGTAAAAGTGACAGGTTTGAAAGTAACTGTGACGAATTTTTTTGTGTACAGAACTTAGTAGTCCATTTGAAAGCAAAAACAAAAGAAAAAACACACGCTATACGTTAGTGGTCTAGTAGCAGGCACTGTGCTGTTGGTAAAGAAACACACTTTACTTGTGAAAGTGTTCGTGGTCTTACAACTGCTTCCCGTAGTTCTCATCTGAAAAGACCCGTAGAAATGGCTGTTGGGCTACGTTTTCTCGGTGGCTGACTGTTTACCTGTAGAGAAGCTCGGCGTTCTCTCCCTGAACAGTTTTTTTTCTAAATATATTAGAATATCAGATAGCGAAAAAAGTAGAAAAAACATTCTTTCACTAAAAGTATGATGGTAAAAGCAATAAACGATCGTAAAATTCAGGTTTTATTTTAGCATAATTTTGCTCTGACTGCTGCACCAGTTTTGATATTAAGAGTATGAACAAAGAACACAAGCAAGTTCTTATTTTGCATTTGTTTGATAGAAATACTAACAAAAAGTAATCCACAGTTTACAACTCATATTTTATAGCATAATAATTTAATGATCAGAACAAATATACAATTGTGAAACAAAGCCATGTTGCAGACCGCTTCATTTTTTGTGAAGGAGTTTCAGGGAATTCTTTCACTTTGTAAGACACATACTGGCAGCAATTTATGCAATTTTATTTCTGCTTTTGCAGTGCTCATATTCACGTGTTGGTGGCGACAATATGCCATGTGGGACATTGATTGTACC
Organism: Schistocerca gregaria; assembly: GCF_023897955.1. Taxonomy (NCBI): domain Eukaryota; kingdom Metazoa; phylum Arthropoda; class Insecta; order Orthoptera; family Acrididae; genus Schistocerca; species Schistocerca gregaria. The sequence goes on along the minus strand of NC_064926.1, from coordinate 307,636,065 downwards.
CATCGTATTATTTGTCCAGATATGGGTTTTGGCGAGGTTTCTATATTTTTGCCGTTTTTGAGGTGTGTAACTAATCTTCTAACAGGGAATCAAAATTTTCTACCGTATTATTTCTTTCTGGAGAAGCGAAAGCAGCCCTTTCCAGACGTTTGAGTGTATCCATAATGTCTATTTTCGCAGTCTGGTTTTCAAGCCACAGCTCTCTGTACAGAAACTAGTAGTTGACAGCCGAAAGACCAACAAAGTGCCGTGAACACTGACGAAACGCCGCTCAAATCATAATCCCCTAATAGAGAATTTAATCTTCTTTTGGTTCTGCATATACTAAAGCTAATGTGCATCAAAGCTTTCCCATAAAAAAATATACGCCTGCAACCAACCCGTCTGCGTGGTACACACATTGGACCTACACCTGAAGTTGCGGTCTGTGGTGGGAGTTCGTATGACAGCAGGAGCACTTTCGTGGTTATCTGACGCGTCCTAACTGCACATTTCTACGTCAGCCTGGTGATTCGACATGTGTTGCTGCCATTCGCGAGCAGCATTCCAGCAGTTGTCCAACAGGAAAACGCTCTCCTGTTTTAACCCAACATGTTGCCTTGACCTGCTTGATCAACTGGTGTCTCTTCAATCGAGCTCATATGGGACGTCATCGGAAAATTCCAGCTTCATCGACAACCAGCATTAACCGTCCCTGTATTGACCGACAGTGTCAAAAAATATAAAAATCACATAATGTCTTTATACTCCCAAGACGACTTACTTCTAACAACTGGAAATTGGCCTTTGCGATTGTTAGCTGGCAGTGGTAATCAAAAATAAAATTTCAACTGGTGCTGTCATTTAATCCCAAATACACTGACAGAAAAAAAATCTCAACACCAAGAAGCAGTTGTGTGACATAAATTAAAGTTGGTAGGCATGTTTCTACATCTGAAAGATGGTGTCGATTGAAATTTCGCGCCAGTCGCATAAGAGTGGCGCTAGTGGCGCCAGTATGAGAACGCAATCAGCTTTACTTTAAATATACACTGTAGCGGACGTGAGACATATCTTTTGGGTCAGACCTGTTGAGTTGATGTCAGTCAAGAATGCCACTAAGTCGACAAAGACACCATTATCAACACCTCACTGAGTTTGAGCAAGGTCGCGTAATATGTCTACGAGAAGCTGGATGCTCCTTCTGCGACATTGAAAAAATACTTGACAGGAATATAGCCACTGTACATAATTGCTAGCAGCGGTGGTCACAAGAATGTAAGGTCGCAAGAAGACCGCACTCCGAACGGTCACGTGGTACTGCTGAGGGGGAAGACCATCGTGCTCGACGTATGGTTCTGGCACGCCGTACTGCATGTGCAGCAGCAATTTAGACCATAGTGACACAACGAACTGTTTACGATCGGTTACTTCAAGGACAGCTTCGCACCAGACGTCCTGTAACGTGCTTTGCACTGACCCCAAACCATCGCCATGTGTGACCTCAGTGGTGACAAGCGAGAGCTCATTGTACGGTAGGGTCGAGGTCTGTTGTGTATTCTGATGGAATCTGGTTCTGCCTCGGTGCCAGTTATGACCATGTGTTGGTGGAATGGGGCCTGTAAACAACCCATCTGCAAGCTATACACGCTGGACCTACACCTGGAGCTATGGTCTGGGGGCGGTTTCGTATGACAGCAGGATGACCTTGGTGTCATCCCATGCACTTCAAGAGCAAATTTGTACGTCAGTCTGGTGATGCGACGTGTTGTGCTGCCATTGATGAACGGCTTCCCAGCTGGTGTATTCCAACAGGATAACGCTCGCCGACATGCCGCTGTTGTAACCCAATATGCTGTACAGAGTGTTGACATGTTTCCTGGGCTTTCCCGATCACCACATCTGTCTCCAATCGAGCACATGTGGGACATAATGGGGCAACAACTCCAGCGTCATCGATAACCAGCGTTGACCGTCCCTGTTTTAACAGTCCCAGTGCAACAGGCTTTGAACTCCATCCCACAAACTGATGTTCAGCACATGTACAATAAAATGCATGCACGTTTTCATGCTTGCATTCCAAATTCTGGCGGCTAAACCGGTTACTACCATACCACCATTTCACATTTGTTGTGGCTTATCTGGCGCTTCATTAGACTGTGATCTTGCAATGTTAATCAGTTAAGTATGTTACCTAGGCATATGTATTCCCGAAATTTCATCACTCCACTGAAATCTGGTAGTCAAGGGAAGGCAGGATTCCGTTACGGTTGTGGACGAGGCCGTAATTAGTTACTATTGGTTGCCTTTTACAGTTACACACAATTTATTTTAAATCAGTAATACCAGACTCAACAATAAATAAAAAATACTACACGTTATTCATGAAGATATAAAAAGCACAAATAATAGTGTTTTCAGTGAGTTACAATTTAGCAAATCACCATTAAATACAGATACAACAGATAATGTTTTAAAAGCAAACCACTGTGATCTGCGCTGAAGGCCTTACACGCCAGGAATGGCAATAAATTAAGAATTGTTTAAAATTCGCTGCAACTTACGAATTAAAGGTATTGAAATTTTAAAGGCAAGTCGCCACAAACACAGCAGACAGCATCAGACGCCAAGAATATCAGTATCCCGGTGGAGGCTCGAGTCCTCCCTCGTGCATGAATGTGTATGTTTGTCTTTTTTTTTTAAATTTAGGTTAAGTAGTGTGTAAGCTTAGGGACTGATAACCTTAGACGGCCGCGGTGGTCTCGCGGTTCTAGGCGCGCAGTCCGGAACCGTGCGACTGCTACGGTCGCAGGTTCGAATCCTGCCTCGGGCATGGATGTGTGTTATGTCCTTAGGTTTAAGTAGTTCTACGTTCTAGGGGACTAATGACCACAGCAGTTGAGTCCCATAGCGCTCAGAGCCATTTTTTTTTTTTTTTTTTTTTTTTTTGTAACCTTAGAAGTGCAGTCTCGTAAGATTTCACACACATTTGAACATTTTGAAGAATGGCAGTAAATAAGATTTTAAAGACTTACTGCGTAAATACAAATACCAAGTTAGAATTTTAAGGCAAGCGACCACAATCACGGCGGAAGGCCTTACACGCCAGGAACGGCAATAATATAAAACATTTACAAACCTGCTCTAAAACAGCAAATACAATAGCAAAGGTTAATTTAAAAAGAAAAAACAAGCAACTGATCACCAAACGGGTGAAATAAGATGATGGTAAACTTTGTAACACAAGGGCCACAGACGATGCTCCAGGAATCGACCTATGAGAAGGTCTGGCAACAAACACTTCCGCGAGCGATGAGATAGACAGCCAAGAGTTGCATTCACTTTACAAGATGGTAACTCAGACTAGTGGCAGTCTAACGAATGACTAATGATAATTGTGATGAAGCTACCTGACGTCCGATAAACCAAATGCAACGATGAAACAATACGCCAAAGCCGGAACCGTCGGTCTTTACTATATCCTAAGAATACTGTGTTCAGAGCGCCCGGAACGAGAAAGGAACCATTACCACCAGAGTAGAAAGCACTTCACTCGCTGCTCTTCGCCTCGGCGACACTACGAGCAGCAACACGAACACAAGTCACTGGCGAATCGCGAGATACCACAATGGTGGAGGTTTCTCTACTTGGATTGAAATGCACTCATCTTAAGGCTTGCTGGTTCCGGTTTACGACGAGGTTGTGCACCCTTGTGCCCCAGAGCCCTTCCATCCGGCAGTCCGTGCGTGCCGCCAGCTGTCCCGGCGTGTTTTTCGCACTGCGCGCACCCGGCTCCTCTTGAGTCCCCAACCGAACTCATTCACTCACGCGACCCGGAAAAACGACGACGTCGCCACAAAGATAGGGCAACAGTTAGTACATATCGATAAACGCCGCTGCTGTCACTAGCGGACAGGCAACGCTTGCGAAACCATGTGGCGCCAGTCAACAGGAGAAGACAAACAATCGCAACCCTGCCAGTTAAACGATTCCGCCTGGCCTCCAAAAGAGGGCGGAAACCTACAAACAGCACCATCGCATACCGCAGCACGGCTCATCCACATTAATTGCTTTTTGTGTTGCGATTGTTTTTCCGTTAGTGTATATTCATCCAGTGTTTCACAGTGAGAGCAGTTAGTGACTTCTAGCAACTTTTAAGCGTGATTGCAAAAGTTTCGTAAACTTTTTGCCACTTACGTGATTAACGTCAAATACGTAACATACTAACTTATCAAGTAAGCAGAACTTTCAAGCTGTTTTATACGCGGGATTTCGAGTATTTAAAGAATAGGGCGTTCACTGTTGCGTGCCTGTGCACTAAACAGAGGTGATTAGTACCCACCCGCCGTCTGGAGCGGCGCGGCGCAGCCCGCAAAGCGGAGGCAGCCCTGTGGGCGACCCGAGTGCAGCACGTGGCGGGCAAGGCCGGCCGTGCGCAACACCGCGATGTGACTCAGGCGTTAGCTGGCGCAACACGGGTGCTGTGCGCCGCCAGTGTGACGTCCAAGAGGAAGAGCGCGCGTCGCAAGTGACACGATACAACTACATTTTTGTTACCAAGAATACGAGCGGTGTCAGTGGCCAAGCCGTGGGAGCTGCATTCTAGAAAGAAATTTGTATTTGGCTGTCATTAACTTAACTAGGCTTGAAATTTAATTGCTAAAAAGTAACGGAAGTATGTGCAAGAAAATACCGGACCAGATGCTCAGTTCTGAAATATCCCCCCTCCCCTCCCCGTCGGAGGTTCGACTCCTCCTAGGGCATGTGTGTGTGTGTGTGTGTGTGTGTGTGTGTGTGTGTGTGTGTGTGTGTTGTCCATAGCGTAATTTAGCATAAGTTATATTAAGTAGTGTACAGGCTTAGGGACCGATGAGGGGTGGGTCGTTTTGGGGAAGGAGACCAGACAGCGAGGTCATCGGTCTCATCGGATTAGAGAAGGACGGGAAAGGAAGTCGGCCGTGCCCTTTGAAAGGAACCATCCCAGCATTTGCCTGGAGCGACTGAGGGAAATCACGGAATACCTCTAAATCAGTATGGCCGGACGCGGGCTTGAACCGTCGTCCTCCCGAATGCGAGTCCAGTGTCTAACCATGGGACCGATGACCTCAGCAGTTTGGTCCCATAAGACCCTACCACAAATTACAATTTCCATTACAGAAATGTACCTCTAGGTAGCGTTGCCAGGTGTCCGGCTTCAGCCGGATATATGCAGCTTTTTACGGTCGTGTACGGCCAAATACGCTGCTGTCCAAAATTAAAGCAACAAACAGAAATTTTGCAAAGTTGTGCTTACTTTACCACAAAACAGTACAAACAGATGATAGTAAAGTAGAAACAACGTAAAGAATTCAGAACGTAAACAACTGTAACATGCATAACGGTAGACAAAAATGTTCTTCGTTTTTTTTTTCAGCTTAACGGATTTAGACACACATTCCGACAACTCGTTAATGTGCTCAGTGTAGGATTTGACCTCCTCTGGCCGCAATACAGGTCTGACAACGATGAGGCATCTTGAGGCAATAACGCACATTCGTCTTGCAGAGCTGCTCGCAAGTGTTGGAGAATAGGTGCTGACGTGATGCACGTCGGCGGGCCGCGGTGGCCGAGCGGTTCTAGGCTGCTTCAGTCCGGTCGCAGGTTCGAATCCTGCCTCGGACATGGATGTGGGTGACGTCCTTATATTTAAGCAGTTGTAAGTCTAGGGGACTGATGATCTCAGATGTTAAGTCCCACAGTGCTTAGAGCCATTTGAACCAAGCCGTCTCGCTAGTGCACCCCAGACTTGTTCTATGGGATTCAAATTGGGGGAACGAGCAGGCCACGCCATGCGTGGAAATCCTTCCGTACCCAAGAAAATATCAACCACAGGTGCTCCATGAGATCGAGCATTATAATACGAAGTCTGGGCCCGCAGCACCTCGCAACAACCCCACATGAGGTCCCAAGATCTCGGCACGTACCTGACGACAGTTAAACCTTGCCGATTTAACCGTACAGGTTCATGAAGAGGTGTCAGAATGGTCAACATAATATGTGCTCACACCATTTGGGACCCTCCTCTATATCTGTCTCTTTCCACAATGTTTGGCTACCGAAATCGTGTTCTACATTCCCTTCAGATGCGAATCCGTCGGAGATCACTCTCCAGACCAAATCGACACCCTGCTGTGAAAACATTGGTCCGCTGTTTAACCGCCCAGGTGGCATGTTGATAACTCCACCCTAGACGTGTCCTTCTGTGAAGACGCGTCAGAAGTGCCCCATAGGAAATAATGGCCAATTTGCAGAAGCCTTCTGTACACCGTTTGCCTCGTTACAACTCGTCCAGTGGGTGCTGCGAGGCCAGATGCCAGCCGCCGTGCAGTACTACGGCGGTACCGTCGTCCCCTTGCAGCCAAATAACGGCCCTCTTTTTCTGGTGTCACACGTCGTCGGCCCTGCTCTGGTCTTCGGGATACAGTTCCGGTCTCTATGAACAGTCACCACATCTGGAAAACAACAGAACTATTCACGTTAAGCCATCAGGCCACATCAGTTTGCGACTGTCAGTGTTTCATTCTTCCTGTATCCCTTCACTGCAGAGTGTCTGATAGGCGTCTCACTGCGCCACGCAACACCGTCTGTAACTCTATACACAGCAGCGGCGGATTTGGACCACGCAGTAAACACTACCCAGTTTGATAGGTGCCCCGACGTCATCGATGGCGTGGTTGTTCGTTGCCCGGAATGCCATCTTCCGTGCAGAACACGATGGACCGACATCTGTTGACAGTGTTTGTGACTATATCAGGTATTAGATACAGGGCGAGGATAAAGTGGTATGTCGCTTTACTTTTGGACACCAATGTATATACAAGTCCAGCCAGTCTGGATTTTGTTAGGCTTTTTAGTATAACTAAGGCCCGTTGCAAGCTAACAACGTAAGAGGGATAAGTGAGGTGCAATAAGAAGATACAAGATGTTGAAAATACCGCTACAGTTGTAAGGTTGTTTTATTTAGAACTTTAAAACTATGGCGGTATTTTAACCTCTGGTATAATGCTCAGTTACGGATGTTCATCCGACAGGATTGTTGCCATAAGGATATAGATAGGTATAGCAACCAGTGCTCTTGTTATGTCTGTGCCTTATGTTTTTCTTTATAGGTCGAACGAGCGTGACACACAGTGTCACAGCCCCCGCAGAGCGGTAAAGTACGTACAATGTGCCCGTCAACCGGTGCTAACCCGGCTCGCTCGCATGTCGCTCCTGCTCGTGTTGTTGTTGTTGATGATGATGATGATGACATTTGGGCGCTCAACTGCGTGATTATCAACTCCTATTATATTCCCAATCGTTTCACTGACCAGTCTCGCCACTTTCCCGGATGTTGATGAAATGATTAAGACAATACAAATACCAGTCCACGGGCGGAGAAAATCCCAACCCGGCCGAGAATCGAACCCGGGACCCCGTGATCCAGAGGCAGCAAAGATTGCCACTAGACCACGAGCTGTAGACTACTCGTGCTGAGACACCAAAGTGCGAACGGGTGATAGACTGGCTGCGTCTTCGCTAGGAAAGCGAGTCGCTCGCACTTCCGCGCCCTACAGCTGTCATTTTATCAGCGAGTCGCAGTTCGAAACGACGATAGTTACTGAATGTCTATTCGTTTTCCGTCCCAGAAGAATAGATAACTTTTTTTCGTGTAATGAAGAACTTTGACTCTGTTGTGACATAAGATTATCTTAGAAAGAAGACAGAAGACTGAGCAATTACCGAGATTACTCTCCTAGTTGCTACATAATTCCCAAATTATAAGGTTTCTTATTAATTGTGTTTTACTTTAAGCATGTCTGAGGTTCATCTCGCAGAAAACTGACTGTAATTGATTATTAATAAACGATTGAAAATACCCGACTGACTATTTCCATTTAACATAGGTTGCCCGGCCTTTAGGACAAAATGTCCGTCTGAATATAACGCCTACTCCAGTTTTTCTATTTTTCGATCTGTCAACCGTAACTCTAGGAAATGAAGGTAGACTGGCAGCATTCAATTGAGTCACGCTCGATCACATACAATCGCATTTTATTTGTTGTCACTTGCATCTCGTCATTGACAATTTCTGACAATATTGTTCAACTGACTGCGTGTTGTCCTAATTTCGTGAAGATTGTCGTATGTGTTTTGTGTTAATTCAGGATAAATGCCTTGTATCTCGGTAAACAGCGAAAAATTGCTTTTGTCACATATGTGGATGGCCAGAAAGCGCAAATATGGAAAATTAATCGCCCTTTACAGAAGTCTAACAAGCTTTATTTCGGGTATAAGATCGACAGTGTAAGTAGGCTGTTTAGGTTTTTTTTATTAGTAACGCCACCTAGCGCTCTGTAGGAAAAAACTGGCTGTGTTGTGTGCAGTCTGTGGCTGGTTTGCATTGTTGTCTGCCATTGTAGTGTTGGGCAGCGGCAGCTGGATGTGAACAGCGCGTAGCGTTGCGCAGTTGGAGGTGAGCCGCCAGCAGTGGTGGATGTGGGGAGAGAGATGGCGGAGTTTTGAAATTTGTAGGACTGGATGTCATGAACTGCTATATATATTATGACTATTAAGTTAAATACATTGTTTGTTCTCTATCAAAATCTTTCATTTGCTAACTATGCCTATCAGTAGTTAGTGCCTTCCGTAGTTTGAATCTTTTATTTAGCTGGCAGTAATGGTGCACGCTGTACTGCAGTAGTTCGAGCAACCAAGATTTTTGTGAGGTAAGCGATTTGTGAAACGTATAGGTTAATGTTAGTCAGGGCCATTCTTTTGTAGGGATTTTTGAAAGTCAGATTGCGTTGCGCTAAAAATAGTGTGTGTCAGTTTAAGGCCAGTCCTGTGTAATTGTTCTAAGGCGACGTTTCAACAGTAGGGACAACACTGTGCCCTTCGTCATTAACTGCATTCGTTACAGGCTGATTAAAGAGATCACGCTACACGTTCTTTGCCGCTACCGTGATTTGCAGGAAGCTATAAAGCACACGTCAGCCTGTTATTTTTGTCTGAAGAGAAGGACGGAATCACCTCGAAAACAAGGTAAACCCTGCAATACCCAATTTACCGTCTGCTAAACTGTCCGTATGTCAGGGAGAACAGGGAGAAGAGCTGTCGATTCAGAATACCACATATGCGTGCGGTAACAGAATACGTAGAAGACAGCGAAGATGGTTTGCATGCCGAACCGCCATTTCAAGGCCACTGTGAATCGAATGAGGCACTCCTTTAGTCTCAAAGGGATATCAACGGTCTTGTTCGTGATACAAATTTACCGAAGCAACAGGCTGAAGTTCCAGCTTCGCAATGGAAATGGCGGACTCTTCTGCTCCGTAGCACGAAAGTGAGTATTTATCGTGACCGCCATGCTGTTTTTTGTAAACATTTATCGAGCGAAGGTGACATACTCGTAGTTTTTAGGGCTCTATATCTCAGTCGGTAAAAATGGGACCCTTGTAAAATCACTTTGTTGTCCGTCCGTCTGTCTGCCTGCATGTATATCTGTCCCACTGTTAAGCCCTTTTCCTGAGAAACCGATAGAAGTACCAAATTGAAATTTATGACAAATACTGAGGTCTACGGCCCCTTGGCGCCGTAGAAAATTTAAGCTTCTAAGTCAGTGCAATCCAAATATACGGCCATAAATATCACATATTTTGATACTTGTAAACTCACCAAACCTATAGATGAACTATCTATACACGTGTCAGGCGTAGTGGCCTAGCAGTATACAGCAAGTCTGGAAATCGAGAGATGGCGTGACCACGAATTTTTCAGTTTTCACCTTCACGGTGTGAGGAAACGACAGAAACAACACGTGGTTCGCATTTCACGTTAAACTGCATGTTCCCTTCTCATTTGTTGGATAACTGGCGTAGGTTAGGGACGTGCAAGTCACACAAAATGGCGTCCAATAGAAAAACTTGCACCACTCCACTGAGACACATGAAATTAGTATAATGTCTATAGACGTAATTAATTTCACGAAACAGTGTCTGTGTCCTCCTCGCACTTTCCCACCTTTTTGTAATGATATCGAGTCCATTACCGAGATTCTTGGCCATGATTTCAGTGTATGATTGACGCGTGTTCATAGTTTCCAGCAATGTTAGTCTAAAAGCTATGTGTCTCCACACTGGAAACAAATTTCCTTCTGCTTCGATTGCTCAAGCAGTTAATGTGAAGGAGACATAGGAGAACTTTAAACTGCTTCTGAAACTTATTCAGTATAAGAAATAGAAATACCCTATATGAGAAAACTCAAGGTAATCGCAAAACGTTTCAGGGCGCAGCTCACGTACGCACGGCATTGCAGTCTTCATTGCGTGTGGGATAGCAAAAAGAAACCACTATTATGGAAAAAAATGGCCTGCTGGGAATGAACTACAGTCTGAAAAAAGATCACTGGCGGAGACACCACCTGTTGACCCATAAATGTGTGTCTGTCTCTGCAGAACATTAGAAGGGTCTCGTGAAAAACGTTGTACAAAGCCTCGCGTAGATTTATGTACTTGCGAGAGAAGTTTCCAAGCGTAAGTGAAGTAAAACTAAACGAAGGAAAATTTGTGGGACCAAAAATTCAAAATTAATGCGTGATGAAAGTTTCCGTGGTTCGTTGGGTGAGGTTGAAAAATGTCTTTCACAAGTGTTACCAAGAAATTTTCAGGCGCCCATAGGGCAGAGAACTATGGCAATATTGTGGAAGAATTAATGAGATCGCACCATCCCCATAAGATGCACCATGTTATTTAAATTACATTTCTTGAATGATTATACTGACTACTTCTCCGGTAACCTCGGCTTAGCAGGTGACAAACATGAGAAGTGGCTCAACCAGGACATTTCGCAAACGTAAAATCGTTGTCAAGACAAATTAAACACTATATTTTTGTCAGACTACTGTTGGTCCATAAGAAGCGACGTTGGTGGGGCAAATCATCGAAGGAAATCGGGACGGAAACATTTTTAGGTGTGGCAGTTTACTTTTCTTCACTCTTCCTACGTTACTCATTTTCTGACTCTTTTATGTGCATACAGAATATTTTGCTGCTTCCATTTGGAACTACCGTTGTAAGAGCGTGTTAGTCTGCCAGATGCATACAGGGCATCCCACGGGAATGATCAGTATTCAGAGATATGAGAGAAACGATCATTGGAAGCAGAAAGTCTGGTAAACATGGGCAAACATTAAAAGCTATGATCACTTCTACAGTAGAGGAGACGTGTTTCACTCTAACAAAGATGAAAACGTGCTCGTAGATCTTAAGGTGTGTGCTACAGAGCCCGTGTTTACTGGTCATTTTTTTTACTTGTTTTGCTCGTATTACCACTTCTCAAAATGCGGAAAGCCAAGAGCGTGCAGTAGATGAGATTTGTTTCACAGTATCTAAGATGAAAAAGTTGTCATGCTCATAAGGTATGCATTCTAGAGTGCTTTTTTGCTTCGAATGATCAATCCTGCCATATACCTGGAACTGACCTTTCCTCTTGGGAAACGCGTATATCAAAAACGCCAACGCAAGCATTTACAGAAACCATCATTACATGAAAACTGAGGCCGACGGAGAAGTTGTCTGTCAAATTATATCTGGATTCAGGGACGAAATTATCTCCCAAAAGCAGTGGAATATTGTTCTTGTAACTGAAAAAAAGTTTTGTTAATATTAGTGTTATTGAAATTAAATTTATTCTGGACGGCTAACATAAGTTGTGCATTACTTTAGTCAGAGGTTTTCCTCCAAAAGAGCTGAATTGAGCTTATTGTTCAAATGCCTACAGACCCTATCCCTTTGCAAATACAACATGATTTTCAGGACGCCCATGAATTCTTTCCGAGCGACATAGCGTCAAGAAGTAATAAGTTATAGCCCTATCAATGTATAAGATGCTAGACGCAACGCCAACACCCATCACAATAACATCTATTAACTCTGTACATGAAGAAGAAATTGAAGGAATGTATGGTGAGGAAAAACAAATTATTCAGATAGTTACGAACAAAAGGAAGAGAAGTAAAAACAGTATGGAAACAAGGAGTGGGGTAAATAAATGAAAGAGGAAGCAGGCATAGTGTTTTGTACAGAACATAGATTAATCATGGTTAACACTTGCTTAAAGAGTCGTGAAAGATTACGGAGAATGTAATAATTTCAGTTCCGAGGAAGGCAGATGCTGACAAGTGTGACAATTACCGGACCACCTGTTTAATAAGTCATGATTACTAAACGCTAATGCAACCAGAAAAATAAACGATAAAACTTGAACAACTTTTTCTATATTTATTTGGTTTTATTTGTCGAGTTTGTCCTCCAATTCTATGCAGATGTTTTTTAAACTGACCGTCATTGAATTTTAGGCATGCCACTATAACGTAAAACCTTCATGGTACGGTTAGTGTGATATACATGTATCCTTCACTTTAGTGATATCCTCTGATAGCGCTAGATATTTTCGGTTCACAGTCCCGTTTCCTTCTTAGTGCTTCCTTGAATTCAGTTACGAAATCTGAATACACTATCGTATCGTACTCCTGGCTGTTCAGAGCAATCTCTTCTTTCGTTAACGTGTCACCAATTTTGTTTCCCTGCAGACCACAGGAATCCATCTTAATGGTTCCCTGAATCGATTACGAAATCTGGATGTGCTATCTTATCGTACTCCTGGCTACCCAGGTTAATCTCTTCTTTCGTTAACAAGTCACCCACTTTACTGCTCCGCAGACCACAGGAATCTCTTACCCATACAAGAAAAGTTGTTGTTCTGCTGCATCTTGAGTCGTTCGGAGCTGCGCTGCAGCAAGGAGTTAGCCGGAGTTGTATGCAACCCGCAACTCGCGCGCGGTGGCCTGGCGGTGCAGCCCTGGACTCGCAGGAGGTGCGACACCCGGGGGAAATCAGGCCGTGTTTACCTGTCTGTCTCTCCAGCTTGCTGCGCCGCAACTAGGCTGGACTCCCCATTTTCCTTTGTGCGCTCCCTCTGCGCCTGCCTCGAGACGTTAGCCACACAGCCGTACTCCTAGAGGGAAACGTTCGCCTTCGGCTCGTCCTAATGGGCTTACAATAATGAGCCAAAACATTCTGATCATTACCCTGCACGAGTTTGACTGTCGTCTGGCGCGGGAAGGAAGAGTATATAAGCGATAAACGGGCCACTAATGGAAAATCCACGGACAAGGAACCCCTTGAGTGCGAGTTCGCAATTTCAGTCCTTAATAAGACTCGTTTGAAAGTGTTGTGTTAACAATTATGACAAGAAAAATATTAGCTGCTAGTGACTCACATGTGCATCGGAGTGCATGCAGTTCTCTTCCTCTCGCCGTCCTCCCATTGGACGAATGTGACTGACTAACTCCTAGTTAATTGTAATTCCTCAACTTCTCCTGGCAAATGGTTCACGGGTGAAGTGCCGGATGTGTGTCCAGCGGCACAATATTTCGAGCAGCAAGCGCGTTGCCATCACCAGATGAGCTGAAGAAATGACTCCTCCTGCTGGTGCAAGTCTTTCATCTCCTCCCCTCCCCTCTCCACTCCTACCGACCTGCCGTCACGGGTCCAGCATCTCCTCCCCCACTGCTCTCGCCTACACTTCGCTCCGTCCGCTGTTGGCGTCCAGTGACACGTGCAGGCGGCGTTTCTGATGTTGCTCCGCGTGTCCGGAAGGCAGCTGGTTGCGGGATATTTCCTTCTTCTTCTTAATCAGACTAAGTGCGGGTCCGTAGCCACTATCACGATTGTTCAGCGGTTCCTTTACTCGAACCTCGATCGCTTCCTTAATAACACAGACATACCACATCAGTACATCCATCCGCTTCCTCTCTCGTCTTTGTCTGTTCGTTCATTAGGCTCAGAAAGAATGAAGGAAGGAGCACTTTGGTTGACGTGCCGTAGACGACAATATCATTGGATACAGAGCATAAACTCAATTTTTTTACGTGTCACAGTTCATTCAAGATTAGGCTTCAATGAACTGTGACAGAAGCCCGATCAACAGCGGTTGACGTACTAGGGCATGTATTGAAACTCTGCGTTGATAACTGCGTTGGTAACTAGACAAAATCTGAATTTCTTTGAATGAAGCCATAAAGGAAACGACTGATTATTGCTTTCCAGCTTTGATGTTCCTACAACTCTCCGAATTTCACTTTATAACGCCTCATACTATTATATGTAGCACGTTTTTATTTTTGACCACGTTTTGATCTTCTGTATGCTTATACGAATCCAAGATGGGATTTACGTTATGGTAGTGATGTCTCATTGATATTTAGGACGGTGAGATGGTTGTTGTTGCCCTATAGTTTGATTTGTTGCAATCAATTAGTTTGCATACAATTTTTGGCCAGTTATATTTTTAGACGCAAATTGACGTATTCCGGGGGTGTGGTATTCGGTGTTTATTGACTACATATCATGAGTTGAATTTTAGTTGGTTTACTATAGTTGCAGCTTTGCAACGTTACTTCACCATACACCTTATGACGATTGTATGATGTTCTTCATTATACGCGAATTTTATGAGGTATGTGAGGTATGAGTACATTATGGCCGGCCTGTGTGGACGAGCGGTTCTAGGTGCTACAGTCTAGAACCGCGTGACCGCTACGGTCGCAGGTTTGAATCTTGCCTCGGGCATGGATGTGTGTGATGTCCTTAGGTTAGTTAGGTTTAAGTAGTTCCAAGTTCCAGGGGACTGATGACCTCAGAAGTTAAGTCCCATAGTGCCATTTAGTACATTATGTGCTACTGCTGTGAATCAGAAGTTGTACTGTGTGGCTCGAGACTTCTGAAATACACTCCTGGAAATGGAAAAAAGAACACATTGACACCGGTGTGTCAGACCCACCATACTTGCTCCGGACACTGCGAGAGTGCTGTACAAGCAATGATCACACGCACGGCACAGCGGACACACCAGGAACCGCGGTGTTGGCCGTCGAATGGCGCTAGCTGCGCAGCATTTGTGCACCGTCGCCGTCAGTGTCAGCCAGTTGGCCGTGGTATACGGAGCTCCATCGCAGTCTTTAACACTGGTAGCATGCCGCGACAGCGTGGACGTGAACCGTATGTGCAGTTGACGGACTTTGAGCGAGGGCGTATAGTGGGCATGCGGGAGGCCGGGTGGACGTACCGCCGAATTGCTCAACACGTGGGGCGTGAGGTCTCCACAGTACATCGATGTTGTCGCCAGTAGTCGGCGGAAGGTGCACGTGCCCGTCGACCTGGGACCGGACCGCAGCGACGCACGGATGCACGCCAAGACCGTAGGATCCTACGCAGTGCCGTAGGGGACCGCTCCGCCACTTCCCAGCAAATTAGGGACACTGTTGCTCCTGGGGTATCGGCGAGGACCATTCGCAACCGTCTCCATGAAGCTGGGCTACGGTCCCGCACACCGTTAGGCCGTCTTCCGCTCACGCCCCAACATCGTGCAGCCCGCCTCCAGTGGTGTCGCGACAGGCGTGAATGGAGGGACGAATGGAGACGTGTCGTCTTCAGCGATGAGAGTCGCTTCTGCCTTGGTGCCAATGATGGTCGTATGCGCGTTTGGCGCCGTGCAGGTGAGCGCCACAATCAGGACTGCATACGACCGAGGCACACAGGGCCAACACCCGGCATAATGGTGTGGGGAGCGATCTCCTACACTGGCCGTACACCTCTGGTGATCGTCGAGGGGACACTGAATAGTGCACGGTACATCCAAACCGTCATCGAACCCATCGTTCTACCATTCCTAGACCGGCAAGGGAACTTGCTGTTCCAACAGGACAATGCACGTCCTCATGTATCCCGTGCCACCCAACGTGCTATAGAAGGTGTAAGTCAACTACCCTGGCCAGCAAGATCTCCGGATCTGTCCCCTATTGAACATGTTTGGGACTAGATGAAGCGTCGTCTCACGCGGTCTGCACGTCCAGCACGAACGCTGGTCCAACTGAGGCGCCAGGTGGAAATGGCATGGCAAGCCGTTCCACAGGACTACATCCAGCATCTCTACGATCGTCTCCATGGGAGAATAACAGCCTGCATTGCTGCGAAAGGTGGATATGCACTGTACTAGTGCCGACATTGTGCATGCTCTGTTGCCTGTGTCTATGTGCCTGTGGTTCTGTCAGTGTGATCATGTGATGTATCTGACCCCAGGAATGTGTCAATAAAGTTTCCCCTTCCTGGGACAATGAATTCACGGTGTTCTTATTTCAATTTCCAGGAGTGTATTTACGCCTGTGCTACTGCGGTTGTTGTTTTATCGACTTGTTTTTCTAGTTATTTAGAAGGCTTTAATTTAGACTTGTTCCATTTCATGATTGGTTTGTAGTATGCGTTCATTTAACAACTTCTTTTTTTGTCACAAATTTTTGCGGCACCATGTCCCTTAATTAGTGGACTTAAATTTTTGGTGTCTTGTTGTTTTCGCACAGTCACCGTACTTTTAACCTGTTCCGTCCACACACTACGTTTTGCGATACAGCTTGCTATGTGTCAATTCCTATTTGGGTGAGTTTCGTCATTTTATAAATAAGTCGATAGCGTGACGTCTTATATTCCCAAGAGAAACTACATAGCCAGTTGAGATTTTCGGAGGACTCCCCTTGGTTAATATGTATTTGGGGTCCTTTTTTGTTTTATCCTAGTATTTTCCCGTCGATTAATTAATGTTTAATTTTTTGATTTGGTATACAGTATTGTGTCTTCTATGTATTTTATGAGTATTCCTCACAAGTTGTTTACTTGCCTTTATTCGCTTAGTAATTTGTCGGCCGTTGGATTTTGCTTCTTGGTGCGTTTGTCGATGCTGTGATAATTAATTCTGATATATCGCCAGTGATGGTAATACTTAGGCGATAGATATGCACGCTATTGTGTACTAGATAGGTTATATCGCCACGTTTGATCTTGGATGAGAATGGGTTTTCCTAAGTATTATGGTGTTTCTGACCTACAATAACTGCTGTTTATGTTTGAAAATAAAAATAAATAAAAATAAGTAACGAATAAAAAGTAATAGAAAGGAAAGAAAAAGGAAAAAAACTAGATAAGCTTCATTCGTTTGTGCTTCTGTTTTTGTATATTGTGAATTTTTTGGTTTTGTTGTAATATTTGTCGTGTTCTGTTATTACTCTGGTACGTCAAATTAATTTTTATGCTAACCAGTGTAAGCACATATTCTGCTTTTTGTGGTTTATGTGCACAGGTATTAAATCTGCAAATTGTATTTTGTAGTTTTTAATGAATTTTATTGTTGCACTTCATTTTCTGTGATGTCAGCTGTGGTATACGTGTTATATACACTACTTGAATACTCGTTTTCAACATGCAAGGACCGACCTGAAGATGGTGCTGATGAGATCCCGAAACTGGTTGTCTAAATAAAATAACTTCAGAAAACATAAACCTGTTTGGCTATTGTTTTTTGGTAAAAATTATGAAAACTTTGTGATGTGATTAAAAGAGAGAGTACGAGGTGGTTTACTGACACGAGATGTATATCGTACAGCGTCTACTGTTAGCGGCTTTGTTAAGTACTGTTTCGAAACTTATGTGTTAAATTCTTACAGCTTTCATAATAATCATATTTTTGTTGTCTTCTATCATTCTTTCCTTTCATTTTATTTAATTTTAAAATCAGGTAGTCCCCTGTTAGCTACCCTGTAAATGATGTGGCTGATACTCAGTGGGCTTACGTAGTTGTTCGCAGGCGACGCAGTTGTGTGCGGGGAGGCGAAATAGTTAGAAACGTGTTACAAAGTGCCGAGAGATTGCAAATATCAGCACTTGGTGCATATATTGGCAGTTGAATCTAGACATAAATAAATATGAGGTAGTGCACACAAATACGGAAAAGGATCCGATATTGTTTTGCTGTACATGACTACTTGTCTTCGGTTTTATTTTTTGAACACCGTATGCTGGTGGCTGAACAGCTTGGTAGCCTGTGCTCAAGCACGTCTAGAAGAAATTGACCGTCAGTGAAATGTACATGAAACTTCTTGGCAGATTAAAACTGTGTGCCGGAGCGACTCGAAGTCGGGACCTTTGCCTTTCGCGGGCTAGTGCTCTACCACCTCAGCTACCCAAGTACGACTCACGCCTCGCCCTCATAGCTTTACTTCTGCCAGTACCTCGTCTCCTACCTTCTAAACTTTACAGAAGCTCTCCTGCGAACCTTGCGGAACTAGCACTCCTGCAAGAAAGGATATTGCGGAAACATGGCTTAACCATATCCTGTGGGATGTTTCCAGAATGAGATTTTCATTCTGCAGCGGAGTGTGCGCTGATATGAGTCTCGGTCCGGCAAACAGTTTTAATCTGCCAGGAAGTTTCATATCAGCGCGCACTCCGCTGCAGAGTGAAAATCTCATTCTGGAGTGAAATGTACAATAAAGGCAATTGAAGGCTGAAATGTTTTCATTTCAGACAAAAAATTTAGTTTCAAGAACAGCTTCACTGTGACGTTAAATTAACAAAACATTCTATTTGGTTAACGTTTGATCATAATCTCATTGTGTTATAAAGGCCTTTTCTGCTATCAGCTAGTATATTGGATTTTAACTGAAGAACCCACTTCCCATTGTCACAAGTTTTAATGCACCATCAGTTAATACAAAAGAACATTTCTTTTAAAAATGTTGCATAGTTGTTTGCCGTTATCTGAAGAACGTGCTTTATATTCGTGTGGATGTACTATCGAGTGAGGATCTTTAGTTTTCTGTCAAGTCATGAAGAAAGATAGTCTCTTCTGACGTCTCGAGTTGAACGAACCACGATTGTCTCACTGTCACGTCGCCTGAGATATCTGCGCCATGCGACTTGCGCCTCAGCGTAACTTTATGGCTGACTTTCTGGCTTTCAAAATGAATTCTATTTCGGGAAGAAGATGGATGGTCTCTCTCGCGCGGCACATCCAGCTTTAATCTCATAAAAGATTGTCGTCTCGCTCCACCGCAATTCCGGTTGTTGACTACGAGACGTTGCGTGAAATATGGCATCCAGCGCAGTACGCTGTGCGCAGGAGAGATGTTGGCACCAGCTTCCCACTTCCACAATAAGCGTATCGCCTTGCTATTCAGCATATGGGAACAGCACAGAGAGATCCAATGCTGTCTTACAGAGGTTGTACCGGTAGGGGCTTCTGTCGAAGTCGCGTACGCCAGTTTGAAATCTTCAATAAAGACGCTCGTACTTCGCCGGTCATATATTTTAAGTTAAAATAAATTACTTCGTGCAGTAACATTCCTTGTTAAAACTTACAACTCGGCTGCAAAACAAGTTTTGGTACTATATGTAAGGAGCATATAGGCGAGTGTTGTTACCTTTAAAGTAATCTCCGTTGGCGACACTACATTTTTGGAAAAAGGAACGGATCCAGTTTATTACTCCTTCCGCCTGCCCCTCAAGTATAACAATTGGCACGCCCGCTTCTAAAGTACCACATAGTCCTAAGACTGTAAAAATAATATCAATGAAGTATATAAAATCTTTTAATAGCAGGTCTAGTTTTTGTCCAACATCCAATCGATTGCAAAATGGAGACCACAGTGAAAATCAAAAATGTTTTTTGTCTGAAATATTTAGCTAAACCGTACTGCTACTGCTATACATGGAAGCCACTCCGACCTAAATATTTGTCGCAGTGTTGTACAAATTTTTCAATACCCGCATCATAGAAGGCAGTCATCTATGCTTTCCGCTCCTTTGTACGCTGGTCTGCAGCTCGTTGTCTGTGCCGAAGCGCTGTCCTCATAGCCAGCGGCTCATGTAAGCGAAGAGATGAAAAGTAGAGGCAGCCAAGTTCGCACTCTGTTGTGGGTGATCAAACACTTCCCATCGAAAACGGTGCGCGATCATCTTCGTTGGCCCTGCAGTGTGCGGCCAAAAACTGTCACGAAGGCCGGCCTCTGTTGCCTAACGGTTCTAGACGCTTCAATCCGGAACCGCGCTGCTGCTACGGTCGCAGGTTCGAATCCTGCCTTGGGCATGGATGTGTGTGATGTCCTTAGGTTAGTTAGGTTTAAGTAGTTCTAAGTTCTAGGGGATTCATGACCCCATATATTAAGTCCCACAGTGCTTAGAGCCACTGTCACGAAGAAGGAAACACATGACAGTTACGTCATGGGGGCTGCGTAACATCAGGCGAAAACTCTCAGCAGGCACCCATACTTGGCGGGAGACACTATTTTCTAGGCATTTTACATGCTCACTGTGAGCTCAGAACTGAAGAGCGTGACACGACGCAATATAATGGTATACTAGAGACGCTCCGCAAAGCGTCAGTGGATTGTTACTGTGGTTTTCATTTCGGGACCGATTGGAAGTTAGAAAAATAGCCCTTGTATAATCATAATAATAATTTGTTTACATCAGCATCTACTACCGTACATCATTTCAGCATACTTCCAAAAAATGTTCATTTGGAAAAATAGAGTATTTGAAAACAAATTCATTCTCAAATTTGAGGTGTAGGTGCATTATGCAGTTGATTTAGCAGCGACGAGAGCAACAAACTGAGAACAGTGACAATGTAACTATTTACAGAATATAAAATAGCTGCACTCACCATGACCCGCATTTTTTTAGAACGATGTTTGAGAGCACTATTCTGTGGCTATGCGAACGTATGAATGAGGAGAATGATATATCTTTCAGTCGTTTCCGCCTACATTCTGGTTGTTTATCATCGGCGTCTTCTTTTTTTTTTTAAAAAAAAAAAGTTTAGCGTCTTCCTTTTCTGCCTCGCCTTACTCAGTTTCCCTGATTCGCAGTTTCTACATTTACCCTCACGAACCATGTGTGAGATTCGTTGTTGATAACTGGTACTGTCAGCCTCTGAACGTGCATCTTTACGTTACAGGAATGTTCTCTGCCAATGCACGTGAGCAATCTACGACATAAGCTACAATGAAGTATTCTTTGTTGAACCTAGCTCATAATTTTTAGAATCCCTTGCCATTTTCGGGACTCTTACTTAGCGTGCCACTTAATTCAGTAAACGTTAGCAGAGGGATTAGGAGATCCATATATACTACAAGGTGTACAACTTTGCTTCTTCCGATTTTCCCCCAACATTTGAGGCTTTAATGAAGCAAATTGGTTATACATGTATCATTCAAAGTATTTTTCATCGCTGGCCACTACTTTCTCCCGTCTTTCGGGCAGTGTACGAATCCCGCGTGGAAAAAACTGTACATCTTTTGAAGCGATCCACGAATCGATCCAATTTGTGACTTCTTCATTAGATCGGAAGTGTCGGTCATCGAAACATGTCGCCTGGTCGGATGGGTCTCGTTTCAAATTGTATCGATCGGATGGACGTGTACGGGTATGGAGACAGCATCGTGAATGTGAGCAGGCGAGTGATCAAGGTAGTGGTGGCTCTGTAATGGTGTGGGGCGTGTGCAGTTGGAGTGATATGGGGCCCCTGATATGTCCAGATACGACTCTGCCAGGTGCCGCGTACATAAGAATCCTGTCTGGTCACCTGCATCCATTCATGTCCATTGTGTATGCCGACGGACTTAGGCAGTTCCAGCAGGACAATGGACACCCTGCATGTCCAGAATTACTACACAGTGGCTCCAGGGACACAATTCTGAGTTTCAAGCACTTCCACTGACCTGGGATGCCGTGCAACTTGCTGTTCAGAAGTGTGTACATCTCTCGTACTCTTACCGATTTATGGACGTCCCTGCAGGATTCATGGTTTCATTTCCCTCCAGCACTACTTGAGTCATTAGTCGAGTCCATGCCACGTCGTGTTGCGGCACTTCTGCATGCTCGCGTGGGCCCTACACAATATTAGGCAGGTGTACCAGTTTCTTTGGAATTTCGGCGTAAGACCGAGCCCAAATATGTAAGATAATGTATTCAGGCTGATGTAATTAATTCAAATTTGTGCAAAGACTGGGATTCGGATCCGGGTTTCCTGCTCACTAGGCAGGTGTGATAACCTCTGCGCCACCCTAGAACTATGGATAACTCAGATGTACGCAGATCCGCGATATGTGTGAAAAGACTGTGTGGAGACACTGCTGCGTCCAGCGCTCGACTTGTTGACACTGCTGTAGCGCGTCTCTTTCTGCCGCAGCATCAAGTGCAGGAATAACAGAGCTCGCCCAAGTGACAGTCCGTTGCGTTTCAGACGTCTTTGTAATGTCCGAGTGGATAGTTGCCTTGCAACAAATGAGCCTGTTCCGTTCCTTAAGATACAGATGTTGTATTCTGTTTGCTAGGGGCTGTTCAGTGCAATCTTCGCCTTCTTATTTGGTCCAAATACAATTCAATAGAATTTCTGAAACTGCGCTGAAGAGTTATATTACCGACTGGTACCAGTTTCTACGCATTCTACGTCGTTCCAAAACAACCAATGTGCAGTTTAAATGTATGACTAATATTTTTCCCACAGTTCTTAACTAACATGATGAAACACCAAGTTTCTCTGACATGAATGCCGAAAACTGCGTAACGGTTCAGACTACTACTTTTCATTTATACCTCTCTTTTGTTGTCTTCAGGAGTCTTCTGGCATCCCCGACAGGCTGAACACCGCATGGGAATGACATCTCTCATGACTAGTTGAGTGCGTAATTTCTAAAATTTTAGGTGCCAGAACGCACCTCTTCGAGGATACAACACCCCCACCCCGTCCCTCTCAGTCATAAAAATCATAAGTTTCGTTTTTTGAAAACTTCTGATAAAACATGCAGCGAGAAACATTTTTTTACAAAATTCTGTTCTGAAATTCCGATTTTTAGAATAAGTTCTTATAATTAAAACAAAAAATCGCAAAATTTAATGCAAAGAACAGTTGCTACCGCCTGTTCCCGTAACAGTGTCACTTCACACCCTTGTTCTGCTCGATATTATAGCGGCACAAGTCGGTAGGCTTGTTGACTATGGCGTGATGTTTTAAACTGCAGACAGCCACAACGTTTGAACAGTTGCAGTGTAGCTGCCCAGTGAGCGTTTATCAGTTATTAATCGACAAGACATATAGCGACGAATGACGATGTGCATATTACTGAAACATCGGGGTCACTTACATTTCAGACTTCCCGGAGGATTAGGAAGAACAAAACACGATGTGATGAGAGACACGGGGTTACATTTTTATTAAATACTTGAAATGTGATGTGGCATCGGTGACAGCTTCGGAACGAAACCAACTTATCCAAGGTATACTGAAAACACACACACACACACACACACACACACACACACACACACACACACACACACACACACACACACACAGAGTATCTTCCCTCACGTCTCTGGCCATCACATCTGTTGGTCATTTACTGTCGTGCTCACTGGTGCTGGCGCAGGGGCAAACTGTAGTTAGTTGGTATTTACACTTAAGTGACAAAAGTCATGAGATAGCGATACGGACATTTACGGATGGCAGTGGTATCGCGTACTCCAATTATAAAAGGGCAGTGCATTCTCGGAGCTGTAATTTTTACTCAGATAATTCATGTGAAAAACTTTCCGACGTGATTATGGCCGCTCGACGGGAATTGATAGGCTTTGAATGCTGGATGGTAGTTGGAGCTAGACGTTTGGGACATTCCATTTCGGGAATCGTTAGGGAATTCAGTATTCCTCCATCCACACTGTCAAGTGTGCCGAGAGTACTACAATTCAGGCATTACCTCTTACCACGGACGTCGCAGTGGTCGACGGCATTAACTCAAGGGGAGGTTTACTTCAAATGACTCTGAGCACTGTGGGACTTAACATCTGAGGTCATCAGTCCCCTAGAACTTAGAGCTACTTAAAGCTAACTAACCTAAGGACATCACACACATCCATGTCCGAGGCAGGATTCGAACCAGCGACCATAGCAGTCGCGCGGTTCCAGACTGAAGCGCCTAGAACCGCTCGCCACACCGGCCGGCGGAAGGTTACTATTGTGGCGCGGAAAAAGCATGTTCTTCTAGATTTTTTTCTCGGGATGTGTTACAAATATCAATATCAAATCTGGTCAAAATGTTTCTTGATATTTCCTCTACAAACTGGAATTTTTGCGACCGGAAATATCGAAGAGCAAAAGCGGAAGTGCCATCGGAATGAAACAGAATTTCGATGTAGACCTCCACTCGCGGTATGTCACATGTAAGCCGGCTCGTCTGAAATCAGAATTGAGTTGACGTTAGCGAAGTACATAAGATTTTTTAGCAGTTGTACCTCGCTTACGTTATTTGGCCATAGGAAACAAAATGGCAGCCATTACTTCGTCGGCCAAGTAAAAATATTTATAGTTGATGGATCGGAATGAAAGTGGTACAATTCCTAGACAACTTAGTTAGCTTAGTCGGAAACAAAGAATCATGCTAATCGGTTCAGTAGATTTGAACTTACCATACCTCGCGATATAAAAAAAAGTCATTTCGAGAAAAACGCGTTTGAAGTTTTGTCTACATATAAATGCAATGTTATGCAACTTCCGTTCAATCTGCTATTCCGGGCCCATAAACTAGTCCTTCCTCGTAGAGGGCGTTCTGCTAGATCTGGGCCATCCTGCGTTGCTCCAGAGCCGCTCGTATGGCTGGTGACTAGCGGTTTTCGGCTGTTAGAATCCGGTGGTCTTCCCAGTGCTTGGCGAACTGTGTTGAATAGAGTCCCAGCGTGACGTCCGTTTTTGTCATGGTCTTCAGAATTGCTGAATACTGCCAGGAAAGTCGCAATCTCAACATTCTTCGCACCACAATGCAAATCCTTGGGAGCTAACTTCCAAACACACGCTTTCAAACTTTCATTTGAATTTTGTGTTTTTCCTCCCAAGCACCGGTGCAATGACTCGTCCTCCGAAAGAAAAAAAAAACTGGTGCGTGAAACAGGCCGATTTCAGGCATGTGCATTTTTTTGTTCAACCGCTAATAACAAACATTTCCGTTCCGTATTCGTAAAAACCGTTTGATGGATCGAAAAATGCAATGATTTTAAAAAAAATCGATTTTTTGAACCAAAAGATAGTAAACCTTCCCCTAACGACGAGAGCAGCGTCATTTGCGTAGAGTTGTCAGTGCTGACAAACAAGAAACTCTGCGTGAAATAACTACAGAAACAAATGTGGGACGTACGACGAACGTATCCGTTGGGACACAGCGGCGAAATGTGGCGTTAATGGACTACAGTAGCAGACGGCGACGCAAGTGTCTTTATTAACAGCACGATATCGCCTGTAGCGCCTCTCCTGGACTCGTGGCCATATCAGTGGGACCTTAGACGACTGGAAAACCGTGGTCTGGTCGGATGATTCTTGGTTTCAGTTGGTAAGAGCCGATGCTAGGGTTAGAGTGTGACAGAGACCCTGCGAAGCCATGAAACCAAGTTGTCAACAAAGCGCTGTGCAAGATGCTGGTGGCTCGATGTGTGGGCTGTGCGTACATGGAATGGATTGGGTCCTCTGCTCCATTTGAGCCAATCATTGTCTGGATATTGCTATATTCGGCTACTTGGAGACGATCCTCAGCCATACATGGGCTTCATGGGAAACAACGATGGGAATTTTTTACGGATGACAACTGGCTGTGTCACCGGACCACCTTTGTTCGTGAATGGTTTGAAGAGCATTCTGGACAATTCGTGCGAATGATTTGGTCACCCACATCGCCCACATGAATCCCATCGAACATCTGTGGGACATAATCGCGATATCATTTCGTGCACATAATCCAGCACGGGCAATACTTTGGCAGTTACGCACTTCTGTAGAAGCAACATGGCTCAGTATTTGTGCAGGTGACTTCCAACGCTTTGTTGAGTCCATGCTATCTAGCGATGCTGCACTAGGCCGGGCAAAAGTCGGTGCGACATGATATTAGATGGTATCCCATGACTTTTGTCATCTTAGTGTAATAAACCAGTACTCCAGTACTGGCCATTAAAATTGCTACACAACGAGGAAGACGTGCTACAGACGTGAAATTTAACCGGTAGGAAGAAGATGCTGTGATACGCAAATGATTAGCTTTTCAGAGCATTCACACAAGGTTGGCGCCGGTGGCGACACCTACAACATGCTGACATGAGTAAAGTTTCTAACCGATTTCTCATACACAAACAGCAGTTGACCGACGTTGCCTGGTGAAACGTTGTTGTGATGCCTCGAGTAAGGAGGGGAAATGGGCATCATCACGTTCCCGATTTTTATAAAAGTCGGATTACGATTTGTCGTATCACGACATTGCTGCTCGCGTTGACCGAGATTCAATGACTGTTAGCAGAATATGGAATGGGTGGGTTCACGAGGGTAATACGGAACGTTGTTCTGGATCCCTACCGCCTCGTATCACTAGCAGTCGAGATAACAGGCATCTTATCCGCATGGCTGCAACGGATCGTGCAGCCACGTCTCGATCCCTGAGTCAACAGATGGGGACGTTTGCAAGACAACAACCATCTGCACGAACAGGTCGACGACGTTTGCAGTAGCATGGACTATCAGCTCGGAGACCATGGGCGGTTACCCTTGGCGCTGCATCACAGACAGGAGCGCCTGCGATGGTGTACTCAACGACGAACCCGAGTGCACGAATGGCAAAACGTCGTCATTTTTTCGGATGAATCCAGGTTCTGTTTACAGCATCATGATGGTCGCATCCGTTTTGGCGACATCGCGGTGAACGCACATTGGAAGCGTGTATTCGTCATCGCCCTACTGGCGTATCGCTTGGCGTGATGGTATGGGGTGCCATTGGTTACACGTCTCGGTCACCTCTTGTTCGCACTGACGGTTCTTTGAATAGTGGACGTTACATTTCAGATGTGTTACCACCCGTGGCTCTACTCTTCATTCGATACCTGCGAAACTCTACATTTCAGCAGGATAATACACAACCGCATGTCGCAGGTCCTGTACGGGCCTTTCTGGATACAGAAATGTTCGACTGCTGCCCTGGCCAGCACATTCTCCAGATGTCTCACCAATTGAAAAAGGTCTGGTCGATGGTGGCCTAGCAACTGGCTCGTCACAATACGCCAGTCACTACTCTTGATGATCTGTGGTATCGTGTTGAAGCTGCATGGGCAGCTGTACCTGTAGACGCCATCCAAGCTCTGTTTGACTCAATGCCCAGGCGTATCAAGGCCATTATTTCGGCCAGAGGTGGTTGTTCTGGGTACTGATTTCTAGGGATCTATGCACCCAAATTGCGTGAAAATGTAATCACGTGTCAGTTCTAGTGTAATACGAGTATATTTGTGCAATGAATACCCGTTTATCATCTGCATTTCTTATTAGTGTACCAATTTTAATGGCCAGTAGTGTATTTTAGATCTTGCCGACTGGTTGCAGTAAATTAAAAAATAAGCCCCTGGGAGGTGCTGCAACGCAGTTCCAGCCGAAATTAAGCCCTCGACTAGCTCACCTCAGCGATACCCCATGTGTTCTGAAGTTGTCTCGATATCGTAGCACGGATCCATGCCCGGCAGAAAAATGTACGCACCGGTGCGATGTCGAGTTTAGCCAGTTCTGCCTCGCTCAGCTGCCGTGACCGTAACTCGGACGGAAGTTTCTGCTGCATTCCGAACAATGTGTCCCAGTGTAATAGCCCCTTGTATAAAAGAGAACCGGCGGCGCCAGCCCGACTGCAGCGCACATAGGCGGCGTCGGCGGGACTCGGGTGCGCCGTCCGGCGACGTCGTTTTATTTTCTCCTCTTGCCTCGCGCCTCCCTTTCTTCGCAGTTCCCCCCTGTCTTTCTCTGTGCCCTATCCGCTGGTCTCTCCCTCTCTCTCGGAATTCTTTTCATTCTCGGACGACAGCCGGCGCCGCTTCTCTGTGGGACTGCGTCGCGTACCATCGCGTTGCGTCACGACGCCTCGCCTTTCCGACCCACTTGGCGTCTTTCTTCATCTGTCCGTCCCCAGCCGGCCTTGACAGCCCCAGCGCTCGCCGCCTCTGGCTAATCACTGACCGCCACGCATCGTCCACCATGGTGGCTGGCCGTCATTGCGTGACGCCGGCCTACTTTTGGCATTGCTCGAAGGAATGACGCTGTTACCTATGTGCCCAGGTCGGCTGGCGGCTGAGGTAACAAAAGTTATGGGATATCTCCTAATATCGTATCGTCCCCCTTTTCTGCCCGACGTTGTTGAGCGGCTGGTTCTGGCATAGAGTCAGCAAGACCCTGCGGAAATAATGAGCCATGCTGCCCTTATAGCCGTCTATAATTGCGAAAGTTTGGCGGTGAAGCATGTTGTGCACGAACTGACTTCTACTTTATGCACCATACTTGTTCATGTTGGGCGATCTGGGTGGCCAAATTATTCGCTCGAATTGTCCAAAATGTTTTAAAACCAATCTCGGACAATTGAAGCCCGGTGACGCGGCGTACTGTCAGTCATAAAATCGCAGCCTTGTTGGGTACGTAACGTCCATGAAAGGCTGCAATTGCTCTCAAAGTAGCCGACCGCTACCGTTTCCAGCCAGTGATCGGCTCGGTTGGACCATACGACCCAGTCCATTCCATGCAAACACCGTCCACACCATTATGGATCCGCTACCAGCGTGCGCAGTGACAACTTGGGCGCCGGCCGGCGTGATGGTATGGGGTGCCATTGGTTACACGCCTCGGGCAGCTCTTGTTCGCATTGACGGCACTCTGAACAGTGGGCGTTACATTTCAGATGTGTTACGACCCGTGGCTCTACCCTTCATTCGATCTCTGCGAAACCCTACATTTCAGCAGGATAATGCACGACCGCATGTTGTAGGTCCTGTACGGGCCTTTCTGGATACAGAAAATGTTCGACTGTTGCCCTGGCCATCACATTCTCCAGATCTCTCACCAATTGAAAACGTCTGGTCAATGGTGGCCGAGCAACTGGCTCGTCACAATACCCCAGTCACTACTCGTGATGAACTGTGGTATCATGTTGAAGCTGCACGGGCAACTGTGTTTGTACACGTTATCCAAGTTCTGTTTGACTCAATGCCCAGGCGTATCAAGTCCGTTATTACCGCCAGAGGTATTTGTTCTGAGTACTGTTTTCTCAGGATCTTTGCACCCAAATTGCGTGAAAATGTAATCACATGTCAGTGCTAGTATAATATATTTGTCCAATCAATACCCGTTTGTCATCTGCATTTCTTCTTGATGTAGCAATTTTAATGGCAGTAGTGTATTATACCGGAACCAAGGTAGCCCCTGAGTGCCGGCAACCCATATGACACCACAGAGGATGAGGTTGTCTATGCCCAAATGCGTACCCAGAGGCACCATGGTAAACACTGGCTATTTACACACAAGGTAATGGAAACAGACATTCCGAGCACTACTTCGTGCGGGGTGATGTCGAGACACGGCCTGCAGGAAATAGTGCTCAGAATTTCTGTTTGCATTATCTTGTGTGTAAAGGGTGTCATATGGGTTGACGGCCCTCAGGGGCTACCTTGGCTCCGGTATAACACTTATGAATCGTGGTGACGAGTTATTTCTGTTCGTCCCACTTCCTATTTCTTTCAGCTATACTGCTGCAGTTCTTTCTACGTATGGTCCAAGTTTCAACGAGCTAGGATACTTGACGGTGGTACATCACGCGAAAGTTAATATTGTCCTCATGTTTTGCACACCAGCGTGGTATTCGTTTTAAACATGTCCTACAATATTGGTGAATCACACTAATTTTGTAAATTTACTGTTTTAGTCTCACGTTGTCCTAGAGCAATACATTGACCAACAATGTAAACTTTTCATTCATAAAATCTAATCTCAGTACTGAGGAGATTGTGGCGAATTTTCGAGATAGATCGAAGTGAGCAAGTGGTTAAGACACTGGACTCTCATTCCAGAGACCGGCAGTTTAACTCCACTTCCAGCCATGGTGATTTAGCTTGTTCCCTAAAACGCATAAGGCAAATTTCGCTGTAGTTTCTTTGAAAAGGACACGGCTGATTTTCTTCGCTACTCGAGCTTGTGTAGCGTCCCCAATGATCGCGTGGACGGGAAATGAAATCTCAAACCATGTCTCTTCCAAACTAAAGTAACAAATCAATACTTCCGTACAATCGTCCCTCTCATTTTCAAGCTCTGATGATGTTCCACGTAGGAGGAAAATTACAACGGTCAACTGGAATGTAATGTTCCATGACACATTTTACACTTTCCAGAAACTTACGTTTTGTATTCGTACGTATTTCTATCCAAATGAGATAATTTTGTGCTCGCTCCATGAGAATGGATCTATGACTATCTCGAAGTGCCGACAAGCGTTGTTTCCCCGCTGCCACCAGCATCCAAGTCCCCTATCTGATATCCAGCTATCGCTTTCCGCCTCACCTGGTTGTGAACGTTAAGTAAACATGACAACTGGATCGGAAATACAGGGTAACTAAAACGGTCGCTATCGCCAAATGATGCTCTTCCGCACACTGTTCGAGTGCATACACTCCTGCACCAGCCACTCTCTGTTATCGTAAACTTTAACCAAGCGGAAAAAACTCATTGGAATTATACACTCCTGGAAATGGAAAAAAGAACACATTGACACCGGTGTGTCAGACCCACCATGCTTGCTCCGGACACTGCGAGAGGGCTGTACAAGCAATGATCACACGCACGGCACAGCGGACACACCAGGAACCGCGGTGTTGGCCGTCGAATGGCGCTAGCTGCGCAGCATTTGTGCACCGCCGCCGTCAGTGTCAGCCAGTTTGTCGTGGCATACGGAGCCCCATCGCAGTCTTTAACACTGGTAGCATGACGCGACACCGTGGACGTGAACCGTATGTGCAGTTGACGGAATTTGAGCGAGGGCGTATAGTGGGCATGCGGGAGGCCGGGTGGACGTACCGCCGAATTGCTCAACACGTGGGGCGTGAGGTCTCCACAGTACATCGATGTTGTCGCCAGTGGTCGGCGGAATGTGCACCTGCCCGTCGACCTGGGACCGGACCGCAGCGACGCACGGATGCACGCCAAGACCGTAGGATCCTACGCAGTGCCGTAGGGGACCGCACCGCCACTTCCCAGCAAATTAGGGACACTGTTGCTCCTGGGGTATCGGCGAGGACCTTTCGCAACCGTCTCCATGAAGCTGGGCTACGGTCCCGCACACCGTTAGGCCGTCTTTCGCTCACGCCCCAACATCGTGCAGCCCGCCTCCAGTGGTGTCGCGACAAGCGTGAATGGAGGGACGAATGGAGACGTGTCGTCTTCAGCGATGAGAGTCGCTTCTGCCTTGGTGCCAATGATGGTCGTATGCGTGTTTGGCGCCGTGCAGGTGAGCGCCACAATCAGGACTGCATACGACCGAGGCACACAGGGCCAACACCCGGCATCGTGGTGTGGGGAGCGATCTCCTACACTGGCCGTACACCTCTGGTGATCGTCGAGGGGACACTGAATAGTGCACGGTACATCCAAAGCGTCATCAAACCCATCGTTCTACCATTCCTAGACCGGCAATGGAACTTGCTGTTCCAACAGGACAATGCACGTTCGCATGTATCCCGTGCCACCCAACGGGCTCTAGAAGGTGTAAGTCAACTACCCTGGCCAGCAAGATCTCCGGATCTGTCCCCCATTGAGCATGTTTGGGACTGGATGAAGCGTCGTCTCACGCGGTCTGCACGTCCAGCACGAACGCTGGTCCAACTGAGGCGCCAGGTGGAAATGGCATGGCAAGCCGTTCCACAGGACTACATCCAGCATCTCTACGATCGTCTCCATGGGAGAATAGCAGCCTCCATTGCTGCGAAAAGTGGATATACACTGTACTAGAGGCGACATTGTGCATGCTCTGTTGCCTGTGTCTATGTGCCTGTGGTTCTGTCAGTGTGATCATGTGATGTATCTGACCCCAGGAATGAGTCAATAAAGTTTCCCCCTCCTGGGACAATGAATTCACGGTGTTCTTATTTCAATTTCCAGGAGTGTAGTTCATAGAGTAGTACATATTTCAGGGTGAAGATGCCGAATCTGAAAATGTTGTCGCTGTCAACACGCATCTGATACAGTGACAAGTAATGTGACATCGTTCTTGTGGTTTTCACAGTGTTTCAGCCCACCTTACGAAGTGAACAGGGAAGAGTCATTAGTTTTGTGAAAGAGCCACCTAATGCAGTGTCACTTGTTGTCGTTTGCCTCCCTCCAGCTATCTTGGAGTATTTCATCATTTATTGTTTCCGTTACCTTTGAAGACTATATTAGGCCCGGTAGTGCTGTAATGCGAAATAACCCTACGGACTACGTCTCAGAAAGTTACCTTGTACGAGGGGCATTCAATAAGTAATGCAACATATTTTTTCTCGGCCAGTTCTGGTTGAAAAAATGCGGAATTTATTAAGGGACATTGTAGAATATTCCCGTAGCCTCCAGTATGGCGACTGTAATGGAGGAGCGTTCACAGCCGGCCACTGTGAGCAAGTGTTTTTAGGCGCTTCAGTGCGGAACCACACGGCTGCTAAGGTCGCAGGTTCGACTCCTGCTTCGGGCGTGGATGTGTGTGATGTCCTTAGGTTAGTTAGGTTTAAGTAGTTCTAAGTCTAGGTGATTGATGACCTTAGATGTTAAGTCCCGTAGTGCTCAGAGCCATTTGAACCATTTTTTTAAAATTTGCTTAATATTCTTGAAATAAATATCACACAATGTTTAAAGCACCTTTTGTTCGCCCTCAGAGTTCAAGGAATATCATTATTACGTTTGCTGGAAAATTGTTCAGAGGATTAGTGATAATAAATTTAAACTTCATGCACGACACAAGCAGCTTTTCGCGGATCTCGGTGTTTATGAAATCATATATCCTGAAGTATGTGTCGTACAGTGATAAAATTACCCAGATACTTTCACCGATACATGTGAACATTGTCTGCGAAATGTGTCGCAAATACAGTTACTAGGCCGGCCGTGCTGGCCGAGCGGTTCTAGGCGCTACAGTCTGGAACTGCGCGACCGCTACGGTCGCAGGTTCGAATCCTGCCTCGGGCATGGATGTGTGTGACGTCCTTAGGTTAGTTAGGTTTGTGTAGTTCTAAGTTCTAGGCGACTGATGATCTTAGAAGTTGAGTGCCATAGTGCTCAGGGCCATTTGAACAGTTAGTAGTAAAGATATAATAAAGTAAAAAGTCGTGCATGACGCGAAAATATAGTAAGCGCAATCTATTTGACTTTCAGCATTTTTGTTTATTCTTCAGGGGGGGGGGGGGGGGAGCTGTGTCAGCGAGAAATAGTTTCGTAAGGGCTTGGAAGTAAGTTTAAAGTTTGTTGCAAGTCGTGGGCTACCCTCCTTTTTCTACCCCCCCCCTCCCCCCTCTCCCTTTGAAACGTAGGTGGTTCGTATTCCCACACCGATTCTGTAGCTGATAAGTGAACCATGCTTGGTTAGAATCGGTCCAGTGGTTTAGGAGGAGATGTGGTAGATACATACATTTTTATGATATGTATGGATAACTTTTCTTTCCGTGTTCCGATTTTGATGAAAAGCCTATACGGTGCTGAAAGCTATACTCAAGTTACCTGCAAGAACATCGTGAAAATGCATCTAGTAGTTTTGGATATTAGCAAATTCGAACAACACAGACAGAGTTGTAGTAAAACTTTGCATCATAATATCTTTTTTTCTCGTTATACAATTTCGATAAACTAAAGCCTGTACAGTGTTCCAAACCATGCTTAAGTTACGTACGGATACGCCATGAAAATTCATCTAGTAGATTTGGAGATTAGCATGTTCAGAGACAGACGGACCGGCACGGTGGTTTTACAGATTTATTATTAGTATAGATAATTAAATTTTTTAATTTATTTCTTTTCTGGTTTTGAAATGTTAATGACCTAGAAGTTCATACGTTAATGGAAAGAAAAAAATATGTGAACAGAAAAAATTTTAATATGTCCACATCGCGACCTGACCCCTGATCTTCCCAGAATCAAATCTCAAATGGTAAAGGCAGCAAGACACTTGTACAAGTGCCGAAATACTGGAAAATATCCGAATATGCAAAGGCTAGCGAGTTGTTAAGTAACGAGATGTTTTTGTATCGAATGTACCAGAATACTGAAACTCTTCCAATCCAGTTTTCAACCAGATTCATTGAGTCGGTAATTACCGTGCAAACAAGAAAGCAAGCGCTTTAGTGTGTGTGTGTGTGTGTGTGTGTGTGTGTGTGTGTGTGTGTGTACACGTGGGATGAAGATATGAGGAGATGTCTGTGTGCAATTTTCTTTTAGTTTGAGTAATTAGGGAGAAGTGTCCTGCCGGGCATGTTGGTAATGAGTTTAATCAAACATTGCTCGTGGTTAGTAATTGACCTATATTCACAAGTGACATGATGGGGAAATCCGTCGTTGAACTAGGGTACAAATATTAATAAACGCAGTTTACTAGGTTTAATTAAACCTCACCCAGCCCGTCTTTTTCATGAAACGTCACCTCCAGCTAGCTAATATCTCCAAAAGCTCATCCAACACCTGTTCATAACAATTAAATGCGCACTCTACAAACCACTGTACTCGCCTTCAAGAGCTGGAAAGAAAGCTGACCAAGACTGTATGGTTGTCCAAAGGGAAGTCTTTCGTAATGCAGAATGAACATTACTGATCGGTTTGGATCGCTAACTCCCGACTTCAGAAATATGAGACACTTGCAGACATTAAAGGACCCGCAACCGCTCTTACATTCAGGAGGTTGCTTGCCGACTCCTTGATTTCTCTTCTCTACTGGCGAGTTAAGCATTGAGACCTAACAGCCAGTGAGGCATCAGGTGCAGGCTGATATTTGAAGCAATTGCGGGCATTCTCATTGGTTGAATAAAATGTTCTCGGTTTACAACCGCGTCAGTTGCTTAAAGCTACACGAGCTTTCGGCCAAGCACTCCTTGGCCATTGTCAAGTGGTATGACTGCCTGTGGGCTGTTGGTGCGCCCTTATATACACCCCTATATACCATCCTTCAACCACTTTCCATAGGTGCTCATGACAGTAGTAGGCCAGCAGGCGACTAGCTGTGCTGTTTCAGAGATTATCGTTTCGCGCCGCAACGCCACAACAATGTGCCCTTTGTCAGAAGAACCCCTTATATCAGTTGATTTGCGCGTGTGCGGTCCGTATCTTCGCTATAATGACGACCAGTTCATCTCTCTTCCGCTTCGTTGCTCACTGTGTCACGCGCCCACAACACCACTAGGAGATATTCAGCCTCGCGGTGGGCAGTAGTCGTAATGCTTTGGCTCACCAGTGTGTGTATGTCTTTCACAGTGTGATCTGACTGCATGTCAGTAAGTAAATGGAAAATTTATGTTCGCTCCCATCAGCCACTGTGCAAGGTGTCAAGCTTGTTTGTGTGATTAGTATCTACAGTGCGCAGTGCACATGCGTTACTAAGCGACTCTTTATATCACTGTGGAAATCCTCGCTCGCACATGGGAAGGAAATCTCGCTTCAAGGCTGCTTTTTGTGACCGTCTTGGCGGACAGCTACGGTACTGTGACACGAGATTTCGACGTTTACCAGGACTGCGGACATTTACCTGCGAAGAAACAAAAAAAATACATAATTGTGTATTTCCGTGGCGATAACTGAAACCTTGTGACTACCCTTGGTACACAGGCGCCACAGCTGGTGATGGACAGGCAGCAAGGCGCGTCACGCCGCGGCAAACTTCCGGCCCTGACTTCCTGCGCTGCAGCCACAGGCGCAGCCGGCGGCCACGTGACACCCGCTGCCGCCTTGAGTCACGGTCGCCGCCGTGTCCTCCTTATTCCGAAATCCTGCCGCTATTAATACCGCCGCTGATTCAGCTGGCACCCCTGTGCGCATTTGCCGAGATTGCCCGCGCTCTTCTTCTTCACCGAGCTCTGCTCCCAGCTGTTGCCTGAATGCGGGGCAGTGGCGCGGACCCGTCTCTAAGCACAATTTTCCCGCGACTTCTTCCAGCTCACTACGGAGGCATTAGATCTCAGGCGCCGCGCTTCTGAATCAGAGGACTGTAACCTTGACGCCCTGTATTTGATCGCCATAGGACACTTACAAGTGTCTCTGTAAACAGTCGAGAAACTACACAAATGGCCATTAAAATTGCTACACCACGAAGACGTGCTACAGACGTGAAATTTAATCGACAGGAAGAAGATGCTGTGATCTGCATATGCTTAGCTTTTCAGAGCATTCACACAAGGTTGGCGCCGGTGGCGACAGCTACAACGTGCTGACATGAGGAAAGTTTCCAACCGATTTCTCATACACAACAGCAGTTGACCTGCGTTGCCTGGTGAAACGTTGTTGTGATGCCTCGTGTAAGGAGGAGAAATGCGTACCATCACGTTTCCGACTTTGATAAAGGTCGGATTGTAGCCTATCGCGATTGCGGTTTATCGTATCATGACGTTGCTGCTCGTGATCCAATGACTCGTGGCAGAATATGGAATCAGTGGGTTCAGGAGGGTAATACGGAACGCCGTGCTGGATCCCAACGGCCTCGTATCACTAGCAGTAGATGACAGGCGTCTTATCCGCATGGCTGTAACGGATCGCGCAGCGATGTCTCGATCCTTGAGTCAACAGATGGGGACGTTTGCAAGAAAATAACCATCTTCACGAACATTTCGACGACGTTTGCACCAGCATGGACTATCAGCTCGGAGACCACGGCTGCGGTTACCCTTGACGGTGCATCACAGACAGAAGCGTCTGCGATGGTGTGCTCAACGACGAAGCTTGGTGCACGAATGGCAAAACGTCGTCATTTTTTTCGGATGAATCCAGGTTCTGTTTACAACATCATGATGGTCGCATCTGTGTTTGGCGACATCACAGTGAGCGCACATTGGAATCGTGTCTTCGTCATGTCGTATCACCCGGCGTGATGGTATGGGCTGCCGTGGTTACACGTCTCTCGCACCTCTTGTTCGCATTAACGGCTCTTTGAACAGTAAACGTTACATTTCAAATGTGTTACGACCCGTGGCTCTACCCTTCATTCGATCCCTGCGAAACCCTATATTTCCGCAGGATTATGC
Source organism: Schistocerca gregaria (assembly GCF_023897955.1). NCBI lineage: Eukaryota > Metazoa > Arthropoda > Insecta > Orthoptera > Acrididae > Schistocerca > Schistocerca gregaria. The sequence continues at coordinate 307,599,109 of NC_064926.1, read as the reverse complement.
TCGACCGCTTGTTGCAGGCCCTGTACGGGCCTTTCTGGATACAGAAAATGTTGGACTGCTGCCCTGGCCAGCACATTCTCCAGATATCTCACCAATTGAAAACGTCTGGTTAATGGTGGCCGAGCAGCTGGCTCGTCACAATACGCCAGTTACTGCTCTTGATGAACTGTGGTATTGTGTTGAAGTTGCATTTCTGTTTGACTCAATGCGTAGGCGTATCAAGGCCGTTATTACGGCCAGAGGTGGTTGTTCTGGGTACTGATTTCTCAGTATCTATGCAGCCAATTTGCGTGAAAATGTAATCACATGTCAGTTCTAGTATGATATATTTGTCTAATGATGACCCGTTTATTATCTGCACTTCTGCTTGGTGTAGCAATTTTAATGGCCAGTACTATATCTATACTGCAGACCATTAATAAAATTTTAATACTATGAAAAGCAGCAAATAACGGAATTTTACTTGTTGTTCGTTTACAGTATATGAGGAAGAATGCAAGATTAAATTTGTTTTTGATTTAGGGTATACACAACCTGTCCAAAAGTTTCCGGACACCTATTCGTGGACATAAATATGAGGTGTCCACCGTTTGCTCTGTGACGGCTTGAAAGCTGGGTACACTTTCGTCAAGGTGTCTAAATGGTCTGTGGAGGTATGAGAGCTCATTCTTCATCAAGAGCCGAAACCAGAGAAGGTACTGATATTGGACGCTGCTCTCTGGATCGAAGTCGATGTTATAACTTATCCCAAAGGTGTTTCACTGGGCTCCGGCCGGGACTATGAACAGGCCAGTGCATTTAAGGAATGGTAGTGTCTCCAAACTGTGGCGTCATAGATGCTGTGTTATACCTGGGTACATTGTCATGTGTCGTTTCCAGTCATATACTGTCCAGTGGTGTTTCTTTTTACACCAAATAAGGCGTCGCTTAGCAAAGACTACAGAAGTACGTAGCTTATGAGGAGCAGCACGATCATTGTTGTTGTAGCCGGGCTGACGAGAGCACTTTGGAACTCACGAGTTATTCCTTCTCATTTGATGCAAATTTTTACAGCCATCCTGAACAATGCTGCGTGATCCCTGACCGTCATCACATGAGGTGTGCCTGGCCTCGATTTACCTGTGATGTTCCTTCGCGTTTTCTCTTCACAGTCAGACCACCAACAGTCGGCTTGGGCAGTTTTAGCAGTGTTTTAATGTCCGTGATGTTTCTATTACTCAGGTGACGTCCAACGACTAGTGCCTGTTCGAAGTCATTGACCCTTCTGACACACCTGTTTGATGTTACTGACCTCTACTGACAACATAGTGCTACACACCTCCTTTTATACTGACATGTCCGCCTCTCCTGATATCTAGTTGTCTATTCCGCGTTAGGTAGGGGTGTTCGAATACTTTTGATATGGTAGTGTATAGGGTGGAGTAACTTAGTACACAAAGCTGCCATCTGTGGCAGAAACCACAGCGATGCTCGAAACATTTTTTGTAGTATTCTTTAGAAATGGCTGACTGCTCGTCCCTTGTTTTTTCTTGACTTTTTCAGTGTTGTCAAATCGGTGCCCTTTCATGCCCCTTTTCATGTGTGGCAATGAGCTAGGTCAGGCGAGTAAAGTGTGTGGGCAGCTGAACCATGCCATTTTAAGCCAAAAACTAACAGAGATGACTGTGTGTGCAGGTGCGTTGTCGTGGTGGAAAAACCACTCTCCTGTCTGCCACAAATCGAGTCTTTTTTTTGACGAACCTTGTTGCGCAATCTCCTTAAAACTTCTTAAAACGGTCTGTGAGCACAAGCTACCGATTTTTTAAAATATTTTCGTCAATTCTGAAGCTACATTTCTCACTACTCTCATTTCTGCTACTCTCCATTACTTTCGTCCTTCTACGGTGTACTCTGAGTCCGCAACATGTGCATATTAGAGTGTTCTTTCTGCTCGTCAGGTACTGCAGTTCTTCTTCGCTTTCTCTGAGCATAGCAGTGTCATGAGCGAATCTTTGATTTCCTTGGACACTGAATTTCAATTCAACTCGTGAACTTTTCTTTTACTTCCATCGTTGCTTTTTCGATGCGTAGATTTAACAGTTGGGGCGAAAGGCTGCATCCCTGTCTTAAACCATTTTTCACCCGAAACCTTCTTTGCCGCCCGCCGTGGCCGAGCGGTTCTAGGCGCTTCAGTCTGGAACCGTGCGATCGCTACGGTCGCAGGTTCGAATCCTGCCTCGGGCATGGATGTGTCTGATGTCCTCAGGTTAGTTAGGTTTAAGTAGTTCTAAGTTCTAGGGGACTGATGACCTCAGATGTTAAGTCCCATAGTGCTTAGATCCATTTGAACCATTTGAATCCTTCTTTCTAGAGCTTCCATTCTTATTGTCCCCTCATGGTTCTTGCACATGGTTCCTTTCGCATAGCTTACTCATATTTTTCTCAGAATTTCGAACATATTGCACCATTTTGCAGTAACGAAACTGGTAAAAAATTTTCTTCTGTCGATTCGTTGATAAATACAAATATTACTGAAATTACAGTAAAATTTAAACTTTATTTTTGGAGGAGAAACTCTTACTACGCCTTTTTCTTTATTCCTCTTTTATCATTAAAACTTTTGCTAAATCTCTCAGTTATTCGAACTTTTTCCGAGCTCCCTGCAACTTCGAATTATAGTGTGTACTGCATCAAGCAACTACCCTCCACATCTCCAAAACTGTTCTCATCATTTGTAGATTATGTTTTCATTTACTTAAACTCGGAAAAGACAGAAGGAGCACGTATTAATGAAATATATTTGAAACGCTTTCAACGAGTTGGCAAGTTTGAAAATAATCTTGAAAATTAAGAGTAGGTCGACAAAAGTAGTGTATAACAGACACAACGAAAAGAAAATACACAGGTTTGTTTTCGTGGCCATCCTCCGGAGCAAGCACAGAAATACTTGTTTTGTAAATAAAACCGCCTTTTCTTCCTCAGCTTATTTTATTTTTCCCAGACGCGTTTTGCCTTTTCCTAGCTCTAAGGCACCTTCAATGGGATCTATAACGATAGAGTTTTGTTATTTTTTGATTGTCAGATAGTTAATGTCCCGTGTTTTTATGTAAATAAGTAATTACTTGCAATTTGCTGCGATTTGCGTTTCCTTCCATCTGGTCTGGAGGTCGCACTACCGTTTTATTTCCTAAACATAAGCGCAATTTTGTATTCCGAACTTTTTCACACTGTTCACCAAGTTTCTCCTCCTTTTTTGAGGTATACTATTATTACTTTTCCACTAGGTATAGCTATTTGTTCGAGCGCCGTGCTTTTTCAACGTAAGTTTTATAACTTGGTTATGTGTCTCCTCCTCTTTGGTTTCTTTACGTACATGTTGCAAACCTAACAAATTATATGTTCAAAACCAACTTCTATTTATGGTGTATGTATGTATGTATGTATGTATGTGTGTGTGTGTGTGTGTGTGTGTGTGAGAGAGAGAGAGAGAGAGAGAGAGAGAGAGAGCTGAAGAGTGTGTATATGGTCTTTTGTTAATAGTGTGTGTGTGTGTGTTTGTGTTTGTGTTTGTAGGAGGGGGCTTGTTCTTTTTGTAGTGTGTGTGTGGGGGGGGGGGGGGAGGGGGTTGGTAGTGTGAGTTGTAGAGTGTTTACATGATTGTAATAGCTGTTAAAGAGTGCGTGAAAGCTTTGGTGACAGCTAAATTGACTTTTGGCTTCAATGTTCGGCGGAGGGTTTCATGGATATGTGATTGACAAGGTTTTTGGTGATATTATTATACTGGGCTGTGTTATTATTATTACAATATTAATCCATCACACAGACTGACAAAAAAAGCGATGCACCTAGAAGGGGAAGAGAAAATGAAATGAAATTTCATGGGCTGAGTGGGTATGTAATGTTATTCCATTTAATGCATTATCGGGTCAAATATACAAAGAACGTGACAGTACGAATCCACTTACTTGTGTAACGTTGCCTGCCCCCCCCCCCCCTCCCCCCGTGCATTATGAACACGTTGTTAAGACTCGTTCTTTCATAGATGTCCACTTCCTATTCTTCGGCTTACTGTTACCCCCCCATAGATACGACCAAGCAACGACTGAAACGCCGAGGTGTCTGACGATTTCAAAATATGGCTGTAGCTGCTGCTTTTGCAAAACACTGTACTTTGCAGTGATAGTCCAAGCTGCAGTTTATCTCAGAGTCTCACAGTTCTAATCCTAGAATCCATTCTCATAAAACGAGAATGGAAAATACATGTAAAGAGATGTCACTCAGCCAATTCATTATACTGAAATCCTATCTTGGGTAGAAGTGGAGGGCTTTTACTTGTAGTTGCCGTTGTCGATCGTTTCATCTGAGGAAGTGCTTCGTCTGAAATGGTCTCTTCGTTGAGACGACTTGAAAGACAGACAGACAGAGAGGAAGGCGGGAGGGAGATTTTAGGGTGGAGGTAATGCAAGAGTTGAAACCGTGATCGCGCAGTAACTGTTTCCTGATAGGTAAGGAAAAATTGCATATTCCGTTCTGGGTGCAGTCTTAGGGACGTGCAGCTGCTATTGGATAACAGCTGTAATTGGATAAACCGTTCAGCTGTTTTGTTGATATTTAATTCTTATAATCAATTTCGAAATCATACAGTTTCATCTTCAGACGTGCTATAAACAAAACATACGAGGGCGTGCTGAATTTTTTACATGAAAACTCTTAAAGATTTTTAAATAAAACAAGCTGTATTAAAATTCTACTTATTTATCCTTCATGTCTACACATTTATTTCTCAACATAGTCAACGTGGCAACGAACACATTTCTCCCAAGGAGATGCCAGTTTGTTCATACCGTCACTGTAGAATGTGTGTTGACGGAACTACAACCTCATCTCTGCCTGCACCGCTTTATCACTGTCCAAGTGGATTTCTCGAATGAGCTCTTTAAGTTGTGGAAACAGATGCAAATCGGATTGGGCCATGTCTGTACTGTATGGAGGACGATCCATGATAGTGAGCCCAAAGACCGGACTGTTTGAGGTGTTACAGTGCTTGTGTGTGGTCTATCATGGTCATGCTCAAGGAGAGGATGCTCCATGTGTGGACGAACTCTTCGAACTCGAAACTCAATTACAGCACACAGTTCTCAATGATGTGTCTTTCGATGCGGCTGTCACGAATTCCCGTCGTGTGGGTACCTCTTCATTAGGAGTAACACTTGTAATCTAAGTGCTTAATTGTTTGCTGGTTTATTCCAGTATCTGTCTTCTTCTTCTAGTACCATGGAAGATATTCCGTGATATCTTAACAGATGAACTATCATCCTGTCCCTTCTCCTTGTCAATCTTTTCCACATATTCCTTTCCTTGGCGATTCTCCTGATAATCTCCTCATTCTGTGCCTTATCAGTCCGCATAAGTTTCAACATTCGTCTGTAGAACCGCATCTCAGATCCTTCGATTCCTTCTGTTCCGCATTTTTCACAGCCCGTATTTCACTACTATACAATGCTGTGCTCCAAATATACATTCTCAGATATTTCTTCCGCAAATTAAGGCCCATGTTTGATACTAATTGACTTCTGTTGACCAGGAATCCCTTTTTGCCAATGCTAGTTTGCTTATGATGTCCACCTTGATCCGTCCGTCATGGGTTATTTTGCTGCCAATATATCAGAATTCCCTAACTTCATCTACTTCGTGACCATCTATCCTGATGTTAGTTTGTCGCTGTTCTCATTTCTGCTACTTCTCATTACTTTCGCCTTTCCTCGATTTACTCTCAAAAGATATTCTGTACTCATTAGATTGTTCGTTCTATTAAGGAGATACTCTAATTCTTCTTCACTTTCATTGAGGATAGAAAAGTCATCAGCGAATCTTATCACTGATATCCGTTCACCTTTAATTTTACTTCCACTCTTATACCTTTCTTTTAGTTCCATCATTGCTTCTTCGATATATAAATTGACCAATAGGGCCGAAAGACTGCATCCCTGTGTTACAACCCCTTTAATCCGAGCCCTTTGTTCACGGTCTTCCAGTCTTATTGCTCCTTCTTGTCTCTTGTACATGTTGTATATTACCGGTCTCTCCCTAGATCTTATATCTTACCCTTATTTTCCTCATAATTTCGAACATCTTGCATCATTTGTCATTGTCGAACACTCTGTCCAGGTCGACAAATCCTACGAACTTGTCTTCGTTATTCTTTAGTCTAGCTGCCACTATCAGAGTCAAAGTCAGGACAGCCTCTCGAGTGCCTTTACCTTTCCTTAAGCCAAATTGATCGTCACCTTACACATCCTTAATTATCTTTCCTGTTCTTCTGTACGTTACTCTTGTCAGCAGCTTGGTTGCATCAGCAGTTAAGCTGATTGTGCAATAATTCTCTCACTTGTCAGCTCTTGCAGTGTTCGGAATTGTGTGGATGATGTTTTTCTGAAAGTCAGATGGTACGCCACCAGACTTATAAATTCTACACACCAATGTGAATAGTCGTTTTGTTGCACATCCACCAATGATTTGAGAAATCCTGATTCTAATACTGGATTCCGTATCTCTTCTACATCAACTCCTGCTTCTTCTTCTATCATATAGACAAATCTTCCCCGGCATAAAGGCCTTCATTGTACTCTTTCGACCCATCCGCTCTCTCCTCTGCATTTAACAGTGGAATTCCAATTGACTCTTAATGTTACCACATTTTCTTTTAACTTCACCGAAGGCTGTTTTGACTTTTATATATGCTGAGTCGGTCCTTCCGACAATCATTTTTTTCCCTTACTTCACATTTTTTCATGCAACCTTTTCGCCTTAGATTCTCTGTACTTCCTATTTATTTCATTTTTAAGCGATTGATATTTCTGTATTCCTCAGTTTCTCTGAACTGTTTTGTACTTTCTACTTTCATCGATCACTGCCCTTTTTAGATATGTCCATTCCTCTTCAATGAGCTGTCTACTGGGCTATTCCTTATCGCAGTATCTGTAGCCTTAGAGAACTTCAAGCATACCTCTTAATTCCTTAGTAATTCCGTAAGCCACTCCTTTGCGTACTGATTCGTCCTGACTGATCTCTTAAACGTCAGTCTGCTCTTCATCATCACTAAATTGTGATCTGAATCTGTATCTGCATATGGGTACGCCTTACAATCCAGTAAATGATTCCAGAATCTGCGTCTGACCATAATGTAATCTAACTGAAATCTTCCCGTATCTCCCGGCCTTTTCGAAGTATACTTGCTTCTCTTGTGATTATAGAACAAAGTATCCGCTATTACTAGCTGAAATTTATTGCAAAACTCAATTAGTTTTTCTTATCTCTCATTCCTACTACTGAGTGCATATTCTCCCGCAACCCTTTCCTCTCCTCGGTCCCCTAAAACTGCATCCCCGTCCCCGATGACTCTTAGAGTTTCCTCTCCCTTTCCGTACTGAATTACCCGTTCAGTATCGTGTACTTTCTCTATTTCTTCATCTCCAACTTGCGACGTTGGCATGTATATTTGAAGCCCCGTTGCCGGTGCTGGTTTGCTGTCGATTCTGATAAAATCAACCCTATCACTAAACTGTTCACAACAGTAATTCAAGGTATCCCCTACCTTCCTATTCATAACGAATTCTGCACCTGTTAAACCATTTCCTGCTGCTGTTGATATTACCCTACACTCGTCTGACCAGAAATCCTTGTCTTCTTCCCATTTCACTTCACTGACCCCCCACCGTATCTAGATTGAGCCTTAGCATGTCCCTGTAGAGGTTTTATAGCTTTCCTACCACGTTTAAATTTCTGACATTCCACGCCCCGACACTTAGAACGTTATCCTCTGATTGCTTACTCAATCTTTTTCTCATGTTCACCTCGCTGTTGACAGTCCTCAACCGGAGGTCCGAATTTATTGCCAGTGGAGAGATCATCTTGACACTTTTTCAGTTACAGGCCACATTTCCTGTGGATACACATTATGCGTCTTTAATGCAGTGGTTTCCACTGCCTTCTGCATCCTCATGGCAGCTGATCGTTGCTGATTTCTCCGCCTTTTTGGGGCAGTTTCCCACCCCAAGAGCAAGAGAGTGCCCTGAACCTCTGTCCTGTCATCCGCCCTCTTTGATTAGGCCATTGGCAGACTGTAGGTGACTTCTTATGCCTGAAGTCTTTGGTCATTATTGCTGAAGATTTTTATTCAATATTTAAGCGGTGGCGGGGTTCGAACCCGGGATCGAGGACGTTTTGATTACTAATCGAAGACGATCGCCCTAGATCACGGGTGTGTTACATATAATAGTTCGGAACCCTCATGTGGAAGAGGGCTTAAAATCTGTATGTAGGTATGAATGAGAAACATGCAGAATCTTAATAACGTTTGATTTACTTAAAAAGCTTTAACATTTTTTCACATGAAAAATTCAGAGGCATTAGTTTTCAGGACGCCCTCGTATAAAAATACTGAATACAACCTCATTACAATGCTCCAATGTACACTTTCATCACAAATACTCGTGTACGTAGCCAAAAATTACAAAATAATTATTATGTTTATTTTAAGAAAATAAACCAACCAAAAATAATGTGAGGGGGAAGGAGGGGTTTGGACAACACAAGGAAGAGTGTAGGTAGAGACAACTTACACCGGAATGTAGCGTGATGATGCTTCTCTTGTGATGTGGGCTGCCAAGATATCCACCAACTCCTTTGGCGTGTCAACGACAACATAGTCAGAACCCAAGTACCTGATCATATCACTAATGAGCCAAAACATTATGACCCTCTGCATAATAGCTTGTTTGTCCGTCTCTGGAACGGAATACAAAACTGAGTCTGCCTATCAGGGATCCGACAGTTTGTTGGTAGATTTGTGGAGGTGTGTGGCATTAGATGTTTACGAATAAGTCAAGCAATTCGTTTAAAGAATGAGCCGCGGTGATGGCGCCCGATAGCGACCCAGATGGGTTCCATAGGATTTTCGTCAGACGAATATGACCGCCTAGACATCAACGTGAGTTCTCTATAATGATCTTCAAACCACTGTAGCGCGGTTCTGGCTCGGAGACACAGACAATTATACTGTTGAAGGATGACATCGCCGTCGGGGAAGTCACGAAGCATCAAAGAGATGCAGGTGGTTCGCAGCTCTCAACATGTCCGGTTACTACCATAGGTCCCATGCAAGCGCAGGAGAGTGTCTCCCATAGCATAATACTGCTCCCACAAGCCTGCGTCCGTGGCGCGCTGCACGTTTCGAGCCGCCGTTCACCTCGATGACAGCGTTTGTGGAGACGACCATAGACCTAGTGTAACAAAAGTGTGATTCACCTGAAGAAGCGACATTGATCGGCGGTCGAATCCGGATGGCCCCGTGTCCAATGCAGTGGTAACTGCCGATGTCGTTGGGCCACCATGTGAACACTTAGGGATGGTCTGCTGCGGAGCTCCATGTTCAACAACGTACGATGAGCGGTGTGCTCCGAAACACTTCTGAATGCGCGAGCATCGTGCTCTTTCGGCAGAGATGTCACAGATCATCATCTACCCTACTTTTCGGAGCAGACGACTTTTAGAGCCTAATGCTAATTCCACTGTCCTTCTGTCTCTTTCGGTAGATGTTCACGACAATCGCATGTGTGTACACTGAACAGCTTCGTCGTTTTCGAGATACTCGTTCATAGCCTGTGCGTGATAATAATCTACCCTCTGTCAAAGTCGCTTATCTCAATGGATTTTTCCCCTATTTGCAGCCCATATCTACGTTAGGGTGATCCCCCGTTCATGTCCGCTCCGCTTACATACTTAAGTTGCCGCAACACGTGGCCGCAACGATACCAGGGGGCATCCATCACGGTGGTCAGCGGCCATAATGTTTTCGATTTACAGTATATGGAATCAGAAGTTACCATTATCTAATATCTCTATGGTAATATTCATGTGTTCCTGTCACGGGAGGAAAACCTGAATCTGTGGTTAACATAGTGGCATAAAATGTACCATCAAACAGTGTTTTCCACAGGTATCTTGCGAAACTTATCTCACTATGCCCGCTGAGAGTGCCGTAGACATCAGCGCTCCGCTTGAAGCCGTGCTCCTTAACTTCAGCGAGGCGTTCAGTACAGTTCCACACTGTTGTTTAGTGAACGAAATACTGGCTTAACGAGAATCGGATTAGATTTGTGACCGGATTCAGGACTTCTTGCAGCTAAAACTCAACAAGTTGTTCTTAGTGGAACAAAATGGACAGATTTAAAAGTTATTTCATGTGTAGCACCGAGAAAGTGTGATAACAACGTTATTGTTTGCAATCTGTGCAAATGATATAGTGGGGTGGGTCACATCGGAAAGTCCTTAAGGCTGTTCGCGTGTGATGCAGTTGTGTATAAAAAAGTTCAAATGGCCCTGAGCACTATGGGACTTAGCTTCTTAGGTCATCAGTCCCCTAGAACTTAGAACTACTTAAACCTAACTAACCTAAGGACATCACACACATTGATGCCCGAGGCAGCATTGTAACCTGTGACCGTAGCGGTCGCTCGGTTCCAGACTGAAGCGCCTAGAACCGCTCGGCCATTCCGTCCGGCTAAGAAAGAAGAAATGTCGGAAGACTGTTGTAAATTGCAGGAAGCTATACGGAGGATTGATTATTGATGGAGGGACAGGTAGTTGATTCTGAACGTTAGGAAGGGTAACGTAGTGCGCATCGAAGAAATTCACATGTATACGATTAGTCTGTTGGTGACAAATAACCGGAAACATTAACTACGGTAAATTACCTAGGAGTAAACTACATCGAACGACCTGAAGGGAATGGCCACATAAAACATGTAGTAGGAAAAGTTGATGGCAGCCTGAGATTCATAGGAGGAATCTTAACGAAATGTAACTCATCCACAAAGGAAGTGGCTTACAAGGAGCTTATTCAAACGATACTTGAGTGTTGTTCATCAGTCTGGGACCGTAACCAGGTAGGATTAATAGAAGAGATAGAGAAGATATAACGAGAACGAGCGCGTTTCGTCATGGGATCGTTTACATCGTGCGAGAGCTGTACGGAGAGGCTCTACAAACCCCTTTGGCAGACGCTGCAAAAGAGGCGTTACACATCAAGGGAAGTTTATCCATTGATACTCGGAGAGAGTACGTTCCGCGACGCGTCGGGAAACATATTACTTCCTCCTACACACGTCTCGCGAAACGATGACGGCGAGAAAATCTGAGAAATTATAACTAAACAGATATTTATGGACTATCATTTTTCTCAAGCGCCATTGGGGAATGGAACAAGGAAGAGGGGGGACAGTTAGTGGTATCAAGTTATTTAATACTTTTAAAACATCCAAACACATAAAAAACTATGGTTTTCAAGCAGGGTACAAAGTCAGTGACTTTACAAATACTAATTTAACAATGATCTTTCAGTCTTATTCACTAAAGTCATCTGCTCCGGCCGTGTTGTTTCAGTTAACAACCGCTCTGTAGAAAATCTTTTCTGTTGGGGAAAGCTACGACATTCATGTCATTAGGCCATGAAAGCGTAAATGTATCAAATACAGGGCTACGGATGTAAGCTGAAGTCTCAGCACATCTTTTCAGACCTGAAGAGTGCTCAAAATTGCTTAAAGTCACAAGGCATAAATGTAACTTATTCAGATCGGGGCACAGTACGTTTCATTGTTTCCATTGGTGGGGTTGTTTACTTACAGTATTTTATTTACCAGGCATTAACAATCAATATATCACATGACTCGATACTTTTTCACAGTTTCTTACTACTGCTTATGTACTGTTGTCATTGTACACGATCTTATTTTATTATATTCCTTAAAAATAAGGTTTCAGTCCTATTACCCTTACTTATAAGTGTCGAGGGGCATGAAAGGGAAGCGGTGGTTGGGAAGGGAGTGAGACAGGGTTGTAGCCTCTCCCCGATGTTATTTAATCTGTATATTGAACAAGCAGTAAAGGAAACAAAAGAAAAATGAACATCAGTAAAAGTAAAACGAGGATAATGAAATATAGTCGAATTAAGTCGGGTGATGCTGAGGGAATTAGATTAGGAAATGAGACATTTAAAGTAGTAAAGGAGTTTAGCTAGTTGGGGAGAAAAATAACTGATAATGGTCGAAGTAGAGAGGATATAAAATGTAGGCTGGCAATGCCAAGGAAAGCGTTTCTGAAGAAGAGAAATTTGACAACATCGAGTATAGATTGTCAGGAAGTCGTTTCTGAAAGTATTTGTATGGAGTGTAGCCATGTATGGAAGTGAAACTTGAACGATAAATGGTTCTGACAAGAAGAGAATGGAGGCTTTGGAAATGTGGTGCTACAGAAGAGTGCTGAAGATTAGATGGGTAGATCACATAATTAATGACGAGGTGTTGAATAGAATTGGGGAGAATAGGAGTTTGTGGCACAACATGACAAGAAGAAGGGATCGGTTGGTAGGATATGTTCTGAGGCATCAAGGGATCACAAATTTAGCATTGGAGGGCAGCCTGGAGGGTAAAAATCGTAGAGGGAGACCAAGAGATGAATACACTAAGCAGATGCAGAAGGATGTAGGATGCAGTAAGTACTGGGTGATGAAGAAGCTTGCACAGGATAGAGTAGCATGGAGAGATGCATCAAACCAGTCTCAGGACTGAAGACTACAACAACAACCCTTACTCTTTTTAAATTTTTTATTGCTTCATTAACAATTTATCTTAAGTCAACCAACTTAAAATTCTAAAAGAATCATGAATGATAAAAAACTAGAAAGTTGCAGCTTCTTCTTTGTTATTTTGTGGTGAGATATTAATGTATTATTTCGATGTGTAACTGCTTTCATTGTCTTCACACGCAGAGTTCACTGCCAAAAGAACTTAAGTCCTATTGATACGACATGAAAAGATTGAAGCTCTGGTGCTCGGTCAAGGATTGGTGGGACTAAAGTTCATTTAACAGTAACATATGTAGTTTCGTGTCAAGATCCCGACAACATATTTCACTAAAAAAGAGGTAAAATGGGACTTAAACCCTTTTAGCGAGGCGTGATTCGTGTGTTACATAATCACTTTTAGACGATTCGTAGAGCTTTAGTCATTTCGCTGTAAAAACGATGAGGTGAGGTGGGGGGGGGGGGGGGGGGAAGAGATATCAGAACCAAAGTAATGTTGCAGATTGTTGCTACTTTCGTGGCACCGATTACCATCTTGATCATTATCAGTTGTGAGCTCACGACTCATTGTTTTAAAAATTACGCACTTTCTCGGTCCCCTTTAAAGTGCACAAATTTTGAACAGCGCCACATTGCCATGTAGGTTTCCGAGGGCAGTTTCAGACGGGATCCTTCCAGCCGAACAGAGGCAGTCCTGCGCCGGCTGTCAGTGTTTCTGACGCGCAAGGTAGCCGGCGGGTAGCCGCCGGCGGCGGGCGCAGCTGCGACGCGCCGTCCACTCGCTGTTAATTTCCGGTTCTCCAATGAGGTCGCGCTTCCCCGCCGACCCTCGCGTCGCCTCGCGTCCTGAGTCACCGTCTTTCGCACTGCTGGGCGCAGGGAGGACGCACCTCAAGGGAGTCCCGCCGTCGGAAGAAACAGGGGGCGAAGTAATAAAGCCCTTCACTGCCTTACGCTCCAGCTGGAAGCAAGATTACCAGCGAGCAGCCTTCATCTGGCCTGTGCACCATGCTGTTCTCAATATCTTCCAGCTCTCTCTCTCTCTTTCTTTCTCCCCCCCCCCCTTTTTGCTCCCACCCTTCCGCACCGTCACCGTCCAGTTGTTCCGCACTTTCCGTTGGATACAATTCTTCCTTGGCTTCTCAATGTGTTCCTTGAAAAAAAAAAATGGTTCAAATGGCTCTGAGCACTATGCGACTTTACTTCTGAGGTCATCAGTCGCCTAGAACGTAGAACTAATTAAACATAACTAACCTAAGGACATCACACACATCCATACCCGAGGCAGGATTCGAACCTGCGACCGTAGCGGTCGCTCGACTCCAGACTGTAGCGCCTAGAACAGCACGGCCACTCCGGCCGGCGTGTTCCTTGATCTACACGATTATCTATTACGAGGGTCACTCCAAAAGAAATGCACACTATTTTTATAAAAATACAGTTTTCATTCTGCATGTGTGAAAGTTTTACAGTGTGTAGATACATCCTTCCCGCTTGTTTTCAAACTGAGTTTGGCCTGTTCCTGTGAGTGACGCTGTCACAGCATGTCTTCAAGATGGCTGCTTCACTTGACGTTCGTCAGAAGCAATGTGTTGTCACAGAATTCCTGTGCTCTGAAAAGGAGACAGTGGGAAACATGCACAAGAGGTTGAAAGGTGTAAGGAGATGCTGCTGTCGATCGCAGTACAGATAGTCGGTGAGCAAGGAGGTTACGTGATGAAAGCGGGCACGGAAATATTGAGGATTGTCTTCGCAGCAACAGACCTCGTATTGCACACACTCCAGACAATGTGCTGATAGACGCATCACAGTGAACGAATTGGCACGCTACGTTGGGATAGGGGAAGGAAGTGTTTGCAGAATACTGAAAGTGTTGGCGTTAAAAAAGGTTTGTGCCAGGTGGGTTCCCAGGATGTTGACAGTGTCTCGCAAAGAAACAAGAAAAACGGTATGCTGCGAACTTTTGGAACAGTACGAGAATGGTGGAGATGAATTTCTTGGAAGAATTGTGACAGGTGATGAAACATGGCTCCATCATTTTTCACCATAGACGAAGAGGCAATCAGTGGAGTGGCATCATGCAAATTCACCCAAGAAAAAAATATTCAAAACCACAGCTTCTGCTGGAAAAGTTATGGCTACGGTGTTTATCTATTCCGAAGGACTCTTGCTTGTGTACATCATGCCAAATGGAACCATCATAAATTCTGATGCATATGTGACGACACTGAAAAAACTTCAAGCTCATTTGAGTCGTGTTCGACGACATCGGCAAAAGCAGGATGTTTTGCTGTTGCACGACAATGCACGGCCAGATGTCAGTCAAAAAACCATGGAAGCGATTACAAAACTCGAATGGACGACACTGTAACACCCGCCTTACAGTCCTGACCTGGCTCCATGTGACTATCATCTCTTTGGGAAACTGAAAGACTCTCTTTGTGGAACAATGTTTGAAGATGATGACTCGTTTGTGCACGCTACCAAACAGTGACTCCAACAGGTTGGTCCAGAATTTTACCGTGCAGGTATAGAGGCGCTGGTTCCAAGACGGCGTAAGGCAGTTGTGAGGGATGGAAATTATGTGGAGAAATGGAAATATTGTTCCTAAAGGATGTATCCACACACTGTAAAACTTCCAGGCATGTAGAATAAAAGATGGATTAAAAAAAATAGTGTGAATTTCTTTTAGAGTGATCCTCGTAAGTGTTAGGCAAACAGTCCGTAGAACAATTTTCAGAAGTTTTCTCGACGGCTGCGATCTCGGACATGTGTTGTGTTGTTGTCTTCAGTCCTGAGACTGGTTTGATGCAGCTCTCCATGCTACTCTATCCTGTGCAAGCTGCTTCATCTCCCAGTACCTACTGCAACCTACATCCTTCTGAATCTGCTTAGTGTACTGATCTCTCGGTCTCCCTCTACGATTTTTACCCTCCACACTGCCCTCCAATGCTAAATTTGTGATCCCTTGATGCCTCAAAACATGTCCTACCAACCGATCCCTTCTTCTAGTCAAGTTGTGCCACAAACTTCTCTTCTCCCCAATCCTATTCAATACCTCCTCATTAGTTACGTGATCTATCCACCTTATCTTCAGTATTCTTCTGTAGCACCACATTTCGAAAGCTTCTATTCTCTTCTTGTCCAAACTAGTTATCGTCCATGTTTCACTTCCATACATGGCTACACTCCAAACAAATACTTTCAGAAACGACTTCCTGATACATAAATCTATACTCGATGTTAACAAATTTCTCTTCTTCAGAAACGCTTTCCTTGCCATTGCCAGTCTACATTTTATATCCTCTCTACTTCGACCATCATCAGTTATTTTACTTCCTAAATAGCAAAACTCCTTTACTACTTTAAGTGTCTCATTTCCTAATCTAATTCCCTCAGCATCACCCGATTTAATTTGACTACATTCCATTATCCTCGTTTTGCTTTTGTTAATGTTCATCTTATATCCTCCTTTCAAGACACTGTCCATTCCGTTCAACTGCTCTTCCAAGTCCTTTGCCGTCTCTGACAGAATTACAATGTCATCGGCGAACCTCAAAGTTTTTACTTCGTCTCCATGAATTTTAATACCTACTCATCACGCTAAAAAATCACCTATGGATATTTCTCCCTGTGTAGATGGGAGTCAAAAACAAAAAACAAAAAGCCACACACATACTTTCAGATGGAATTAATTAATATTAGGCCTAACAATAAAATTCCCAATCGTAAAATTTCGAAGTAAATAACTTTTCTATATTGAGGTCTATACGTTTGCAGGAGACAAACAGTGAAAAGAAACCAAGTGCAACGCAAAATATAAATCACCAGGAAAACCACAGCACTTGGTAACAAGGTATATATACAAAAATTTTTGTGTTTTTCAAATTTGTAAATACTTTCTAAAAACACAGATTTATGTGTTCACACGTAGTAAAGAGTGTTTCTCCTGTTTCATGAAAGAAAGTAGAAGGCCACTGACGACTTTGAAATTCAGCGAAACATGTCTGCCAAATAGAAGAAAAGAAAAAATTGCTTAGCTCAAGGTGGATCCGATCACAGAAACAAATTTATTTTCAAGCAACCTCAGTATGATTAACATACTACTACTTTGGCATTGCCGGCCGCGGTGGTCTAGCGGTTCTAGGCGCTCAGTCCGGAACCGCGCGACTGCTACGGTCGCAGGTTCGAATCCTGCCTCGGGCATGGATGTGTGTGATGTCCTTAGGTTAGTTAGGTTTAAGTAGTTCTAAGTTTTAGGGGACTGATGACCACAGATGTTAAGTCCCATAGTGCTCAGAGCCATTTGAACCATTTGAACTTTGGCATTCGAAGATTGAAATTTCGTCAAAAAATTCGACACACTAAAAAACACGTTTATTTAAATGCCAATTCCATCTTGAGTAACACACCCGTGGCACTCTGTCTTGTATTTAACAATAGTACGAGACTAGCTGCCCGTCTTGGAACTTCTGCCATGTCTTCTGTCAATAATACCTTGTAGGGCTCTCAGACCGAGCACCAGTATTCCAGAAGAGGACGGACAAGCGTAAAAAATGGTTCAAACGGCTCTGAGCATTATGGGACTTAACTTCTAAGGTCATCAGTCCCTTAGAACTTAGAACTACTTAAACCTGACTAACCTAAGGACATCAACCACATCCATGCCCGAGGCAGGATTCGAACCTGCGACTGTCGCGCCTAGAACCGCTCGGCCACTCCGGCCACACGGACAAGCATAATGTAGGCAATCTCTGTAGGAGCTTCTTTGCATGTTCTAAGTTTTGTGCCAATAAAACGTAGTCATTGTTTCGTCTTTCCCACAATATTTTCTGTGTGATGGTTTCAGTTTAAGATCTTCGTTATTCTACGAGGGTGATCCGATAAGTACATGACCCAACAAAGAAAACACAAAAATTTGCAAAAATGTATTTATTTTTCAACATAATCTCCTTTCAGCTCTTTACACTTTTCCCAGCGTTACTCAATAAATTCTATAGCTTTTTTTATAATGAGAACTGTCTTAACCCCTCTAAATAGCTATTAACTGCCGGCATCACGTGTTCATTTGTTGAAAATCTTCGACCATCGATCCATTTTTTCAACTTTGGGAACATCAAATAATCCGGGGGGGGGGGCTAAATCTGGTGAATGGGGTGCATGAGGTAGCAATTCAAACTTTAATTTATTAATTGTGTCTATTGTAATAACGGACTTGTGAGCTGGTGCAGTGTGCTGAAGAAACAACTGTTTCTTCTTGGTTGGTTCAAATGGCTCTGAGCACTATGGGACTTAACATCTGAGGTCATCAGTCCCCTAGTACTTAGAACTACTTAACCCTAACCAACCTAAGGACATCACACGCATCCATGCCCTAGGCAGGATTCGAGTCTGCGGCCGTAGCAGCTGCGCGGTTCCAGACTGAAGCGCCTGGAACCGCTCGGCCACACCGACCGGCTCTTCTTGGCCAAATGCGGTTGTTTTTGCTTGATTTCTTCGCCCAAACGTTGCAATAAGTTCGCATAATACTCGCTGTTGTTAGCTTTTCCTTTTTCAAGGTAGTCAATGAAAATTACCCCATGCGCAGCCCAAAAACCGACGCCATGACCCTGCCTGCAGATGAAACGGTCTTCCCCTTCTTTGGAGTCTTTTCTCCAATTTGTGTCCATTGCTTTGATTGTTGCTTTGTCTCGGGAGTGAAGTGGTGGACCCCTGTTTCATCCATGGTTATGAAACGGCGCAAAAAATCAGCTCTATTGGTGCGAAACTTCGCTGAACACGCAATTGAACATCTTCACGACATGCTTTTTGCTCGAGTGTGAGCAAACGCGGCACAAATCTAGCACACAGTTTTCTCATGTCCAAATTTTCAGATAATATGCAACGTACCGCACTTTTTGAAATACCTACTATGTCTGCTAGCTCGCGCACTTTCTGTTGACGATCATCCAGTACCGCTTTGTGTATTTTCTTCACCATTTCCGGAGCCGTCACCTCATTTGGTCGACCACTGCGATGCTCTTCTCAGCACCTCGTACGGCCTCGTTTAAACTCAGCTACCCAATATTTTACTGTTGTCAACGAAGGAGCAGACTCTCCCAAAGTAGAATCTAGCTCAGGCCTTTCAAAAAAAATTGTATCACCTAACTTGGCATCTTCAAACTTGAAACATATGCTTCATACATCAGGCCGGGTACTTATGGGACCTCACTCGTGATCTCTAGGTACTTTAGTTGAATCGACAACCTTTAAATTTCTGTGATATGCCGTTAACTGAAATTTAACGAAGTTTTTTTAATAGTCTTGTGATGCATCTATTACTTTTTATTCTTTAGGGTCAAATGCCAATTTTCGCACCGTATAGGTATCTTCTCTAAATCATTTCGCACTTCTGAGACTTCTGTACACGGTAAACGACGGCATCATCTGAAAACAGTCTGAGGTCTGCTCAGATTGTCCCCTAAATCGCTTATGTAGAATAAGAACAGGGGAAAACCTATAACGCTTTCTTGGAGAACCCCAAATATTGCTTCCTTGTGCCTTTGTATATCTACCTTTGCTACTCATTCCCTTTCATTTTCCACCCGCAAATGGAGCGAGGAATAAACGATTTTGTATACGTGTGCGTACGCTCCCCTAACTTATCTTACCTATCTTACCTTGTGTTCACGGTCCTCTTACGAGATGGGTGTTGGTCGCAGTGGAGTCGTTATGAAGTATGAAAATTCCAGTTCTCTAAACTCGATAGTTTTCCGCGAATAGTACTACTTCTCCACGTCAGGGATTTACGTTCGAGTTCGCGGGTGGATTTCCGTAATACTCGCCTCCTTTATCGAACCTACCGATAAAAAATCTAGCATCACGCCTCTAAATTGCCTCCATGTTTTTCTTTCCTACAACTGAGGAAATTGTCGTAGTGGTTACCACAATGGACTGGCTTTCGGAAGGATGAAAGTTCAATTCACCCTCCAGCCATCCAGATTCATGTTTTCCCTGTTTTTCCTAAATCACTTAACGCAAATACCGGGATGGTTTCTTTGAAGTGCAAGCCGATTTCCATCCTAATCCTTTCGTAATCCGAGCTTGTGCTCCTTCTCTAATGACCTCGATGTCGATGAGACGTTCCACTCAAATCTTCATTCCTCCCTCCCGCCGGCCGCGGTGGTCTCGCGGTTCTTGGCGCGCAGTGCGGAACTGTGCGACTGCTACGGTCGCAGGTTCGAATCCTGCCTCGGGCATGGATGTGTGTGATGTTCTGGGGGACTAATGACCACAGCAGTTGAGTCGCATAGTGCTCAGAGCCATTTGAACCATTTTGAACCACGCACCCTCCCTCCATTCCTGCCTCCCCTCCTCTCACACCCAACCTCCCTTTGCTTTAACCCTACTTTGTGACGGTACCAAACGTTTGAGCCGTACTCAACAATGGGTCGCGCACGTGCTTTGTACGCGAGCCCCTCCATGAATTTTCTACACCTTTCTAGAATTCCGGCAATGAACCGAAGTCGACCATTCGCCTTCCCTACAATTGAGCTCACGTGCTCGTTCCATTTGACATCGCTTTGCAACGTTGCGCCTAGATACTTAATCGGCGTGACGTTGTCAAACAGCACTGTATTCTGTCAGTATAGGATTGTTTCTGCTACTCATCTGCATTAATTTTAATTTTTTTTACATTTAGAGCAAGCTGCCAAGATTATACCATATACACTCCTGGAAATGGAAAAAAGAACACATTGACACCGGTGTGTCAGACCCACCATACTTGCTCCGGACACTGCGAGAGGGCTGCACAAGCAATGATCACACGCACGGCACAGCGGACACACCAGGAACCGCGATGTTGGTCGTCGAATGGCGCTAGCTGCGCAGCATTTGTGCACCGCCGCCGTCAGTGTCAGCCAGTTTGCCGTGGCATACGGAGCTCCATCGCAGTCTTTAACACTGGTAACATGCCGCGACAGCGTGGACGTGAACCGTATGTGCAGTTGATGGACTTTGAGCGAGGGCGTATAGTGGGCATGCGGGAGGCCGGGTGGACTTACCGCCGAATTGCTCAACACGTGGGGCGTGAGGTCTCCACAGTACATCGATGTTGTCGCCAGTAGTCGGCGGAAGGTGCACGTGCCCGTCGACCAGGGACCGGACCGCAGCGACGCACGGATGCACGCCAAGACCGTAGGATCCTACGCAGTGCCGTAGGGGACCGCACCGCCACTTCCCAGCAAATTAGGGACACTGTTGCTCCTGGGGTATCGGCGAGGACCATTCGCAACCGTCTCCATGAAGCTGGGCTACGGTCCCGCACACCGTTAGGCCGTCTTCCGCTCACGCCCCAACATCGTGCAGCCCGCCTCCAGTGGTGTCGCGACAGGCGTGAATGGAGGGACGAATGGAGACGTGTCGTCTTCAGCGATGAGAGTCGCTTCTGCCTTGGTGCCAATTATGGTCGTATGCGTGTTTGGCGCCGTGCAGGTGAGCGCCACAATCAGGACTGCATACGACCGAGGCACACAGGGCCAACACCCGGCATCGTGGTGTGGGGAGCGATCTCCTACACTGGCCGTACACCTCTGGTGATCGTCGAGGGGACACTGAATAGTGCACGGTACATCCAAAGCGTCATCGAGCCCATCGTTCTACCATTCCTAGACCGGCAAGGGAACTTGCTGTTCCAACAGGACAATGCACGTCCGCATGTATCCCGTGCCACCCAACGTGCTCTAGAAGGTGCAAGTCAACTACCCTGGCCAGCAAGATCTCCGGATCTGTCCCCCATTGAGCATGTTTGGGATTGGATGAAGCGTCGTCTCACGCGGTCTGCACGTCCAGCACGAACGCTGGTCCAAGTGAGGCGCCAGGTGGAAATGGCATGGCAAGCCGTTCCACAGGACTACATCCAGCATCTCTACGATCGTCTCCATGGGAGAATAGCAGCCTGCATTGCTGCGAAAGGTGGATATACACTGTACTAGTGGCGACATTGTGCATGCTCTGTTGCCTGTGTCTATGTGCCTGTGGTTCTGTCATTGTGATCATGTGATGTATCTGACCCCAGGAATGTGTCAAAAAAGTTTCCCCTTCCTGGGACAATGAATTCACGGTGTTCTTATTTCAATTTCCAGGAGTGTATATATCTACCCAAGTTATCCTGTATCCTCCTAGAGTCATTGTGAATAATAATAATAATAATAATAATAATAATAATAATAATAATAATAACACACTCGACACTCAGTAACCATTCAAATTATCGTAACAATTACAACAAGTGAAAATCCAACAATTATAAAGCATTACGTAAAGTCGCATAGCTGTATGAAGGTGCTTTCATTTTAGAAAGCCGCATAGTTGTATGAAGGTCCCGGGTTCGATTCCCGGTGGGGTGAGGGATTTTCTCTGCCTCGTAATGGCTGGGTGTTGTGTGCTGTCCTTAGGTTAGTTAGGTTTAATAGTTCTAAGTTCTAGGGGACTAATGACCGTAGATGTTAAGTCCCATAGTGCTCAGAGCCATTTGAAGTTGTATGAAGGTGCTTTATTCGCAACTATCGGTTTCACTTTAGTAAAGACACATCTTCAGATTTGTAGTGGTTATATTTCCGTAATGTAGATGGACAATTACGGTGTCCCCAGCTGTCGGGAAGTTATCTACATTAAGAGTCAACTGTATTGGTGGGTGGTCATAATAAAATTGAGTACACCCAAAAGATGCTTGTCAAAATGTACAAAGCTGAACGAGCCATGCCAGATAACATCTCGTAGGATATACCGGGTGATCAAAAAGTCAGTATAAATTTGAAAACTGAATAAATCACGGAATAATGTAGATAGACAGGTATAAATTGACACACATGCTTGGAATGACATGGGGTTTTATTAGAACCAAAAAAATACAAAAGTTTAAAAATGTCTGATAGATGGCGCTTCATCTGATCAGAATAGCAATAATTAGCATAACAAAGTAAGACAAAGCAAAGATGATGTTCTTTACAGGAAATGCTCAATATGTCCACCATCATTCCTCAACAATAGCTGTAGTCGCGGAATAATGTTGTGAAGAGCACTGTAAAGCATGTCCGGAGGTATGGCGAAGCATTGGCGACGGATGTTGTCTTTCAGCATCCCTAGTGATGTCGGTCGATCACGATACACTTGCGACTACAGGTAACCCCAAAGCCAATAATCGCACGGACCGAGGTCTGGGGACCTGGGAGGCCAAACATGAGGAAAGTGGCAGCGGATTACACCATCACCACCAAATGACGCGCGCAGGAGATCTTTCACGCGTCTAGCAAAATGGGGCGGTTCTAATAAAACCCCATGTCATTCCAAGCATGTGTGTCAATTTTTACCTCTCTATCTACATTATTCCGTGGTTTATTAAGTTTTCAAATTTGCACTGACTTTTTGATTACTCGGTATTATAAGATCCGGTAGACACCAGCTGTAGAAAACCAGTGAAGTAAAACTTAAACTGCCATGTAATGTGCGTACTTCTGACGCGTCCTGACACAGGCTAGAGGGAGTACAGGGGGTTTAAGGTCAGATGGTTCAAATGGCTCTGAGCCCTATGGGACTTAACATCTATGGTCATCAGTCCCCTAGAACTTAGAACTACTTAAACCTAACTAACCTGAGGACAGCACACAACACCCAGCCATCACGAGGCAGAGATAATCCCTGACCCCGCCGGGAATCGAACCCGGGAACCCGGGCGTGGGAAGCGAGAACGCTACCGCACGACCACGAGATGCGGGCGTTTAAGGTCAGTCTGTAATTTCCGAGCGGTGTGAGGAGCAAATGCAGGAAGACAAATTCCGAGTGAAGACAGATTGATGACTTGGATCAGCGCCAGGCTCTGTCACAGGGCACCAACGAGATATGCGTATTTTGCGACTCGACCGGAGGCTTGCAGCAGGAGGATCATAGAATTCAGTGGTCTGTTTAACAGTGAATATTTGCGATCAGAGTAACTACTACACTGAAGGCTAATTCTAAACATTAGAAAAATCAAAGGAGGCAGTTGGTCGCTTGAGAGAAGCCAGCGCCTGAAGCCACGGGGTTGGATGCGAACAGAATTATCAAGCAAGAGCACACGTAAGTACAAACTTGAGACCAGCACTCCAAGTGAGGAAATCAGACATGTCGGAGCCTACCGAGGCTGGCCACGAGCGACACGGACCCGGCGCTCCAGCGATCTCTGAATACAAAAATATGGGTTTTTAAAGAAGCGTGGCGGCGCACCATTTCTGCCTTCCTATAGTAGACCCACAAATCCATCGCTACTTACAGTGCTTTGGCCAATCTGGCGGGTCGTTCTGCACCTCTAGGGTGCCTCTGGCCAACCACATTTAGATTTCTCCCCTACTCCTACTCGGTAGGTAGGGATGCTTCTGGATTTTACAGTAACAGGCTCCAAGTTTGGTATCAACAGCGTGCACCTGAAAGCTGAACGTCACTGCCACTCCTATTATGGCCGGCAACAACGGTGTTTTACGTCGCTTCAACTCGCCTTCCGCCCTTCTGTAGGTTGGGACAGCTGCAGGAGCACTCCAACCTGTGTAAACCCACTGACGTTGTAGTTCTCAGGAGTATGTATCGAGCTTTCTGCCTGTGCTAAGACGTGCTTTTTCGTGGCCCTCTTCTAAAGTAACGCCTTACGACAGTGCCTAGGCGGTGGACGGAGTTACCAGTTAATTCTTTGAAGTAAAATGTCTCCCCTGAGGCAGCCGCCCAGGGAGTCTGCAGTTTCTACGGCTCTAGTGCTACTATTTATCTTCGGTAACATAACCGCTGCCAACGGCCTTGCCGCAGTGGTAACACCCGTTCCCGCCAGATCACCATATGCCCCTCCATATCCGCATCCAGTGACGCCTGTGGTCTGAGGATGACATGGCGGCCGGTCGGTACCTTCGGTACCTTTGAGCCTTCATGGCCTGTTCGGGATGAGTTTAGTTTCAGTTTAGTTTTTAACATAAACGCTTCCACTTTTGCCTGCTCTCTGCATTGTGTCACTGATTTCCTATCTTGGAGTGCACTTGATGGCTTCAAATAGCCTTAAGCATAACAACGCGTAAGTCATCAAGTGATCAATATAAGACACTTGCCGTATTGCTAACTTGTTGATGTGGTGCAAGGTAGTCCGTGTACTGTATTTGTTGTGTTGGCAGAAGAGCCAACACCGTGTTACTAGAGGAGGCCGAAAGGCTCACGCAGGCTGGCGTGATGAGGGAAGGACTATATTGACGTGAGGTCTGGAACATGACAAGGAATTAGAATTCAGAAATCGGACGTAATTAGTTGATACTTAACTTTAATCCATTAATGATGAACGTCGCTCTTCACGGTACATGATTCACAATATTACCTGTTCAGAATAGTAACTGAATATGGCGCCTTGCTAGGTCGTGGCAAATGACGTAGCTGAAGGCTATACTAAACTGTCGTCTCGGCAAATGAGAGCGTGTGTTATCAGTGAACCATCGCTAGCAAAGTCGGCTGTACAATTGGGGCGAGTGCTAGGGAGTCTCTCTAGACTAGACCTGCAGAGTGGCGGCGCTCGGTCTGCATTCACTGATAGTGGCGACACGCGGGTCCGACGTATACTAACGGACCGCGGCCGATTTAAAGGCTACCACCTAGCAAGTGTGGTGTCTGGCGGTGACACCACATTATTGCTAGTCACTACTGCGTGCTTGCACCACATCGGCCTGTTAGCAATACGGTAGAAGTACGCACAGTACAAGGGATTTTAAGTTTTACATCATTGGTTTCCTACAGCTGGTGTCTATGATCTTATATTATATCCTACGATGTGTTATCCGTCCGCAGCGCCTGGTCGTGCGGTAGCCTTCTCGCTTCCCACGCCCGGGTTCCCGGGTTCGATTCCCGGCGGGGTCAGGGATGTTCTCTGCCTCGTGATGACTGGGTGTTGTGTGATGTCCTTAGGTTAGTTAGGTTTAAGTAGTTCTAAGTTCTAGGGGACTGATGGCCATAGATGTTAAGTCCCATAGTGCTCCGAGCCATGTGTTATCCGGCCTGGCCCATTCAGCAATCATGCTTTGTACATTTGACAAGCATCTTTTGGGTGTACTCAATTTTATTATAACAACCCACCAATGTGGTTTGACCCTTAACACGGATAACTTCCCGAAAGCTGTGGACTCCGTAATTGTCCATCTACATTATGAAAATAAAACGATTATTAACTGAAGATGCGTCTATAAAGCTGTGGAAACTGTAGTAGCGAATAAACCACCTACAAACATCTAAACGGTTTTCTGAAACGTCTCATCATTCTTGAATTCTCACTTGTTATAATTGTTAGGATAATTTGATTTATTATTGAGTGTCGAGTGTTGTTATTGTTACCCACCATGTCTCTGAGTTGAGATTGCCCTCCACAAAAAGTGGTTTACTTTTACAGTCACTGTACGACGACACTTTCCCTTACAATACAGGATCATCAGCTTCTAGTCGCAGCTTCACGTGTTAGAGATTCGGGAGGACGACGGTCCAATCCCGTCTTCGGCCATCCTGATTTAGGTTTTCTGTGATTTCCCTAAATCGTTTCAGGCAAATGCCGGGATGGTTCCTTTTAAAGGGCACGGCCGATTTCCTTCCCAATCCTTCCCTTACCCGAGCTTGCGCTCCGTCTCTAACGACCTCGTTGTCGACGGGACGTTAAACACTACCGACCACCACCACCACTTGTTAGAGATTATTGTTAAAATTTTATGACTTCAGCTCGTATGAGTGAACACCGCGAGTCATTCCACCCCCCCCCCCCCCCCCTCCACAGTGCTGCTATCGCCATTTCCAGGCTGTGGCTGTAGCAGAAAGGTGTCGACCAATCCAGAGCCAGGTAATCTCCGGTCTGTCGTGCCGGGCAGGTCGCTCGCTCATCCCGCCACCCTCTCCCTCAGCCTCACTCTCACCCGGACGCTCTGCCTCAGCCCTTCGCCGTGAGTCAGTATGGACCGGCAATCGATGTCGCTATCGGCTCGCGAGATGCGGGTCCGCTATCGCACGGGCAGCGCAACTGACGTGCCGACAGTAGCCTGTGGGCTCACCCCCTACAGTCGCGGCTAACAGCGCCGTGCGTTGTTTGTGGCGGGGCTCGACAGAGAGCAGTCTCCGCAGAATAATTCGCCGGTAGTCGCGTGTCACGGAGTTACCGGGGAGGGAAGAGATAAGCGGCATGACGTCTGTCGGAGGCGATGTCTCTTGTTGTAGTTCCGGAACGGCCAGAAAATGCCTGTGACAGATGCTGCGAGTGGCGGCTGCGAAATCGAGTTACAGACAGATGAGACAGTCAAACGGAAATGCCAGAATTTCCTCCGTCACAAGAATAATAGCGAAAATTATGGAAATTCAAACTTTACTGGCGAATTCTATTGATGAAATCTTCTCCAGTTGTCAGCCGATTCGTGCAGTCGCTTTGTCGCAACGTTTCGACAAGTTTCCTACTCCTATCTTCGGGTGAAGTATCGAGTTGATATCTCCACCAACAGCAACGACTACACAGAGACACAAATAAGGCGCGGTTTCCAGCCGAGAGAGAAGAAGAAAGATAATAATGCACAAGAAGAAACTGTGGGGTCTACATCTACGTGCTTACTCTGCTATTCACAATAAAGTGCCTGGCAGAGTGTTCTATGAACCATCTTCATGATTTCTCTCTACCGTTCCACTCTCGAACAGCACGTGGGAAAAACGAGCATTAAATTTTTCCGTGTGAGCCCTGATTTCTCTGATTTTATCGTGATGATCATTTCTCCCTATGTAGGTGGGTTCCAACAGAATGTTTTCGCAATCGGAGGAGAAAACTGGTGGTTGAAATTTCATGAGAATATCCCGTCGCAACGAAAGACGCCTTTGTTTTAATGATCGCCACTCCAATTCACGTATCATGTCTGTGACACTGTCTCCCCTGTTTCGCGATAATACAACACGAGCTGTCCTTCTTTGTACTTTTTCGATGTCATCCGTCACTCCCACCTGATGCGAAAGCCACATCGCACAGCAGTACTCCAGAATAGGGCGGACAAGTGTAGTGCAAGCAGTCTCTTTAGTAGACCTGTTGCACCTTCTAAGTGCTCTGCCAATGAATCGCAGTCTTTGGTTTGCTCTACCCACAATATTATCTATGTGATCGTTCCAATTTAGTTTATTTGTAATTGTAATCCCTAAGTATTAAGTTGAATTGACAGCCCTCAGATTGCCCATTCGTCTCTTATTGGGTGCCTAAAGGATACTGCATTCTGCGAATACTATATGACAATTCAAGCAAATGACATCAATAGTTTTATTTGAATAAAGCAGATTTGACAATAATTAACTTGAATGTACTGCATGTCCCTGGCTATATGCAATGTTCGTGCAAGTTTGACAAACAGTTTCTGAATCACTAATAAGTGTTTCCGTAGCGCTCTCTGCTAGGCCGTGCTAACACTCTGCGAATACTGCCAGTTAATGTCTAGCCGAGGCTGACAGGAACGTCGTTTATATTCACTTCGGCTAGATGCCGCACCTATCGTGGTGACGTCCTGGTCAGTGCGCTATTGGCTGACATCATCTCACCGCCTTCTTGTGCGTTCTTCATCTTCGTTCCGACGCTTGTGGTTGCGCCAGAACAGAAACCAAGCACCAGGCGTTTCTTCCGTAAGCAGGGCCGCCCACAGCCAAGATTGCCAGGTGACTGGAGAAGAACAAAATATAAACAATTTTCCTCTCATCGGTTAAAACCAGTCAAGGACCAAAAAAGACTGTGTGCACTTGGCGTCTACAGCATCAGTTGCGAGTGTGGCGTGCATTGCATCAGCCAGACCCGTCTATTCACCTCCGTGCGCTGTTCAGAACATGAGAGGAGCGTTCACCTCGGATAAACTGACAAATCTGCTGTGGCAAAGGACAGCTCACATGTTTGTTTTTGAAGAGACAAAGGCGCTGTTCCCCGCCAACCGGTTCTGGGATTCAGGTATCAAAAAGGCAGTGGAAATACGAGTACATAATGATCGTTTCAGCTGCGACTGCGGTTTTCGAAACGACCTCCGCATATGATGTGGCGTTAGCAAAAATAAGTCAGGAGCTCTCAGATTTTAAAGTGATGGAGGCAGCGTGCGTAATAAACGAGCAGCACAAAGAATCGACACCAGAGCACTCTCAAAGCGTAAAGCTGAAATTTCAAGACCAGAGAAGAAGGCAAACTTCCTCTTGAAGCGCGATAACGCCAAGTTCCGTAACACTTTTTCAACCATGGAACTAAACGCCAAATATGGCTGGACCGTCACACTGCATCCACCGTATAGTCACCCTCAGCCTTCCATCTCTGTGAAATATGTATTACGTAGCCATCATTTTCCAGACTCAGGTGTTGGCATGCTAGCGTCAACCTGTAAGACCGTAGTCTCAACTTGTTCAGGTTTCTACGAACGCATCATGCAGGCTCTTCTTCTTTGCGATAGAAGTGTATAACAAATGATGGTGACTCTGTGTAAAAATGACACTGTGTACCTAAAACCTTGCTCTATTTATCTGTGCTTTTGTGCCTTCATTATCTACTGTAGTTTCTGTGAAAATACGTGGGGCGTTCCATAAGTAATGTAACACATTTTTTTCTGGAAGTTTATTGGTTTAATTCAGGATGCCAATACAGCGTATTATTCCCCAATCTTTTGGCTATAAAACCGTATTTTTCAGTGTGATCTCCGTTCAATGTGACAGCCTTACGCCACCTTACTGTGAGGGCCTGTATGCCTGCATGGAACCACTCTACTGGTCGATGTTGGAGCCAACGCCTTGCTGCGTCAATAACCTCCCCATCATCCATGTACTGCTTCACACGGTGCATCCTTCGTTGGTTCCCCACCAAAGGAAACTAGATGACAGTTCTGTTTTGGAACGCACCTCTAATACAAAGCCATTTTTTCAGATGGCTACATTTAGTGCCGCCACTTATAGGAATTTCATGAAACCGTAAGGACGAAAGCGGAAATATTCCACGATGTCCCACAAAAAATTCCCCGTTTTTCAACCGAAAATGGTCAAGAAAAAAGTGTTGCATTACTTACTGAACGCCTCGTACAGAAAAATGCAAAGCTATACTGATTATTTACGTATCTGTGCTTTCTTGGATCTCTCCAGGAGAATACTGGAATGGTTTTTACATACACCCTACATGTTCTGTTTCTTTATCACCATTTACGTGACTCCCCCCCCCCCCCCCCCCCCCAACGCTAGTCTCTTTGTCAACGGAACGTTAACTCCATTATCACCAGCTTGGAAAGTCAATAACAGTCAATGCTTTACAGTAATTGTATGAACAGTGCTACTGTGATTAAGTAATAGGTGTTGGGTTATTCAATATCAATTGTACGAGGGCTGTTCGAAAAGTAAGTTCCGGTCGGTCGCGAAATGAAAACCACAGTGAAAATCAGAAATGTGTTAATTGGAACAGTTAGCCACAGCTTCGAGTCACCTCTCTAAATAGTCGCCGCTCCAGCTTAGACACTTGCTATGGCGTTGTACAAACTTTTCAGTACCCATGTCACAGAAAGCAGCCACCAGAGCTTTCCGCCAATTCTCTACGCTGGTCGGCCTTTCGTTGTTTGTGCTAAAATGTTGTCTTCGAAGCCAGTGATCCATGTGAGCAGAGATGAACAACGGAAGGAGACAGTTAAGGACTGTATTGTGGGTAATCAATCACTTCCCATCGAAAACGCTGCAGGAGTGTCTTCATTTCCCCTGCAGAATGCGGCTGAAAATCGTCTTGAAGAAAGAAACACGTGACATTTATGTTACGTGGGCTGCATAGCTTCAGGCGAAAACTCTCACCAAATGTACACACTTGGGAGACACTGTTGTTTTAGGCATTTCTACGTGATCACTTTGCGCTCTGAACAGAAACGAGCGACGTGAAGTGATCGACAGGCACGCTAAAGACACTGCCAACACATCTGTGCAAAGTTCCATCGGATTTTCACAGTGGTATCCATTTCGCGCGTAATCGGACATTACTTTACGAATACGACTCGTAATAACTAAGTTGAGTGGTTTAGATACCGGTAATAAATATTCATCAGTATGAGTCAAAAAAGAGTCTAATACAGGATGAACCATTTGTTGCAATACCATTATGAATTGCAAGATAAAGATCCCAACTTCGATTTACAGAAATGAGATATATTTGAAATGGTTCAAATGGCTCTAAGCACTATGGGACTTGACATCTGAGTTCATCAGTCCCCTAGACTTAGAACTTCTTAAACCTAACTAACATAAGGACATCACACACATCCATGCCCGAGGCAGGATTCGAACCTGCGACCGTAGCAGCAGCACGGTTCAAAACTAAAGCGCCAAGAATCGCTCGGTCACAGCGGCCGACAGACATAATTTTTTCTGTCCCTTTCCACTGCACAGACGAATTCAGTGTCGTATGACCCATCGCCGTCCAGTTAGTAATTTTGAACAAATATGTTATATACTTTTTTTAAACTTAAGCTTAAAAAATGCAGCATCATCAATCACATTAAAAAGTATTTTCCACTTCCACTTAAAAATGAATACAACACTCAGTAGACTCTTCAGTCAAATAAGCATAGCAGATCGACTATGGAAGTCAGCAGAGTGCATCTTATTTTGGCATGGTGCATCTCTTTGGACAGCCAAAGAAGACAGATATTGCAGTGCTTGTGTTGAGTGCATATCAGAATGAATATTGCGTCGTACTTCTGAACAATACAGGCCCTATAATATCGTATTTATCCCCGGACACCGGGCAAGCGATTTTCAGTTAAAAAGTCTCCCCTGGACGGGAATATACATAACGAACGTACGAATGAAGGTTGTAGATAAATGTATCCACATCTAACAGTAGCTGAAAATTACAATCCAAACACCAAAACAATAGCGTAGTAAATAATGTTAAAATAATCCCCATAGTGGTGAAGTATTAAAGTATTAACCTGTAGTGTTAGAAAATAATAGCTGCAGATTGCAAATTGTAATACTAATGTATTTAGGTAGTAGGTTAATTTGTATAATAATAATGATTGAATAAAGAGGGTTTTTTTTTAAAAAAAAAAAAAGGCAGACGACTCGAGGAAGTTTGGGTCTCGCCGTGAGTCGTGATTGCACAGTCTAATTGTAAGGCGACCGCTCCCGATAAGCGGGCAGTCCGGGTTCGTCTCCCTGCCCGGCACAAATTTTGTACAGTTGGTGGTTGTCCATATTCACAAGTACGAATAAGTTTAATGGAAGCCAAAGGAGATGTGGTTCACATCCTCTTCTTCATCGCAGTTTCGTTATGGGGACAGCCGCCAAGTTGATGCCATGGTTGAACATGAGGCATGTTATGATGTTTTCTAGACGTGACTCTTACCCCCACTCTTTCACCCGTGTCTTTCTTCTTCCAGTCGGGAATGACGCGCGGGGAACGATTGTTGGTACTTCTGCATGTGAGATCGAATCCCTCTCATTTCACCTTCATGTTCTTTTCGGGAAACAGTATATTGCTTGACGCTTCTAGAAAAGTGCGCGACGGATTTTAGCAGTAAACCACTCCGTGATGAAGAACGCTTCTCATGTAGCGTTTGCCTTTAGAATTGGCTGAGATTCTCGGTAACGCTTTCGCGCTTACGAAACGAACCTTAAACGAAACGCATTGCTCTTCTCCGGACCTTCTCTGTTTCCTTTACGTTCTTGAAGCTTTTAGAACACTCCAGAATGAGATTTTCACTCTGCAGCGGAGTGTGCTGCAGAGTGAAAATCTCATTCTGGAAACATCCCCCAGGCTGTGGCTAAGCCATGTCTCCGCAATATCCTTTCTTTCAGGGGTGCTAGTTCTGCAAGTTTCGCAGAAGAGCTTCTGTAAAGTTTGGAAGGTAGGAGACGGATACTGGCAGAAGTAAAGCTGTGAGTACCGGACGTGAGTCGTGCTTCGGTAGCTCAGTTGGTAGAGCACTTGCCCGCGAAAGGCAAAGGTCCCGAGTTCGAGTCTCGGTCGGGCACACAGTTTTAATCTGCCAGGAAGTTTTAGAACACTGATGCATCTCATGCCCGAACATTGTCACCAGCAAGGCTTAATTTTGGCATATTGTCCGCTTCTGTTCTTGGATATTTTGTATTCCGATTCTCTGTGATAATAAGTTACGGTTAACAAATAGTAACACGAATGCGAAAACTGGTAGAAAGATCAATTTGGGTCCCGGAGAAAGCAGGAACACGTAAGTCAATACTTGGTCCTACGACTTACCTTAGAAGTTGAGGAAGACAAACCTACGTTTATAGCGTTTGTAGATTTAAATAAAACTTCCGGTAATGTTGATTGGAATACACTCTTTGGACTTCTGAAGGTGATAGGTGTAAAATACAGTGAGCGAAAGATTATATACAACTTGTACAGGGTGTTTTAAAAATGACCGGTATATTTGAAACGGCAATACAAACTAAACGAGCAGCGATAGAAATACACCGTTTGTTGCAATATGCTTGGGACAACAGTACATTTTCAGGCAGACAAACTTTCGAAATTACAGTAGTTACAATTGTCAACAACAGATGGCGCTGCGGTCTGGGAAACTCTATAGTACGATATTTTCCACATATCCACCATGCGTAGCAATAATATGGCGTAGTCTCTGAATGAAATTACCCGAAACCTTTGACAACGTGTCTGGCGGAATGGCTTCACATGCAGATGAGATGTACTGCTTCAGCTGTTCAATTGTTTCTGGATTCTGGCGGTACACCTGGTCTTTCAAGTGTCCCCACAGAAAGAAGTCACATGGGTTCATGTCTGGCGAATAGGGAGGCCAATCCACGCCGCCTCCTGTATGTTTCGGATAGCCCAAAGCAATCACACGATCATCGAAATATTCATTCAGGAAATTAAAGACGTCGGCCGTGCGATGTGGCCGGGCACCATCTTACATAAACCACGAGGTGTTCGCAGTGTCGTCTAAGGCAGTTTGTACCGCCACAAATTCACGAAGAATGTCCAGATAGCGTGATGCAGTAATCGTTTCGGATCTGAAAAATGGGCCAATGATTCCTTTGGAAGAAATGGCGGCCCAGACCAGTACTTTTTGAGGATGCAGGGACGATGGGACTGCAACATGGGGCTTTCCGGTTCCCCATATGCGCCAGTTCTGTTTATTGACGAAGCCGTCCAGGTAAAAATAAGCTTCGTCAGTAAACCAAATGCTGCCCACATGCATATCGCCGTCATCAATCCTGTGCACTATATCGTTAGTGAATGTCTCTCGTGCAGCAATAGTAGCGGCGCTGAGGAGTTGCCGCGTTTAAATTTTGTATGGATAGAGGTGTAAACTCTGGCGCATGAGACGATACGTGGACGTTGGCGTCATTTGGACCGCAGCTGCAACACGGCGAACGGAAACCCGAGGCCGCTGTTGGATCACCTGCTGCACTAGCTGCGCGTTGCCCTCTGTGGTTGCCGTACGCGGTCGCCCTACCTTTCCAGCACCTTCATCGGTCACGTTCCCAGTCCGTTGAAATTTTTCAAACAGATCCTTTATTGTATCGCTTTTCGGTACTTTGGTTACATTAAACCTCCGTTGAAAACTTCGTCTTGTTGCAAACAACACTGTGTTCTAGGCGGTGGAATTCCAACACCAGAAAAATCCTCTGTTCTTAGGAATAAACTATGTTGTCCACAGCACATTTGCACGTTGTGAAGAGAACACGCTTACAGCAGAAAGACGACGTACAGAATGGCGCACCCACAGACTGCGTTGTCTTCTATATCTTTCATATCACTTGCAGCGCCATCTGTTGTTGAAAATTGTAACTACTGTAATTTCGAAAGTTTGTCCGCCTGAAAATGTACTGTTGTCCCAAGCATATTGCAACAAACGGTGTATTTCTATCTCTGCTCGTTTAGTTTTTATTGCCGTTTCAAATATACCGGTCATTTTTGAAACACCCTGTATAAGAACCAGGCGGCTGTTACAATAATCGAAGGACATGAAAGAGAAACATTACTTGAGAACAGAGTGCGATCATATTCAATCTGAACGTTGAGCGAGTAGTAAAGAAAACCAACGGCTGATTGGTATCTGATTTCCCATTGTGATGATTGGGCCTTGGTTGCGACTTCAAACCCGTGTACCAGTGTTTCTTCACCTTCTTTAGAAGCTCCGAAACGTTGACTTTATTCAGCAATTCCCGGGCGATCTCTGCGTGACGTCGTTTCTGGTCGAAATTCGTCAGTTTTGGTACAAAATTTACTGCTACACTTTTCATGTTCAAAACATCCGAGCCAAAGCATATGCCGACATCATCAGCAACCTCTATGATGGTGGTTCGGCGGTTTTCCAGAATCATTCTCTTTATTTTATCCACTTTGTTGTCAGTAATTGATGTGCAAAGGCGTTCAGGGCGGTCATCGTCTTCAAGGTCTTCTCGACCCTCTCTAAACCTGTATACCACTCGTATTCTCTTGTTTACTCATAGTAGATTCACCAAAAGCCTCAGCCAACATTTAGAATGCGGTGCTGCACTTTATTCCATTCTTCAAGAAAATTTAATGCAAATTCTTTGCTCCCTATTTTTCGAAAGTAAAAATTCTTCGAGAACGCAAAAACACGTATAATCTTTTGAATGAAGTAATCAGAATTCAAATTGGTGTAGGTTGCAGTAGTTATTCGGAGATGAAGACAGTAAATTAAATATTCAAAACAGCTAAAAATGCAAACGTAGATCAGTAACATGTGTACGAACAGGATAAAAAATACTTAAAATCTGATGTATGAAGTCCACGAATCAAAATATTCCTTTCTTTTATGATCACACTTCGTAAAACGCAGATCGGCCATAGAAATGACGGCATTCCTGAAAAAGAGGAATCTGTTATCGTCGCATATAGATATCAGTATTAGGGAGTCGTTTCTGAAGGTATTTTTCTGAAATGTAGCCATGAGCACAAGTGAAACGTGGACGATCAGTAGTTCAGACAAGAAGAGCAGAGAAGCGTTTGAAATGTGGTGTTACACAAGAATGCTGAAGATTAGATGGGTAGATGACTTAACCAATGAGGAGGTACTGAATGGGAATGAGGAGTAAAAATGTGTGTGGCACGACTTGACTAAAGGAAGGGATGGATTGATAGGAGACATTATGAGGCATGTTAGTTTGGCAATGGAGAGAATTGTGGTGGTAAATATTGTAGAGGGAGACTAAGGGATGAGTACAGTAATAATAATTCAAATTGGTGTAGGTTGCAGTAATTATTTGGAGATGAAGAGGCTTGCTCATGACAAACTTATGTGGAGAGTTACAACAAGCCATTCTTTGCGTTGAATCACTCAATAACAACAACAATGAACTACCTATCGTCCATGTTGCGCTTCCGTAGACTTCCTGACACGACTTTTGTCTTCTCTTACAGATTTTAACTAAATTCCATTAACAAACTTTCAGAACATGTAGGAGGGTCCAAGTCGGTTACGTGCAGCATAGTAACTCATGTCCGGAAACGCAGCGTTTCCCCACTACAAGCGAAATACTACAATAAACGTTGCTCTCTGACTCCTGTTGCTTCTCTTCTTGATCCATTTACAAGTAGGGCTCAATGTTACGACCACTGACGCTAACACATGGTCCTCCAGCATCCGCCGCAGCTATAACCGTGACAATAAGTCGTCCTCGGAGGCCTCAAGGGTCTCGTAAATCAAGTATTTCATGTGACCCCACAGGTAGTAGTCTACCGGCTTCAAATCAGGAGAACGCTCAGGTCAAACACTGGGGACTTTACGACCTGTCGGCGAAATCGTTGGTCCAGACGACCTTGGACTACATGTGACAAAAGAGGTGGTGAGCCATCGTCCTGTAACCATATGTTTTGACGCATATGCAGTGGCACATCTTCCAAGAACCGATACAGTAAGCCATCAAGAAATCGGAAATACATCGCACCGGTGAGATGTGGTGGAAGAATTTCTGGCCTAGTCACACGTCCATCCCGAGCGCTGCACCAGTTTTCAGACTGTATCGTTCCTGAAACTCATGGAGGCGCACAGCAGACGAGTTTTCATCATCCAACACATAATTGTTGTGTGAACTGAGAACGCCTTCCCTGGTGAACTTGGCTTCATCCGTGGAAAGGATCCGCCGTGGAAAGTTGAGCTTGTCCACACGATGGTGCAAGAACCGCTTGCAGACGTGGGCTTATGACGCAAAATCCTGTGGCTACATAGGCTGCACCATCTTAAGGTGGTACGGATGTTGCTGCTGCTCATGCAGAATCCGCCAGACTGTTTGGTGATGGATATTCAGTCTACCTGCTTTGCTTCTGGTACTCGTCGTCACGTCCTCTACCATTCCATGGAGTACATGGCTGTGCAGTGCCGCCATGGAGCAGCGTGTTAAGTGTAAGACGGCAAAGATGTGAGGGGAGTGCGGGGAGAGGAGGAAGCGAGCATTGGCTGGCGAGGGGAGGTGAGCCGGCGGGGGGGGGGGGGGGGGGGGCAAGGCACGCCTACCAGTTGCAGTGCTGGCACTACAAATTGCGCGTCATGCTTACACGAAAGCAGACGAGAGGCTTGGAAGTAAAACTCGCTTTAAATCTTGTTCGCAAACGAAACTGAAATCGTCATATATATATACTATGCGCTCACAAACCATTCATCCGATGATTTTGCGAGCACCGCTACGTAATACTGGTTTCCTTCTCACCGTAGGCGTACCGGTAGGGGTTGTTGGCGACTCCCGAGATGGGCCAGCAACTGCCTCTTCACTCATTTTGATAATGTTTAGCACAAGTGCACAACAAAAACATGCAAACATGCAGAACAGTACAGCGCAAAACAATAACGAAGCAGACGACAGTGACTACCTTGTACAACTCAGTCAGCTACGTAATGTTGACAGCAGTGGAAACTGCGTGCCTACCGAAGCCTCCCGACGTTTACCGACTTTCACCGATTCACCACTAGGGAGAGGTCTGCCATTTAAAAGTTTACACACTGTACCCGCCACTGAGGTCTGCTGGCTCAAATGGCTCTGAAAACTGTTGGACTTAACATCTGAGGTCATCAGTCCCGCAGCGCGCTGTTAGCCGAGCGGTTTAAGGCGCTGCAGTCATGGACTGTGCGGCTGGTCCCAGCGGAGGTTCGAGTCCTCCCTCGGGCATGGGTGTGTGTGTGTGTGTGTGTGTGTGTGTGTGTGTGTGTGTGTGTGTGTGTTTGTCCTTACGATAATTTAGGTTAAGTAGTGTGTAAGCTTAGGGACTGATAACCGTAGCAGTTAAGTCCCATAAGATTTCACGCACATTTGAACATTTTTTTCATCAGTCCCCTTGAACATAGAACTACTTAAACCGAAGTAACCTAAGGACATCACACACATCCATGCCCGAGGCAGGATTCGAACCTGCGACCGCAGCGGTCGCGCGGTTCCAGATTCTAGCGCCTAGAACCACTCGGCCACTCCGGCCGGCGAGGTCTGCTGGCACACAGTAGCAAAGACAGAATACGAAGATATCTGGCGGGGTGGAAAACGCTCAGCATACAACCGCTGAACAGCTTCACTGTACAGTAACAATGTCGGCGTATTCCGCAAACAGGTATTCAACAGGAACACAATAAAAATGAAATGTACGCACAGCTTGCATTCTGGACTGTAGGACATGATTACTACTGTACAGTAGTACACTGTGAATAAAGAGCACAAGCACAACAGCAGGTACAAACATTTCGTGGTAGATGACAAACTCAACAGAATGGCATGTAAACAAAACTGTAGTGGATGTGGGACATCAGGTGATCGGTGAATAACGTAAGTAGTACCCTAGTCAATGACGCCGAAAATGCGGGAAGTTTGAACGTGTAGGTGGTTTGCGCGACTGCTACGGTCGCAGATTCGAATCCTGCTTCGGGCATGGATGTGTGTGATGTCCTTAGGTTAGTTAGGTTAAAGTAGTTCTAAGTTCTAGGGGACTGATGACCATAGATGTTAAGTCCCGTAGTGCTCAGAGCCATTTGAACCATTTTGTTGGTGGTATTTTGTTTGTAGCGGGAGTATGGTAAATTTGCGGACATGAATGGAAATTGGCTGAAGTAAGATGAGTAAAAATCGGACACCGCTGTGAAAACGGTGGTATTGCCATCTAGCGGTTCAGCCGCAATAGCTTCAGATAGCAGCGTAGACTGAGCACAATCCGCGCTGGGCCTGGTGGTCTAACACGCGTTTGAAAGGAGAAAAGTCACAAGACTGAATCCTGGGTGGACCACGGGTTTTTCCCTGTCTTTTAATCCAACATTCACCACTCAGTGATGTGCACGTTCGCCTGAAGCGAAACGTGGTTAGGATTCAATGTTAAACTATTGGTCTTATTATCGCAGGGTGGAATCGAAATCCTGTTTGGTGACCTAGTGATAAAGCACAGGCTTGCCAATCTAAAGGTCATGGGACCAAATCGCGGTCAGATAACAGATTATTATCTCTTTTTTCTTAAACTAGCAATTACCTCTTTATGATGTGAAGATTCGCTAGAAATAAAACGTGTTTCGGATTCCAAAGTGTAGGTCGCCTTTCTCCAATTTGATACCTGGCTAGGGAGGCGGTATTCTCTGAAGTGATGTCCAATTGAAATACTTGCAACAGGACATTGAGAAACAAGGAATCTAATAGTGAGCTACGTGTTGAATGGTAAGGCATCCAATTTCAGCATCATCACGCCCCTAAATACTTTGGAGTCGCTCTCGATATGACTCTGACATTCAAAACCCACTGCAAGAACACCAAAATGAAAATCTCGACTCGAAACAACCTAATTCGCAAACTAGCGGGGACACAGTAGGACTCACATCCACATACTATTCGCTCTTCTGCAATGGCACTGTGATTTTCTACTGCGGAATATGCTTACCCAGTCTGGTAGAGGTCATCTCATGCCAGACAAGTAGACACTGCTCTCAACGAAACCTGCAGGTTGATCACAGGTTGCTTAAGATCTGCCCGATAACCTCTACTAGCTGGCTGGAATAGCGCCACGCACGGGTATGCAGAGCTGTGACTGCCAACAAGGAGAGACTGAAAATGGAACAGAACAGAACCCGTTCACTGCACGGACATAATCCAACACAGAAACGGCTGAGCTCGCGAAGGAGCTTCCTGAGGACATCCGAGAAGCTCACCGTTTCACCAGAGTAGGCAAGACTGGAGTTATGGAAGAAGTCGACGGCTCAACTGCTCGGATGGATGCCAGAAGCTGAAGAACTATCACCTGGACACAATAAAAGCTGGCTGGTGTGGAAAACTTTAAACAAATTACAATCAGGATTTGGAAGATCCAGAGACAACCTGAAGAGATGGTGCTCCATAACAGAAGGCACGTCCTGTGCACAAGGACAACCCACAAGCTACATGCTTCATTGCCCTTTGTGCCCTACATTCTTCACGAAGAACGATCTCTTGCAAGCCACTGCAAGCGCCTTGGAGGTTGCAGACTACTGAGCACATGTAATTTAAATACAATTTGTTGAGAGAGAGAGAGAGAGAGAGAGAGAGAGAGAGAGAGAGAGAGAGAGAGAGAGAGAGAGAATAATAATAAAATTAAGAGCTACACCTACCTCTTTTGCTTTTTTATTATGTGTCACTGGTCACAGATTGCTCATTCTTCCTCCTTTCTCGGAAGAATTCCAAAACATTTACTTCGCGAGGTCCAGTGAATTTCTTTCTACTAGCAGTAGTTGCAAATAGTCCCAATTTCTGTTTCTCGCATCAGCGACCGTTGCTCTGAGCTACATTGAACTTTCTTCCTGCCCTTCTGCTACCGTATTTTTCAGCATAATGACTTACTTTACGCTTGAAAGCAGCTTCATACGATACACTTCTCTGCATGCCTTCCATTTCGTGACTACTTAATACAATCATAATGCAAAGTACTGTAGTAGGGCAACATTAATGAAATGATGTTGAGAAGTACAACAATACGTTGTAATGTGCGGGACGTTACCTAAATTTCAACGAGCAAATAAAAAACATAGAAATGACCCCTTCTGTTTGAACCGACAACTAAAGAAAATTTCCCCTCGTGACAGTAACGGATTTTGTTCTGACGCCCGCGTACAGAATTCAGAACTGGAAATATATACCAGCTCTTTTAATTCGATAACCTCTTACCCGATTTACATCTTCCTTTCTTTAATTCACAGATACCGTACCTATATTTTCTTGCTAGAGTTAAATAAATGTTTTGCTACTTCATAACACACAGAGTTAGAAATACCGGTGTGTGATTCAACTTTGTACTCAAATCTAATGCGGCATCGTATCTTATACGCACTCCAATTTTGAGTGCTTCGTATGGTTAAAAAAATGCGCACTAGATTCGCGTAAATACGTTATATGAAAGTGACTATATTCTTTTTCCTAACATTGCCCTCTGAAGTTTTAAACTCTACGCAGTGCCTGACAAACAAAAGTACCACTACCCCAGAAAAGTCTTCCAGGCGTATATGCGTAGACTCACCTGCGCGAAACGGGGGTATGTCGCTAGTAAATCCATGTGCAAAGTCAAAGTAGCCCCTTACTCAGGGAAGGAGCGTAGGAGACCAGATCCAGCAGTCCTGCTTCGCTGTTCTAGGCAATGTCTTAGTGGAGATAGTTTGCCGTTGCCTTCCTCCGGCCTGTATTGAAGCGAAGGGAAGGGAGAGCGAGAGGGCGAAACCCAGTACCAGTATCCAGCTTACTTTTCTCGAAGATCACCAAGGGGGCCGCCGAGCTTCAAGTCACCATCCGTCGGACGGATCACACTCAACAGTGTCACAAGCTCTCACTTCATGAGACACTGCGGAAATATTTGGAATTTAATCCAAGACCGTGACGCAAGGACTGCTGTGCAGGAACTTTACGCTACCACCTCACCACCACTTGTCTCCCAATATTGGCGGTGAATATTTTCCACCACTGTGATGAGAACCGGCTGACCTCCGAGGCGAGTACCACCGTACAGGTGTGTCTTAGCGATATCGGCTGCGCAGGCAGTTAAAAATTTTTTATTTGGCGCAACAAATTTCTCCTTTTAAGAAATAATTTTCGTGCTGTAACCAGTCTGCATTTTATAGTATCTGCGCTTCGACCGTCATCGATGTTTTGCGGCCAAATAGCAGAAGAGATCTACTAATTTTAGCGTGTCATTTCCTAATCTAATTGATGGCATTGGTGCAATAACCATATAATTAACGTTTACATGCTATCAAGTAAAACACAAAAAACTGCCCAGAAATTGGAATACTGCGTTAATCGGTCTTGTCATTTCCCAACCTTTATTTAGGTCACCAACGCAAAACCGTATCACATAACCAAACGAAGACTTATTGTGATATGTAATGAATTTTAAGAAATTGGACTTTGGCACCAGACAGCTTTTTTTCTGTATATTTTGTCAAAAAATAAACAACTAACTAAAGAAACAAGTATTAGCGGTTTACAATTTACTGATTATAATATACCGTAGCAAAAGTCATAGATATGGGAGTTAATAATAAGTTCATTGTGCTCCTCCTTATGGTGAACTGTATATAGCATCCATAACAGTTCTGTCTTGTTGTAAAATTCCTTGCCTATGGCTGGAATATACGCGCTGGCAACCTTCATGATATCTTGATATTTCTCAGAATTAACTGAAAGGGGTCTTTATAAAGTTTTTCCTGAGAAATGTCAGTGTAGCTGGAGCTTTCTGTGTGACAAAATCATGATAGATAACTTGTGATAATGGTTCACGACAGCGAACTACGCGCTTGTGTGCAGTGCAATACTCAAAATACCCACACTTAAAACAGTTAACTTCTCATTCTCTACACTTCAGTGTTAGACCGAAAGATCTATTTTGGGTGGAAAAAGAAGTCTAAAAATAGATATTCTGTAACATCAGTCACAGTGAACTTCCTGAATATATTTCACGTGCCAGAATCGGACTGATGTTTGGTGCAATGACAAAAAAGCAAATCCTGGACAAGTGTGGTTCTTGCCTGAATCTCCCGACGTCAAGGACATTCCCAGTGTTATTCTGATTGGGGCCCACGGACAGGTCTCTCATTCTTGCATCACACGATAGAGCAATTTCCAAGCTGTGCAACGGTTGTTTAATCTCATTTTCGGCTCGAAGTGGACTTATTTGTCTTCCGTTCTCTCAGCTTCACTTGTATTAACTGGACTACATTAAATTACCCTTGTTTAGCCTGTACTGATTTTCATGTTATAACGTCTTTTCAGGACACTACACATTCCATTCAGCTACTGTTTTTGACAGTATTACAATGTCTTCGGCAAACCTCAAGACCTCTCTTTTCCTTGTCTCCGAACCATCTACATCTACGTTCATACTCCGCATGCCACCCAAAGGTGTGTGGCGGAGGGCACTTTACGTGCCACTGTCATTAC
This sequence comes from Schistocerca gregaria, assembly GCF_023897955.1. Lineage (NCBI taxonomy): Eukaryota > Metazoa > Arthropoda > Insecta > Orthoptera > Acrididae > Schistocerca > Schistocerca gregaria. The sequence goes on along the minus strand of NC_064926.1, from coordinate 307,556,079 downwards.
CTCCCTTTTCTGTTCCAGTCGCGTATGGTTCGCGGGAAGAACGACTGTCGGAAAGCGTCCTTGCGCGCTCGAATCTCTCTAACTTTACATTCGTGATTTCCTCGGGAGGTATACGTACGGGGAAGCAATATATTCGATACCTCATCAAGAAACGCACCCTCTCGAAACCTGGACAGCAAGCTACACCGCGATGCAGAGCGCCTCTCTTGCAGAGTCTGCCACTTGAGTTTGCTAAACATCTCCGTAACGCTATCCCCGTTACCAAATAACCCTGTGACGAAACGCGCCGCTCTTCTTTGGATCTTCTCTATCTCCTCCGTCAACCCGATCTGGTACGGATTCCACACTGATGAGCAATACTTAAGTATAGGTCGAACGAGTGTTTTGTAAGCCTCCTCCTTTGTTGATGGACTACATTTTCTAAGGACTCTCCCAATGAATCTCAACCTTGTACCCGCCTTACCAACAATTAATTTTATTTGATCATTCCAGTTCCAATCGTTCCGTACGCATACTCCCAGATATTTTACAGAAGTAACTGCTACCAGTGTATGTTCTGCTATCATATAAGCATACAATAAAGGATCCTTCTTTCTATGTATTCGCAGTACATTACATTTGTCTATGTTAAGGGTCAGTTGCCACTCCCTGCACCAAGTGCCTATCTGCTGCGGATCTTTCTGCATTTCGCTTCAATTTTCTAATGCTGCAACTTCTCTGTATACTACAGCATCATCCGCGAAAAGCCGCATGGAACTTCCGACACTATCTACTAGCTCATTTATATATATTGTGAAAAGCAATGGTCCCATAACACTCCCCTGTGGCACGCCAGAAGTTGCTTTAACGTCTGTAGACGTCTCTCCATTGATAACAACATGCTGTGGTCAGTTTGCTAAAAAGTCTTCAATGCAGCTACACAGCTGGTCTGATATTCCGTAGGCGCTTAGTTTGTTTATCAGGCGACAGTGCGGAACTGTATCGAACGCCTTCCGGAAGTCAAGGAAAATAGCATCTACTTGGGAGCCTGTATCTAATATTTTCTTGGTCTCATGAACAAATAAAGCGAGTTGGGTCTCACACGATCGCTGTTTCCGGCATCCATGTTTTTCTTACAGAGTAGATTGTGGGTTTCCAAAAACGACATGAAACTTGAGCAAAAAATATGTTCTAAAATTCTACAACGGATCGACGTCAGAGATATTGGTCTATAGTTTTGCGCATCTGCTCGACGACTCTTCTTGAAGACTGGGACTACCTGTGCTCTTTTCCAATCATTTGGAACCTTCCGTTTCTCTAGAGACTTGCGGTAAACGGCTGTTAGAAGGGGGGCAAGTTCTTTCGCGTACTCTGTGTAGAATCGAATTGGTATCGCGTCAGGCCCAGTGGACTTTCCTCTGTTGCGTGATTTCAGTTGCTTTTCTATTCGTAACTTCCGCTCCAAAATACTCCTTGGCTTCGGAGAGACAAAAAAGTTCAGCACTGTGAATTTACGCGGGCGACAGCGGACAGGAGCAGTTTGCTCCGCGCAGTCGCTGCCGCCACGAGTTTAGAACTGTAAGCGGCGCGTTTGGGGCGTGCAGATTACCAGTTGCGCCGCGCAGCTGTCCACTCCGTTCCGGTCGGCCGGAAGTGGAATAACGGCGCACGTCGCGTCACTTTGTATGGAACTATGTTTGTACGGGCCGGCGGCGTGACGTCAACAGGCGAGGCGGGCGTTCTCAACAGAAAAACTGGGGGAGAGGACTGACGGTAAGGGGGACGGCGCGACGCGGCGCAGCGCGGTCAGGTCGGCGGCCACTGCGCGTGCGCAGGCGGCGGCTGCGGCGTCGCGGCGCTGGGCGCCGGGACGCCCGGCCAGTCAGTGAGACAGCGCCGCGCCGTCTGGATACCGCGACGCCTTCCTCCCGCCGCCTGCCGCCCCGTAAGTAGGCCGCACGCAGCGCACCGATGTCGTATGGGCTGCATCGCAGCCGCCCCGGACTTGTCACAGTGCAGCAAGGGAACGTGTGTTCCTGTGACTGCACAGAACCGCAGTGAGACTGTTTCATATGGGAAGAGGAAGCTTTACTTCCATGTCTTTTAGCGGCTTAATTTACTACACGGTGTGCATAAACCTCGATGCACTGACGGATGGCAGATACCACTACCCGACTTTTTCTCAGGGATTACTTTGAAATTACGTAATGGTACCTGTACGTTTAAATGAATACTCCGTCTTCAGAATCCGGCGGATGGTTCTTATAACCATATTCAGACTATTTGCCTACCGTCCCATTTTCGAATATCTCGTGAGAGAAATGAAAACGTAAAACTCTGAGGGCTCTGATTTCTCTTTTATTATCACGATACTCATTCCTCGGTGTGTACGTGAGAGTTAACATCGTATTTTGACATTCGGAGAAGAAAATTGGTGACTGAAATTTCGTTAAAAGATACTGGCACAACAAAAAACGCCTTTGTGTTAATGAATACCATCCCAGCTCAATCGTATACGTGAAACTCTTTCCCGAAATTCGTAATAATATACAGACGTGCTGCCCTTCTTTGAACTTTTTGGATGTCCTCTCTCTATCCTATCTGATAAGGATTCCGAAACGCGGAGCAATACGCCAGAAGGGGGAGAACAAACGTGTATGGACAGTCTCCTTAGTAGATTTGTTGCATGTTCTAAGTCTTCTCCCATTTAAACTGTCATTGGTTCGCTTTCCTCACAACGTCTTCTATGTGACGATTCCAGTTTAAGTTGTTCGTAATTGTAATCCCTAGATATTTAGTTGACTCTATAGCCCTTAATTGTGTGTTTGTTGTGGAACTGAAATTTAACAGAATCTTTTTAATACATATTGCGGAGGACATCACTTGGTACTGTTCACGGTCAGTTCCGTTTTAACACCATGCAGATATGCTGTCTAAATCAGTTTGTAATTCTGGTCGATCTTCTGATCACCTCACGATAGGACTACGTTACTAATGCCGAGTGGGTAATAATCCTACTTGGTCCTCAGATAACATGCTTCGTTGACTAGAAACAATGTAGGACAGCCATCCTGTGCAGAATTCGATCACTGAAATTACTCTTCTGCACCTGGTGCGTCCTCTTGATTTTCGGACTGGAAAGAGCGATCCCAAAATGCGCCGTTTTCTTTTACTTTCAATCCTACACGGGAAGCAGTAATTCAAACCATTCCCGACGTCCTGAGCTGGACAGAAAAAATAACAAATCAGTCTTGTTCACCATCGCCTTTTTTAAAAATGTCTTTAAATGAAACTTTGTGTCGTTATAATGTTACGTTTTCTTCTGCTCGCCTGTACTTTACTGTATTGTTCGTTTTGTTTATTTGGAACGAGACGGTGAAAGAATGAATACACCAACGGCATTTAGGCACCAGCAGTGTAGGAACCTCGTGCCCTCCTTCCTTAGCAATGCGCTGTTAAGATAACGTGTATCAGAAGAAGAATCGGGAAAATGGAGCGTCGATGGGAAACTCATTTTGTGTAGCTCCCTGAGCTATAAAAGCTCGCTTTTACGCAGAGCGTGTTGCTTTCGTACATATCTTGGAATTAACTGTAAATGAGTTTAAGCTCGTAGAAAATTCACTTGGTGAGAGAAGTTTCATTAGACAGAATTCAAGTTCTAAAAGTCGTTTGCGTTGTGCGTCGGCCGGTAATAAGTTTTTGAAAGATATTTAGGGGAGTATTTACCAAGAAGGAGGGTAGGAACGATATATATGCTCTTTTCAATTCTTTATCGAGATACAACTTTTTAAGACTTTAAGAAATTGGAGCAGTGTGATCAAACTAAATTGACAGGTTTTCCTCCACCCCTCATCATCAAAATTGTCGCAGATTTTGCAGAAATGTTAAGTACTGCTAGTCGGTGTTCGTTTCTTCTTCACAGTGCGCTCACGCATTCAAAGGGTGAGAATTGCTCCCGTAGGGTCCGTCTTTTTATCTTATAAATGAATTTTAAGACAAATAATGTGCGAAAATGTCGTGTGATATACGCGTCCAAGGATAGCAAAGGCCTTCGGTTTCAAATAACTGTTTCTGTGGAATGGCTGAATGCACGCTATCACTTCGTAAGTGGTCAGTTATTTTCTGAAATAGTCTCTATAAGTTTCCTCGTTGTTTGTCGTTAATTACACGATAAACAAATTATTCACGACTTATAACTACAGAAAACTGAAGTCAGTCACTTTATGAAATATTTGTTTATTTCCGTAAACTAGTTTTCGAGCGTTTTGTGGCGCATTTACATATGGGGCACATGGAAACTGGATATTTATTTCCGCAGCATGATGCTGCATACTGGTTTGTGGATTGACGGCATTTTAGTTAGTATCCACCTGGAAACTTTGGTTGTAGTTGCCTATTGGCCATGGATTAACCATTTTTTCACTATAAACATGAATACTGATGGTCACTATAAATCCGCAAGCATCCAGCTTATGTTGTAAAGGGATTTATATGATATAACAGTATCATTCATCACGTGTTCTATCGCCGTAGCTGTATTACAAACCATTGTCACTGCGAAGGAATGGTGAAATCGAGAAATGATTTATATCTGTTCGTCAGCAGCATTGTTCGCGAAATTATGCCGTAAACGGTTATACTATTTGAAAGAGGCCCGCTAGCCACCTGCTCTCTGGTGGTAGAATCAAAACACCTGTCGCCGGATGATCCCAACCGAAGTTTCAGTGAATGACCTCTTTCGCCTTGAGACGCCTGGCCACTAGAATTGACTGCAAACTTGGTGTCGCACTTCACCTTTAAGACCACATGTTTCGCGCAGTACTATGTGGTGAACGTAATTTATCTATGCACTGAATTCAATGTTACTCGCACCTAACCCCAAGTTCTATTCCACGATTTCCTACAATGTAGCATACCGGTTTGGTGGTTGCTTTAGCCACCTGCTACAGAAACAACTTATCGTGAGCCGTCCAAGACGTGGCTCGGAAACTTTTTAGTATCTGTGAACCGCATTGTGAGACTGAATACGTATATCATGGGGCGCATACTCTACTAACTGTTTTCTTTCAAAACAGACACATCGAGCAAGGTGCCGCAGTGGTTAACACACTGGACTCGCATTCGGGAGGACGACCGTTCAACTCGCGTCCGACCATCCTGATTTAAGTTTTCCGTGATTTCCGTTAAACGCTTCAGGCAAATGCTGGGATGGTTCCCTTAAAAGGGCACGGTTGACTTCCTTCCTCATCCTTCCCAAATCCGACGGGACAGATGACCTCGCTGTTTGCTCCCATCCTCCAAATGAACCAACCAAATGAAACAAATAAACATCCTCCATAATTTAGACGTAGTGAGTTTTTCCTACGGTGTATAAAATATATCTGTCCATTGTTCATTAAAGATCCAACGCTCGCCCACTTTTCTACTTTTGTGAGAAGTCTTTGACAAAGACGGGGACATGGCTTATCCAAGCCTAAGGGCTAAGCCATGTCTCCGCAATATCCTTTCTTCCAGGAGTGCTACTTCTGTAAGATTCGCAGGAGAGCTTCTGTGAAGTTTCGAATGTAGGAGACGAGGTACTGGCAGAAGTGAATCTGTGAGGAGGGGGCGTGAGTCGTGCTTGGGTAGCTCAGACGGTAGAGCACTTGCCCGCGAATTGTAAAGGTCCCGAGTTCGAGTCTTGGTCAGGCACACATTTATATTCTGCGAGGATGTTTCACCTTCCATCTAACTGAGCATTGTAAATAAAATCTACTTTTCTAGCTAGTCTGGCTCTGGTGGGAGTAGGAGGGGGGGGAGGAGGCATTATTAATGGAATGGCTGCACATTTCATGTGATTCACTGAAAATTGCGACTCCACTGTACATAAGTTTTGTATTGCGGTATCTCTTTTCAGTTAAGTAATTTTCGATTGCGTCTTAAAGGTGATCGATTGTTAGCGACTGCTTCATTTCCCTTCGTATTAGTAGACAGACCAGCAGGTGTGACCTCCAGTAATGTAGGAGGCTTATGGCGATAGTGCTAAAGAGAAAAGTTTAACTTGTTGCCACCAACAAGGGCATTAAAGACCAAGTTCCAGTAAGTAAGAGAGGAAGGGAGAAAGAAATGCATCCAGATGTTCGCCTTTATTTATTTAGGAAAACATAATTCAGGATGGCATCCAAACGCGAATCAAGGCATAAGGGACTTTTATGTCATGCAACGAACTGCCCGCGCACCTGTTGCTGTTACCACATAAAAGAGGCGATTTTCCCGATTGTGAAACTCACGATTGTCTGTGTTCTGGCAGACGATTGTGGTAGTTTTTCAAACAGTGATTCTCGTTCGACAATTCCCCGTATGCTCCCATGTGAAAAACGTATTTTTGATGTAAAAATGGCACCACAGGACGTAGCCAGTGGTGGTTTCACGGGACCATTGATGTCATAGGTGAACTTCGGTTACCTTTCTATCTAAGTGAGACTGCGGCATACTGCGTTGGATTTTGCGGTCAGAATGAGCAGGAAACTGCAACAACTTTGTCTATCTCCACAGTCATCCGACCGCCGTCTTTATTTTTTCGTTTCCACATGTAAATAAGCCTCCGTTTGAGATCAAATGGTTCAAATGGCTCTGAGCACTATGGGACTTAACATATGAGGTCATCAGTCCCCTAGAACTTAGAAGTACTTAAACCTAACTAACCTAAGGACATCCATCACACACATCAATGCCTGAGGCAGGATTCGAACCTGCTACCGTAGCAGTCGCGCGGTTCCGGACTGAAGCGCCTAGAGCCTCTCGGCCACCGCTGCAGGCTTGAGATCAAATGTCTTTGCTTTTACCGTACTGTGATATGTGTGTGGAGCGATTTAATACGTTGCCTGACTTTTCATTGATCATACGCTCCCCGAATTTCAACTATGATCTTCCCCGCTCATGTAGCGCTCCCGCTGGACTTCCATGAACCGTTTTGTCCGTTACAAGTTTTTGCTCCTTTTCTAATGAACCCGACGTCGATCTGCGTTCTTTCTTTATGCGTCCGGATCGGCTTGAAGCGGAACGGCCTTATACTTGAAAACTATTTGAGAACGGGTACTAGGCTCAGATTTATCAGAATAATCTTCGGGAAAAGCAGTTAATTCAGAAAGAACTTAAACACACTCCATCAGCTCATTCTTGACTATTCATTCTCAGTCCTTGTGCGTCTAGATGGCTGAGTGTAAAAAAATAGAAAAAGTGTCAGACTACTAATCGTCCCGGGAAGTATTTGTTAATGTGAAGAATGCCGATTTACGCCGTGGTTTGAAGTTCGCGCCAAACTTCAGGTTCTGTCAAGTTAGAACTAGTTTATATTTAAGTATTCAGGACATGAAATTTTTACAATGTTGGTAGAACATTAATATAACATATACACGGTAATGAATTACAAACACAGTATCAATTACAGAGAAAATTTAGTAAATTACCAGCAAAAAAAGTAATAACAAAAAATGCAGGTATTTATACGTACAACAAGAAGTTGTGAAGTACAGAAAGGTAAGATCAAAAACGAACAAAAAGCAAGAATATTCTGTGGAGAGCCCAGTAATGAGCTGTGGTGACTGCTGTCTTGTTATCTGCAGCAAGATCAGTGGTATTATTTGTACCCGGCATGTTCCTGCAGACTGGCAGATGTTGCTGATCCTGGAGGTTATCGCAATGGTGCATTTCATCATCATTGCTGAAAGCCCATGGTTGACCAGTTCTCGACCTGTTCAGCGCCTTCCACGTTCCGAAAAGCAGTTGTGAGCCTCTGCTGCTTCCTCTTTGATATACGCTCGGTGTGCCTCAGACACAATCTTGCCAAATTTCTGGTCGGCGAGTTCCGCGAGATGAAGGAATTGCTGTAACAATCTGTATGAAGCTCTTTTTCGATTTGAGTCTTGGTCGTTGAAGCTCGTGTAGAAAATAGAGATGTCTGGGATCAGTTTCATATTTCTTCTAAACGACGTCCGAGACTGCTTTCCTCCGAATACTTGGCGCTGTACCAATCATTTGGTACTGTTTACTGACATGAGATGGTCGTAGACAGCCTGTCACAAAACGTTCAGCCTTGTTCAGGGCTGTACCAAGCTGTTTAGCACGTACCAAGTGTTGCCAGACTTGTGCAGAATATTCTGCTACGGAAAAACATAGTGCTAAGGTAGATGTCTAAAGCACATTTGCTTGAGTGCTGTAGGTGGTTCCTGTAAGTTTAAAGACTGTGTCGTTCCGTGCAGCTACTTTGAGCTCTATTTCTTCGCAGTGGGCTTTGAATGTAAGGGAACAGACTATCCTTACTCCAAGGTATTTGGGAGTGTCACAGTGGAGTTGTAGTTCACCTCGCCAAGTGGTGTTCAGTTTTGTTTAGCTTTCCTATCTCTAAGGTGACATGCGCAAACTTGTGTCTTGCCAGGAGCTGGTTTTAGAAGCGTATAATCGTAGCGCGTGGCAGGTCTTCGAGAACTCTTGTCACATTTATCTCCTAATCCCCGAAGGTTTTTACCTTGCGCAGCAATCGCTGTACCATCATAATAGAGTAATACTTTAGTCGCAGAGCTAACTGCTTGCTCATCTGTGCAGATTTTATACAACAGCGGAGACAGCACTCTATCCTGACCAGTTGAAACTGAATGTTTGAAAAATTGATGACTTGAGCTTCACAGTAATTCGTAATTAGTAAAATTGACGATGACTTCCACTGCTCGAAATCGGTTATCCAATAAATAATAAAGTGTCCTAGACGCTAGACGGTTTTTGTCTTTCTAAGTATATATATATATATATATATATATATATATATATATATGAAATGGCCACGGTGCCCTAAGGTCGTTATGTCTTCAGTTACGAAAAACGTTTTATGTATAGTATGGATGGAGTAGTCATCAAGTTTTTATTAAAACTCTGAATTAATTAAAGTGCGACCCTGAAAATGATGATGGTATCGGTCTTTCTCTCTACATATTTTTCAGTGCGACACATTTTTGCCAGCGACAGATGACTTGGCGGATAACAAGAAGTTTCCATTTTAACTCTTCATGAAGCGCTCCACCTACAGATTCACCTGGTTGTCATTATAGAAACGCCAGAAACTAAATGTTTTCTTAAAGTGGGGAAAGATGTACAGTCCCGGGGTTACATCTCAAGAGAGTATGGGTGTTATGCGAAATATGATAGCCCAAAGAAGCAGCATGTGTAGTGGGTCCCTTCTAGAATCAGCTGAGATGTGGTCATAGTAGGTACCAAAAGACGATCTCTCGTTACAGCCCTCCATTATACTCCTTGGGAGATTATAGTGGTATACTCCTGTGACGGTTTGCTGCTTACAAGCATAATGTATTAGCCCCACCCCGTAGCAGCCCCAAAAAACATTCATCATAACCTTGCATGATGACAGGTGGGTCTTCGTCATTGTCGGGGATGGTGAATACACAGGTTTCCAGTGATTCGCTCCTCCTTTGAGTCGGGGCCTTAGTCATTCCATGACGTTTACATTCAGCCGGTGTTTTGCAGTGAATGCGGACAGGACAGCCGGCCGGCTGCGGAAGTAGACCTCAAAGTGTAGGACTGGATCCGGCTGGCCTCAGGATATTTGTGGCGGACGCACCTTGAATTGATAGTCTAACTGCGCCTCATCAGTGGAATGGGCCAATCTGTGGCCTTTTCAGTCCTGCGCTTCTTTGCCAATCTCTTTCACTTTCAGTATTACGTCACTTTTTTGGCCTTCTCTGACTGCAGCATTAAGTTCGTGTTCTGTAGTGACTGAGATACTGTCGTAGGAGGCGGATGGTGACCTCCAGTCGCAGTCATACCCTTCCTACCTCATTGTAGTCTCGTTGTAGTTCCTTATCATTTGTCGTTTCCTTCCCCTCCCTCTAATTTTACGTGGTGCTCTCCCTTGGGCGATGACGCAAAGTCCAAACTGGCAGTCGATCATTTTATTTCTCCTAAAAAAAGTTTATCCTTCCATTGTTAAAATCGAAAAGGTACTTTTTAGATAGTTTGTCGCTTTGATACTCTTGTCCCGCCCCCCACCCACCATACAAACACACACACACACACACACACACACACACACACACACACACATACACACACACACACACAAATCATTAAATCATTCGGTGTCATAGTGTTACACATGTCACTCGACGATTGTGATAAGGAGAGAAAAGAAGTCATCTAGAGTGGCTTCTACACCTACATGATTACTTTGCAGTTCACAATTAAGTGCTGCCTGACAGGGGGTGCATCGAATAACGTTTTGAGCTGCATCTCTACTTTTCCACTCTCACAAAGCGCGCGGGAAAAACGAACACTTAAATCTTTCCGTGCGAGCTCTGATTTATTTTATTGCGATGATCATTTCTCCCTACGTAAGTGGGCGTCAAAAAACTATATTCGCATTCAGAAGTGAAAGTTGGTGATATGGCGTAGTGTGGGCAGTCTCTTTTGTCCGGAGTATAAGAAACTTAATTTATAATGTGATACAACTTGGAGAAATTCACTGTAAAGTGTCTCCGTTATGAATGTAACGGTTCTAGGAACCTCATGTTGTAGTAAAGAAGAGTATGCAACATTTTTATGCACGTAAAATCAGGCGTGAGATGTAAAATTAGTCTTGCGTTATTTCAGTTTCATGTGAGTAACTATCAAAATTTTACTGACCCATCAAGTTTCCACCGATGGTCCTGGCAGTCTGGTCCCTTCAATCCCACATCAAGTTTTTTTCATGTGAGTGTCATGCTCTGTTGTAGCAGGGAAAAGAAGGGAACCAGCGGAAAATGCTCTGATCGGAGCAGAAGATAGGCGAATATGTTCCTGTTTAAAAGACTCTAACTTAAAAGTGGCGTACCCGTTGCCTCATTCTACATTTCTCAGCATCTTTAAAGATTTTTCAAAAATTATGACACGCAAACGTGTTCTACGATTATGATGCTGAGAGTGAAGGAGACAGTGACAGTGGGAAAAAGACGGGAATGTAATAAATACTGGCAGATAGTAGACAGTGCTTGTGGTGTAGAAAGGGAAAAAATGGTTCAAATGGCTCTGTGCACTATGTGACTTAACTAATAAGGTCATCAGCCCCCAAAACGTAGAACTACTTAAACCTAACTAACCTAAGGACATGACACACAACCATGCCCGAGGCAGGATTTGAACCTGCGACCGTAGCGGTCGCGCGGTTCCAGACTGTAGTAGAAAGAGAGAAATGGGCAGTGACTGTGTGTGTGTGTGTGTGTGTGTGTGTGTGAGAGAGAGAGAGAGAGAGAGAGAGAGAGAGAGAGAGAGAGAGAGAGATTGGCAGTGAAACGTAGTTGACAGTGACAGAACAGTTCTAGGAAAAAGAGTGCAGCTGATCGTGCAAGTGAGAGAGGAATAAAGGAAAGGAGAACTTGGAAGCGGGTGAGAGCAAGTGCTAATGAGAGACAGGAACTGTGGAAGTGACAACGAGCAAGAGGGAGATGGTGACAGTGAGAAGACAGCAACAGGGGGGAGAAATGTATGAGACTGTAGCAGTAAGAAAGAGCAAGAGAGAGACAGTTACAGTGATACGTTACTAGTAGTAGGATAGAATGAGGGAGACTGCGGCTGTGGCAGGAGACAGTTTCAGAGAGACACAAAGAGATAATAATGAGTTGGGCAGAATGAGAGAGTGAGAATGGGCAAGTGGGAGTTGTTGGGCGTGAGCAACTTACACAGATGAACTAGAGGGTGTGAGCGAATTACAGTAAGGGGAGTTGTAAGAATTGCATGTTAAAAAGAGCGCGAATATGTTCGCATGCCAGAATTTGTGGTAAAGTTTTTAAGGGTGCTGAGGAACGCAGAATGGGGCAGCTGATAACCCACTTTTCAGTCATTGCGTTTTCTACATTTTTCGTGCTCCAATTAGGGCGTTTTTTCCGCTGGTAACTGTATGACTACCCTCGTATAAGGTTACGGGATCCAAATACAGCATCCATTTGCGACTGTCGTGAGCTTCATATACCTCCGTATAGTTAAACCGACAGGTTTTCTGTACCCGCCGGTGTTTACTGGAAATGTTTCTGTGCTGGCCACAATCGTGGCGCGGCAGCTTCGACTAATGATGGACGCGACGGGCGCGGCATTAGAAGCGCTCAGAATGCCGTGTATCGACAAGGGAACGGCCCGGCTGGCCACCAAATGAGGGCGCATAAAAAGCGACGGCGTACGTGCTACGTGCGGCTGCCGCCGCTGCCGCGTATCGACGCCACGTCGTTATCGCGTTATCGACCCACTATCGGCTCTGTCGTGTCGAGAGGACGGCCCCTACCCTGTCAGCCGCGCGCGCGACGCATACGTCACTCCAAATCGGCTGCGTGCCCGAAATCACACAATAAGCGCCATCCGCTTCCGACAGTGCCACGCGGCTCCGACAAGCACGGCATATTTCAGCGCCATCTGCCCGACGCTCTTGACTGACGACGCAGGGTTGTGTTACAGCGACGTCGCGTCGTTAACAGGTTTGTGGTCGAAGTTTCTCGCGACGACAGCTTCGTTTGAGACATTCTCGGTCTACTTGCCGCATCGTATCTGAGTAAAATTTCATTCTTTCAGCTAATTACTCCACTGTCTTCCTCAGGGTCAAAACTGTCACGGTTGTTTCTTTTTATTATTGTGTCTTCTCCATCATCTCAAATGGGTGGGGAGGGAAGGAGGCAGCTGTCAGCGGTACATTCAACCCACTCTTCGGTGAACGGACATGTAACAGAAAAGGCAAGAAGCAATAAATTAAAGGATGAGATACTTAAACAAATTATTGTTGCATCTTTAAAGAAGAATTTAATGAAAGTTTTACAGGTGAGACAAAGCAAAAAGAGGCCTCTTGTCAGAGAAGTAACATTTTTCATTACAAGCAAAAACTTTCGATAGTATCTAAAACCCCTTTTTTTGTATGTTGTAGTCATTTAGGCGGCCGCTGTGGCCAAGCGGTTCTAGGTGCTTCAGTCCAGAACCGCGCTGCTGCTACGGTCGCAGGTTAGAATCTTGCCCCGGCCATGGATGTGTGTGATGTCCTTAGGTTAGTTAGGTTCAAGTAGTTCGAAATCTAGTTGACTGATGACCTCAGATGTTAAGTCCCATAGTGCTCAGAGCCATTTACTTTTATGGCACAGCTCGAGTAGGAGAAGGGACTGGGGTTGATAGGACACGTACTGAAATATCAAAGTAGCACCAGTTTAATATCGGAGGGAAGCGTGGAGGATAAAAGTCGTAGAGGGAGACCAAGAGGTGAATACAGTAAGCAGATACAGAAAGATGTAGATAGCAGTAGTAACTCGGAGACGAAGAAGCTTGCGCAGGGTAGAGTAGCATGGAAGGTTGCATCGAGCAAGTCTTTGAACTGAAGACCACAAGCACAACGACAACAACGGCAATAATTTACTTCATTCTGCTATCGATTTGAAAGTTGTTTGAATCCAATAATATCATTAATAACAATTGATGGCAGTTTTCTGATAAAAGACCTGTGGTCGTTCTGGGGAAATGACATTGGTCTCACAAGAAACGCTTTTTCTAAATCTGGCAGATGCATATTGAATGTTTTACAAAATACTGTTTGTCTAGCTGCAGTGTGGGCAAAATAAAACTGTTCCAGAAAATACTTCTCTCACTCGGATGATAGGCAACCCAAATTACGCCAATCGCAACTGGGCAGATAATGCAAGTCGCGTTGCCTGTCTGTCCCAGCTGGGGATGGCGTAAGCTGTGTTGCCTATCTTAAGGTGCACGAGAAATTTTTCACGCCAGTGCTATATAGGCCACCCCGCACAAACAGGTAGTTAACTGCTGTAAACGGCACCCAGTGTTGCAGCCGACAGAGTAGGCGCGAGCAGAGCGGCAGGTCAGTGCAAGCGGCGGCTCCCGTGACCCAGCATACAGCCCGGATATGGCGCATGTCGTCTCCGTTATGCTAGCTAGTTAGCGCTGCAGCTCTGCCGGCGGCGGCGCAGTGACGTCACCACTGCTACGAGCACTGGTGCTAAGCAATATTGACTACCCCTGACAGTGTGCGACAGATATCCTCACTGGTGGCATTCAACACTAGACGTAAGAGAAGGCAGAGGGACGCGATAGTACACTAGCAATGAAGACAGGGAACAACAAATGACGTGACTGACTGAGAAACGTAAAGATACAGAAACAGAAATAGGAAACCATGTACACAAACATCATCCTAAGTTATCGGACCAAACACCTACAGCTAGGTGGGTCACCCCTTCCGCACCAAACATTAGTCTTCGCACTTTGACGCTTTTGCTGCCACTGCACATAGAGTTGCCCACAGGGATGCTGTGTCAGACGAGAATTCGTTGGACGACATCTAAAGTCCCATGTGCAGTGAAAACTATTGTAAGAAATTCCGCTTTTGCTCCATCAGCAAAAAACTCTCATTTGCCGTCTGATAGTGAGTGGCCTAGCTGCTGGCGATGGCCGCTAAAACTCTTACAGTCTGAGGTGTCGTTAGATGAAGTTTGCTGACGTCGATTGGTATTGTCAATTCGCTCTCCAAACAACTGTCTACAATACCTCGAAGTTTGCCGGAATCGTTGTATCACAAGTTTAAGGGAAAGTTATAGTTTTAAGGGAAGGTTATGAGTATGATAATAGTAAGTCCTTTGGTTTTTTTAATGCCACAGGCTACTGAAATCATCATGTAGTGGACAAAATACAGAAACACCGTCAGAAATGCGTGACTGAACAGAAATGCAGGTTGCACTGCTGTATTTGTCCACGAACTGGACCTTTGCTATGTAATCAGTACGTTACATGTGTCAGTCGTGGTGAAAACAGTGTTCTGTGTAGTAGTGAGTGTCTCATGTTGTCGTTGAGTGAATTTCGACGTAGGCTAATTGTTGGTGGTCGTATGATTATGGGTGATTCTGTAACCCAGATAGTTGAACTCTTTGGTCTTTCAAGAGGCGCCGAATCGAAGATTTGTACCGCCTACAGGGAAAGCGAAAAAACATCATCCCTAAGTCACAACGCGGAAGAAAGTGTGTATTTAGTGACCGTGACGGACGGTCTTTGGAGAGTACTGTGACGAAGAATAAAAGGACGACATCTGCAAAAGTCACTCCAGAACCATGTCGCATTCGCGAATATTTACAGCACCCAAACGATACGAACGGAGTTTCACAAGCAGGGAATTCCACGGTGAGCTGGAATCCTAAAACCACGCTTGTGTCATGCAATTGCAAGCAACAGGAAAAAGCGGTACCGAAGGGTTAAAACCTGAAGTACGGAGCAATGGAAGAAATTAATTTGGTCTGATTTTTTTTCTTCACGCTGTTGGCAACGTCTGACAGAGTCTACGTCCCAAGAGTGAAACATAGCTGGTATTCGGTGACGATGTGGTCAGCCTAGGCTACTCTGCAAGGTTGCATTACTGCCAAGGTACGCACTGACGTGACAAAAGTTTGGGATACCTCCTAATGTCATGTCGGACCACCTCCTGCACGGGTTAGTGCAGAAACTCGACGTGGCATGAACTCCACAAGTCGTTGGAAGACAAATACATAGATTTTGAGCCATGCTGTCCCTGTAGATGCCCGTAATTATGAAAGTGTTGCCGGTGCAGGATTTTTGTACACGAACTGACCCTTCGATTATATCCCATAAGTCTTCGACGGGATTCATGTCGGGTGATATGGGTGGCCCGGTCATTCGCTCGAATTATCCAGAATGTTCTTCAAACCAAACGCGAACAAAGGTGGCCAGGAAACATGGCGCATTGTCATCCATAAAAATTTCTTCGTTGTTGGGGAACATAAATTCCATAAATGGCTATCACTAGGCAGAGAAAATCCCTGACCCCGCCGGGAATCGAACCCGGGAACCCTTGCGTGGGCCTTGTGTACAGATGTTCTCTCAGTTTGCCAGGAAGATGGATATCACATGGTACAAGATCTGGACTTCCCTATCAGTATTAAATTTGTGCGTCCTTGGTCAAATTGTTGGCAACATTTCACTACGGCTGATTGCGACATTTCATTTGGTCCACGTATCGTCACAATTTTACAGTGAATATGTCTGAAATTTAGACGTTTTTAACAGAAGAATGTTATTGTCCCGCATACTTTGACTTGTAGTTTTCCAGTTGTCACGCCCATTCACTCGCGTACTGTGGTGCATCTGTTTTCCGTACTGCTGCCGAACTGTGTCTGCGGGAAACCGGGAATATGTACTCACTTCTGACAAGGCGTGGACGACATGCGTAATTTACTTTCTGAAGTCCCTATACACTGATCAGCCAGAACATTATAGCCACCTACCTGATAGCCGGTATTTCCATCTTTGGCACCGTAACAGCGGTGACGCGTCGTGGCATCCAAGCTGTGAGTCCTTGATAGGTCGCTGAAGGGAGTCGGCACCCCATTTGCATACGCTGGTCACATAATTTGGATAAATTATGGGGAGGAGGACGATGAGCTCTGACACCACGTTCAATCACATCCCAGATGTGTTCGATCGGGTTCAGAGGGGAGGGGGGCGGGGCATCAATTGGCACTCACCACTGTGTTCCTTGAACCACTCCATCACACTTCTGGCTTTGTGTCGTGGCGCATTATCTTGTTGAAAAAATGCTGCTGCCGTTGAGCAACATGATCGTCATGAAGGTGTGTGCGTGGTCTACAACCAATGTTCGATACTCCTTGGCCGTCATGGTGCCTTGCACGAGCTCCACAGGACCCACGGATGCCCACATGAATGCTGTCCAGAGAGCATAATGGAGGCGCCGTCAGCTTGTCTCCGTCCCACAAGGTGTCAAGGAGCTGTTGCCATGGAAGACGACGGATTCGCGCCCACCCTCCCATCGGCATGATGAAGAAGGTATCGGGATTCATCAGACCACGCAACGCTCTGTCGCTGCACCAACGACCACTGACGATGGTCACGTGCCCATTTCAGTCGTAGTTGCCGACGTCGTGGCGTTGACGTTGGCACATGCATTGGTCGTCGGCTGCGGAGGCCCGTCGTTAGGAGCGGTCGGTGCACTTTGTGTTCGGACACGCTTGTACCCTTCCCAGCACTAAAGTTTGTTGTTAGCCCCGCAACAGTTCGCCGACTGTCCTGTTTTACCAGTCCGCCCGGCATATGACGTCAGACATTGTAATGAGGGGTGTGGGGTCAACCCCACGACGTGTGGACGTGGTTTCACTGAAGACTACAATTAAGTTTCAAAATTTTAGAATATATGACCATAAACTTTTAAAGGCACACAATCTTTAAAAACAAGAAATCTTAAAACTAAACAAGAACAAAATGCAATTAAAAAGCAAATAAAACATATCAAGGCTTAGTGGAAAGCCTCAAGGCAAAGCAAATAGAACAAACATATGCAAGGTGCAATACCAACGGCTGAAGGTCACAATTAAGTTTCAAAATTTTAAAATATATTACCATAATCGTTTAAAGGCAGAAGGCCGCAATGTTTAAGCTTTAAAGATAATTTAAAAAAAAAGGTTGCAAGACTGAAAGCCCGCAATTAATTTTGCAGAATTTTTAAGGAAAAAGAAAAAATAACCATCAACCTTAAATTTTAAGTAGATGAAAAAAGATAATTAACACCCGTGGGAAAGACAATAAAAACAACGGCACTCAGAAGCCTCCACGGAGCTCGGTCTGCCCTCGTTCACTCAGGCGAGACAGGTGGTGAGCCCAGCTACACTTGATTCGTCTGAACCCAACCAAGGGGCAGCCACGGACCGACCGACAAAACGACTTGTTTGCCACCAACCGCTACATGAGAACTCAAACACCAAAATGTTACGGACGTAATTATTCACAAAGAAATATGTGTATGTATTAAGCTATCAAAACCTTGGGTACTTGAAAGCACTACTCAACCTTGACGTCATGGGTGAGCCACGAAGCTCGTAGCGACCTGACAGCTCGACACGCGCTCCGACACTGCGCAGGGACCGGCAGCGGACCCAGCCCACCGCGCCTCACGGAGGTATCCTCCCTGGTCCGCACCAACCGACTCCTCTCAGAATGCCGACATCGCAAATAGTCATCAGTGGAAATAACACCAATTACACACACAACCTGACAAACACTTGCACGAAGACCTGAACGATACGTAACAGTAACTAAACACGCACTAAGACAGTTGGGAGTCGATGCATACACACACAGCCGACTCATGAACGATCGGCGAGCCAAAACGCGTCGTCCGGTAGGCGGCAATGGTCAGGCTAGCCATGTCGCCGCAGACGTCACTGCTCCAAGCCGACTGCCCTAGTGCCGCATTGCCACTCCCAGACTGGCAGGTCAAGACTGCGCTCCAGACGCGTTCCAACTGACTGGCAGACCCCAACTCGCGACCCGAACTCTCTACGCCGAAATGCCTTCGACAGACAACGACCGGGCAGTAATAGCAGTCGAGCAAAGATATTACGAGAGGATATATATCGATACGCACTGCTAGCGCCGGTCACGGTCAGGCAAAGCAGCAACTCAGTGACAGCAGTAATTTAAATTAACGTAGTGAGGTGGAAGTACGTTAAAAAAAAAAAAAGAAAAAAAACCAGGGTGTTCAATACGTGATAGCGGGAACACCAGCCACGCACGGCATGGATATAGACTGAAACACCTTTTTAAATCATAGCTTGTCTTCGTCTTTCGTACCGAAAACGTTGTGTTTCAATGTACATGTAACGGAAACTGGGACTGTTGCTCATGTTCAGATGCTTCGTTTATATTGTAGGCGTTGGGTTTTAGCGGCCCAGCTGCTTCGTGTTCTTTACCGTATAGGTGCTAGGAGTGCCCGGATAGTGTTCCGCGAACTCATCTCTCGCGCAAATCCTTGCGGCACCGCCTTCGTGCCTGGCGCTGGGCGTCAGCGAAGAGTTTCCCGAGAAAGCCGTCCGTCCATAAAAGTGAAATGTGGACTCATCCGCGAGGGTTATTCAGGTTTATGCAGCGGGCAGGTGATATACAGTGGGCGCGAGACGTGTACCGCGGTAGCCGCCGACCATTCGAGCTTTTACAACCTGCCCTATGAGCTCCAACCCTGCCGCGCTCCGTGTGGAAGTGACTCTCACTCCTCGCGTGTGAAACGAGATTCTATTTCCCCCACAGTACTTCATTGTTGTGTTACTTCCCGAGAGAGTAGAAGTCCTACCGAAACGATTTTTCACCTATGTGATGGAAAAATAAATACGTTCTGTATGTCTTGCCCGTCATTTGAGACTGCTTCTAACTTAACCACTTCAATATCTTAGAGTGTCATGGTAGACGTGTAACAACCAACATTACTCTTTCTCAACGGGCTAAAAATGTAACTTTTCTGAGATTGTGGTCGTAAGGGTAAGATCTGAATAATATTGCTGCTGTGCAGAAAATGGAATTTATTTTAGTGTTTAATTTTATGTGTTAGATGCGTCTGGAAAGTTCGGTGAATGGTGTCAGAAAATTAAGGGAATATGAGTTAAAAATCAAAATACAGCATCTTGTAATCGGTTGATGGATACCCACATCACTATAGGATATTAGACCTGGTCCTACTTACATGGTCCGGAGACCAAGCGACAGGCGATGGCATGGTGCTCATGGTCTTCCCAGCCTCCCCCATACCCCTCCTGGTCAGCTGACAAAATCTAAGATTAAGACGGTGTTGACTGCCGTTTTCGTCATAAAGGCCTAGATCCATCATGAATTTCTATCCGAGGGAGGTGGGGAAAATGACGAATACAATTACATTCACTGAATGCTATCAAAGGTAATTTGTATGCAACTCTTGTTGATTACAGCGTATGGATTTAAAATGGCCGGCCGGAGTGGCCGAGCGGTTCTAGGCGCTACTGTCTGGAACCGCGTGACCGCTACGGTCGCAGGTTCGAATCGTGCCTCGGGAATGGATGCGTATGATGTCCTTAGGTTAGTCAGGTTTAAGTAGTTCTAAGTTCTAGGGCACTGATGACCTCAGAAGTTAAGTCCCATAGCGCTCAGAGCCATTTGAACCATTATTGACAATGCATCATTTGGGATAGTGCAGTAGGCACCTGTTAATCTTACTAGCACTCCTCTTGGACTATTCTCATTAATGAGGCTGGCTTCAGAAGCTGCAATCTATGACCCCAACACTCGCACCGTATCCTTCGAGTGATGCTAATATATTTTCAAGGAAAGCCGAAATTGCCTATTTGCAATGGTTACAATTTTATTCACTACCTTTGAACCTCTTCCACCTGCCTCCTCTAATACGACCTGAAAAGCTACGACGTTCGTTCAGTAATACCCTACATATCTCGTTGCTGCACTTCCTTTAGTCGTTCCGTCTTATAATTTTATTTTAGGTTTCGTACTAGGTTCACTTTCAGCACAAGACAAGTAGTTTTGTGAGATGCTATTGACATTTTGACACTTTGATATCAGCCTTCCAAGGTCATGGAGCATTGCGTTAAATTTGGCTGCTATAATTTAACGCAACGCTCCATGAACTTGGAAGGCTGATATCAAAGTGTCAAAATGTCAATAGCATCTCTCAAAACTACTTGTCTTGTGCTGAAAGTGAACCTAG
Organism: Schistocerca gregaria; assembly: GCF_023897955.1. NCBI lineage: Eukaryota > Metazoa > Arthropoda > Insecta > Orthoptera > Acrididae > Schistocerca > Schistocerca gregaria. Next base: position 307,535,549 of record NC_064926.1, on the reverse strand, counting down.
TACGAAACCTAAAATAAAATTATAAGACGGAACGACTAAAGGAAGTGCAGCAACGAGATATGTAGGGTATTACTGAACGAACGTCGTAGCTTTTCAGGTCGTATTAGAGGAGGCAGGTGGAAGAGGTTCAAAGGTAGTGAATAAAATTGTAACCATTGCAAATAGGCAATTTCGGCTTTCCTTGAAAATATATTAGCATCACTCGAAGGATACGGTGCGAGTGTTGGGGTCATAGATTGCAGCTTCTGAAGCCAGCCTCATTAATGAGAATAGTCCAAGAGGAGTGCTAGTAAGATTAACAGGTGCCTACTGCACTATCCCAAATGATGCATTGTCAATAATGGTTCAAATGGCTCTGAGCGCTATGGGACTTAACTTCTGAGGTCATCAGTGCCCTAGAACTTAGAACTACTTAAACCTGACTAACCTAAGGACATCTCTGCAAATACTGTCAGTCTGCTTACGTCACAGCTGTCATTTAAATGCTCCTAGTGTGGGCTCCAATGCTACCCGAAACTTTGGACCACACACTAGTCCCTGCGGACAGACTTTTGTTATTGCCTACGTTATTTCCTTTCCTGAGTACATTAAAAAAGCATGTCTCCTGTGGAAATGGTCTCTCAGGCAGCTGTACAGCGCCTGCCTAAGGCGACCAAGAGAGATGGCCACTATAGGTTATGGAAGGCGCCAGCAATAAAAGTCATCATCGCTAGAGAAGACGTACAATGAGTATCCGTCGCTAGCGAGATCGTCTTATTAACTCCATCTTCAGTTGACCTCTACGGCCGTAGCCAGGGAATGGAATATATGAAAGTAATTGTGGACATTAGTTGCAGGTGCTACTCTGAAATGAATAGGTTGGAACAGGACAGGAATTCGTGGCTGGTCGCATCAAACCATTCAGAGACTGAAGACCAATCAAAAAGTAATACAGTCGGCAGATCTACAGGGTGTTACATAAAGGTACGGCCAAACTTTCAGGAAACATTCCTCACACACAAATAAAGAAAAGATGTTATGTGGACATGTGTTCGGAAACGCTTAGTTTCCATGTTAGAGCTGATTTTCGTTTCGTCAGTATGTACTGTACTTCCTCGATTCACCGCCAGTTGGCCCAATTGAAGGAATGTAATGTTGACTTCGGTGCTTGTGTTGACATGCGACTCATTGCTCTATAGTACTAGCATCAAGTACATCAGTACGTAGCATCAACAGGTTAGTGTTCATCACGAACGTGGTTTTACAGTCAGTACAATGTTTACAAATGTGAAGTTGGCAGATGCCCATTTGATGTATGGATTAGCACGGGGAAATAGCCGTGGCGCGGTACGTTTGTATCGAGAAAGATTTCCAGAACGAAGGTATCCCGACAGGAAGACGTTGGAAGCAATTGCTCGGCGTCTTAGGGAGCACGTAACATTCCAGCCTATGACTCGCGACTGGGGAAGACCTAGAACGACGAGGACACCTGCAATGGACGAGGCAATTCTTCGCGCAGTTGACGATAATCCTAATGTCAGCGCCAGAGAAGTTGCTGCTGTACAAGGTAACGTTGACCACGTCACTGTATGGAGAGTCCTACGGGAGGACCAGTTGTTTCCGTACCATGTACAACGTGTGCAGGCACTATCAGCAGCTGATTGGCCTCCACGGGTACACTTCTGCGAATGGTTCATCCAGCAATGTGTCAATCCTCATTTCAGTGCAAATGTCCTCTTTACGGATGAGGCTTCATTCCAACGTGATCAAATTGTAAATTTTTACAATCAACATGTGTGGGCTGACGAGAATCCGCACGCAATTGTGCAATCACGTCATCAACACAGATTTTCTGTGAACGTTTGGGCAGGCATTGTTGGTGATGTCTTGATTGGGCCCCATGTTCTTCCACCTACGCTCAATGGAGCACGTTATCAAGATTTCATACGGGATACTCTACCTGTGCTGCTAGAACATGTGCCTTTACAAGTACGACACAACATGTGGTTCATGCACGATGGAGCTCCTGCACATTTCAGTCGAAGTGTTCGTACGCTTCTCAACAACAGATTCGGTGACCGATGGATTGGTAGAGGCGGACCAATTCCATGGCCTCCACGCTCTCCTGACCTCAACCCTCTTGACTTTCATTTATGGGGGCATTTGAAAGCTCTTGTCTACGCAACCCCGGTACCAAATGTAGAGACTCTTCGTGCTCGTATTGTGGACGGGAGTGATACAATACGCTATTCTCCAGGGCTGGATCAGCGCATCAGTGATTCCATGCGACGGAGGATGGATGCATGCATCCTCGCTAACGGAGGACATTTTGAACATTTCCTGTAACAAATTGTTTGAAGTCACGCTGGTACGTTCTGTTGCTGTGTGTTTCCATTCCATGATTAATGTGATTTGAAGAGAAGTAATAAAATGAACTCCAACATGGAAAGTAAGCGTTTCCGGACAATGGCCACATAACATATTTTCTTTCCTTGTGTGTGAGGAATGTTTCCTGAAAGTTTAGCCGTACCTTTTTGCAACACCCTTTGTATGAATTCCATACATTGAGGACAAATTTAAGCTTGTATCTTTCTATAATACCTTGCTGCTTTCGGCACTTACTTTTCATATTACTTTAACACGCAAAAGTTAGTTGAGAAATTTGGAAATTGATGTATGTATAAGTATAAAAGGTTATACCAAAATTTTCTTTCGGGTGGGGGGGAGGCAGGAATTTAGTGAAACCTCCGCCCCCACCGCCCTTCCCTTGGAGCGGTGTCCGGGTCAGAGGTCAGATGCTGCGCCCGCGACGCCGATGAGGCGATCTGTGCTTACCGGAGGCTCTGCTCTGCCCTGCCCTGCCGGCTGCCCTTTGTGCCCGCACTAAAGGGCAGGGGCCCTTCACCCTAGTGTCGCTCTTATCGATCGCGCCCTGCGGTGCGCGCGCTGCCGGCGCCCTCGGCCCTCAGCCCTCAGCCCTCCACTCTGCCTCTGGTGATCTGATAAACGCCACCCGCCGCGCCGCGCCGCTACACTGGCGCAGTCGAGAGCTCTGTGTCAACCTGCGAGCGCGCGCCTCTGCACGCTGCGGAAACACCGACCAGATTAATCACTCTGCAGCCTCTGCACGTGGCTTCGTTTACTTGTCCTCTTCCATTGCTGCCCGAATTAACCAGGAGCTGTTTCGCTGTTGTCCGTTCAGATTCTCAGTGAACTGTCTTTATTCGCTGTGACTGGTGGAGCATGAAGTTACGTGATGATGTTTACTACTATACGTTCATATGTAAGTTGTTACGACATAGCGGGTGATCAAAAAGTCAGTATAAATTTGAAAACTGAATAAATCACCGAATAATGTAGATAGAGAGGTACAAATTGATACACTTGCTTGGAATGACGTGGGGTTTTATTAGAACCAAAAAATACAAAAGTTCCAAAAATGTCCGACAAATGGCGCTTCATCTGATCAGAATAGCAATAATTAGCATAACAAAGTACGACAAAGCAAAGATGATGTCCTTTACAGGAAATGCTCAATATGTCCACCATCATTCCTCAACAACAGCTGTAGTCGAGGAATAATGTTGTGAACAGCACTGTAAAGCATGTCCGGAGTTATCGTGAGGCATTGGCGTCGGATGTTGTCTTGCAGCATTTCTAGGGATGTCGGTCGATCACGATACACTTGCGACTGCAGGTAACTCCAAAGCCAATAATCGCACGGACTGAGGTCCGGGGACCTGGGACGCCAAGCATGACGAAAGTGGCGGCTGAGCACACGATCATCACCAAACGAAGCGCGCAAGAGATTTTTCACGCGTCTAGCAATATGGGGTGGATCACCATCCTGAATAAACATCGTATGTTCCAGCAGGTGTTTATCAGCCAGGCTGTGAATGATGCGATTCTGTAACATATCGGCGTCTCTCTCATCCGTCACGGTAGCAGTTTTACTGTCCCGTGCCATCTGTCGGACATTTCGTGAACTTTACTTTTTTCTGTTCTAATAAAAACCCATGTCATTCCAAGCATGTGTGTCAATTTTTATCTCTCTATCTACATTATTCCGTGGTTTATTAAGTTTTTAAATTTATACTGACTTTTTGATCACCCGGTACTTTGAAAAGAGGGTTTGATGCTCAAGTTCATTTGTGCAAATTCACCTCAGAGGCGAACAAATGTACTGAACAACGTTTTCTCTTACCGAAGGTTTTTCGTTTTCCTGAATGGACAGGTTAGCAGAGGGGAACCATGAACAGTCGCCTGTCTCAAGGATGAGTGCTGGATTCCATACTGACTTCCATTCTGTTTGATTAGTATACCCGACACAAATCAGCAACCAATTCCAATGTAACCCAGTATGCAGATGAACTGGCATTAATGTGTCAGAACAAATATCGAGCACTGTCAGAGTATACTCTCTACTAGAGTTGTAAAACTACCGTAGCCTATCATAAATAAGTGTAGACTGCAGAAGTATTCCTAGCAACTTTGTTCAGTTAAGGTCGTACCTGCGTTACCTATAAGTTAGGTGTGTTGCCTTCCCATCAGGCGTTACCTGATAGCAATCGCTTTTTTCTTGACTCTTGCGATCTGTGTCTTAACCAGATTGACCTAAAAACTGGAGGTGGAGAACCATCTAGAAACTGAGAGAGGATTTACAAAAGGGCAGGGTAACCTAAAGAACTTCTTTGTTCTACATAGCTACCCTCCTGTCTATTACTTTTAAGTTAATAGTGTTTATAACAAAACTGATATTGTCAATGTTTAATTCAGGTTTTATTCGAAAATTGGTGATTTGTATCGTTAAATAGAGGGATGTTGTAGTAAAAGTGAAGAAAGTAAAACAGATTTATGGTGGCCGAGCGGTTCTAGGCGTTTCAGTCTGGTACCGCGCGACCGCTACCGTCGTAGGTTCGAATTCTGCCTCGGGCATGGATGTGTGTGATTTCCGTAGGTAAGTTAGGGTTAAGTAGTTCTAAGTTCTAGGGGACTGATTACCTCAGAAGTTAAGTCCCATAGTGCTCATAGCCATTTGAACTATTTTTTGTAATAACGGTAACCACGTAGGAATGGCGCCGGCTGCGATCCGATCTAGTTCAGTTGCTCAAGCCAAAACACCAGCAGTCTAGAAACGAATCCAACTCCACGAGTTATGGGAAACTGACCAATCTAAAAACAGGAGTCCACAGTAGAAATACTGAGAAAGTACCGCTTACAATCTACAGGGAGCATCGGAAATGTTGCGACCAACTTCGAAGTGTTGTAGAGCGTGGTTTGAGAAACAAATAGAGAATAGGAACCCGTTTCCGAAACCGTCATACAATGAAGCAACAGAGCGTCGAAATTGTAGCCGCCGGCGGCGGCAGCTAGACCACCCGTTCGGCACCAAATGTGGAGGAGGAGGAGGAGATTAGTGTTTAGCGTCACGTCGACAACGAGGTGATTAGAGGCGGAGCGCAAGCTCGGGTGAGGGAAGGAGGGGGAAGAAAATCGGCCGTGCCCTTTCAGAGGAACCATCCCAGCATTTACCTGAAGCGATTTAGGGAAATCACAGCATTTACCTGAAGCGATTTAGGGAAATCACGGAAAACCTAAATCAGGATGGCCGGTGACGGGATTGAACCGTCGTCCTCCCGAATGCGAGTCCAGTGTGCTAACCAGTGCGACACCTCGCTCGTTACCAAATGTGACTCTGTACTCTGACGGACCGTCTCGCAATGTTGTTTGTTCTTCAGTGGTCGCGACTGATTGCCACGATCACCATTGATGAAGACGGAACTAGGTGCTACTTAGCAAGGCTTTGTCTCCTACAAATCCGATGCTGTATTACCTTGGTGGATGACCTTTTTTGCTCTTTTTTACACGCCTTACTCCGTAGGACCAAATTAGGGAGCAAATCTCAAAGGACATCACACACATTCATGCCCGAGGCAGGATTCGAACCTGCTACCGCAGCAGTCGCGCGGTTCCGGACTGTGCGCCTAGAACCGCTAGACCACCGCGGCCGGGTACCGTTATTACACACGCAACTCAGTAGGACTGGGATCATTGCTGATGGAGCTTGCAGCTGTTGTGGATGTGGTGCATGAGTCTGACATGGTCCATTCGTAAGAAGTGGTCTGTTGGGCCAACATTTAATCTTATGCTTCCTGTATTAAATTTATCTAAAATAATGAGCCACAGGGGTCTCCAGGAAGTGTTAAATCAGTCTTTAGCCTGTAATTTAAACAAATATTTTTCGTTGCTACTAAATATATGTTGACAGGTTACATGATACAAGATGCTGAGTATAGAGCTCATGAAAAATACGAATAAAAGTTGTCTCAAGAGCAGATTTTGAAATTCTGAGTGTAAACCGATGTATGGTGGGAAGCGCTCGGAATTTTGTACGGAATTTGTGTCATAGTTACAGAATTATAATTAGAAATTATTTAAATTATTCTATCCGATATAGTCAAAAAATCTCATGAGAAGGCTTACTATATGCAAACAGATTAAATAGAGAGAACGTTGCAGAAGTCTCTTGAATAGTTTATGAGAGAAAGGGACTAAAAATTTTTAAATTACATAAAAAAGTTATACTCATATGTATTCTTTAAAGACATGTTGTCCTGCACATGCTAATCATTTTATGAAGTGTTAATTGGTTGTTCACTAGTGCGCTGCCATTCCGTAAAACTTCGAGCCTGAAGTACGACAGGTTATAGTTTCAGTGCAGCTAGTCATGGAGGAAGAGTGTGGGGTGTACTTATCGTATGACAGAAGAACCTGTTAAGTATGCTAAAGCGTTAATGCGGAACCGACACTGGAAAATAAAACTAGCTCCAATTTTGGCCAGCAGGTGCAAATCTGGCACTGTACAGTATCTCGTGAATGCCTCCAGTGCTCATATTTAACAAATTGTGTAAGTGATGGTTAGTAATAAAATCAACATTATGCATTTCTCACCTGTTTGACCTTTTCTGCCTACGTTCTATCCCTAATCCATTAGATATGAAAATATTTGTATATGCCTTTCCTGCATTCACAGCGCCAGATTTGCACCTGGTAGTCAATGCTGGAACTAATTTTTTTTTTTTCGAGCGTTGAGTATTAACGCATTAGTATTTCTGCAAAGTTTCTCTGCCATACAATAAACAGCCGACACTGGACCTCTGTGACTAACTACACTATAATTATAACCACTTGCTATGTTATTAAGATACAAATTTTTTAATTGTAAGGGTACAAGGAATTTTATTGTCACGTTTGTGATTGCTTAGAGAGTCTTGGCCAAATCATAAGGTGATTTATTTTGCAACTCATCAGAGTATCTGCTGCATGTAAAATTTTGTGAGTAGTTACAAACGACCGTAAGTATTGTCTGACTGTAATCAGTGAAGGCACGTTCTTTCAAAGGAGTGAAACAAGCAATTCATTATAAGCTTTTAAACATTTAATTGCCGTGGCAGATAATTATTATATTTTGATTTTCTTTGCGATTCTAATATTTTGATTAATAATTGTTAAGCAGTCGGTCTGCACTATATTAACGCAGTTCTCCCTCCCGCTTCCAACCTGTTGTAAAATGGTAACTTTATTTTTCCGACATTACCCTTGAAACTACTACCGTTCTTGCATTTAGAGTCGGCAAGTTTCATTACTTCGCTCACAATGAAATTCCGTACCGGAATGAAGCCGAAAAACAAAAATTACATGCGATGTATGGCAGATGTGAGTCACGTCTGTTGTTCGACAAATGTTGCGCCCCCCCCTTTTTTTTTTAAGTTGGCCTCCATTCACTGCAGACTGCCGTGCGGCAGACAATTGAACGCTCTCTCAGCGAACGGTGTTGAGTAAGCGTGGGCCAGCGAGCTTTAATTATTCGGAGGGTCAGCACGCCACCCACGCGCCGCCGCGAGTGGGCTGCGCTGGGATGTCCTCTGACCTCTGGCTGCTATCTCTCTCTCTCTCTCTCTCTCTCTCTCTCCACTCAGCACTCGCCGCTCGCCAGAACCTAATTACGCAGCACAGCCAATTACCCGATGCCCCACCGTCGCTACTTTTATCGCGCGCTTTTAGGTGCGACGTGTCTCTCTGCAATCTAGCTGCAACCGTGTGCAGCTGCGACCCAGTATCCCACCGAATAGATTGCGCTTTGTTTATAACGGGGCCCATCTCTAGGAAAGACGTATTTGATTGTTTGAAAAACACAACCTGATCAGAAGAGCAGTTGAACGGAATGGACAGTGTCTTGAGAAGAGCATATAAGATGAACATCAACAAAAGCAAAACGAGGATAATGGAATGTAGTCGAATTAAGTCGGGTGATGCTGAGGGAATTAAGATTAGGAAATGAGACACTTAAAGTAGTAAAGGAGGTTTGCTATTTGGGGAGCAAAATAACTGATGATGGTCGAAGTAGAGAGGATATAAAATGTAAACTGGCAATGGCAAGGAATGCGTTTCTGAAGAAGAGAAATTTGTTAACATCGAGTATAGTTTTAAGTGTCAGGAAGTATTTGTATGGAGTGTAGCCATGTATGGAAGTGAAACATGGACGATAAATAGTTTAGACAAGAAGAGAATAGAAGCTTTCGAAATGTGGTGCTGCAGAAGAATGCTGAAAATTAGATGGGTAGATCACGTAACGGATGAGGAAGTATTGAATAGGATTGGGGAGAAGAGAAGTTTGTGGCACAACTTGACCAGAAGAAGGGATCGGTTGGTAGGACATGTTCTGATGCATCAAGGGATCACCAATTTAGTATTGGAGGGCAGCGTGGAGGGTAAAAATCGTAGAGGGACACCAAAAGATGAATACACTAAGCAGATTCAGAAGGATGTAGGTTGCAGTAGGTACTGGGAGATGAAGAAGCTTGCACAGGATAGAGTAGCATGGAGAGCTGCATCAAACCAGTCTCGGGACTGAAGACCACAACAATAACATAGGCCTGTGCTGTGACAGTGCCACGCAAAACAACAAGGGGTGCAAGACCCTTCCATGAAAAACACGACCACACCTTAACACCACCGCCTCCGAATTTTACTGTGGCACTAAAAAAGGTTCAAATGGCTCTGAGCACTATAGGACGTAACATCTGAGGTCATCAGTCCCCTAGAACATAGAGCTACTTAAACCTAACGAAGGATACCACGCACAGCCATGGCCGAGGCAGGATTCGAACCTACTACCGTAGCGGTCACGAGGTTCCCGACTGAAGAGACTAGAGCCGCGCGGCCACTGCGGCCGGCTTGGCTCTACACACACTGATAGATGACGTTCATTGAGCATTCGCCATATCCACACCCTGCCATCGGATCGCCACACTGTGTACCGTGATTCGTCAGTCCACACAACGTTCTTCCACTGTTTAGTCGTCGAATGTTCACGCTCCTTACACCAAGAGAGGCGTCGTTTGGCATTTACCGGCGTCGTGTGTGGCTTATGAAATCCTAGTTTCATGACTTCCCGCCTATCTGTCTTAGTACTTGCAGTGGATCCTGATGCAGTTTGGAATTCCTGTGTGATGGTCTGAATAGATGTCTCCCTATTACACATTACGACCCTCTTTTACTAACTGTTGGCGTGCGTCAACAGACAAGAACGGCCTGTACGCTTTTGTGCTGTACGTGTCGCTTCACGTTTCCACTTCACTATCACATCGGAAACAGTGGACCTAGGGATTTTTAGGGGTATGGAAATCTCGCGTACAGACGTATGACACAAGTGACACCCACTCACCTGACCATGTTCGAAGTCCGTTGAGTTCCACGGAGCGCCCCGTTCTGCTCTCTCACGATGTCTAATGACTACTGAGGTCGCTGATATGGAGGACCTGGCAGTAGGTGGCAGAATAATGCAGCCAATACGAAAAAGTATGTTTTTGGTGGTATTCGGATACTTTTGATCACACAGTGTACTAAGTTACACTGACATAAAAGACGTACACAGTCTGCTTTTAGCTTGTCCATGCTTGCCGGCTATCCAGGCAGGCAGCAAAACGGGTAGGCCGTTTTACTCCCATTCAAGCCAAGCTATCCCCAACCCAGGAGAATAAAGGAGACTTTCTTGCCTGTCCGTCTTCCCGATGTACAACGCTACGTAGCAGTTTATTCTGAACACTTCCGTTGTAGTGTTATGAGTAGGGTTCCGAAGTTAACGAAAATACCAAGGACAAGACGGAGCTCAATGAAATATATGTTCGTTTTGGGTCGTTGTAGGACAGAAGTGTTGGTTACTTTTTTTTCCTTTTCGGCCTACTTCTGGCTTATGTTCAGTATGAACGGTTTTCTCCGCAACTTCGCCCTCTTTGGACCAGTACTAGCCATTCTCAATTCCAAACATCATGAGGTCACCTCTCACACATGTTTTCTGTAGTACTGAGAAGTACATCTGAAAGTCGGGATCCTTTGCACCTAAGTACCTGAAGATGTCTACTATACTTCGACGCCAACTAAAGTAAGATTTTCGAAACCTAGTTTCTGTACCTTAGTGTGTCCCAGCGAAATACGACCACAGTCATACCAATTTTAACTACGTATTGCAGGGTGTGTATTGCGGGTTCGCCGAAATCATTCTAAGTGGAAAAAATAGTTCATTCTAAATTCTTGAGATGCGTTTTAGCAAACGCGAAGTTCGTTTTCATATCACGTAAATCTAAAACTACATGTCTGAAAGAAGACGCTTTTCTTTCATACTAAGTTTTTTTTCGCATTACGATGCAAAGCACCTGAAAATGGCTCAAATGGCTCTGAGCACTATGGGACTTAACTTCTGAGGTCATCAGTCCCCTAGAACTTAGAACTACTTAAACCTAGCTAACCTAAGGACATCACACACATCCATGCCCGAGGTAGGATTCGAACCTTCGACCTTGGCGGTCGTGCGGTTCCAGACTGTAGCGCCTAGTACCGCTCGGCCACTCCGGCCGGCGCAAAGCACCTGAATGTGGTACTTAACATCCACTGGTACTTAATATCCACTTAACATCAACATTTTTCCTATTTCAGTCAATGTTTGCCCTAAATTTACAAGGCCTATATACTGGTAAATGGCCTGCAGTCTTTAGCACACATTTCGACATATCTGAATCCACTAAGTTTTTCTTCTCTTAAAAATATTTATGGCGTGATGAAATTGTTTCTCTAATTTAAAAACTTGTCGTATCATACTCGAGGTTCTCGAATAAGTGTAAAGAAGCTTTTTATACAATTTGCATTCCGCGACATCTACCGATTTACACTCCTGGAAATTGAAATAAGAACACCGTGAATTCATTGTCCCAGGAAGGGGAAACTTTATTGACACATTCCTGGGGTCAGATACATCACATGATCACACTGACAGAACCACAGGCACATAGACACAGGCAACAGAGCATGCAAATGTCGGCACTAGTACAGTGTATATCCACCTTTCGCAGCAATGCAGGCTGCTATTCTCCCATGGAGACGATCGTAGAGATGCTGGATGTAGTCCTGTGGAACGGCTTGCCGTGCCATTTCCAGCTGGCGCCTCAGTTGGACCAGCGTTCGTGCTGGACGTGCAGACCGCGTGAGACGACGCTTCATCCAGTCCCAAACATGCTCAATGGGGGACAGATCCGGAGATCTTGCTGGCCAGGGTAGTTGACTTACACCTTCTAGAGCACGTTGGGTGGCACGGGATACATGCGGACGTGCATTGTCCTGTTGGAACAGCAAGTTCCCTTGCCGGTCTAGGAATGGTAGAACGATGGGTTCGATGACGGTTTGGATGTACCGTGCACTATTCAGTGTCCCCTCGACGATCACCAGAGGTGTACGGCCAGTGTAGGAGATCGCTCCCCACACCATGATGCCGGGTGTTGGCCCTGTGTGCCTCGGTCGTATGCAGTCCTGATTGTGGCGCTCACCTGCACGGCGCCAAACACGCATACGACCATCATTGGCACCAAGGCAGAAGCGACTCTCATCGCTGAAGACGACACGTCTCCATTCGTCCCTCCATTCACGCCTGTCGCGACACCACTGGAGGCGGGCTGCACGATGTTGGGGCGTGAGCGGAAGACGGCCTAACGGTTTGCGGGACCGTAGCCCAGCTTCATGGAGACGGTTGCGAATGGTCCTCGCCGATACCCCAGGAGCAACAGTGTCCCTAATTTGCTGGGAAGTGGCGGTGCGGTCCCCTAAGGCACTGCGTAGGATCCTACGGTCTTGGCGTGCATCCGTGCGTCGCTGCGGTCCTGTCCCGGGTCGACGGGCACGTGCACCTTCCGCCGACCACTGGCGACAACATCGATGTACTGTGGAGACCTCACGCCCCACGTGTTGAGCAATTCAGCGGTACGTCCACCCGGCCTCCCGCATGCCCACTATATGCCCTCGCTCAAAGTCCGTCAACTGCACATACGGTTCACGTCCACGTGTCACGGCATGCTACCAGTGTTAAAGACTGCGATGGAGCTCCGTATGCCACGGCAAACTGGCTGACACTGACGGCGGCGGTGCACAAATGCTACGCAGCTAGCGCCATTCGACGGCCAACACCGCGGTTCCTGGTGTGTCCGCTGTGCCGTGCGTGTGATCATTGCTTGTACAGCCCTCTCGCAGAGTCCGGAGCAAGTATGGTGGGTCTGACACACCGGTGTCAATGTGTTCTTTTTTCCATTTCCAGGAGTGTATCTTACCCCTAGTGAGATGTGCCTCTACATCCTTACATTTGTCCTCTAGCCATCCCTGCCATTTTGCACTTCCTGTCGATCTCAATTTTGAGACGTTTGTATTCCTTTTTGCCTGCTTCATTTATTGTATTTTTATATTTTCTCCTTTCATCAATTAAATTCAATATTTCTTCTGTTACCGAAGGATTTCTACTAGCCCTTGTCTTTTTACCTACTTGATCCTCTGCTGCCTTCACTACTTCATCCAATCCCTAAAAGCTACCCACTCTTCTTCTACTGTATTTCTTTCCCCCATTCCTGACAATTGTTCGATTATGATCTCCCTGAAACTCTGTACAACCTCTGGTTTAGTCAGTTTATCCAAATCCCGTCTACTTAAATTCACACCTTTTTGCAGTTTCTTCAGTTTTAATCTACAGTTCATAACCAATAGATTGTGGTCAGAGTCCACATCTGCCCCTGGAAATGTCTTACAACTTGAAACCTGGTTCCTAAATCTCTGTCTTACCATTATATAATCTATCTGATACCTTTTAGTATCTCCAGGGTTCTTGCATGTATACAACCTTCTTTCATGATTCTTAAACCAAGTGTTAGCTATGACTAAGTTGTGCTCTGTGCAAAATTCTACCAGGCGGCTTCCTCTTTCATTTTTTAGCCCCAATCCATATTCACCTACTACGTTTCCTTCTCTCCCTTTTCCTACACTCGAATTCCAGTCACCCATGACTATTAAATTTTCATCTCCCTTCACTATCTGAATAATTTCTTTTATTTCATCATACATTTCTGCAATTTCTATATTGATGTTTTAATGACCTTTTTGCTTTCCACTGTTGAAGAGCAATTCGGGGATGGCGATTGCATCTTTCAACACGATCAAGCACCTGTTCATAATGCACCGCCTGAGGCGGAGTGGTTACACGACATTAACATCCCTGTGATGGACTGGCCTTCACAGAGTCTTGACCTAAACCCTATAGAACACGACTGGGATGTTTTGGAACGCCGACTTCGTGCCAGGAATCACCGACCAACACGGATACCTCTCCTCAGTGCAGCATTCCATGAAGAATGGGCTGCTTTCCCAAAGAAACCTTTAGGCACTGATTGAACGTATGCCTGCGAGAGTGGAAGCTGTCATCAAGGCTAAGAGTGGGCCAATACCATATTGAATTCAAGCATTACCAATGGAGGGCGTCACGAACTTGTAAGTAATTTTCAGCCAGGTGTCCGGATACTTTTGATCACGTAGTGTACACTTACACACCGTCGGCGGGAATGTGAAAGATTAGAGTTGCAATTTTCTGTTTGTGTTAGAACGGAGAGCAGTGGGCATTAGTGATGTTCGTCTTCAGTTTTGTTGCCAGGCCTAGTGCGGAATGTAAGGAGCACGAACAGCATCAGACGCTGAGTGAAGGACAAAGTGACAATGCGCTCTCTTGTGGGGCAGCGTCGTCAGCACCTGCCAGTGTTTGAATGGCCGCTTATTATGAATCTTTATTTGGCCGGCTGGTCGATTCAAGCAATAACCAGATTCTTGGGCAGCATTCGGATGTAACAGTGACCCTGTGCGGGACTGCATGGGAATTCGAGAACAGGCAGTCGTCTAGGGACCAGTTGATAATTTGTAAGCACCACTAGGGAAGAACACCGTATTATGCATCAAGCACGTCGTCACACATTCACGTCAGCGCCAGCTGCCCGAGAGCAAAAAACGCAGTCCCTGCAACACGCTGTGTCCTCTTGCACCATTGTCATAGATGAGGGGCACCTGGAAAAAGTAATTACCGTCCCATGCGTACACTGCCGTTAACACCACAACAGAGATGGCTTTATTTGCAGCGGGGCCGTGACCGGGAAGAATGGAATGGTGATAAATGGGGCCGCGTTCTGTTCAGCGATGAAATGTGGCTGTCAAATACCACAGATGACCATCGTAGGCGAGAATGCCGACGACCTGGTGAGAGGTCACATTCTTCCAATGTCTTGGAGGGACACAGTGGTGTTTCTCCATACGTCATGGTGTGGGAGTCATCGGGTGCGACTTCACGTTCAATAATGATTCAAATGGCTCTGAGCACTATGGGACTTAACATCTGTGATCATCAGTCCCCTAGAACGTAGAACTACGTAAACCTAACTAACCTAAGGACATCGCACACATCCATGCCCGAGGTAGGATTCGAACCTGCGACCGTAGCGGTCACGCGGTTCCAGACTGAAGCGTTTAGAACCGCACGGCCACACCGGCGGGCAATATGACTTCACGTTACGGCTGGTTGTAATTCAGGGACTTCTCACGGCAAAACGTTGCGTCACGGGAATTTTCGTCCTCATGTGTTACTTCTCATGGGACAGTATCGTAGAGCTATTTTTCAACAGAAAAATTCTCGTCCACACATGGCACGTGTCTCTGTGAATTGTCCGCGTGATGTTGAGATAGTACCGGATATTAAGGTCCACCTACAACAGTGACGGGCGGAACAAGGAGGACATCAAAAGCTGACTAGCGATGACAAAAAGGGCGTTTCTGGCCAAGACAAATCTACTAGTATCAAACATAGGCCTTAATCTGAGAAAGAAATTTCTTTGAACGTACGTCTGGAGTACAGCATTGTATGGTAGTGAAGCATGGACTGTTGAAAAACCGGAACAAAAGAGAATCGAAGCATTTGAGACGTGGTGCTACAAACGAATGTTGAAATTTAGGTGGACCGATGAGGTAAGAAATGAGGAGGTTGTGTAGAATTGGAGAGGAAAGGAATATGTGGAAAACCGGTCGCTGTGACCGAGCGGTGCTAGGCGCTCCAGTCCGGAACCACGCGGCTGCTACGGTCGCAGGTTCGAATCCTGCCTCGGGCACAGATGTGTGAGATGTCCTTAGGTTAGTTAGGTCTAAGTAGTTCTAAGTCTAGGGGAATGATGACCTCAAATCTTAAGTCCCAAGTGCATAGAGCCATTTGAACCATTTGAATATGCCGGCCGCGGTGGTCGTGCGGTTCTAGGCGCTCCAGTCCGGAGCCGCGCTGCTGCTACGGTCGCAGGTTCGAATCCTGCCTCGGGCATGGATGTGTGTGATGTCCTTAGGTTAGTTAGGTTTAATTAGTTCTAAGTTCTAGGGGACTGATAACCACAGCAGTTGAGTCCCATAGTGCTCAGAGCCATTTGAACCATTTGAACCATTTGAATATGTGGAAAACACAGATAAGGAGAAGGGACAGGATGATAGGACATCTATTAATACATGAGGGAATGCGTAGAGGTAGACAGAGATTGGAATACATTAACCATATAATTGAGGATGTAGGTTGCAAGTGCTAGTCTGAGATGAAGAGGTTGGCACAGGAGAGGAATTCGTGGAGGGCTGCAGCAAACCAGTGAGATGAAAAATGACCCAAAAAAACAAAAGTTGCGTTTCAGCTTCAGCACCGGATACAACGGCCTTATGACATGCTTCCCAACTGGATCACTGCATGATCCAGGACAGAGGAGGTACAACGTCATACATGATCAGCTACCCTCATTCTGCCAAGTTCTTTGTAAATTGACTCAGCTTTGTTATCACTGAAATAAGAAAGAAGCCGTGTGGCTGCATTTGTGTCAAAGTTTCTGGCAGGTACATTTCTAACATGCTCAACAAAAGTGCGTGAGTGGTATCGGGCATGTTACCGAACTGAGGTATCTCACACGGGCCCTGTGCCGTTTTATTCGCTCACGTGTTAATGCTGCATCCCCCTCCCTTTCGTGATCACACCACAGTAGAGCTAAAAGCAGGAGGCCTGAAACTGCATAAACACTTTTATTTACTAAGATGGTATCCGTTCTTTCGGACATGTCCGAAAGAACAGATACCATCTTAGTAAATATATAGTTAAGGCTCACCGGCCACTTGACCATCTTCTTCTTCTGTGCGAATGCACAAGCAGTGCCCGAACTCTTACGGGAATCGGCAACGCACCGCGAGTAATGAGTATAATGGGCGGGGGCACTACGAATGTAGTGTGGGGCAATACGTTGAGAATGGGTTTCGCGGGAGGCATGCCAGAGATAAATCCCTGCAGTAGCGCTATCCTCTGTGTACTCGGTGGCTCAGATGGATAGAGCGTCTGCCATGTAAGCCGGAGATCCCGGGTTCGAGTCCCAGTTGGGGCACACATTTTCATCTGTCCCCGTTGACGTATGTCAACGCCTGTAAGAAGCTAAGGGTGTTCATTTCATTGTAACTGCATAAACACTATTTGGTTGAATCGGATTACGTTCAATTTATGCTGCAAATACTATGGTCACGCTACGCTCCAAAAGGTCAGATAACGTTAATTGGGGTTGCAGTCCCACGATATCCTTAGAGTAGGATGGAAGCGCCCAGGTTGTGGCAGCCGTGTCGAACGTTATCAAGAATGTCGTCATGTTGCTCACTGCTGTGAAAACTGTCGTTTTCGACCGCGAAATGTATCGGAATCAACGCCTCAAGTGAACGGGTAGTTTCATTGACGCCCCTTATGCTTTTCGTGTCGATCCTAAGCAGCGGTGTGTCAGAAAGGTTTTCCTCGGCCACCCACAAGAAAACGCCGTGTTTTCAACGCTGGATGTCGTGATTTTGGAGTTCCGTCACAGAAGCGTCTAAAGAAGGGGTGAAATCTGGGTAAGAGGGAGCGTGACGATTTTTTCATTGAGTGACACGTCCACACTAACGTTGCGCAGAACATTGGCTACATTTTGTGCCAATATGGCATCAGTAAGTCACCTTACAGCCGACACGAACTTCGGAGCTGTAACTTTTTTTTTTCCTCCATGTGTCGACACGTTGCTGTTTGTTGCCTTGCCGAGCCGTGAAGTCCACCTGGGTGCAGCCTTTATCCCCAAAAGTAGTTATTACTGCGTGTATTTGCATCCACGTGGACATCTAGCGGTAAGGCTTTGGCGACCCCGGATATGCTGATACATTGAGTCTAGTGTCAAGAAAAGAGGGCCTTAATCTGTGATGACGCAACGCGTTGGCAGACGCTTTCAGGGGTGGCGTGGAGGACGTGGAACTTGGCGCAGGTGCGGCGTGACGCAGGCGGCGGCGGCGAACGTCACATAACAGGGCAGGGCAGGGCAGCGTACGCGGGGCGGTTAGCTGCAGCTGCACTTACAGCCAGCTACAGCTGCGCTCAGCTGAGAGCGCGGCCCGGCCAGTCCGCGGCGACTAAATTTAACCGCCCTCATCCTACGGCACGCCGCGGGGTCCCAAATTCACACGCTGCCAGCATAGCGAACACTCATCGTTCCTTAGCGATACGTTGCCTGACCAAGACATTGGCTGGCCATTGAAACAGCAGCAAAAGGAAGCCTAGTAGTAAAAGGCAGTTTAGATATTGTAAGACTGCAGAGTCTCGCGATGGTAACATTGAGTAGAGAGTTATCGGTTTTCCAACCGCGTCGAATGATTAAAATTCCATGAGCTTTCGACCAAGCACTTCTTGGCCATTGGCAAGTGGTATAAATGCCAGAGGGCTGCTGGTGCGCCCCTTATATACACCAGCTGCAGGCTGTGACGTCACTGGTGCGCGCGGTATCGCCATCCATATAAGGGCATACGTCGATTCGAAGTGCCCCCTTCAACCGCGCTAGATACCACGCCGCACTGAGCTGCAGGCCGCCGTCTCTATTAAAGATGTTATCGGTGATTTTTATTTCAATGGCTTCTTTAATGACGCAGTTCGAGAAGCCGTTTAAGAGGGGTTTCTTCAAATTTTATACAGTGATTGTTTTCTAAAGCATGCTCAGCCAAAGCGGATTTCTGCAATAGCTCCAGCTGATGCACACCTCTTCATAGAAAATTTTGATGGTATTGCCTTAGACACGGCTCCATTAAAGCCTAGTTGCTTCTTTCGACACGTTCGTCATTTGCCCCCCTTCTTGCAGCGGTGTACCATAGGTCTCTAGAAGAGCGTAGCGTTGCAAAAGATTGGAAAAGGGCACAGGTCATCGCAGTTTTCAAGAAGGGACGTCGAAAAGATGTGCAGAACTATAGACCTGTACCTCTAAAGTCGATCAGTTGTAGAATTTTGGAACAAGTATTACGTTCGAGTATAATGACTTTTCTGTAGACTAGAAATCTACTCTGTAGGAATCAGCATGGGTTTCGAAAAAGACGATCGTTTGAAACCCAGCTCGCGCTATTCGTCCACGAGACTCAGAGGGCCATAGATACCGCGTTTCTTGACTTCCGCAAGTCGTTCGATACAGTTCCCCACAGTCGTTTAATGAACAAAGTAAGAGCATATGGACTATCAGGCCAATTGTGTGATTAGCTTGAAAAATTCCTAGATAACAGAACGCAGCATGTCATTATCAATGGAGAGAAGTCTTCCGAAGTAGGAGTGATTTCAAGTGTGCCGCAGGGGAGTGTCGTAGTCCCGTTGATATTCACAATATATATAAATGACCTTGTGGATAACTTCAGAAGTTCATTGAGGCTTTTTGCGGATGACGCTGTAGTATATCGAGAGGTCGTAACAGTGGAAAATTGTACTGAAATGCAGGAGGATGTGCAACGAATTGACGCATGGAGCAGGGAATGACAATTGAATCTCAATGTCGACAAGTGTAATGTGCTGCGAATACATAGAAAGAAAGATCCTTTAGCATTTAGCTACAGTATAGCAGATCAGCAACTGGAAGCAGTTAATTCCATAAATTATCTGAGAGTAGGCATTAGGAGTGATTTAAAATGGAATGACCATATAAAATTAATCGCCGGTAAAGCAGATGCCAGACTGAGACTCTTTGGAAGAATCCTAAGGAAATGCTGTCTGAAAACAAAGGAAGTAGAAAATGGTTCAGATGGCCGTTCTAAACAAACACTCTACAACAGCATCGACAACATCGAATTTGCTAGAACAGATGGAGACAAGAAGAATCGTATTCCAGTTAAGTCTGTCGCTGCACAAGCGCTGCTGGATGGTCCTGCTGTTTTCGTCAGTTGCAGACTTAATTTTAGTTTAGATATAAATGATTCATTTGGTCATGGTAACGGATGGTTTACCGTAGCCATTGTTCGTGGTGGTACAGGAGTACCAAATGTTCCTGGACTTGAAAGTTTTGTTGACAGAGATCGGTTTGCAAACAGAAACTTTATTTATGAAAATATACAGTACAATCCCCTAGAACTTAGAACTAATTAAACCTAACTAACCTAAGGACATTACGCAACACCGAGTCATCACGAGGCAGAGAAAATCCCGGACCCCGCCGGGAATCGAACCCGGGAACCCGGGCGCGGGAAGCGAGAACGCTACCAAAGGAAGTAGGTTACAGTACACTTGTTCGTCCACTGTTGAATATTGTGTTGTGCGATGCGTACGAGATAGGGTAGATAGAAGAGATAAAGAAGATCCAACGGAAAGCAGCGCGCTTCGTTACAGGATCATTTAGTAATCGCGAAAGCGTTACGGAGATGACAGATAAACTCCAGTGGAAGACTCTGCAGGAGAGACGCTCAGTAGCTCGTTACGGGCTTTTGTTGAAGTTTCGAGAACATACCTTCACTGAGGAGTCAAGCAGTATATTGCTCCGTCCTACGTATATGTCGCCAAGAGACCATGAGAATATAATGAAAGAGATTAGAGCCCACACAGAGGCATACCGACAATCTTTCTTTCCACGAACAATACGAGGCTGGAATAGAAGGGAGAAGCGGTAGAGGTACTCAAGGTACCTCCCGCCACATACCGTCAGGTGGCTTGCGGAGTATGGATGTAGATGTAGATGTGAGAAACCTCACAATTTCGTGGGACACCTCAGCTGCAGTAACAGGAACATTTAGTTCACCGTGGGGGTAGAAATCGTCCCATCCTTGACGTCCTCGTTCGCCGGAAACGAAATGGTTCCCTTGCCCACAGCGTCTATAGATAACCTACGCACAACGATATGTGCTTTCAGGCCTTCAGCCATCATCACCTTCCAATGAAGGACACTGTGTTACAAACATTGGTGCATCGTGAAGGAATGATATCAGGCGCTGATAACCTACCCCATGAGCTGAGCTGTTTACGTAAGATCTTCAGGAACAACGACTACAGCTTCCAACAAATAAATGAAGTGATTTCAAGCAAAAATTACACTAAAACCACGGAAGAGGTGCAGCAAAAGAAACTTGCATTCTTGCCTTTCTGTTGGTCCCTGTTAGCCACGATAAGCTGTCTGATGAAGAGACACGGATTTTTATCGGAGGCCTGAAGATCGATTCGATCTTGTGTTTCTTCAACAGACAGCTTATCGTGGCCAACAGGAAGCCACAGAAAGGCAAGAAAGCCAGTTTCTTTTGTTTCTGCACTTCCTTGGTTTTACTGTAATTTTTGCTTGAAATCACTTCATTTATCTGTTGGAAGCTGTAGTCGTTGTTCCTGAAGATCTTACGTATACGGCCTAGCTCATGAGGTAGGTTATCAACGCCTGATATCAGGCGCTAATAACATGCCCCATGAGCCTTTGCTTCTGATTTCACCGGAGACTGTTTTGTAACCTGAATCGGCGAGCGAGGAGGCGCGGTGGTTAGCACATGCCCTCGCATTAGGCAAAAGGATGGTTCAATTCCTCGTACGGCCATCCTAATTCAGGTTTTCCGTTATTTCCCTAAATCGCTCCTGGCAAATGCTGGCATGTTTCTTTTAAAACGAACGCGGCAGATTTCTTTCCGCAGGCTTTCCCAACCCGTCTCTAAAGAGCTCGTAGTAGGAAGGAGGTGAAACCTCATTCTTTCATAACAAGAAAGGCATAACACACACACACACACACACACACACACACACACACACACACACACACAGGGGTAATAGGACGGTAATGGTAAACCATCTCGACTGACATTTTGCTAAGGACATTAATAGGGAATTACCAAATACTTCACAGTTTTGAGTTCAACAGCCAACTATGTAGGCGTGTACAAGAACATGGTTTAGCAATGGGACATTGCCTTGCTGGTACAGTTGCTAATATTTTTCTTCAACATATCGAGAACGAAGAAAAAATCCAGAATGGACTAATACAGTTGAGTACTGCCACAGATATGTGGCTGATTCATTAATTTTTTTGAAGGAAAAGGAAACAAAATACACACTTTCCTCCCAGTCGAATAGCCTGAATAAAAACATCACGTTTACAGTCGAACATGAACTGGATAATAAATAAATTTCCCAGATCTCGAAATTGGAAGAAACAGACATGTGCGCAAATCGATCATACACAGAAAACGGACAACCAAAGGCTATAGCATATAATAGCTCTTGTCATCCAAAGAAAACATAGCATCTGAATTACAGACACTATGAAGTATAGCAAAAATAACGGTTGCAACCGCAAAATAGTCGACAAAATTTATACCAGAAAAGACACAAAAATGACAAGGAAATAAACTACGAGCACAATTATAGCAAATGTACACAATTCACTGTTCATGCCATATTGAGGAAAATTTTAAGATATAATCAGACTTACATTACAGAAAAGCAACCTAAAAATAGGTGTCAGAACACATTGCGATTACAAATTTGACATAATGTAAAAGAATACTGTAAATTTGCCAGAATTAATGAACATCTGTACCTAAGTGGTAAGAACCTATATTCATGCAGTACACACTGAAAAGAATAAAACCACACAGCCAATGTCATGACACAGTGCCTACCAGTTCCTACATCCTGCCAGAAAAGGCAGTTTACTAAACATTTGGGAACAAAAAGAGATTTGCACATATAACGTCCTGACTTTATTGTAAATGAATAGACCGTCCTTTTTTTTAAAAAAAAAAAAACCTTCGTCGAAATTATGTTAGTATGCGTCATGTCCCTCAATGCCGACGATACATTTCTTTGTTCCATTAACTGAGATAATACGAACAGAAGTAACGTTTTGTACATTCTGTGGTGTATAACGAGAAATAAAGTTTGTGTGTACAACAATGCGTATTTTCAGAAGAAAATCCATACGCTAATTACACATGCGTATATATAAATCATGTAACCGTGTTATGACAAGAATTTTACGAACTATTGTCCTTTTGACATAGGCTAGGGAACATAACTATAAGGCAAGTCACAGATATTGGTTAACTGACAAAAATTATTTCATCGACATTCCTGTCTTAATCAGTACACATAGAAACGACCTGTTCATTTTGCAGGACGTAGGTTACAGAACAACAACGCCCAAAGTTGTCTGCTGATAAAGGCAGTAGTGAAAAATAAAAGTCATACTCATATTAATTATCTTGATATGGTCTTAATTGTTAATGCTCGCTGTCTTGTAATAAAACAGCGTAGGATTACGGTGAGAAAGGCCGGGGTTATCACATTTAAGAACGAAACCCAAATTTCTCCGTGGAATCGATGTTTTGGCGTAATCCTTTCGTCAAACAACTAGATCAATATGAAGTACTACTTAGTTCCAAAATAATGTATACAGGTAAACTCGAAATATTCTTGAATGAAACACTTTTTAAAGTACCACTTTTATATATTCCACACATCTGACAAAACATATTATCACTGCAGGCACTTTTCGTACAACAACATAACTCTGTGGATGCCTTTCACGCGGGAGTATTAGAGACAAGATGCAGTATGGCCTCTCCATATCCGTCGATCATTGACACTCGAAACATACCTGATTACGACTCAAGTTACCAGTACTATGTCTGCGTACAAAATACAGATAGTAATACAAAGCAAAGCAAAGCAAAGGCAAAGATGTTAAATTTCAACAGATAACAGACTTCCATTAGCATCGATATTGTTAAACTGAAATGACATTTACGTAGAAACTATTATTTAACTCATGAGCACATTTGGTAAATATAATTTATGATATAATTTTTAAATACACTTTTTTATAACAGATTTTTTTAGTAGTCTGTGTCTGACGAGAAAAACTTCAGCTGCTGATATCTTGTATAGTAACAAGACATATCACACGAGACAATGTTTTCAGATAACAGGTGAAAATATGTAGGAAAGGACCTTCAAAATATAGTGAAAATGATGTAAAATGAGTCTAAAGTTTCAAATATTGATCTCCAAACCCCAAAATAATATGACTTATTTACAAATCCTCACTACATCACAGCGGGACTTACGTTGAGAAATGCTGCGACATTGCAGATGTCATAGACGCGTCGCTGAAACTATATTAATCATAACATCTAAGCACCATTTTCGTTTGTAATCTGTCCTGGTTCCCCCCACTCGCGAGTAATGCGGTTCGTCTGCGCATTGTAGTTTAATTAACGTGATTCTTGGGACCTGGGCATGCGGTGGGGTTGTAATTTTCGTCACTTCACGCTCCTTGAACGACACAGAGCACAGGCAAGTACACACTCAGCCCCTGCCAATTACAGAGTAATGCAATTTGGTTCGGGGAAATTCTCCCAACAGGAACGGCTTTGACGAGGTCGGTCGATACACATGGCAACAGTGCGTCTCCCGTTACGCAGCTGAGAATGGTTTCCTTCCTTTGTTACCGGTGTTCGCCGCCGCCGGCTGCACGAGACCGGACACATTTTCATTTAATCAGGTTGGCTTTGATGTTGTAGCCACCCCACGTGCTCGAATGTCTTGCACTGCCGCTAGCAACTGGCTGGACCGACAGAAGTTAAACCATAAACGTCAACTTAAGAAACACAGAAATTTGTAAGTGTGGTGTTTGTTCTTTCGGATATGTCCGACAGAACAGACGCCATTTGTGTGGTCCCACAGCCGTAGATATACGTGACGGCAATGAAAATCCGACCTTAGCCGCAATCGGGCATTGAAATAAATTCAATGGCGAAAAGTAAAAACGTGGCTGGACTGGAACTCTAATATGATTTCCCGCTTTACATGAGCTGTCGCCTTAACCGCTTCTCCTTAAATGGACACGTGTTCCCTCCCACCAAGATTCCTAACTTTTCGTACGCTAGTGACATAGCGCCGTCTCTGTCCATTACCCTCACTGCTCGCACCCTCACGGTGTGTCCTGCAAGTGGTTAGATGTCAAGGTGCTTATATTTATGTGTGTGGTGCTTGTTCTTTGGGTAGGTCGGACGAAGAGTGCTTCTGCACTGAAGAGCCATTAATTCTGGTCAAGGCGCGTATACACTGAAGAGCCAAAGAAGCTGGTACACCTTCCTAATGTCGTGTATGACCCCCGCGAGTACGCTGAAGTGCCGCAACACGGCGTGGCATGGACTCGACTAATGTCTGAAATAGTGCTAGAGGGAGTTAACACCATGAATCCTGCTCGGCTGTCCATAAATCCGTAAGGTTACGAGGGGGTGGAGGTCTCTTCTTCAAGACATCCCAGTTATGCTCAATAATGTTCATGTCTGAGGAGTTTGGTGCCCAGCGGAAGTGTTTAAATTCAGAAGAGTGTTCGTGGAGACACTGTAGCAATTCTGGACGTACGTGATGTCGCATTGCCCTGCAGGAACTGCCCAAGTCCGTCGGAATGCACAGTGGGCAGGAATGGATGGAGGTGGTCAGACAGGATGCTTACGTATGTGTCACATGCCAGAGTTGTTTCTCGACGTATCAGGGGCCCCACATCGCTCCAACGACTACAGAGCCTCCACCATCTTGAACAGTCCCCTTCTGACATGCTGCGTCTATGGATTCATGTGGTAGTATTCATACCCGTACGCGTCCGTCCGCTCGATACAATTTTAAACGAGACTCCACCGACCAGGCAACATGTTACCAGTCATCAACTGTCCAATGTCCGAGTTGACGGACCCAGGCGAGGCCTAAAGCTTTGTGTCGTGCAGTCATCAAGGGTGCACGAATCGGCCTTTGACTCCGGAAGCCTATTTCGATTAATGTTCCCCACGCTGACACTTTCTGATGGCCCAGCATTAAAATCTATCACAGTTTGCGGAGGGGTTGCAGTTCTGTCACTTTAAACAATTCTCTTCAGTCGTCGTTGGTCCCGTTCTTGCAGGATCTTTTTCGGGCCGCAGCGATGTCGGAGATTGGATGTTTTACCGGATTCCTGGTATTCACGGTACATTCGTGAAATGGTTGTAGAGGAAAATCCCCACTTCATCGCTACCTCGGAGACGCTGTGTCCCATCGCTTGTGCCGCGCGGGGTAGCAGTGTGGCCTAAGGCGCCTTGTCGCGGTTCGCGCGGCTTCCCGCGACGGAGATTCGAGTCCTCTCTCGGGCATGTGTGTGTGTGTGTGTGTGTGTGTTTGTGTGGTGTGTGTGTGTGTGTTGTCCTTCGCGTAAGTTAGTTTAAGTTAGGTTAAGTACTGCGTAAGCCTAGGGACCGAGCAGGTTGGTCCAATAGTCCTTACCACAAGTTTCCAAATTTTCATCGCTCGTGCGCTGACTGTAACACGACGTTCAAACTCATTTAAATCTTGATAACCTGCTGTTGTAGCAGCAGTAACCGATCTAACAACTGCACCAGACACTTGTTGTGTTATATAGGCGTTGCTGACCGCAGCGCAGTATTCTGCCTGTTTTGTATCTTGGTATTTGAATATGCATGCCTGTAACAGTTTCTTTGGAGCTTCAGTGTATTTATATCTCTGTATTTGAATATGCATGCCTATAACAGTTTCTTTGGCACTTCAGTGTATTTATACGTGATGTGTCCATTCGTTGAGATGTGTCCAAAAGACGAGACACCACACATATAAATATATGTATCTTGGCGGCAATTAATTATCATTCCGCGCAGATACAGTCTTCGGACGTCTCTAAGGGAACAGATACCACACACAGGAATATATGTCCGTTGACAGCAATGAATGATTATTCAGTGCAGATGCATGCTTCAGACGTGTCCAAAAGAAGACACACCACACACATAAACTTATGCACTTTGACTACAATTAATGATCATTAAGTGAAGATAAATGCTTTGTCCGACCTCTTGCAGGAGTCTGTGTGAGACTGCGAGCAGTTAGCGTAATGGACAGAGGATGCTACCGCAGTAGTGTGCGACGGACTTGGGTTAGACATGAAGCGTGTTCGGATAGGACGACCGCTTGCATAAAGCAGGACATCCAGGTTTAAGTCCCAGTCTGGCACAAGTTTTCACTTGTCGGCATTGAATTTGTTCCTTTGCCCAGTTGCAGCTAAGGTCAGACTTTAAATTTCACCATAAAACATAGACTTTTTGTACGTGGTTACTTGCTGACCATATACAGTTTTTTGTATGTAAAACATTCTCGGTATCCTTGCCGTGTCAGTTCTGGATAAAATCCAGACCATACGTAGTTGCAATTGCAATAAGTAAATTTTGATTGAGCAAGGTTTTGCCCCATATTATCATCGCATAAGACACGCCTGGCCAAACAGCGAGCGCTCCTAGCACAGCAGCGATTGTGTTTGACGGGTAAGGAGGGAAAGGAACGGCAAGACTGTAGCCAGACGTCGCTAGAGCTACGCAGTCGCCTTGCAACACACCCGGCAGTTTGGTAGCAGTGCTACTTGTGGTAAACTAGCGTTCTGCATGAGGAGTGCTATGGCGTTTGTGCACCTGTCCTAAAAGAGAGAAAAAAAATAGAGAAGCCACGTCCTTCACTGCGGATTGGGAATTGCCTTACTTGTAATATAATTTGAAAGCCGTGCAAAGTCGTCCAAATGCCATCGCACTAGTCTTCAGTGATGAGTCCTGCTTCAAATTGCGCCCCGATGACCAGCAAAGATGTGTCTGGAGACGCCTAGGACAGCAGTGGGATACCAGCGTGACTGTCGCTCGCCATCCGGTCCGACGGCCTGGAGTGATGGTCTGGGTCGCCATTTCTTTTCATAGCAGGAGCCCTTTGGCTGTCATTCGCGGCACCCTTACCGCACAGCGATAAGTCGACGATATTCTGCGCCACGTTTTGTGTTACCAGTTGTGGCAAGCCATCCTGGGCTCACATTTCAGCAAGATAATGCCTGCCCGCACTCGGCGAGTGTTTCTATTGCTTGTGTTCGGGCATGCCAAACCGTAGTGTGGCCACCAAGGACGCTGGATGTCTCCCAAGTTGAGAACGTTATGGGCAGGGCCCCCCAACAGGCTTGGAATTTTGACGACTTAACGGGGCCAATTGGACAGAATTTGGCACGATATCTCTCAGGAGGACTTCCATCAACTCTCTCTATCAGTGCCAAGCCGAATAATTGCTGGCTTCAGGACCATAGCTGTACCAACGCATTACTGACTTGCTCAGTTTCTGAATCTCTTCTCTTAAATAATTCATGCAATTTTTCTGAAATTGTAATCATTTGTTTCTATGGACATGTACATAATATCTACCTATTTCCGTCCCATTCGGATAATTCCTTCGTGGCATATCTTGCGGTTTTTTTTGTGTAGCTTTAAGCATCCTTTCTTAAAAGCAACCTCGCATTCGGGAGGACGACGGTTCAATCTTTCGTCCGGCATCCTGATGTACGTTTCCCTAAATCGCTCCAGGCAAATGTCGGGATGATCCCCTTTGAAAGGGCATGGCCGACTTCCTTCCCCGTCCTTCCCTAATCCGGTGAGACCGTTGACCTTGCTGTTTGGTCTCTTTCCCCAGACAACCCAACCCTCGTAAAAGCAATTCATTGTGAAACACAGATCCCCTTCCATTCCTGTTTTACCACAGTCCATGGTTCGGTTCCGTACCATGCTGTACTCCAGACGAACATTCTCGGAAATTTCATTCGTCAGTTAAGGTCTTATTTTCCAGAACGAAGGTCTATGTTTGATTGGCAGTAGTACACATCTTGTGAAGAAAAATACTCTTTTTGTCTGTGCTGCTCTACTTTTTATATTTTATATGGTGCGTTGTTTATAAACTTCAAACGCAACAGAAATCCTTCAGTTCGTCTACTATATGGTCCCCAGTTTTGATGATTTGGCGCTAACGTCCTTTGAACTAGTCTACATCTAGACATCTACATGACTACTCTGCAATTCACATTTAAGTGCTTGGCAGAGGGTTCATCGAACCACAATCATACTATCTCTCTACTATTCAACTCCCGAACATCGAGCGGGAAAAACGAACACCTAAACCTTTCTGTTCGAGCTCTGATTTCTCTTATTTTATTTTGATGATCATTCCTACCTATGTAGGTTGGGCTCAACAAAATATTTTCGCATTCGGAAGAGAAAGTTGGTGACTGAAATTTCGTAAAAAGGTCTCGCCGCGACGAAAAACGTCTATGCTGTGATGACTTCCATCCCAACTCGTGTATCATATCTGCCACACTCTCTCCCCTATAACGTGATAATACAAAACAAGCTGCCCTTTTTTGCACCCTTTCGATGTCCTCCGTCAATCCCACCTGGTAAGGATCCCACACCGCGCAGCAATATTCTAACAGAGGACGAACGAGTGTAGTGTAAGCTGTCTCTTTAGTGGACTTGTTGCATCTTCTAAGTGTCCTGCCAATGAAACGCAACCTTTGGCTCGCCTTCCCGACAATATTATCTATGTGGTCCTTCCAACTGAAGTTGTTCGTAATTTTAACACCCAGGTACTTAGTTGAATTGACAGCCATGAGAATTGTACTATTTATCGAGTAATCGAATTCCAACGGATTTCTTTCGGAACTCATGTGGATCATCTCACACTTTTCGTTATTTAGCGTCAACTGCGACCTGACACACCATACAGCGATCTTTTATAAATCGCTTTGCAACTGATACTGGTCTTCGGATGACCTTACTAGACGGTAAATTACAGCATCATCTGCGAACAGTCTAAGAGAACTGCTCAGATTGTCACCCAGGTCATTTATATAGATCAGGAACAGTAGAGGTCCCAGGACGCTTCCCTGGGGAACACCTGATATCACTTCAGTTTTACTCGATGATTTGCCGTCTATTACTACGAACTGCGACCGTCCTGACAGGAAATCACGAATCCAGTCGCACAACTGAGACGATACCCCATAGCTCCGCAGCTTGATTAGAAGTCGCTTATGAGGAACGGTGTCAAAAGCTTTCCGGAAATCTAGAAATACGGAATCAACTTGAGATCCCCTGTCGATAGCGGCCATTACTTTGTGCGAATAAAGAGCTAGCTGCGTTGCACAAGAGCGATGTTTTCTGAAGCCATGCTGATTACGTGTCAATAGATCGTTCCCTTCGAGGTGATTCATAATGTTTGAATACAGTATATGCTCCAAAACCCTACTGCAAACCGACGTCAATGATATAGGTCTGTAGTTAAGTGGATTACTCCTACTACCCTTCTTGAACACTGGTGCGACCTGCGCAATTTTCCAATCTGTAGGTACAGATCTATCGGTGAGCGAGCGGTTGTATATGAGTGCTAAGTAGGGAGCTATAGTATCAGCGTAATCTGAAAGGAACCTAATCGGTATACAATCTGGACCTGAAGACTTGCCCGTATCAAGCGATTTGAGTTTGTGGCGATACCTGTAAGACACCGCTAGCCCACGCCTCTCGCGGTGCGCGTTTAACCCCATTTAAATGACGCGCCAAGCGCGCGCCCAGCGGCTGTACGATTAATTAAATAATCGGCGTGCTAATCACAGTTGTAATTTCTGGTCCAGAGGGACGTGAAGAGGCTGTGGTCCAGAGAGAGAGTAGAGTCAGTCGAGTCTTGTTCAGTCTTAAGAGTCAGTCGAGCTAGAAAGTGTCTTGTGAAACGATCATTCTGTGGATAATATTAGTGTGATGATTTCTTTTATATGTGTTGTGTTGTCTTCTTCGATGAGTAAAAAAAAAATATATAGGTAAAATAAATTTTTGTGATGTCCATCAATAAGTTCATTCCAGTAAAAATAGAACCACTTCCCTTCACCTTTATTCACCCTTTTTTCTTTCTTTCCTTTCAACAAAACAAAAAAACAAAAAAATTACCACCCTCCCTTTTTTTTTAAATTCCGGACATCACAAGTTGCTTCGCAACCCCTAAGGTATCTACTTCTAAAAAACTCATGCTAGCAGATGTTTGTGTTTCAAATTCTGGAATATTCCATTCGTCTTCCCTGGTGAAGGAATTTCGGAAAACTGCGTTCAATAACTCCGCTTTAGCGGCACAATCGTCGATAACAGTACCATCGGCACTGCGCAGCGAAGGTATTGACTGCGTCTTGCCGCTTGTGTACTTTACATACGACCAGAATTTCTTCGGATTTTCTACCAAATTTCGAGACAATGTTTCGTTGTGGAACCTATTAAAGGCATCTCGCATCGAAGTACGTGCCAAATTTCTCGCGTCTGTAAATTTTAGCCCATCTTCGGGATTTCGCGTTCTTCTGAACTTCGCATGCTTTTTCCGTTGCCTCTGCAACAGCGTTCGGACCTTTTTTGTGTACCACGGGGGATCCGTTCCATCTCTTACCAATTTATGAGGTATGAATATCTCAATTGCTGTTGCTACTATATATTTGAATTTGAGCCACATCTCGTCTACATTCGCATAGTCAGTTCGGAAGGAATGGAAGTTGTCTTTTAGGAAGGCTTCTAGTGGCACTTTATCCGCTTTTTTAAATAAAATTATTTTGCGTTTGTTTCTGATGGATTTGGAAGAAATGGTATTGATCCTAGCTACAATGACCTTGTGATCACTAATCCCTGTATCAGTCATGATGCTCTCTATCAGCTCTGGATTGTTTGTGGCTAAGAGATCAAGTGTGTTTTCGCAACCATTTACAATTCGCGTGGGTTCGTGGACTAACTGCTCGAAATAATTTTCGGAGAAAGCATTTAGGACAATCTCGGAAGACGTTTTCTGCTTCCACCGGTTTTGAACAAGTATTTTTGCCAACATACCGAGGATAGGTTGAAGTCCCCACCAACTATAACGGTATGAGTGGGGTATTTATTTGTTACGAGACTCAAACTTTCTCTGAACTGTTCCGCAACTGTATCATCGGAGTCTGGGGGTCGGTAGAAGGAGCCAATTATTAACTTAATTCGGCTGTTAAGTATAACCTCCACCCATACCAATTCGCACGGAGTATCTACTTCGACTTCACTACAAGATAAACCACTACTGACAGACACCAACACTCCACCACCAATTCTGCCTAATCTATCTTTCCTGAACACCGTCTGAGACTTCGTAAAAATTTCTGCAGAACTTATTTCAGGCTTTAGCCAGCTTTCTTGGACCTATAACGATATCAGCTTCTGTGCTTTCTATTAGCGCTTGAAGCTCAGGGACTTTTCCAGCGCAACTATAACAATTTACAACTATAATTCCGACTGTTCCTTGATCCAAGCACGTTCTGTAATTGCCAAGCACCCTTTGACATTGCAGCCCATCCCGCACTTTCCCGAGGCCTTCTAACCTAAAAAACCGCCCAGTCCACGCCACACAGCCTCCGCTACCCGTGTAGCCGCCAGCTGAGTGTAGTGAACTCCTGACCTATTCAGCGGAACCCGAAACCCCACCACCCTATGGCGCAAGTCAAGGAATTTGCAGCCAATACGGTCGCAAAACCGTTTGAGCCTCTGATTCAGACCCTCCACCCGGCTCTGCACCAAAGGTCTGCAGTCGGTTCTGTCAACGATGCTGCAGATGGTGACCTCTGCCTTCATCTCGTAGTCCTCAATACTTTCGTATTTCCTCAACGATTATCTGTGATAAATTGCTGTCCGCTAACCTGCTAATTGCACAAAAGTACGGGGAACTAAGTAAACAAATTAAGAGCATGTGGGGATGATACGAGTGATACGACCGTTCGCTTTTTTTCTTAGCATTAATCGTCATAGGAATGATAAGAAGAAACAGTATTCATCCTTTCTCAGTCTCAGTCTAATATTTGTCAGTACTGAGGTGTGTTATACAGGGCACTTACTACACATATTTCCATTTTTACTCAAGGTGAGATGATTTTCTTTTTCTGCCGATCCCAAATTTTTTTCTGTACACATTTAAGAATCTTCTGGACTGGTAGTGGTTAAATAATTCCGTTACTTGGCACAAGCAGTGTAAGAATTAGATACTTTTTTCGTTTATGCGGCAACCCAAGAAGAAAGTGTTAAACATCCCTTCGACATCTAGTTCATTAGAGACAACGAGTGCAGTAAATGATCACACTGTCATAATGTATTACGAGCTCGTCGTAGGACTTCCTATTAAACGTGATGCTTACCACCAAGCGACTGCCGAGTTTCGGACTCTTTTTTGTGAAGAGTGCCGTAAACTGTTTTGCCGCACGCGTGCAGTTCCCTCAGTGCAAGGAGAAAGAGGCGGCGGTGATGTATATTCAAAGAGCGCTCTTCCCAGCTGGTGGAGACTTTTGTTTCCGGCGCTGTGCGTCGTTTTGCAGCACTTAGCCGTCTCTCCGTCCTTTCTTCGGTAAGCAGTCTTTGTGTTGCTCCTTGCGCCCTGGAGATTGTAAGGAGAGGGCGACAACGTTTTTCAAGCTGCGGCTGTCGGAACCTGTTGCTTTGATATCGGCGCGAAGTTGGGCTGTCTGTTACGCGTACAAGCAAGGCGTTGTGTATGTGACTGATAATTCAGAGAAGCATTTCTAGCAAAAGACTGAGTGAAAGAGAAAGCGGCTAAAGTTCAACGGACGTCACTGCAAGTTTCTGTATACGGTTTCACGACCGTACTGTACTGGTAACCTTTGAGGGATGATAAGTTACAAATACTGTGGGTCATCTTTTACTGTGGCTTGAAGGGGATACTTTCGTTATTACAGAATACTGAGAGTGAGTCCGAACCCCACCAACAAAATTTTGTGGTTGTTCAGGCATTTTTCCTGAGTGTTTTATGATAAGGGAGCTGTGATCACCAGTGACTCGTTACGGGGAAATTGCGTTTGGTTTGATTTCTTACCGCTATTTACAGTGACCAGCCAGAACATTGTAACCACAGACCTATTGATATAACCCCTTCTGGGCGATAGCAGCGTCACCTAGCGAGATATGACTGCTGGTCCGACACACGCAGGGTGCATGTAGTATCAGTGAGCGTGCTGTCTGTGTGTAAAGTGAGAAAGGCGCGCAATCTCTCTGAGTCTGACCAAGGGCAGATTGTGATGGTCCGTAGTCTTGGTACGAGCATTTCGGAAACTGCACAACCTCTCACGTTTTCGAGCAGTGCTGTGGTGAGTGTCTTCAGCTCGTGACGAAACAAATGTGAAATCACGTCCAGACGTCGAAGCGGTTGAGCCGCAACCCTTCATTGCAGATGCCGGACGTCGTGGGCTGGACAGACTGTTAAAATAGGCCAAGAGGAGAACTGTGGCGGAACTAGCATCAGACGTTAATGCTGGGCAAGGTACAAGTGTGTCTGAAAACTCAGTGCACCGAACATTCCTAACGATGGCCATTCGCAGCAGACGGCCCGTGCATGTGCCAGTGTTAACACCACGGCATTGGCAACTACAACTCAAATAATGATGATGATGATAATGGTGTTTGGTTTGTGGGGTACTCAACTGCGCAGTTATGAGCGCCCATACACAATCCAGTTTCTTACACAGTCCAGTTTCTTACACAGTCCAGTTTCTTACACAGTCCAGTTTCTTACACAGTCCAGTTTCTTACACAGTCCAGTTTTTTACACAGTCCAGTTTTTTTCACAGTCCATTTTTTTTACACAGTCCAAATTTTTACAGAGTCCAATTTTTTTACACAGTCCGCTCTAGCCACTGTCACGGATGGTGATGATGGATACTGATGATAATGATGAAATGATGAAATGATGAGGACAACACAGACATTCAGTCCCTGGGCAGAGGAAAACCCCCATCCTGGCCGGGAATCGAACCCGGGACTCCGTGATCTATAGGCAGCAACGCTAACCACTAGACCATGAACTGCGGATTGCGACTGAAATAGACACGTGACCATCGGCACTGGTCGTTGGCGCAGTGACAGAGCGTTGCATGGTCCCGATACCTTCTTCAGCGTGCCGATGCGAGGGCGCGAATCAGTGGTCTTCCAGCTCCTTGACACCTGTACTGTGGGACAGAAACAAGCTGGCGGCGGTTCCGTTATGCTTTGGAGAACATTCACGCTGGCATCCATGGATCCAGTGGAGCTCGTGCAAGGTACCATTACGTCCAAAGGTATATCGTACCCTGGTTGCAGACCATGTACACCCCTTCACGGGGATCATGTTTCCCGACGGCAGCGGTATTTTTCAGCAAGATGATGCGCCTTGTCACAAGGCCAGGAGTGTGATGGAGTGGTTCGAGAAACACAGTGGTGAGTTCCAATTGATGCCCCGCTCCCCAACGCACCAGATCTGAACACTATCAAACACATCTCCTATGTGATTGAATGTGGCATCAGAGGTCATCGCCCCGCTCGTCGGAATTTACGGGAATAAGGTGACTTGTATGTGCAGATGTGGTACCAGCTTCCTCAGGCGACCTACCAAGGCGTCATTGTTTCCATGTCGCCGCTGTTATCCGTGCCCAAGGTGGGCATACCGGCTGTCAGGTGGGTGGTCATAGTGTTCCCGTTCATCAGTGTATTTTTCTATCTGTGATACACTGAAAATACCTGCACAACTATGCAAACGTTGATGGTGTGCGATGTACGTCTTACTTGAAAAGAGACTACTTCCTTCCACACATGGTCCCTATGTTCACAAGAGTAATGCCCACTTTCCTTTTCTTCTTGAAGCTTGACTTTAGTACTGCTCTGTTCTGTCTTGCGTTTCTTTTTCGAACAGCGTTGGTTGTAGGTTAACAGTGGTACACAGAAGTATGGAGAAGTACACTGATGAAGCATTTGCCTAAAAGCACCTCGTGTACGGGTTAGTTGAATGTATGGAAGAGCGACACAGCTGAGGTGTTCTCGCGGTGACGTCAAACCACTTTATACATCAGGGAATTTTTGCAT
This sequence comes from Schistocerca gregaria, assembly GCF_023897955.1. Lineage (NCBI taxonomy): Eukaryota > Metazoa > Arthropoda > Insecta > Orthoptera > Acrididae > Schistocerca > Schistocerca gregaria. The sequence goes on along the minus strand of NC_064926.1, from coordinate 307,500,134 downwards.
TACTCTGGTTTTTGTGATGTACATCTGGACATTCGCTGGTGGCTCAGGACCAAGGCATAAGACTCCTTTCAGCCGACTGAACAACACTCCTATTCGCCTTGAGGCAAATTTTAACAATGTGAATCAACGCATTCTTTAATACAATAAGTTTAAATGGTTTACAAGTGACAGTGACCACTGGTACCAACTTTAAAAGCAAGTTGAAACATTAGTCCCGGTGATCTTAAATACAAAATCAACTAATGTGCTTAGATTTCGTTTGTAATTAAGGTTCTAGATTTGAGATACAATGTACCACACGTGTGTGAGAAGAAGTGACTCGCACCAGATTAGCCAGATTGAAACATTGCAAGTCGTATATCATTATTTCCTGGAAAATATGTATATTTTTTGTTTTACTGTAAAGTGTGAATCCATCTTCATGTTTTCATGTTTTATGATTTCATCTTTACAGTTTCAAATCATATTTACTTCGTATTCAAGTTTATTTTCAAAGAGCATTGTGTGTAAGTCATGTAATAACAGGTGTTTCTTTCTTGTTTCTAGGTGAGTTCTTGACGCCAGCCGTTTCCTTGGGAAGAGGTAAGCTTGCCTCACCAATTTTAGTTTCACTGTTAAATTTTTCGTCAAGCTATTTTTGAAACGGACACGAGGGCGAGGCAAACTAATGATTTTTCCTGTTAATTATAGAGATTTGAGAGTCTCCTGCGAAATATTTATTTCTTAAAAGACAGCGTGTTCTTAATCATGTATTCATTTAAACCATTTAGCTGCACTTTCTAATGGAAGAAATGCGGTAAAAGCTGCGAGGAATAAACGACTATAGTCACAGTCCTGATAGAGAAACACATCTGTTAGTATGAAAAATATAAACCCCACATACTCGCCTCTGGTAACGATCAACAAACTGCAGTTACTCTACCAGCTGACCAATTAATATATATATATACTCAGTCATCATTACATTACGTTAATCACATTCTGCGGATATCGCGGAGAGAAGCCTCGGGGATGTGGAAAGAAATCGTAGCTGTGTACTGTATTCAAGTGCAATATGATGGAAGTCGTTCACTGTAAGAAACGCTACAATAACAAAGTCCTAATTGCAAAAGAAATGGAGTAGAAATAGCTCCCCGTGGGATGTTCTGTAACCTGTAAACTCTTCAATTGTACGCGCAACGTATTTAATATGCTCCGGCAGATTATTGAATACATGCATCTGACTATTTTCTGTACCAATGTTAAATCCGTGATGTATCTGAAGTGGCTGTTCGTGGTTCTAATATTACAGTCATCCCTTGTACAGTGGTTTTTCTTTTTGCAGAGGCGCAATCCTGGTAACTATAAAGGAATTTATCAGCACATGCACGGTTAGTCATTTGTCAAAATACCAATATTTTGAGGAAGTATTCTGCAGGATACTCTAGAACTAACACCAATGACTATCCCTCGGACTCTAGTTTACACAAAGAAGTGATATCTTAACTCACTAGCGAATGAAAATATGCAAATAAGCTAATTCCTTTATTTTTAGATCTCCTATATCTGTTATAAAACGTATTGCAAATTTAATTTAAAGAAAGCACTTCGTTTTGACCAAGGTGATGCTACTACTGAATACAATCTCCTAGAGTTTTATGAGAAGTACTGAAATAAATTTATGTAATTTCGTCTTAACCGTCTACTTATGTTTTCAAATATATCATTAAATACCTTTTAGTTAGTCTGGTATTTTTTGCGGCTATATCTGTATCATCCACGAAACGAACAAAATTACCATCTTTGGACCAAGTAAGCGGAATATCATGTTACAAACTGCAGCAGATCCAGAACTGTAGCTGGTGATACATGATATTCGGTTTCTTCAGGTTCACTGTATCTGTTACTGTGTGATCGGCATCATTATATCAACTATTTGCAATTTTATGGGCGATGTCGAAGCAAGTGTGAGTCGCCCATTTGCAGAAAACGAATCAATAACTTTTCCAAAGACGTTATTTGTATCATTTTCTGTTGGAGTTTCTTTTACTGGATTAATATTGATGCTTGTATCATCAGCAAACAGTGTCAATTTAGCTTTTTGTTTCTATGTGGTAAGGTGAAACTGCAGTGTTGCACTCTCTTGGCGGTCATGTTTAGCACATCACCCGCTCCTTTCTCCGAATACTCGTTCTTTTCCTCACTGTCACTTAGTGCGGATACCGTGCACATTGCTTTAATACTTTCTGGTAACATCTTTAGTGGGTAATCCTGTGTACGGACGAATCGTTTTGATGTCTAATTAGAAAAAATAGTCATCTGAGGGAGCGACAATCGAAATCGTCGCCAGGAAAGAATTAAAAAAAGAATAAATCAAATTCAGGGCACAAGCTGAGACTCTGGTTAGATACGTGTTCAATTACTTTCTCATTAATTTTTTCACCTTTCCGAAGAACTTGTTGTCGTTTGTTGGCGAAGCAGAGTATCAAAAAATTAAAATGAATTTGTGACTGACGTTCCAGAGCGCTGAGTAGTAGCAAATCGTAGTTTCTTCTCTCGCTCGCCGTGCTGCCTGTTCTGTAAATGCTTGCAGAGACGAGTCCAGCGTGGCTGGCTGCACCCTGACTCCCCCCGCCCATGCAGTCTGTCAGTCACGAAGTTGGTTTTACTCCAATCATAGCGAGCGCAACGTAGACACGCAAAGGCAAAGAAATGGCAGTTTTTCAGGTTTCGGTTTGGATACTTTAGTCGCCATCGTGGTATGGCTGTATGTGACAGCTTGTTACAAACGCAGTTTGTCTTTGGTCTTATATTCCAACGTAATTACACGTTTTGAACTTAGCAAATGTCAGGTGTCACGCTGACCTTTTAACCGACGTTCAAGCTTGTGTAATAAAGAATCCTAGGTTAAGGTATTACAAGGGGCGTCTGAAAAGTCCTTGCAAAAATAAAAACTACTTACGTGTTTGGGGTAAACCATTTTTAATTTTTCGACATTGTCTCCTTTTAGGCTTATACTCTTCGTCCAACGATGTTCTAATTTGTTGATCCCTTCCGAATAATAGGAATTGTCCAAGTCTGCAAAACAGCTATTAGTTGCTGCAGTCACCTCCTCGTTTGAATAAAATCTTTGTCCCGCCAGCCATTTCTTCAAATCAGGGAACAAATAGTAGGCCGAGGGACCCAAGTCTGGAGAATAGGGGGGATGTGAAACGAGTTGGAGTCCTATTTCCATTAATTTTGCGACGACATCTGCTGAGGTGTGTGCTGGTACCCACAGTACTAGCAATCTCACACTCCTTAACTTTTCTGTCATCCATCACCATATCATGGATTTTATCAATGATTTCTAGAGCCGTAACCTCCACAGGGCGTCCAGAACGTTCAGCATCACTTGTGCCCATATGGCCACTCCGAAAATTTTGAAACCACTTATAAACTGTTCTAATCGAAGATGCAGAGTCACCGTAATGTTTTTCAAACTTCTCTTTAGTCTCTTGAGGCGTTTTGCCTTTCATAAAGTAATGTTTAATCACCACACGAAATTCTTCTTCGTCCATTTTTTGACAATCACTCGACTTCCTTGATTCACACGAATGCCGAACACAAAGAAATAGACCAATATGGCTGAAACTTGGTGTGCGTTCTTTCCAAAGACGCTACTAACTAAACATGACCTCTATATGCGCCGGTGGTGCCATCTCTCGGACTTTGCACGGACTTTTCAAACGCCCCTCTTATGTAGAGCACGAAGCAACATGTTATCTCCCTTCTGTTGTCCATCGTTCGGTCTCCGAACAACTGCTTCAGACAGCAGTTCGATTTGCAGTTGTTCCGAACTTGTTATGCACATTATGTAGATTCAGCTTTATACTACTTCTGTTGCCTACGTCTTTGTAAATAACAGCAGAAAGACTTGATATTTTGCACCAGGTAATATCTGTGGCGCTTACAAATGTCATTTACGTTTCATTATTAGTACAGTGTGCACTGTAGAGATTTTATACATGATGTTTCATGCTGTTACCGACTAACGTTGAGGAACAACAGATTTCACATAGATGACTACTTTTTGTGTTAAGAAACATCGCTTTTAGTTCGTCGTTTGAGCTGCGCGCATGAGACGTCCATATGGTTCTGAGAACGATAAGCAACATTTTTCGTCAGCAATTAGAATACTATGCCTTTGTCTTTTATGGTGGCCATCTCTTCTTTGGTCTTACAATAATTCTTCGTTCTGAGAACGATAAGCAACATTTTTCGTCAGCAATTAGAATACTATGCCTTTGTCTTTTATGGTGGCCATCTCTTCTTTGATCTTACAATAATTTTTCGGCTTACCAGATTATAATTTAGGATTTTGTAAGGTACTCTGCCGCAATTCATCCTGTCGAAATGTTTATTCTATTCTGTTGTCTTCAGTTATTTTTCTTATGGCAAACATCTTTAGTTCCTTACTAATGTCGCTGTTTCTTAATCTGTGGACTTCGTGTGATAAAACCCTTCAAATCACTCGGAAATCTCATTGCAGGTGACTGGCCGTTGTTTTCTTGTCATTCGTAAATGACCCATAACTCCATTCCATAGAATAGCGTATGGACGGCCATTATTCTATAAAAATTTATTCGTGGTATATTTTGTGACTTGGTTCTAAAGCCTATTTTTCCACTTAAATTTTCAAATTTTGCTACTTTTTGTCCGTATTTTTGTCGTACTGCCGGCCGGTGTGGCCGAGCGGTTCTAGGCGCTACAGTCTAAAACCGCGCGACCGCTACGGTCGCAGGTTAGAATCTTGCCCCGGCCATGGATGTGTGTGATGTCCTTAGGTTAGTTAGGTTTAAGTAGTACCAAGTTCTAGGGGACTGATGACCTCAGAAGTTAAGTTCCATAGTGCTCAGAGCCATTTGAACCATTTTGTCGTACTCGTATCTGGTAACATATCCCAGATAACTGAAATGACTGACTTGTTCTGCTATGATATGATACACCAATAGTTTTGTTCTTATAGAGTCCCTTCTTATAAAAACCATTGTTTTAGTTTTCTTAGTGGATACAGTCGTATTGTAGTCTTCGGTTGTTTTCGTTCGAAGGTATTTTTTTTTTTTTTTTTTTTTTTTTTTTTTTTTTTTGCTGGCCTATAAAGGACAATTCATAGTAAAGAAGGCTAAGTTATTTTGGCAGAAACCTGGGTAAAGATTGGTTTCTATTTGCAACTGAGGCTGACGTGTTACATGATTAATTGTCATAGTTGCTGACAGGGCTGCACAATGTTAAAAATTCTTAGAATTCATATTAATCTTTTTTCTGTTCTAATCCCTTTATGAACCTCGACGTTCCATTCTCGCCATAAATCATCTACATATTTAAGGAGCGGCCAAATGAAAACGATACAGATGAAAAAAAAGAGTAAACTGTTTATTATTTCAAAAGTAACCGCCATAGCTGTTAATACATTTAACCCCTTGTCAGACATGACTATCAGTACCTTCGTGGAAAAATATTTGCGATTGCGTATGGAGAACGGTGATTGTTCCCACGCAAGCATCTCTTTATCCGAAGCAAATCGATGGCCACGAATATCTCCAAAAATATCGAAGTCACATGGAGAGAGGTCGGACTGTATGAAGTGTGGGCAGGCATTATCTTGCAACAGAATGAGGCTGTCAGACCGTAAGCTGGTTACTGTTGGCAGTGGAGTATGTTGCTTATCGCATGTATTCGTCACAGACTAATGAATACTCCACGAATTATTTCGTTACAGCTTGAAAAATTTCGTTACTCTAATGGTTCACGTGTGGAAGGACTTGGTCGCAGTGAGCTGCAGCACAAACTTCTGAGTCAAGACTGATGGGGAGTCTCTTTTCTTTCTTTTCCCGCATGCGCTTCGTGCCCGACTGGAGCCGCGGCGGCAGTATTCTATTCCTGCAATTCGTTATCTTCAGTGGAGTCGATGCAACAGAAAGGTTTGGCTCTGAGCACCGTGGGACTTAACATCTATGGTCATCGATCCCCTAGAACTTAGAACCACTTAAACCTAACTAACCTAAGGACATCACACAACACCCAGCCATCACGAGGCAGAGAAAATCCCTGACCCCGCCGGGAATCGAACCCGGGAACCCGGGCGTGGGAAGCGAGATGGGGGCAGAAAGGCTTCGTTACTCGCCTGTCTTCTTTCTATGGCGTACGCACCGACTCGATAGTTCTCGTATTCCTCACATTTTTAAGTCTCAGTGACTGACTGCTCCGTCTCCGTAGAAGACAGACGGCGACTAGACGACCAGAGGGCCTCCCTTCTCGACAGGATGTCTGTCAACCGAACAGAACTCTGCCAGAACAGAAGTATTATTTATACAGGACGAGGTCGTATTTGGCGAGGCGGCTATGAAATCATTCATCCTGGTTTTCCCCTTTAGTCAGCTCTCTCGGTCGCTTCAGGGTTTCTAAACTTCACATTTCAGATGCTCTGTCTGCCATAATCTACATTACCACAGAAGGCTACATTGTGCAACAGACAACAGAGGGCCCACCTTAAGCAGAAGGTGCGATTGCAACCACATTAACAGGACTGTTAGGCACGTAATCTCATGCTCCATAGTGGAATGGCGACTGCATGGGGATGGTCCGCCATCTAAGTAAACTGATTAGTTACTCTTGCGTCCGACTTAAGCTTTATTGCGACACTTTGCGCAGTCACCATGATGACGACATCCCACCGTCGCCTTGATGCTATTTTGCTATGTTGCTTGCTCGAGTGCTCACCCCATTTAGTGGTCGCACTAGCTTCCATGTTTGCTCTGCTGCTCCATCAGAGGTCCTTTCCCGCTGGCATCCCACCAGGCTATTGATCCATGCTGGTCTGCCTCTAGCGTTGCCAGGGAAGAAATGTAAAATTTTTCTTGGTGCACCAAGTGTACTAAAGTGCTGTGCAACAATATGGTATGGGTAATTTGAGAGCTGTGAGCTATGCAGTCTCAATATTTGTACAAAGTTTCTAACTTTAATGCGTGACTTTTGTGTTAAATATTTAATGTAAGGCTATTCCTCTTCATAAGTTGTTATGACAGCTATTTAAATATTTAAATTCGATCAAAAATGGTAAGGAATATCGAAAATTAAATTATTATTCCTCCTGGATGCTAATTAGATCGGCACCAGCAAGTGGAATAGCGCATCGTGAACCGTTTTAGCCGTTAAGGTAATAGCACGTCCTCATCCTGCCCTCAATTGATACCTCTCTAACACAATTTCTTCCTCAATTTACCATAGGCAACCAGTTACAATAACGGTTATTAAAATTGTACAGGATTCCGTGCTCTGTGAGGGGGTGTCACGATGAAAATAAATATACCTCTCCAGCACACTACACCAGGTTAATACAGAGGAACGCCACTACAACTGGGGCCGAAACTCCGTTTAGTGACTCGTATTTTATAGCGTCATGCAGCTGCATACCTATGTTAATTTGTAATGAATGCTGGTCCAGTGATTATTACAACTTTGAAGGCACGATGGAGCCTTACTAGAAGAATACAAAACCATGCGAATTGTCTGTGGTGAGTTGTGTAGGATGAACAGCGCACCGCAGTCTTGCGCATATCTCGTAAAGGAAGATCTAGAAACGGATCCACTCAGTAACTAACAAAAAATTACCTTCTCCGTGTGTGAGTATCTGTCTATCAATGTTTGTCTGTGAGGTCCCGAAACGCTCATCATTTCCCGTAATTGCATCGAATTGTGAAGGCTCAGATGTCGAAATTCTTGTTATTTACAGGAAGGCCGGAAGCGTACAGTGGTTCGGCCTTTGTTAACAGCAATTGATTTGATGTCCATCCACAAAGTGTACGCCAGCAGCATCCAATGCACATTGCGAACATTCCGTTCTCTCTACAGAATAGGCGAACAGAATACCTTAAAATGCTTACAGTGCACCCAATAAAATATCATGCATTGCTGCTGTAAACTTTCCAAAATTACTTGCACTACATTCAATCAGCGCCAGTATTCTGCAAAGTGAGAACCGCAACACAGTTCGCAGCGCCTTTGGATTCTTTAATGGTGCCGGGTAATTAATATATTTAAATGCTAATACATATTTTATTCATGGACAGTTTTGTTATTCGCGTTAATAATCTTATTTCATTATCGCTTTTCTTTGTAATGTTATCATTAACACTAATATTATTGTTCGTACAGCATACAGTGGCTGTGTGTGATAAATTGCAGAAATATGGATAAGACTCAACCAGGACATAGTCAGCTCGAATCCTATTTTACACCCACTCCTTTACTTCACAAGCTCATGTACGATATGTGCTACAGTATCATTCATCTGAGCATCCCGTCGTTATTCCGTTCAGGGATGGTACACGAAAAGTACCAAAGTGGTTTATGTTAAAGTTCATGTAATTTAATCCTTATGATCATCACTAAACAAAACTCCAAATTGCGTCCGAACAGGTTTCGGGAGACACAACGTTACTGACCGACCGCCGTGTCATCTTCAGCCTGTAGGGATCAGTGGATGCGTATATGGGGGGCTGTCAGGTCAGCACATCGCTCTCGCGGCCGTTGAGAATTTTGTGACCGGAGCGGCTACTTCGCTGTTACGTAGCTCCTTAATTTGCCTCACAAGGGCTGAGTGCAGTCCGCTTGCCAACAGCGCTCGGCAGACAGGACGGTTACCCATCCAAGTGTTTTCCAAGCCCGGCAGCGCTTAACCTCGGTGACCTGACGGAAACCGGTGTTACAACTGCGGCAAGGTCGTTGGCCGTGACCATTTCACGGTGCTTATATGGGAAAGAAAGTTTCGCAATTTTTGAATTCTGAAATTCGCTCTTAGTATTCTGAAGTGTGTATTAGTGTCGTACAGTTATATTTTAGTGTCTCTCAGTGACGCATGGTGAGCATTTCCGAGATACTATCGTACTGCCTTAACGAAATAGTGACAAATCGCACATCTCTTCAGTGAATCGTTTGTTTCATCGATTAATCGTTTAAAATGGTTTAAATTGCTCTGAGCACTATCGGACTTAACATCTGACATCACCAGTCCCCTAGGCTTAGAACTACCTAAACCTAACTAACCTAAGGACATCACACACATCCATGCCCGAGGCAGGATTCGAACATGCGACCGTAGCAGCAGCGCGATTCCGGACTGAAGCGCCTAGGACCGCTCGGCCACAGCGGCCGGCTGATTAATCGTCCTTGGAAAGACTACCAGTCCTATTCTGAAGCAGTTCGCAAAAGACGTCATGATACGAGGGGGCGTTCAATAAGTAACTCAACACTTTTTTTTTTTATCGAGCAGTTTTGGTTCAGATAATTGCAATTTTATTTGCGACGTCTTTAAACATTCCCATGCCATTTCATATATTTGCAGCAACTCCGGGTTGCTTTCAGCGCCATAACCAGTCTTGAAAATAGCTTCGGTGAGATCCAGTCAAATAACTGTTACTGAATGTGTTTCGGCGGAAAACCAGACCATCATAAATATTCACAGAGTTAACGAAATGTCTGCAGTCACCAAGAAGTGGATGAAAGCACGGTAAATCGCTGGACAAAGCGTCTATCGACAGCAGAACAAAGAGAAAGAAATCTTACTTCGGACGCGCAGGCCAGCTGCACACAGATGTGACCCCTGCAATGTGCAACGTGAGAAAATTCTTTACGAGGTGATAGACGAATAAACAGCTTATTGCTGAAGTTGACATCTCTGTTGGTAGCCATCAGTTAGCGTATTCAAAGATTTGTGCCCGTTGGGTTTCTCGAAGCCTAACTGTAGGTCAGAAAGAGGAAGGAAGGAATATCTCAAGCAAATTGCTTGCTCTTTTATGAGGACGATAGTGCTGATTTGTTGTCAAAGACTGTCACAGCCGATGAAATATGGATTCACCACTTTTAGCCGGAAACAAAACGGCACACTGTGGGGTGGCACTATATTTTGTCAACTTAGAGGAAGAAGTTCGGAACCGTGCCATCAGCTGGTAAGGTCATAACCAACGGTCTTGTCGGAATCTGAATTGGCTATTCGATTAATTGTCCTCACTCATGGTCAAACGCTCAATTGCGAAGTCTGTTGTGAGGCTCTTAAGAAACTGAGAAAATGATAACAGCGTGTCCACGGCCATTGAAATTCGAATGCACTTTTCCATCTCCTCGGTAGCGCAAGGCCACACACAGGTTTGCACACCCGAGAAGAGATCACAAAACGTCAGTGGACTGTTCTTCTTCATCTTCCCAACAGCCCGGAAACTTCGATTTCTTTGCTCTCTATAGTATGGACGCATTAGGGTAATGATGGGGAAATTTTTGATGCAACAAGAATTTGGCAGAGACGCAGATCAGTACAGTGGTTCCATGACGTCATGCAGACTGTCACGTTATAATGGAGAATACATTGAAAAATAGGGATTTATAGCCAAAGAATTGGAGACAGTATGGTGTATTTAAATCGTGAATAAAACCAACCTGCTTTGAGGAAAACTGTTGCGTTACTTATGGAACAATTCTCCTACTATTTGTAAGAAAAACAAAAACAAAACAAAAAGAACTCGTATCCCATCCAACTATCAGTTTAAAACCGAATGTTCTACGAATGTTCTAGTTAAAAATTGGTTTCGTCGTGTGATGAAAGACTGTTTGTGTGTAGTCAGCGTAAACATAAATGGCCATCAGTCATCGTATCCTGTTAATAGTGGAAAGGCGCTCATCAATTACTAATACGATGGTAAATGAAATACCGCGCTCAAAATGACATATATGAACAAGGGAATTTTGTAGACATCAAATATATGTGCTTCAGCTTTTGTACTGCGTGACTTGGTAAACCGCTGGGAGTCCCCTAAGATTTATTATGAAATTTCATCTTACCTGAGGACTGAAAGCTAGTGACGACTAAGTTTACTACTTTATTTTTAATTTTGTATTATTTCACCTGGTAAGATTACATCGAACCAGGCATGCTTAGTGAGTCAACATTGCAGTATGTATATTATATGATCAACACAAAACAACAGTAATAATAATAAATACATGAAATTAAGAAATTTCCGTCTTATTAACAGTGTGTTGAGCATTTACCACATTATGTTCTTGTCGAATGCGAGTAATGGGAACTAACTGAAATATACCGCAGCAGGTAGAAGGAATCAAATGTGAAGAGGTTGAGTGGACAGAGGAAGAGCGAGAAATAACATGGTAAAGTTAGCGGATGAGGTGTAAGGAATAGATATACAGGGTGAAAAGCATTTAAACCGACAAACTCTGGGAGGTTGTAGGGGACATTTAAACAAATACTTTTCCCTAATGTCATCTTTTCCTATCAGGATTATTTAAACCGGTGGAGGCCGTATTATGCACTTCAGTTGTTAGAGGCCGCATTACGATCTTCAGTTGTAGGCAACTGCTGTCCACCAGTGTAGTAGTGCACTGTCTTTGTTTACTAATGGAGCGATACACCTGTAGTGAGTACACTGATATGGTTGGTGCGTACTACGTAGCGCACCACAACGGACGAGCTGCACAGTGGGTTTATCAACAACAATATCCTAATCGCCGTGTCCCACATCATACGACCTTTGCTGCTGTGTACCAACGTCGGCGTGAGACCGGGTCATTTACCAGATTACCTGGACGGGACGCCGTCGCACGGTAATAACTCTGCAATTTGAGGAAGCTGTCTTGCAGCATGTGGAGCGGAATCTTTCAATCAGCACTCATGCAATTGCACTTAACATGGGGACGAATCAGATGAATGTAAGAACAGTCCTTCGAGAGCAATTGTTACGTCCATTTCACTTACAGCGTGTCCACAACCTGGAACCAGTTGATTGTCCACACAGAGCACAGTTTTCGCAGTGGTACCTAGAACAGTGTGAAATGCATCCTACATTTCTATCTTCTGTGTTGTTTATCGATGAAGCAACGTTAGTGCGTGATGGAGTCTTCAACATGCACAGTTCGAATGTTTGGAGTGAGGTTAACCCACATGCCACAGTTACTAGCGCTATCAAATGCGGTACTGCGTTAACGTGTGGGTCGGTGTTGTTGGGGACTGTTTAATTGGGCCGTATCTGCTATCTAGGACATTAAATGGCAGACACCGTACAATTTTCTCGCCAGAGCATTGCCAGAATTGCTAGAAGACGTCCCGCTCCCTACAAGACAACGCATGTGGCTCCAACATGACGGGGCGCCAGCACTTATCAGTCGTCGTGTGCGTCGATTCCTGGACCGACGGTTCCCAGAAACGTGGATTGGCAGAGGTGGTCCTGTACCATGGCCTGCTCGATCCCCAGATATGTCCCCTCTGGACTTTTTTGTGTGGGGAGAGATGCACCACCTTGTTTACGCAACTACTGCTGCATCAGTAGAGTATCTGGTTGCCCGGATAGTAGCAGCAGCAGGAACAATTCAGGATACTCCTGGGATTTTTGCCCATGTCAGAACATGATCCGACGGTGTAACCTTTGTTTACGTGTCAATGGAGGCATATTTGAAAATCTACTGTAATTTAAATTGGGTTGTGTTAATGTGTTGTCTCTTGGTCATAAAAAAACGGAAAAGTGTTTGTTGGTTTAACTATTTCGTGCCAGAGAAATCTTCCTCTAACGGTTTAACTACTCCTCATAGGAAAGAATGACATTAGGGGAAAATATTTGTTTTGATGTCCCCTACAACCTCCCATAGTTTGTCGTTTTAACTACTTTTCACCCTGTAGAGAGGGATGAGACAGCATGAATAGTTTACAATATGACTGAGATACTGGCTCACCGTTTGACAGTAGAAAAGCAGTTTCTTCTAAAACATAGTTTCCGGGACCACGTTCCTAAACGTGTCACATCTGGCTTACCTGAGTATAGGAACGTCTGATGTGATCAGACAACCGAATTTTATACACACATTCTACGAAGCTAGCTCGAGTCCTTTGAAATTTCCACTATTTTTACCGTATTGAACTACATCACAATACTTGAAATTTCTCCATGTATTCCGTTAATCCTATCTGGTAAGGATCCCAGACCGCGCAGCAGTACTCCAAAAGTGGACGGACAAGCGTAGTGTGAGCAGTCTCCTTAGTAAATCTGTTACATTTTCTAAGTGTTCTGTCAGTAAAACGCAGTGTTTGGTTTGCCTTCCCCGAAACATTTACTGTGTGTTCTTTCCAGTTGAAATGGTTCATAATTGGAATTCCTAGGTATACAGTTGAAATAACGCCATTATATTAGACTGATTTATCGTGTAACGGAAAGTTTAACGGATCCCTTTTAGTAATCATGTGGATGACCTTACACTTTTCATTATTTCATTATTTAGGATTCAGTTTTCAGATATCTTTTCTAAATAGTTTTGTAATTTGTTTTGATCTTCTGATCAGTTTACAAGACGATAAACGACAACATCATCTGCAAACAACGTAAGATGCTGCTCAGATTGTCTCCTAAATCGTTTAGATAGGTAAGAACAACCAGGGGGCCTGTAACACTACCATGGGAACACCAGAAATCACTTCTGTTTTACTCGATGACTTTTCCGTCAATTACTACGAACTGTTACCTCTCTGTCAGGAAATCACGAATCCAGCCACATAACCGAGACGATAATCACGCAGTTTCACTACAAGCTGTTTGTGTGCTATAGTGTCAAAAGCCTTTTGGAAATCTAGAAACACGGAATGAATTTGAAATACCTTGTCAATACCGCTCAATACTTCGTGCGTGTGAAGAGCTAGTTGTGTTTCACAAGAACGATGTTTCCTAAATCCGTGTTGATTGTGTGTCCATAGAGCGTTCTCTTCGATTTAATTCATAATGTTCGAACACAATATATGTTCCAAAATCCTGCTGCATGTCGACGTTCTGCATCAGTTGAGTGCGAATATGTAATCAATATCGACTAACCGGCTGCCAGTACCAATAGATGTACAATAGGTCTCTTTGGGAACAAGAAGCGAAAACCGATTTGAACAAGATTAATCATTCCTTGACAGCACACTATTCTATAAATGCGCCAGGAAAAATATTGCCTAATGTTTTCATAAGTATGCTAGATCCGACTGGGAAATTTGGTCAGAGTGCACAGATAAGACTCGATGACGTGACACATAAATTAGAAATAAGGGAAAGTTCACGAAAGCGCAGAAAGAAGAGTTTTTAAAATCTGCGGTTCTTCCATATGTGGTACAAGAAAAATTTATTTACATTATTGATTCGTTGCGAAGGCAACATTGACCAGGCACTTACCGATCAAATCTTTGTAGATGAAAGACAAGCATGCAGTTGCGTCGGAAAAATTATCCCACCCAAATGAATTCCACTCCGCCAAATCTGTGATGCTTATTTTTACACTGTGTTAAAATTTTCACGCTAAAATTCAAAATGCTCCTGACTTGCTAAAGACTAATAAAGAGCGCAGATTCCATAAAAATATATTATTTAATTCTGCATCAATTTAGTGCATCTTATTTTCACAGAAATGATCAAATACGCGTGGTTTGCTTCGAAACTGATCGAAGAAAGCACTGTCTTTTTGAATTCAGATGAACTGTGTTTCCCAGAATCACTTCTGAACAGTACGTGTGTCTGCAAGGCACATTTGAAAATCTACTGTAATTGAAATTGGGTTGTGTTAATGTGTTGTCTCTTGGTCGTAAAAAAATGGAAAAGTGATGCTCTACGAATTTGTGTTTCGGTTGAAGCTGCGCCATATACCATCCGGAATTCTATTGTAGCACTGCAACCGATGCTAGCGACAGTGAGCAATGCGCCATTTCACAAGGCGAGGAGTTCTATGGAGTGTTTCGAGGAATACGGTGGAGAGTTCCAACTCATGCACCCCTCCCCCCCCCCCCCCCCCAACTCGCCAGATCTGAACCCGATGGAGCACATCTGGGGATGTGATTGAACGTGGCGTCAGAGCTCATCACATCCTTCCCCAGAATTTACGAGAATTAGGTGGCTTCTTTGTGCTGATGTGGTGTCAGCTCCCTCCAGCGACCTACAAATGCCTTATTGCTTCCATGCCAAGACGCGTCGCCGCTGTTATCCGTGCCGAAACTGGACATACCGGCTATTATGTGGGTGGTCGTAATGTTCTGGCTGATCTGTGTATATACACCATATAGCATTCCAATAGGTATATAAAAACACGTGCTATTCCAACCCAACGTTGTGTCAGAATCTCAAAGGAATTGGTAAAGAGATTTCGGGAAACAAACGGAAATTTTCATCTACACAAATGAAACTGTAAATGTTCGGTTGTACAATATCTCAAATCTTCAAAATTTCCTTTAGAAATTTTGACACAACATTGCATTTGAATACGGCGTGTTTTTATATGCCTCTTTTAATATACGTAATATGTAAACAAATATGTTATATAAAAAGGGGAAACGTCACTACCAAAAATCTCGAAAGTTCTAAACCGATTTGCTCCAGATTTTTACACAAAGCTCTAATGAACACTCGAACGGGCTTAGGCTATATCCGAGGGTTGTCCATAAAGTAAGTTCCGGTTGGTCGCTAAATGTAAACCACAGCGAAAATCAGAAACATTTTATTTGCAAGAGTTAGCTACACTTTCCTGATACTTCTCTACATAGTCACCGCTCCGACTTAGACATTTGTCAGCATTATACCAAATTTCCAACACCATCGTCATAGAAGGCAGTTGCCTGTGCTTTCCAATAATTCTGTACGCTGGTCTATAGGGCGTAGCGTGCGCCCAAGTGTCGTCTTCGTATCCAGCGTTTCATGCAAACAGAGATGATACTCAGGACGAGCCAATTAGGGCTGTGTTGTGGGTAATCGAACACTTCCCATCGAAAAGGCAGCAGGAGCGCCTTCACTGCCTCTGCAGAGTGGGGCTGAGAATTGCCATGAAGAAGGAAGTGCGTGGAAGTTGTGTTAGGTGGGCTGCATTCATTAAGACGAAGCCTCTCAGCGTTCCCTCCTACTTGGCGGGAGACATCGTTGTTCTAGGCACCTTTACTCGCCCACAGTGCGCTCACAACTGAAAAGAGCGTCTTGATACGATCGACAGTCATACTAGAGACACTAACCAACACATCTGTGCATAGCTTCATCGGTTTTCACTGTTCTGTCCGTTTCGCGACTGATCGGCACTTAGTTTCTGGACAACCCTCGTATATTAAAAGACGAGATACTGCCAGAAGGCCGGCCGGAGTGGCCAAGCGGTTCTAGGCGCTACAGTCTGGAAGCGCGCTACCGCTACGGGCATGGATGTGTGTGATGTCCTTAGGTTAGTTAGGTTTAATTAGTTCTAAATTCTAGGGGACTGATGACCGCAGCAGTTAAGTCCCATAGTGCTCAGAGCCATTTGAACCATTTTTTGAACTGGCAGAAGTAAAGCTGTGAGGGTGGCGTGTGAATCGTGCTTGGGTTGCTCAGATGGGAGAGCACTTGCCCACAAAAGGAAAAGGTCCTGAGTTCGAGTCTCGGTCTGGCACACATTTTATCTGCCAATAATATTAATACAAAAAATTTATACTTCATATAAAGTATATCATAGTGAAATGTTGTTTGAAAACAGGAAGTAATTATATATTTACGACACATAGGCTTATGGTTAGAATACTAATACAAAATATGAATGTGCAATAACAATAAACAAGAGAGACGGGGAAGAGGAGACAGACAGAGGGGTTATAGGAAACAGGCATAGAAAGAGGAAAGCAAAAGTGACAAAAAGCAGATTACAGAGTACCTGACGGCTCAACACAAAAGTTTTGTCTCAAGTGCAGATAGTGTTGAGGATCAGTGGACAAAGTTCAAAACCATGGTACAATATGCGTTAGATGAGTATGTGCCAAGCAAGATCGTAAGAGATGGGAAAGAGCCACCGTGGTACAACAACTGAGTTAGAAAACTGCTGCGGAAGCAAAGGGAACTTCACAGCAAACATAAACATAGCCAAAGCCTTGCAGACAAACAAAAATTACGCGAAGCGAAATGCAGTGTGAGGAGGGCTATGCGAGAGGCTTTCAATGAATTCGAAAGTAAAGTTCTATGTACTGACTTGGCAGAAAATCCTAAGAAATTTTGGTCCTATGTCAAAGCGGTAGGTGGATCAAAACAAAATGTCCAGACACTCTGTGACCAAAATGGTACTGAAACAGAGGATGACAGACTAAAGGCCGAATTACTAAATGTCTTCTTCCAAAGCTGTTTCACAGAGGAAGACTGCACTGTGCTTCCTACTCTAGATTGTCGCACAGTTGACAAAATGGTAAATATCGAAGTAGACGACAGAGGGATAGAGAAACAATTAAAATCGCTCAAAAAAGGAAAGGCCGCCGGTCCTGATGGGATACCAGTTAGATTTTACACAGAGTACGCGAAGGAAGTTGCCCCCCTTCTTGCAGCGGTGTACCGTAGGTCTCTAGAAGAGCGAAGCGTTCCAAAGGATTGGAAAAGGGCACAGGTCATCCCCGTTTTCAAGAAGGGACGTCGAACAGATGTGCAGAGCTATAGACCTATATCTCTAACGTCGATCAGTTGTAGAATTTTGGAACACGTATTATGTTCGAGTATAATGTCTTTTCTGGAGACTAGAAATCTACTCTGTAGGAATCAGCATGGGTTTCGAAAAAGACGGTCGTGTGAAACCCAGCTCGCGCTATTCGTCCACGAGACTCAGAGGGCCTTAGACACGGGTTCACAGGTAGATGCCGTGTTTCTTGACTTCCGCAAGGCGTTTGACACAGTTCCCCACAGTCGTTTAATGAACAAAGTAAGAGCATACGGACTATCAGATCAATTGTGTGATTGGATTGAGGAGTTCCTAGATAACAGAACGCAGCATGTCATTCTCAATGGAGAGAAGTCTTCCGAAGTAAGAGTGATTTCAGGTGTGCCGCAGGGGAGTGTCATAGGACCGTTGCTATTCACAATATACATAAATGACCTGGTGGATGACATCGGAAGTTCACTGAGGCTTTTTGCAGATGATGCTGTGGTGTATCGAGAGGTTGCAACAATGGAAAATTGTACTGAAATGCAGGAGGATCTGCAGCGAATTGACGCATGGTGCACGGAATGGCAATTGAATCTCAATGTAGGCAAGTGTAATGTGATGCGAATACATAGAAAGATAGGTCCCTTATCATTTAGCTACAAAATAGCAGGTCAGCAACTGGAAGCAGTTAATTCCATAAATTATCTGGGAGTACGCATTAGGAGTGATTTAAAACGGAATGATCATATAAAGTTGATCGTCGGTAAAGCAGATGCCAGACCGAGATTCATTGGAAGAATCCTAAGGAAATGCAATCCGACAACAAAGGAAGTAGGTTACAGTACGCTTGTTCGCCCAATGCTTGAATACTACTCAACAGTGTGGGATCCGCACCAGGTAGGGTTGATAGAAGAGATAGAGAAGATCCAACGGAGAGCAGCGCGCTTCGTTACAGGATCATTTAGTAATTGCGAAAGCGTTACGGAGATGATAGATAAACTCCAGTGGAAGACTCTGCAGGAGAGACGCTCAGTAGCTCGGTACGGGCTTTTGTTAAAGTTTCGAGAACATAGCTTCACCGAAGAGTCAAGCAGTATATTGCTCCCTCCTACGTATATCTCGCGAAGAGACCATGAGGATAAAATCAGAGAGATTAGAGCCCACACAGAAGCATACCGACAATCCTTCTTTCCACGTACAATACGAGACCGGAATAGAAGGGAGAACCGATAGAGGTACTCAGGGTACCCTCCACCACACAGGTGGCTTGCGGAGTATGGATGTAGATGTAGATGTAGAGGAGGGCAGGGACGGACAGAGAAGGGGAGGAGACGATGGACGGAGATGGGGGGGGGGGGGTGAGAGAGGGCAGGTGGAGATTTACAGATAAACGGGAGGGAGATGATCGACAGAGAAAGGCGGAAGGAGGAGGAAATGGATAAAGAGAGAGGCAGGAGGAATTGGATAAGGAGAGAGAAAGGACGAAAACGAATTTGGGACGTGTATCGAATTCCCATACATATCAGAAATGTGTGCTTTCTCTTTTCTTCTTTCCCATGCAATCAGACTGGCATCGCGCGGCTGGGAGCAGCTAGGTTGGTAAGGGTTGAACGTGTGGGGGAGGTAAAAACTACAAAGGGATACTAAGGCTTGACTACAGTAAGCGAGACCAGGTGGACGTGGGTGGCAGAAATTAAGAGATCAGCACAAGACAGATGGGCGTGGAGAGCTGCGTCAAACCAGTCTTCTGACTGAAGAAAACAACAACAGCGATAGCAACGAAAAATTGGACCAACAAACAAAAACTGTTAAACTGAGTTATTACCATAAGACACGGTCCCAATGTGTCAAACACGTTACATATATGGTCGCAACCCACGGTACACAGTAAAACAAGGTCACCACTGCATCGGCGGAACAGACGTGTCTCCTAACGAATTGAATCCAGTGCCCAGGTTAAACAGGGCCGGCTATTTGTGGATGCAACGGGCCGTGACGCGGGCCACTTCGGCTACGTCGCTGCTCATAAACACATCAGAATAACGCAGGGGTGTGGCGGGCCGCTGGAACCTCTCCCGAGGCGCTGACACCCGCGCTCCGATAGGTCAGTAAACATGGCGCCCGCTGGCAGCTGCAGCCACGGGTCAGGCGTCTGCAGCCAAGTACGAAGCGCAGTTCTTATCGAGCGTGACAAGCGTGCTCCACTGCAGACTGACCGACACTCAGTCCGCTATCGCGAGGGGCACAAAACCTGGTTGTCACAAGGGGACCATGAGACGACCTGTTAATCACGGAATTTGATGAGTGTTAGGTATTTATGGAGGTACCTGTCCTGAGTACCAGGCTACCGGCTTTTTATGCGGCAGTCTGTGAATTCGGAGGAAATCGATGTTGAAGTTTTGTGCGTACCTGCCAGCCGTGGTGGCCGAGCGGTTCTAGGCGCTACAATCTGGGACCGCGCGACCACTATGGTCACAGGTTCGAATCCTGCCTCGGGCATGGATGTGCGTGATGTCCTTAGGTTAGTTAGGTTTAAGTAGTTCTAAGTTCTAGGGGACTGATGACCTCAGAACTTAAGTCCCATAGGGCTCAGAGCCATTTGAACCATTTTTGTACGTACCTCTTTTAGTCGCAGCGTTAGCCACGTTTTGACCGAACGATTGTGGTGCCAGGATTAAGTTTCACGGTTACCTCGCTTGCGATGCGGGTTCGTATCCTGCCCGTGTACTTTTTTACAGTTTCATCGTACAGAAAATCATGAAATCGAATACCTCATGCAAAATTATGAAGTACCTCGAAGAAAAGGATTTATTGACACATATTCAGCACGTTTCCGAAGATACCGTTCTTGTGAAACACAGCTAGCTCTTTATACTCATGAAGTAATGAGTGCTATCGATAGGGGATGGCAAATTGATTCCATTCTTTTAGATTTCCAGAAGGCTTTCGATACCGTTCCTCACAAGCTTCTTCTAACCAAACTGCGTGCCTACGGAGTATCGCCTCAGTTGTGCGACTGGATTCGTGATTTCCTGTCAGAAAGGTCACAGTTCGTAGTAATAGACGGAAAGTTATCGATAAAACGGAAGTAATATCCGGCGTTCCCCAAGGAAGTGTTATAGGCCCTCCTGATCTATATTAACGACTTAAGAGAGAATCTGAGAAGTCCTATTAGATTGTTTGCAGATGATGCTGTCATTTACCGTCTTGTAAAGTCATCAGATGATCAAAACGACTTGTAAAATGATTTAGACAAGATATCTGTATGGAGCGAAAAGTGGCAATTGACCCTGAATAAAGAAAAGTGTGAAGTTATTCACATACGTACTAAAAGAAATCAGCTAAATTTAGATTACGCGATAAGTCACTCGTATCTGAAGACTGTAAATTCGACTATATACTTAGAGATTACTATTACAAATACCCTAAATTGGAACGATCGCATAGATAATATTGTGGGAAGAGCAAACCAAAGACTGCGATTCATTGGTTGAACACTTAGAAGGTGCAGCAGGTCTACTAAAGAGACTGCTTACACCACGCTTGTCCGCCCTATTATGGAGTACTGCTGTGCTGTGTGGGATCCGCATCAAGTGGGACTGGCGGATGACATCGAAAAAGTACAAAGAAGGGCAGCTCGTTTTGTATTATCGCGTAGTAGGGGAGATAGTGCCACAGACATGATAGATACGTGAAATGGAGTGGCAATCATTAAAACAAAGGCGTTTTTTGTTGTGACGGGATCCTCTCATGAAATTTCAATCACCAGTTTTCTCCTCCGATTGCGAAAACATTCTGTTGGCACCCACCTACATAGGAAGAAATGATCATCACGCTAAAATAAGACAATCGGGGCTCGCACAGAAAAAATTACGTGCTCATTTTTCCCGTGTGCCGTTCGAGAGTGGAACTGTAGAGAGACAGCTTGAAGGTAGTTCTTTGAAACCTCTGCCAGGCACTTTATTGTGAATAGCAGAGTAATCACGTAGATGTAGAAATTTATGCAAAGTCAGTTCGCCGTAATAATTTCAATAACAAATTAATCAAAACAGAAAATTCTATTCAAATGTGTATTCTGTTTCTTACACAAATGATTACAGAACCATCTTCCTCACTATCGCATCGGTTGCAGGGCTACAGCAGAAATCCGGATGGTATATGGCGCATTATCTTTTTGAAAAACGACACTGCCATCGGGAAACATAATCTTCATGAACGGGTGTAATAGCCTGTATCCAGTGTATGATACACCTTGGCCATCATGGTGCCTTGCACGAGCTCCACTGGATCCATGGATGCCCACGTGAATGTTCTACAGAGCAAAATGAAGCCGTCGCCAGTTTGTCTTCGTCCCACAGTACTCGTCTCAACCAGCAGTTCCTCACGAAGACGACGGATTCGCGCTCTCCCGTCAGCATGATGAAGAAGGTATCTGGATCCATCAGACGATGCAGCGCTTTGCCACAGCGCCAAGGTCCAGTCCCGATGGTCACGTGCCCATTTCAGTCGTAGTTGCCGATGTCGTGGTGTTAACATTGGCACATGCATGGGTCGTCTGCTGCCGAGGCCCATCGTTAGGAGCGTTAGGTGCACTGCTGCGTATTAAGACGCACTTGTACTCTGCCCAACGTTAGAACTCTGATATTAGTTCCGCCACAGTGCGTTGCCTGTCTTGTTTTACGCCTGTGCCTAGCCTACGACGTCCGACATCTGTAATGAGGGCTGGCTGCTCAACCCCACGACGTCCGGACGTGGTCTCACGTTAGTTTCTCCACGTGTTGAAGAAACTCACCACAGCACACCTCGAACACCCGAAAAGTCATGCAGCTTCCGAAATGCTCGTGCTGAGCCCCTGGGCCACCACAATGTGCCCTCGGTCACACTCGGACAGATGGCGCGCATTACCTATTCTACACACGGACAGCACGCTCACTGATATTACATTCATTGTCGGTGTGTCAACTAGCAGTCATTCCTCGCCAGGAGACGCTGCTTTTCCCCTGGACATGTTTATATCGATGGTAGCTCAGTGGCTATATTGTTCTGGCTGATCAGTGTACAGACACACACACACACACACACACACACACACACACACACTGAGGCGCCAAAGAAACTGTTATAGGCTTGCGTATTCAAATAAAGAGATATGTAACCGGGCAGAATAAGGCGTTGCGGTCTGCAACGCCTATATAAGACAACTAGTGTGTGGCGCAGTTGTTAGATCAGTTACTGCAGCTACAATGGCAGGTTACCAAGATTTAAGTGAGTCTTAACGCGGTGTTATAGTCTGCGCACGAGTAATAGGACACAGCATCTCAAAGGTAGCGATGATGTGGAGATTTTCCCTTACCACCATTTCACGAATGAACCGTGAATATCAGGAATCTGGTAAAATATCAGATCTCCGACATCGGTGCGGCCGGAAAAAGATGCTGCAAGAACAGGATCAACGACGACTGAAGAGAATCGTTCAACGTGACAGAAGTGCAACCCTCCCGCAAATTCCTGCAGATTTCAATGCTGGGCCAACAAGAAGTGTGAGCGTGCGAACCATTCAACGAAACATCATCGATATGGGCTTTCGGAGGCGAAGGACCACTTGTGTACATTTGATGCCTGCCTGCACGTCACAAAGCTTTACGCTTCACCTGGGCCGTCCAACACCGACGTTGGACTGTTCATTAATGGAAACATGTTGCCCGGATAGTCTAGATACGACTCTGACGCATCTCTTGGTCGTGCGGTAGCGTTCTCGCTTCCCACGCCCGGTTCCCGGCTTCGATTCCCGGCGGGGTCAGGGATTTTCTCTGCCTCGTGATGGCTGGGTGTTGTGTGCTGTCCTTAGGTTAGTTAGGTTTAAGTAGTTCTACGTTCTAGGGGACTGATGACCATAGATGTTAAGTCCCATAGTGCTCCGAGCCATTTGAACCATTTGAACCTCACACGTCCAGAATTGCTACAGAGTGGCTCCAAGAAAACTCTTCTGAGGTTAACCCTTCGATGGGCGCGCCTTTCGTACTCCCATGAGTGTGCGCGTTGCGGCTCTTGCACCGCAATTAGTTTTATATTTTTAACCTAAGGAAAAATAATCATCCCATCAGTAATAGATAGGTAAAAATGCATCAGTTTCTTTTTCCGTAATTTCAGCACTTGCTTTTGGACCTGGCAAAACTTTTAGGATGTCCTTCGCCTTGGCTTTAGAAAAAGAAGGAAGCGGTTCACTTATCCAAATAGTTTCATCTTTTCCTACGTAAAATCGGTAATCCTCCGTTTGTTTTCTCCCCTCTGCAACATCTGTTTCCTCCGTTGATCGGAGTCACTGCTGTGGTTTTCTTCTTCAATAACGTCTTCTTCCGACTCAGATTCACAGGAATCTGACAATTCTTGTGATTCTTCTTCTGACAATTCTCGCAGTACTTTATCATAGTCTTCAGGACGCACAATTAGACGGTGCCTGTCAAATGGCTTCTTTTTCCCAATTTCCACGCTTTTAAGAGATCTAATGAAACACATGTTTTTCTAAAAGTAATATATTGTAGCAAATCAATATCCAAGACTGTAAAAAGTAATGAAAATTGTATATAGGAACTTCGATTCGATTCAAATATTCATTATATACTAATATAAAAGAAAGATTGCCTTGAGGGGAAAGAAAAACACTTGTATAGAAAATACTGACATCACAAGGCCCGTAGCGGCAAACACACCGCAAAGGCAACACTCACGTTTCAAACAACAATAGCGAGCCGAAACCGCGCTGCTGCTACGGTCGCAGGTTCGAATCCTGCTTCGGGCATTGATGTGTGCGATGTCATTAGGTTAGTTATGTTTAATTAGTTCTAAGTTCTAGGGGACTGATGACCTCGGACGTTAAGTCCTATAGTGCTCAGAGCCATTTTTGAACAATAGCGACCAATTTGCTGAAAGCATGAATTCCGCAAATGTAGCAAGTGGTGACATCCGTAGAGAACAACAAATCCGTATCTGGACGTGGACGTAATTGTAATGCTGTCTATGATACTAACAGAAAACTAAATCTTGCGGCTATATGCCTCAAGCGCGCCCAACGAAGGGTTGAAGACTTCCGCTGGCCACCAAATTCCACAGACATTAACATTATTGAGCATGTCTGGGATACATTGCAACGTGCTGTTCAGAAGACAACTCCCTCGTACTCTTACGGATTTATTGACAGCCCTACAGTATTCATGGTGTCAGTTCCCTGCAGCACTACTTCAGACGTTATTCGAGTACATGCCATGTCGCCGGCCGGTGTGGCCGAGGGGTTCTAGGCGACTACGGTCGCAGGTTCGAATCCTGCCTCGGGCATAGATGTGTGTGATGTCCTTAGGTTAGTTCGGTTTAAGTAGTTCTAAGTTCTAGACCTCAGAAGTTAAGTCCCATAGTGCTCAGAACCATTTGAACCATGCCACGTCGTGTTGCGGCACTTCCGCGTGCTTGCGGGGGCTCTACACGATATTAGGCAGGTGTATCTGTTTCTCTGGCTCTTCAGTGTATATACTGTAGTCTTCAGTGTATATACTGTATGGCGATCTAGGAGGTGTACAAGAACATGCTAGTATTGAATGATTCGTTGTGTCAGAATTTCAGAGCAGTCGATAAAGAACTTTCGGTGATGTACGATTTTGAACAAACAAACATTTACATTATTATTTATATAGATCGACTAACCCTTGATGATGGCTCAGGACATGTCTTGTCAACTAAACCCTCTGTTTAATTAAGATGTGCCATAAATTTCTTTTCTACCCTGTTCGATTCAGTACAGTGGTACAGATGTATGCTGAAAGTTAAATGGGTGGATCATATGATTACCATCGGTATCGAATTGCAGCAAAAGAAATTTCTGGTACAGCTTGATTATAAGCAGGAACCGGTGATAGGAGTAGCAAGGAATTGTGATTTGGTAAAGGAAGGAAGTTCTTTTTTGGGGGGTGGGGAGATGGGTAACTATAGAGTAGCGGGGTAACTGTAGAGGGGGGAAAGGGGGCAGTATACTATATTAAGTAATTTCAAGTGGATGTAGGTTGCAGTAGTTACACAGAACTGAAGAGACTTGACCAGGATAGACTAGAGCGGGGTGATGTTAGTCCTCGGACTGAAGAACAAAACAACAAAATGTAATCGGGAGGGTCGTCGGGATGAAGGTTCGCTTCTTCGGCGTCAGGAGAGCCAGGGTTGGCGTCGTCCGTCAGCGCTCACTCTCCCTGACTCACAGATAAATATAAGCCGGCCGCCGCTACTGCGTCTCGCCGCCTGGCCCTCCGCCCAACCCCGTCGCCAGCCACTGTGCCGCGGTCGCCAAGCAACCGGCTTCACAGGGACCGCTGGCCGCTCCCATTCACGGCAAGCCCCTTTTACACGAGCGACTTCCCCGACTCAGATCGACTACTCGTAGCAAGTGAGTCCATTGCAGCTCCCCAGGCGCTGAAAAATGGTTCAAATGGCTCTGAGCACTATGGGACTCAACATCTGTGGTCATAAGTCCCCTAGAACTTAGAACTACTTAAACCTAACTAACCTAAGGACATCACACACATCCATGCCCGAGGCAGGATTCGAACCTGCGACCGCAGCAGTCGCGCGGTTCTTGACTGCGCGCCTAGAACCGCTAGACCATTGCGGCCGGCCCAGGCGCTGAGTCTCACCTGTCTCTAACGGGCGCTTTCGTTCGCAGGTCAGCGAAGAAACTGCGCTTGTTGTGAGAGCTGCCTGTTGTGCAATTTGGCAAGTGAACGGTGAGAGCGAGGTTATGAAGGACCGTCCTTTTGCTAAAATTTCGGAATACACTAGTGCGCAAAACTTACGGAAAAAAGTAACTTTTGTATGACGTCTCACTGCCAAGTAACATAGCTCAGTGAAACTAGGGCCATTCATAGAAAGATGAACAGATTTTACACTTTGATGCAAAGACAGGAATTACGCTGAAGTTACCACGATTTGTGATGGTCCTCTGGACAATGCAAAAGGCGGGACGTGGTTCTTAATAAGATGTGTGATTACTACGGACGGAAATGCATGCTCTACAACCTGCTCCGATGTTGGCCACAACGTCGGTAATGACTTCTTGTGGTAGGGCGTTCCATCCATCCACAAGCTTATGTGACAACTGCTGGATGGTCGCTGTTGCTGTCGTCTTCTACATCTACATACATACTCCGCAATCCACCATACGGTGCGTGGCGGAGGGTACCTCGTACCACAACTAGCGTCTTCTCTCCCTGCCCCACTCCCAAACAGAACGAGGGAAAAATGACTGCTTATATGCCTCTGTACGAGCCCTAATCTCTCTTATCTTATCTTTGTCGTCTTTCTGCGAAATGTAAGTTGACGGCAGTAAAATTGTACTGCAGTCAGCCTCAAATGCTGGTTCTCTAAATTTCCTCAGTAGCGATTCACGAAAAGAACACCACCTTTCCTCCAGAGACTCCCACCCGTGTTCCTGAAGCATTTCCGTAACACTCGCGTGATTATCAAACTTACCAGTAACAAATCTAGCAGCCCGCCTCTGAATTGCTTCTATGCCCACCCCCAATCCGACCTGATAGGGATCCCAAGCGCTCGAGCAGTACTCAAGAATAGGTCGTATCAGTGTTTTATAAGTGGTCTCCTTTACAGATGAACCCCATCTTCCCAAAATTCTGCCAATGGACCGAAGACGACCATCCGTCTTCCCCACAACTGCCCTTACATGATTGTCCCACTTCATATCGCTCTGCAGTGTTACGCCCAAATATTTAATAGATGTGTCTCTGTCAAGCGCTACACTACAAATGGAGTGTTCAAACATTACGGGATTCTTTTTCCTACTCATCTGCATTAATTTACATCTATCTATATTTAGAGTTTGCTGCCATTCTCTACACCAGTCACAAATCCTGTCCAAGTCATCTTGTATCCTCCTACAGTCACTCAACGACGACACCTTCCCGTACGCCACAGCATCATCAGCAAACAGCCGCTCATTGCTATCCACCCTATCCAAAAGATCATTTACGTAGATAGAAAACAACAGCGGACTTACCACGCTTCCCTGGGGCACTCCAGATGATACCCTCACCTCCGATGAACACTCACCATCGAGGACCACGTATTGGGTTCTATTACTTACTGCAGTGCGTCTACCCCACGCATCCCACACGTGCTTGACATGATTCAAGTCGGAGCAACGGGCAGGCCAGTCCATTAGCCAAATATCCTCTCGACATAAGAGCTCGCAGAAATCTTGGCACCTTCGTGCAACATAGAAGCTAATTAGCAGGATCTGAAAGAAGAATTTTTTTCATTTAGAAAGGATTCAGTAAGCTAATTTTGGATCTGAACCACTTCCTCTCTGGGCCTTGTTAATGCTCTTCATAAATGCAATTTTATTAACATAGGCTATTTCCAGATATAATGGTAGCTTTACGGATATACTGCACTTTGCATGTTACTGTTGCTCAAGCAGAGCGGTCGTTCAGTTTTCTTGCAACAGTCAAGAATAAATTGTTTGAGAACGACAATGGGGTATGAGACAGTGGTCAGAGTCAGCGCACTCGTTACATTATGCTGGAATTATAAAAGACATCACATCTAAAAAACCTATAAAGAAAGTATAATTTTGTAAACTGCCAGCATTAAAAAAGTCTCTTTTGTTTGATATTTTACATTAAAAATTTCTTACTTTGTCCACAAAGCCAAAGTTTAAAATCATAAATTTGGGGCGAGAGACCTAAGAACATTTACCCAGGTCCGGAAAATCCTAGCGACGGGCCTGATCACCAATAATAACGTTTAAAATGATTTATTTATGAGGAACATGGCAGTACGCACTGATGGATATGACAAATGATTATGAAATTTACCTGATGATATCAGATCATGGTAAACCATTCAGTGCCAGTAATGTCAGCAGTATTTTCCTATTTCAGTTTTCTGTCAGGTCTACATCTACATATATACTCCGCTAGTCACCAAGCGGTGTGTGGCGGAGGGCAAAATTCGCGGCAAAGTCGTATTCCCCCCCCCCCCCCCGTTTGTTTCCACTCGTGGATCACACGAGGGAAAAATCGACTGTCTGAACGCCTCAGTACGAGCTCTAATTTCCCTTATATTTGAATGGTGATCATGGTACGATTTGAAAGATGGTGGTAATAATATATGCTCTACAGCGTCGGTGAAGATCTGATTTCGGAATTTAGTGAACAGCCGCTTCGGTTTAGCGCGCCGTCTGTCTGCAAGTGTGTCCCATTTCAAACTTCCTATGAGATTTGTAACGCTCTCGCGATGGCTAAATGTACCAGTCACGAATTTTGCCGCTCTTCTTTGGACCTTCTCAATCTCTTGAATCAAACCCGACTGGTAAGGGTCCCATACAGACGAATAGTACTCTAAGATTGGACGAACTAACGTATTGTAAGCTATTTCCTTTGTTGAAGGACTGCATCGCTTCAGGATTCTACTAATAAACGGCAATCTAGAGTTCGCCTTACCCGTTACTTGTGTAATCTGATCGTTGTATTTGAGATCATTTCGAATAGTCACACCCAGATACTTGACAGATGTTACCGCTTCCAAAGACTGGACATTTATTTTGTACTCGTACATTAATGGGGATTTGTTATACGCAGTAGGATACACTTACTAATATGGAGAGATAACTGCCAGTCATTACACCAAGCGTTTATTTTCTGCAAATCCTCGTTGATTTGTTCACAACTTTCGTGTGATGCAACTTTCCTGTAGACTACAGCATCATCGGCAAACAGACTAATTTTGCTGTCAATACCATCAACCAGATCGTTTATGTAAATCGTAAAAAGCAGCAGACCTATTACGCTGCCCTGGGGCACACCTGAAGTTACGCTTGTTTCTGTTGAAGTCACCCCGTTCAGGATAACATACTGCTCCCTGTCTGTTAGAAAACTTTCTGTCCAACCGCATATGTCATCGGGCGCGCACTTTCTGGAGCAAGCGACAATGCGGAACTAAGTCGAACGCCTTTCGTAAGTCGGGAAATATGGCATCAACCTGGGACCCGGTAATTATGTGCATCCGATTTTCTCCCCTTTTTATAGATTGCTATGACCTGGGCCTTCTTCAGTCCCGTGGAACTTTCCGCTGTTCCAGTGATCTCTGATTGATGATGGATAAGAAGAGTGTTGTATTTGTAGCATAGTCAACATGTAATACAGTACTGAGATTTCACTACCCTTCATTATTTTTACCGTACTGAAAACGTATATTCATTATCTTTTGACACTCATTTTAATACATCTGTATATCTCTGCTGCATCAAACGTAATCAAAGATGGAAGGTATATTCTTTTTGTATTCTATGTACACATTATTTATAACAAAACAGATCTGACTCATTAGCCAGTAATCATGTTTTTTTTCGTTTCTTTAACCTTAATGGCCTTTCACTTGTTCTCCCTTATCTGCTGTTGCAACGTATCTGTATGGGTCACCATTGAACGTATGCAACGTACTAAGCGGCTAGTAACGCTAATTAAGTTTTTAGTCAGCTCTGTCTTTTCTTGAACATGATACGGTCTCACATTTTGACACGGATGTCTATCCGCGAATGTGCGAAGCACGAGCAGGTGGTTATGCTTTGATAATTCTTTGGACGGCGTGCAGCTGTGATAGAACAGCTTCTCTTTAACATAGCAACCAACTTTGTAGCTTGGTCTTTGTTCAGCTTACATTCTTGCAAAGATGCCAAGCTCTACTGAACGCATTTTAAATACATCTGGGCATTGCCCTGTGGAAGATGCAGCTTTTATTGCTGATTGCTACTAACGCGAAAGAGGGAGTTTCGTCCTTAGACTGATTACATATCTTTTATGCAGTGTTTGATACTGAAATGGCCGGCCGCGGTGGTCTAGCGGTTCTAGGCGCTCAGTCAGGAACCGCGCGACTGCTGCGGTCGCAGGTTCTAATCCTGCCTCGGGCATGGATGTGTTTGATGTCCTTAGATTAGTTAGGTTTAAGCAGTTCTAAGTTCTAGGGGACTTATGACCACAGATGTGAAATGCATTCCTATTTCAATAAGGTGTCTTTGATCCATCTTTACCTGATGTCTGTTCACCAGCATCCTTCATACAAATAACCTAGGTGACGCGTTCCTTAACGCACAGAGAATCGAGGAAATCGCCGAAGGCGAATCCCAGTTTTTTTTTAAAGGAAACAGGCCATTTCCTTTTCCATCCTTGTTGAAGGACGTGCCGTGTCTCAAATTACTTGTTCCTCGCTGGGAGGTTATACCTCAGTCTTCTTTCCTTTTTTCAGTGCAGACTATCATGTCACTTGTAGCATGGCACACCTCTTCTTAAAGGCAGTGAACACATTTTCGTTCTATGCATGACTCTCTAAACTCTTTTTCCATATCTCCTCTACATACCCCGTGAGTCCAAAAAGTTACGAAACTAGATTAATAAAAAGTGGACGAAAATTAAGACCGTGCTTTAATGCTTCAGTTGGTCTACATAATCTCCCCTTCACCCACCATGAGTACAGCGTACAAAACGTTCACACACCATTGGGATATTCTGATCGCGCGTCGCATTGGCTTCAGTGTCTTTTATATTGCCTTTGAGTGAGTTTCTGCACTTCGTTTTTTAGTGTGTTGTGCGCTGTGTAGCTAACGGACGAGGGTAAAAGGCACGCCTCTCGTGCCTTTAAATAACAGGCTACGATTCCAATAGTGGAGAGAGCGGAAGAGTTCAAGACGCAGAAGTAGACCGAGCGCCGTAGCCTAGAAAGGCATTCCGTCTAATGGAAGAAAACCATGAGTAAAAAGTTAGCCATTCCTCCGGGATGGGTGTTGGGACGTCGGACCTGCAATTCGTCGGCTTTAAAAAATTTCCAATGCAAAATTTCTCGTTAAAAAATTTCTCTTTTTCATAAATGCTTTTCTTCCTATCGCCAGTCTGCATTTCAACTTCCCCTTATCCAGCCATCGACAGCTATTTTACTGCCCAAATAGCACAACTTTTCTACAACTCTAAGTGCCTTGTTTCCCAGTGTAATTCCCCAGCATCAGCAGATTTAATTCGAATACATTCAATTATTCTTGTTTTACTTTTGATGGTACTCATCCTATAACCTCTTTTCAGCACTATTTATTTCGTTCATCTGATTTTCGAAGTCCTTCTCCGGCTCTGTCAGAATTACAGTGTCACTGGAAAACCTCCAACTTTTTGTTTCTTTCCCCTGAACTCCAATCCCCTTTCGCAATTTGTGCTTTGTTTCCTTTACTGCTTGCTCAATGTGCACTGCTTCCCAAGTGTGGCTTCCATTCGACGCTTCTAACTGCAGTCTGGTTTCTGTACAGACTGTC
Organism: Schistocerca gregaria; assembly: GCF_023897955.1. Lineage (NCBI taxonomy): Eukaryota > Metazoa > Arthropoda > Insecta > Orthoptera > Acrididae > Schistocerca > Schistocerca gregaria. Next base: position 307,468,330 of record NC_064926.1, on the reverse strand, counting down.
GAGAAGGTTTCGCTTACTGAATTTTATCGCTGCTGCCTTCAAAATGTCAAATTTATTTGCCCCTACGTTCGTGTTAACTGTAAGGACAATGTTTTATATAAAGTGCGAAACGGAAGTATTTTTTGGCAGGTTGGCCGGCCGCGGTGGTCTCGCGGTTCTAGGCCCGCAGTTCGGAACCGTGCGACTGCTACGGTCGCAGGTTCGAATCCTGCCTCGGGCATGGATGTGTATGATGTCCTTAGGTTAGTTAGGTTTACGCAGTTCTAAGTTCTAGGGGACTATTGACCACAACAGTTGAGTCCCATAGTGCCCAGAGCCATTTGAACAATCTTTTTTTTTTCACATATTGCTCGTAGGGATAGAACAAAAGGTAATCTGTGATATAAACAAAAACTCGTAAATTCGGATATTAAAGTTAGGAGGGAGTAGTTACGTGCGGACAGCGCCCTCTGTACTCATTATTGAGTGAGCGACGTAATTGAATTGCGGATCTGAGGACCAGAACAAATTCCCCGGTTTTAAGAGTGACAAAGTTAGATGACTTGGAGCACTTTACGAACTCTACGAAAGCCTTGATGCTCATAAAGTTAGTCAACTAACAGAAACGCTACCCACATCGCAGCCCTTAGCGGTTTTTCTATCTTGGGTGGAAACTTTCTGTTAACATTAAAACTTCGAGTAAAGCGAAATAAATGCGAGGTAACTGAGTACGACCTTATCTGAAGACGACTCAAGAACCTCTGGACGGAATGTTCGTTATGGCACAATGTTGGGGAATTTTGCAAAACCAAGTGTTCTTCCGAAGAGTCGTCAGGTGCTTTTACTTTTGTGTTTCGTCTTATATTTGCAATTTCATTTTTGCAATGTGCAGTTGAAGTCAGTCGAAGCGAATAACGTCCGTCACGTCTTCCAAGCAAAGCCCATTGTCGATGCAAAGCTTCGTTTTGTAGGCCAGATAGAAACAAAATTATTTTTAAAAGCGGAATTTTTCGTGTCCATTCGATAGAGCGGTCCAAAATTAGTCTAGTGCGATATTCATTTTATCGATATGTATTGACAGGCGCAATAAAACACGAAGAATAACTAGTACTCCAGCGGAGCCTAAATAGCACCTGTGCGTGGCACTAGTACGTCAGCGCGGACCAAGTTGAATGTCGCTGTTGGAATACTGCTTCTTTTTCGTGGTACGGACACCCCGTGTAAAGGCCTATATATGCTGTCACCTTTTTACGTATGTGGTACCTCTCCGACACCGTTGGAAGCTTCAAGGATATAATCAGAACCGCTGTTACTCGGGGGTGCGAAAACACCGTTGCAGATTTTCTGGCGAAGCTGGCGCTCGACAAATAATTAGAAAACTCCAGGCCATAAGGAATAAGACCTACTGACGATCACACAGAGCGAGGTGGTATAACAGCAGGGCACTGGACATAAATTCGACCAACGTATTATTTCCTCCCCAATACGTCTTGCGAAATGACCAAGACGAGAAAATAAGAGGAATTGAAGCTAATGTGGAGATTTACCGACAATCATTCTTCCCAGCGCCATTCGAGAATGGAACAGGATAGGAGAAAATAGAGCTACCAGAAATAGCCTCTGCCACATATTTGCGGAGTATTGATGTAGATCCCTGTTTGGCCATCCACACTGCTTAAGGCAAGTATCAGAATGGTCCCTCTGGATAGGAAATGACCGATGTCCTTCGCCATCCTTCCATGTAGAAATGATGAGAATATCGAGTAAGAGTACTGAGAATAAGGTAAGAGATGATAATGCACGTACAGGGGCGTACAGACAGTCATTTTACCCTCGCTCAGCACGCGAATGGAATAGGGAAGAATATCTATAATTCTGTTACGGTTTACTCTCACCATGCACTGTGTGTGGATTATTTATAGTCAACTGTTGCTAACTTCAACATAGATTCAAAAAATACCCTCTTACACTTAAACCTTTACTCGATGTTTACAAATTTCTCTTCTTCAGAAACGCTTTTCTTGACATTTGCAGTCTACGTTTTACATTGAAGCGCGAAAGAAACTGGTATAGGCATGCGTATTCAAAAACAGAGATATGTAACCAGGCAGAATACGGCACTGCGGTCGCAAACGCCTATATAAGACAGCAAGTGTCTGGCGCAGTTGTTAGGTCGGTTACTGCTGCTTCAGTAGCAGGTTATCAAGATTTAAGGGAGTTTGAACGTGGTGTTATAGTCGGCGCACGACCGATGGGACACAGCATCTCCGAAATAGCGATGAAGTGGGGGCTTTCCCGTACGACCATTTCACGAGTGTACCGAGAATATTAGCAACCTAGTAAAAATCAAATCTCCGACATCGCTGCGGCCGGGAAAAGATCCTGCAAGAAAGGACCAACGACGACTGAAGAGAATCGTTCATTGTGACAGGACTGCAAGGCTATCAACAAGTTTCAGCATGGGAACCATTCAACATCATGAAAATAAGCTCTCGGAGCCAAAGGTCCACTCGTGTACTCTTGATGACTCCACGACACAAACCTTTACGCCTCGCCTGGACGCGTCTGCACCGATTTTGGACTGTTGATGACTGGAAACATGTTGCCTGGTCGCACGAGTCTCGTTTCAAATTGTATCGAGCGAATGGACGTGCACAGTTATGGAGACAATCTCATGAATCCATGGACCCTGAATGTCAGCAGGGGACTGCTCAAGCTAGTGGAGGCTCTGTAATGGTGTGGGGCGTGTGCAGTTGGACTGATACGGGGGCCACGACACGTCTAGGTGCGACTCTGAGGGGTGACACGTACGTAAGCGCCCTCTCTGATAACTTGCATAACTTAGAACTAACTAAATCTAACGAGCCGAAGGACATCACACCCATCCATGCCCGAGGCAGGATTCGAACCTGCGACCGTAGCGGTCACGCGGTTCCAGACTGAAGCACCTAGAATCGCTCAGCCACAGCGGCAGGCCACTTGCATTTATTCGTGTCCATAGTGCATTCCGACGGACTTGGGCACTTCGATTAGGACAGTGCGACACAGCACACGTCCAGAATTGCTACAGAGTGGCTCCAGGAACACCCTTCTGAGTTCAAACAATTCTGCTGGCCACGAAACTCCCCAGACATGAACAATATTGAGCAAATCTGGAGTGTTTTGCATCGTGGTGTTGAGTAGAGACCTCCACCCCTACGTCCTCTTAGGGATTTATGGACAGCCCTGCAGAATTCATGGAGTCATTTGCCCCCAGCACTACTTCAGACATTGGTCGAATCCATGCCGTGTCGTGTTGCGGCACTTCTGCGTGCTCGCGGGGGCCCCACACGATATTAGGCAGGTGTACCAGTTTGTTTGACTCTTCGGTGTATATCAATTATGCTTCGGCCATCGTCAGTTATTTTACAGCCCAAATAGTAAAGCTCATGTACTACTTTCAGAGCCTCATTTCTTAATCTTATTGTATCAGTATCGCCTGATTTTGTTCAACTACATTCCTCAGCGTACTACAATACAAAAATTAGTTGTTATATCGACTCTATGTGTGTGACTTTCCCAAAATTTTTGGGATTCCGTCAGCCACTCTGTTGACTACAAGCGCAGATTCACAGAAGCAAGTACGTGTCACACATACATGAACACTTTCCTTCCTGAAGAAGGCTTTGGCTGAAAGCTCAATGTGTAACATTGCTTTCATTGTGCCTTTCTGCAGCTCAGCGTGTCATCTTCGAATTCGAAACTCAATTACAGCACACTGTTTCCCAGGTAACGACATAGTTACGTTACACACCGCCATGTTAGACGTTACAATTCGGAGCCCTCTAGCGACAGAGGGCTACAAATATGCGGACAAGTAGAATAAAGCTGCAGACTGTTAATAATGTTTGGTTCATTTTAAAAAAAACTTTCAGAAACAAAATTCGGAGGCATTATTTTTCAGAACACTCTCGTATATGGCTTTCGTGTGACATATTACAGTGACTAAAAATTGATAAAACCTCTAAAATTGTCAATATTTTTTTATAAAAAAAGAAATACATAAGTCATTGAAACTACAGTACAATTTTTTCTACGTCTGCTTTTTGTTGGTTACATCTTGATCACTCAGAATTATTGAAATTTGATCTTGAGGTTCCTTAAACTTTGGATTATCAAGACCCTGCCACTAGAATAAAATTTTCACTCTACAGCGGAGTGTGCGCTGTTGTTGATAATTCTTGCGGGTTGTAAGGCCGTGGTCCATAGAATTCTTCAATTCCTAACGTTTTGTCCAATACCACGTTGGACAAAACGTTAAGAATTGAAGAATTTCATCGACCACGGCCTTATAACCCGGAAGAATTATCAACAACAGCACCATCCGGTCGTGAAAGCCATCATTGTATGGGAGTGTGCGCTGATATGAAACTTCGTGGCAGATGAAAACTGTGTGCCGGACCGAGACTCGAACTCGGGACCTTTGCCTTTCGCGGGAAAGTGCTCTACCAACTGAGCTACCGAAGCACGACTCACGCCCCGTCCTTACAGCTTTAATTCCGCCAATACCTCGTCTCCTACCTTCCAAACTTCACAGAAGCTCTCCTACGAAACTTGCAGAACTAGCACTCCTGGAAGAAAGGATATTGCGGAGACATGGCTTAGCCACAGCCTGGGGGATGTTTCTAGAATGAAATTTTCACTCCTTTCTTCCAGGAGTGCAAGTTCTGCAAGGTTCGCAGGAGAGCTTCTGTGAAGTTTGGACGGTAGGAGACGAGGTACTCGCGGAATTTAAGCTGTGAGGACGGGGCGTCAGTCGTGCTTGGGTAGCTCAGTTGGTAGAGCACTTACCTGCGAAAGGCAAAGGTCCCGAATTCGAGTCTCGGTCCGGCACACAGTTTTAATCTGCCAGTAAGTTTCAAGACTCTGCTTTATGCAGACGTTGATGGAGAATTAAAGCGTGAGGCAGTAACTCGTGAAGCAGCGTCCAGTTGTTAAGGCCATCGCCGTGGCTGAGCAAGTTTCGTAGCCACAGCGTCGGTAGAAGCAGCGCATTCCGGCGTCCCGCGGCGCCGCTGTACCTCCCGGAGACGGCCCGATGGTGTGGAGGTCGTGGTCGTCTGTCGCAGGGCAGACACGGCGCCTGCACGGCCTCGCCGTCTCTGGCGCCACGCCAACACGCCGCGCCCACCTGTTAGGCCCGGCGACGCTCGTTAGCGGGTCAGCGCTCCTGTTGCGGTCCGGGTCACCTCTCCAGTGCTCGCAGGTCGGGTGACCCACGCCGCGGCTCTTTAATTCGGTCTTAAAGCTCCTTAGAGATCGCTTCATCCCACTATTGTGCAGTTCATGATGCATTATACGTGGTCCAGTCGCATTAATGTGACCACCACTTATGCACGAGGTCGACGTGCAGTAAACACTCACACCTGGCAAGTGACAGCATTAAAGGTGAACACTATACGTTGATCAGGCAGAACATTATCACCACCTGTCTACATACACACACATAAGAAAAAAGTTTTTCATCACGCCCGTTCCCAAAACTCCTGAATATAGACGTTGACTGTGGATATTGTATCACAGACACAGCCACTTTGACTGTTCAGAAATGTTATTAAACCCGCCCAAAGATGTAAACAATCATGTATGAGCAGCGCTTATTCCACGGTGGGGGCCCGACAGCCGATCAGTTCCAGTCATTCCACCAGGAAGGAGGTACATGGCTCGTGTTGTCTGTAGTTCAGCCATCCCTAGACGGTCAATCGCGTTCGATCGCGTCCGCGTTGTTACTTTGTGCCAGGAAGTGTCCAGGCGTCTCGGAGTGAACCAAAGCGATGTGGTTAGGACATGGAGGAGATACAGAGAGACAGGAACTGCCGATGACATGCCTCGTTCAGGCCGCCCAAGGGCTACTGCTGCAGTGGATGACCGCTACCTATGCATTATGGTTCGGAGGAACCCTGACAGCAACGCCACCATGTTGATCAATGCTTTTCGTGCAGCCAAAGGACGTCATGTTACGACTCAAACTGTGCGCAGTAGGCTACGTGATGCGCAACTTCAATCCCGACGTCCAGGACGAGGTCCATCTTTGTAACCACGACACCATGCAGCGCGGTACAGATGGTCCCAATAACATGTCGAATGGACCGCACAGGATTGGCAAGGTGGAGGTTCCCTGGTGTTTAGGGGTGGCATTACGTGGTGCCGACGTACGTCGATGGTGGTCATGGAATGCGCCGTAACGGTTGTACGATACGGGAATGCCATCCTCCAGCCGATAGTGCATTCATACCGGCAGCATATTGGTGAGGCATTTGTCTACATGGACGACAATTCGCGCCCCCATCATGCACATCTTGTCAATTACTTCCTTCAGGTTAACAACATCGCTCGACTTTAGTGGCCAGCATGTTCTCCAGACATGAACCCTATCGAACGTACCTGGGGTATTTACAGAATGAAATTTTCACTCTGCAGCGGAATGTGCGCTGATATGAAACTTCCTGGCAGATTAAAACTGTGTGCCCGACCGAGACTCGAACTCGGGACCATGCCCGCGAAAGGCAAAGGTCCCGAGTTCGAGTCACGGTCGGGCACACAGTTTTAATCTGACAGGAAGTTTCGTACCTGGGGTAGACTGAAAAGGCCTGTTTATGGACGACGAGACCCACTAACCACTCTGAGGTTCAAATGGCTCTGAGCACTATGCGACTTAACATCTGTGGTCATCAGTCGCCTAGAACTTAGAACTAATTAAACCTAACTAACCTAAGGACATCACACACATCCATGCCCGAGGCTGGATTCGAACCTGCGACCGTAGCAGTCGCGCGGTTCAGGACAGCGGGCCTAGAACCGCGAGACCACCGCGGCCGGCCCACTCTGAGGGATTTATGCCGAATCGCCGTTGAGGAGCGGAACAATCCGGACAATCAGTGCCTTGATGAACTTGTGGATAGTATGCAGGATGAATACAGGCATTGTATGGTGGTACAACATGCAATGTGTGATTTTCATGATCAATAAATAGGGCAGAAATTAAGTTTAAGTTTATGTTGATCTCTATTCATATTTTGTGTATAAGTTCCGGAACTCTCGGAACCGACGTGATGCAAAATCCTTTTTGAAGTGTGTACATTGGCACGGATAACAACGCCGACGCGTCGAGGCATGGGAGCAATGAGGCCCTTATACGTCACTGAAGGGTGCTGCCACCACATCTTTACATACAATTCAACTAATTCCCGTACAGACCGGTAAGCGAGCTATAAGTCCGCCGCTCGTGGTCGTGCGGTAGCGCTCCCGGGTTCGATTCCCGGCGGATCAGGGACTTTCTCTGCCTCGGGCATGGATGTGTGTGATGTCCTTAGGTTAGTTAGATTTAAGTAGTTCTAAGTTCTAGGGGACTGATGACCATAGATGTTAAGTCCCATAGTGCTCAGAGCCATTTTTGACCGAGCTATGAGCTCTTGATCTCACTTTCAGTCACTCTCTAGATGTGTTAGATCGGGCTCAGATCAAACCACTCCATCACATCACACTTCTGGCCTTGTCATGCATTATCCTGCTGAAAAATGTCAGTAGCATCGGGAAACATGATCCCCATGGTGTCGTACAATTTCCCAAATGCTCGTGCCGAGTCTCAGGGCCATCACAAACTGTCCTCGATTAAACTCGTATCTCCCTCCTTCCGCATTCTACACAAGGAAAGCACGCTCACTGATAGTACATGCACCGTGCATGTGTCTGATTAGCAGTCATTCCTCGCCAGATGACGCTGCTATCGCCTGGACGGGATTATGTCGACTGGAGGTCGGTGGTCATAATGTTTTGACTGATCAGTGTATAAAGCGTATCGGAGGGGACACAGAAAACAATGCAGAGGTTGTGTGAAGCGTGAACGGGGCGATTTAACTGACGTCCAAAAAGACGTAATCACCGTCTTCCAGTACAGGAAAGAAGCATTTCCGAAACGGCTAAGTATGTCGACTTTCCGCGTGCCGCCGTTGTTGAAGTATACCGTGGGTAGCAATTGGCGCATCCAAAACCGGCGAAGAGGTAATCCTGGTGTAACACATGCAGTCGATGACAGGATTGAACGACGGCTGCGTTGGTGTGTAAGGACGAATAGATGTCCAACTATTGACAGCTGACCGCCCAGATGAACCAAGCGGCTACCAGTGCTGTCTTGTGCAAGACGGTTCAGAGAATGTTGCTGTGTATAGGCCTCCACAGCCTGGTTCATGCACCCATGTTGACTGTTGTTCATTGGTGACGAAGGCTGGAATTTGCACGCCATTACCGCAACTGGACGTCCACAGAGTGGCGACAGGTGGCCTTTCAAGGGAATCACGTTTTATGTTCCATCAGACTGAGGGCCGTTGGCGTGTTCGGCGTGAAATGTCTGAAACCAAGCACCATACAACAACCGTCGGAAGGGTCCTGACTGGAGTGCATTCGGTGGGTGCTCTCGTCATTCTGGAAGCCACAGTGGATCAACCAAGTATGTATCTATCCTTAGAAACCATGTCCACCACTACATGCAGTTTGTTTCTCTCCGACATCATGCGATCTACCGACAGGACGATGCAGCGTGTCACGCAGCTCGCAGTGTAGGTACGTGATTGAAGAGCACAAGGTAGAGATTACTGTACGTCCCTGGCCACCAAACATCCCAAACGAAAACGTCGATTGGTCTGTTCGCGCCGTGGATCCTCAGCCGAGAAACCAAGCGCAGCTGGGCATGGCACTGGAGTCGGCATGGCTCCACATCTGTCAGTACCTTCCAGAACCTCACAGACGCTCTTCCCACACTTCTTACCGCGGTGCGGCTGCAGTAGATGGCCATTCCGGCTTATGACAGATGGCCACATTAAAGTGACTGGACAGTGTATCTTGCAGGTCAGCTCCATTTTTGCGCAAACGTTGCTGCAGTCTCTTAGATAAATTGGGCGTGATTCGAAGTAACATGTCAGCAGGAATGTCTGCAATTTCTCCTTCCATCTTACCTTTCAATTCTTGTGTTGTAGTAGGCCGACTATGATGTACTTTGCTTTTAAGGTAGCGCCAAAAAAGGAATACACACCCTGACATATTAGAGGGGCCATGGAATGTCACCTTTCCTAGGAATTATGCGGTAGCCAATCTACTGCAATGCAGTAGCCATCAATATTTGTATTTTGTGTGACGTTCATCCGTCTTGCAAAAACTAGCCAAAGTCAATAATTTGTGGGAACGTCTGTAGTGTTGGCGCAACAAACGTTTAGGCCATGGCGATGTACTGATACGATGTGATTGTAATTGCAAGGGCACTGATGCCCTGAAATATATAAGGCACCTTTATGCCATACAGTGGCACAGCTCACCACACGGTAACTTATATGGATATGGCGTCTGTTCTTTTGGACATGTGCGAAAGAACAGAAACCACTGATGACCTGCAGCCATGTAGAAACAAATTAGAGTTGTATTAATACCTTCAGCTGCTGACGGGTGGCCGGCCGTGTTGCCCGAGCGGTTCTAGGCGCTACAGTCTGGAACCGCTCGACCGCTACGGTCGCAGGTTCGAATCCTGCCTCGGGCATGGATGACTGTGATGTCCTTAGATTAGTTAGGTTTAAGTAGTTCTAAGTTCTAGGGCACTTATGACCTCAGAAATTAAGTCCCATAGTGCTCAGAGCCATTTGAACCATTTGCTGACGGGTGTTGATATATATATATATATATATATATATATATATATATATATATATATCGACGGGGACAGGTGAAAATGTGTGCAACGACCGGGACTCCAACCCGGGATCTCCTGCTTACATGGCAGACGCTATATCTATCTGAGCCACCGAGGACACAGAGGATAGTGCGACTGCAGGGACTGTCTCGCGCACGCCTCCCGTGAGACTCACATTCTCATCTTGTATGTCCACACACTACATTCGTAGTGTCCCACCCCAACACACTGATTACTCGTGGAAGACATTCTTACCAAGTGCCGTAAGAGTTCGGGGAATATGTGTGCATCTGCACAGAAGGAGGAGGTCAGGGCTGGTATTGCCAGAACTAGATACTTATGTGGTATGGTGTCTGTTCTTTGGGATGTGTGTTGGCGTTTGACACTACGATAGTCATTTCCTGGGCGATCTGCAACTTTTATGGATGGTAGTGTAAGCCTTGTACGAAAATTCTTCTAGTACTTGCAGTATGCAATTGTATTGAAGATGCATGAAGGCTGATTTAACGACGTAGGCTTCTGATGACTGCAATTCGAAGAGCTTCCATACTGTCTGGTGTACGAACGGTATGCACATGACCTGGAGGTTTCTTGATCAGTGTTGAGCCTGTTTTCTCAAAATAACGTATTGCAAGATGATATGATCCGGTTTCTGCATGTTACTCGGGGCTGCTAACACAAATTTCAAATTTTCCCTATCATCTAAATCAACATGTATGATAATGTTCTACAGGTGGTGTTAGTTGTTGTGGTTAGTCCAGAGTTTATTATCGTGCAGCTCTCCATGGTAGGTAATCTCTTCATCATTGTCTCATTACTGGAACCCTAATCCATTTGAAACCACATACTGTGGATAAGCCTTTGGTCCCTTGTGATATAATTTCATAATCGACTGCTGAATCAATGACGCCTAGCAATAAACTCTTGGAACCTAACAAAAAAATGTGTATCACGAGTGAAGCCTTTTTTTTTCTTATATATGACACACATACACCCATATATAGATATATCACAACAGAACAGTGATCTTGGTTGCTTGATGATTCCATATATATCATACAATCATTCCGAAATTGTATTTTGGGATTTCTGTAAGAAATCATAATTTAAAATGTTGAAACCATTTCAATACGTAACCCCATATTCCGCTACCATGAATCGAGGGTCTACAGCATCTAAGCCCATAATAGGACAACAGGTTTCAAGGGAGACTAAGTTATTTCGTTAATTCGTAAATTGCATCACGTTTGAATGAAGGAAGACTCTGTGTACATTCAAAATCAATTAAAAGGCTATTTCTAAAAGTAACATTTATTTAGCAGATTTTGGAACACAAAAGATTACGCTTTATACATTAAACTGCAACCCGAGCTCATCAGCAGAATCAATATTGCTAAAATATAAATCAGAATATTAAATTTTCCATAACTCTTGGAATATTACTCAAAATCTAAGAGCAGTCTTGGAGTCAGCACTAGATTAAGGGGATACATTTTCTACATAACTCCCCAGTCTTCTGAAATACAATAAAAATTTTCACTTGTTTGATTTTGCTAAGATAGCAGAGATGTTTGAGGATGTATGGTCGTCACCACATTAATAGACAACCAAAAAAATTTAATATGCAACAGGTAAACTCTTTGAAGAGAATATTAATATAAATGAAAACAGAGCTAACCTTCAGGCAGGATAAAAGCTTTTATGAAAATATTTAGTTGTGCAGGCATTTTTGCAGCTAAATCTATGAAAATTTGTGTTTGGCTTGTCTGTTAGAAATAAAAAAAATAGGCATTTCACTGTTTAGGGAAACTCAACACCTAAAGGGTGATGATACGTTTTACGAAAATAGTTCCCTGTGAAAATATTTTTAAAGTTAAATGTATGAAAATTTGTATTTCGCTTCTCATTTAGAAAAGAAAAATACACATTTCAATGTTTTTGGAAATTCGCCGGTCAAAGGGGTGAAACAGCACCATACTGATTCACTGACTCACCATCGCCCAGCCCAAACCGCTATGGGCAGAAACTTGAAATTTGGAGATGGTTCGGATCTTATGCTACAGCCATCGTTTAAGAAGAGATTGTTCAAAATTTCCCTCCTAATGGGGTGTAATAGAAGATGTAAGGCTTTTTGAAAATATGTACTATTATATCAATTTTGAAGCTAGACCTACGAAAACTGCTATTTTGACTTTATACAAGAAATAATAATTTACACTTTTCAATGTTTTTGGAAATTCAGCCCCTAAGGGTGTGAAACTGGACATGATTTATTCACTGCAGCATCAGCCAGTTCAAACAGCTAAGAATAGAAACTTGAAATCTGGAGAGGGTCTTTATCTTATACTGTAGGCATCATTGAGTAAGGGATTGTTCAAAATTAGACCTTTAAGGTGCTGAAGTAGGGAATGAAAGGTTTTTTTGAAAATATGTTGCTATTAAGATAATGTTAGAGCTAGAACTACAAACATTGGTATTTGATTTCTATGTTCATATCACTAACGTCCATATACTGTGTTCGAACATTATGAATTACCTTGAAGAAAACGATTTATTGACACACAGACAGCACAGATTCAGAAAATATCGTTCTTGCGAAACACAATTAGCTCTTTATATTCACGAAGTAATGAGTGCTAGCGACAGGGACTGTCAAACTGATTCCATATTTTTAGATTTCCAGAAGGCTTTCGACTCCTTTCCTCACAAGCGTCTTCTAACCAAACTGCGTGCCTGGGGAATATATCCTGAGTTGTGCGAGTGTATTCGTGATTTCCTATCAGCAATGTCACAGTGCGTAGTAATAGACGGAAAGTGATCCAGTAAAACAGAAATAGTATCTGGCGTTTCCCAAGGAAGTACTATAGGCCCTCTATTGTTCCTGATCTGTATTAAAGACATAGGAGACAATCTGAGTAGGCCTCTTAGACTGTTTGCAGATGATGCTGTCATTTACCGTCTTGTAAAGTCATCAGATGACCAAAACTAGTTGCAAAATGATTTAGATACGATATCTGTATGGTGCGGAAAGTGGCAATTGACCGTGAATAGCCGGCCGGCGTGGCCGAGTGCTTCTAGGCGCTACAGTTTGGAACCGCGCGACCGCTACGGTCGCAGGTTCGAATCCTGCCTTGGGCATGGATGTGTGTGATGTCCTTAGGTTAGTTAGGGTAGAGCCAACCAAAGATTGCGGTTCATTGGCAGAATACTTAAAAGGTGCAACAGGTCTACTGAAGAGACTGCTTGCACCAAGCTCGTCAGCCCTATTCTGGAGTACTACTGCTACGCGGTGTGGATCCGCTTCAGATGAGACTGGCGGATGACATCGAAAAAGTACAAAGAAGGGAAGCTCGTTTTGTGCACTGCTGGCCAATAAAATTGCCACACAAAGTAGAAATGCAGATGATAAACGGGTATTAATTGGACAAATATATTACACTAGAGCTGATATGTGATTACATTTTTACGCAATTTGGGTGCATAGATCCTGAGAAATCAGTACCTAGAACAACTACCTCTGGCCGTAATAACGGCCTTGATATGTTTGGTCATTGAGTTGGACAGAGCTTCTATGGCATGTACACGTAGAGCTGCCCATGCAGCTTCAACACGATACCACAGTTCATCAACAGTAGTGACTGGCGTATTTTGACGTGCCCCCTCGCTAGGCCACCATTGACCAGACGTTTTCAATTGGTGAGAGATCTGGAGAATGTGCTGGCCAGGGCAGCAGTCGAACATTTTCTGTATCCAGAAAGGCCCGTACAGGACCTGCAACATGCGGTAGTGCATTATCCTGCTTGAAATGCAGGCTTTCACAGGGATCGAATGAAGGGTAGAGCCACGGGTCGTAACACATCAGAAATGTAACGTCCACTGTTCACAGTGCCGTCAGTGAGAACAAGAGATGACCGAGACGTGTAACCAGTGGCTCTCCATACCATCACGCCGTGTGATACGCCAGCATGGCGATGTCGAATACACGCTTCCAATGTGCGTCCACCGTGATGTCGTCAAACACTGATGCGACCATCATGCTGCTGTAAACGGAACCTGGATTCATCCGAAAAAATGACGTTTTGCCATTCGTGCACCAGGGTTCGTCGTTGAGTACACCACAGCAGGCGCTCCTGTCTGTGATGCAGCGTCAAGGGTAACCGCAGCCATGGACTCAGAGCTGATAGTCCATCCTCCTGCAAACGTCGAACTGTTCGTGCAGATGGTTGTTGTCTTGCAAACGTTCCCATCTGTTGACTCAGGAATCGAGACGTGGCTGCACGATCCGTTGCAGCCATGCGGATAAGATACTTGTCATCTCGACTGCTAGTGATACGAGGCCGTTGGGATCCAGCACGGCGTTCCGTATTACCCTCCGAACCAACCGATTCCATACTCTGCTAACACTCATTAGATCCCGACCAACGCGAGCAGCAATGTTGCGATTCGACAAACCGCAATCGCGATAGGCTACAATCCGACCTTTATCAAAGTCGGAAATGTGATGGTACGCATTTATCCTCCTCACACGAGGCCTCACAACAACGTTTCACCAGGCAACGCCGGTCAACTGCTGTTTGTGTATGAGAAATGGGTTGGGAACTTTCCTCATGTCAACACGTTGTAGGTGCCGCCACCGGCGCCAACCTTGTGAATGCTGTGAAAAGCTAATCATTTGCATCTCACAGCATCTTCTTCCTGTCGGTTAAATTTCGCGTCTGTAGCACGTCATCTGCGTGGTGTAGTAATTTTAATGGCTAGTAGTGTATTATCGCGTAATAGCGGATACATGATACGTGAAGGCGTTTTTCGTTGCGACGGGAGCTGCTCATGAAATTGCGGTCACCAGTTTTTTTCTACGAATTGCGAAAAAGTATCGGTCATCAGAATAATGTAGAAAAGGCATTTGAATACTCTACTTTTTTCGGTATGGCCTTTGGGGGTGGGGGTAGGGGCGATGTTTCCGATTAAAAAACAACAACTGTAAACGTCATAAGAACGCTGTAACTTTTTTCAGTAGTTTATTTACTGTTATAGCTTTATTTGATTAAGGTCATGTAAGTACCTTATGAACACCTATGGTTGAAATTGCTAGAATGTGGTCGCTGCGTATCGACTTTCTTTGTCTACACTATGCGACTTAACATCTGTGGTCATCAGTCGCCTAGAACTTAGAACTAATTAAACCTAACTAACCTAAGGACATCACACACATCCATGCCCGAGGCTGGATTCGAACCTGCGACCGTAGCAGTCGCGCGGTTCAGGACAGCGGGCCTAGAACCGCGAGACCACCGCGGCCGGCCCACTCTGAGGGATTTATGCCGAATCGCCGTTGAGGAGCGGAACAATCCGGACAATCAGTGCCTTGATGAACTTGTGGATAGTATGCAGGATGAATACAGGCATTGTATGGTGGTACAACATGCAATGTGTGATTTTCATGATCAATAAATAGGGCAGAAATTAAGTTTAAGTTTATGTTGATCTCTATTCATATTTTGTGTATAAGTTCCGGAACTCTCGGAACCGACGTGATGCAAAATCCTTTTTGAAGTGTGTACATTGGCACGGATAACAACGCCGACGCGTCGAGGCATGGGAGCAATGAGGCCCTTATACGTCACTGAAGGGTGCTGCCACCACATCTTTACATACAATTCAACTAATTCCCGTACAGACCGGTAAGCGAGCTATAAGTCCGCCGCTCGTGGTCGTGCGGTAGCGCTCCCGGGTTCGATTCCCGGCGGATCAGGGACTTTCTCTGCCTCGGGCATGGATGTGTGTGATGTCCTTAGGTTAGTTAGATTTAAGTAGTTCTAAGTTCTAGGGGACTGATGACCATAGATGTTAAGTCCCATAGTGCTCAGAGCCATTTTTGACCGAGCTATGAGCTCTTGATCTCACTTTCAGTCACTCTCTAGATGTGTTAGATCGGGCTCAGATCAAACCACTCCATCACATCACACTTCTGGCCTTGTCATGCATTATCCTGCTGAAAAATGTCAGTAGCATCGGGAAACATGATCCCCATGGTGTCGTACAATTTCCCAAATGCTCGTGCCGAGTCTCAGGGCCATCACAAACTGTCCTCGATTAAACTCGTATCTCCCTCCTTCCGCATTCTACACAAGGAAAGCACGCTCACTGATAGTACATGCACCGTGCATGTGTCTGATTAGCAGTCATTCCTCGCCAGATGACGCTGCTATCGCCTGGACGGGATTATGTCGACTGGAGGTCGGTGGTCATAATGTTTTGACTGATCAGTGTATAAAGCGTATCGGAGGGGACACAGAAAACAATGCAGAGGTTGTGTGAAGCGTGAACGGGGCGATTTAACTGACGTCCAAAAAGACGTAATCACCGTCTTCCAGTACAGGAAAGAAGCATTTCCGAAACGGCTAAGTATGTCGACTTTCCGCGTGCCGCCGTTGTTGAAGTATACCGTGGGTAGCAATTGGCGCATCCAAAACCGGCGAAGAGGTAATCCTGGTGTAACACATGCAGTCGATGACAGGATTGAACGACGGCTGCGTTGGTGTGTAAGGACGAATAGATGTCCAACTATTGACAGCTGACCGCCCAGATGAACCAAGCGGCTACCAGTGCTGTCTTGTGCAAGACGGTTCAGAGAATGTTGCTGTGTATAGGCCTCCACAGCCTGGTTCATGCACCCATGTTGACTGTTGTTCATTGGTGACGAAGGCTGGAATTTGCACGCCATTACCGCAACTGGACGTCCACAGAGTGGCGACAGGTGGCCTTTCAAGGGAATCACGTTTTATGTTCCATCAGACTGAGGGCCGTTGGCGTGTTCGGCGTGAAATGTCTGAAACCAAGCACCATACAACAACCGTCGGAAGGGTCCTGACTGGAGTGCATTCGGTGGGTGCTCTCGTCATTCTGGAAGCCACAGTGGATCAACCAAGTATGTATCTATCCTTAGAAACCATGTCCACCACTACATGCAGTTTGTTTCTCTCCGACATCATGCGATCTACCGACAGGACGATGCAGCGTGTCACGCAGCTCGCAGTGTAGGTACGTGATTGAAGAGCACAAGGTAGAGATTACTGTACGTCCCTGGCCACCAAACATCCCAAACGAAAACGTCGATTGGTCTGTTCGCGCCGTGGATCCTCAGCCGAGAAACCAAGCGCAGCTGGGCATGGCACTGGAGTCGGCATGGCTCCACATCTGTCAGTACCTTCCAGAACCTCACAGACGCTCTTCCCACACTTCTTACCGCGGTGCGGCTGCAGTAGATGGCCATTCCGGCTTATGACAGATGGCCACATTAAAGTGACTGGACAGTGTATCTTGCAGGTCAGCTCCATTTTTGCGCAAACGTTGCTGCAGTCTCTTAGATAAATTGGGCGTGATTCGAAGTAACATGTCAGCAGGAATGTCTGCAATTTCTCCTTCCATCTTACCTTTCAATTCTTGTGTTGTAGTAGGCCGACTATGATGTACTTTGCTTTTAAGGTAGCGCCAAAAAAGGAATACACACCCTGACATATTAGAGGGGCCATGGAATGTCACCTTTCCTAGGAATTATGCGGTAGCCAATCTACTGCAATGCAGTAGCCATCAATATTTGTATTTTGTGTGACGTTCATCCGTCTTGCAAAAACTAGCCAAAGTCAATAATTTGTGGGAACGTCTGTAGTGTTGGCGCAACAAACGTTTAGGCCATGGCGATGTACTGATACGATGTGATTGTAATTGCAAGGGCACTGATGCCCTGAAATATATAAGGCACCTTTATGCCATACAGTGGCACAGCTCACCACACGGTAACTTATATGGATATGGCGTCTGTTCTTTTGGACATGTGCGAAAGAACAGAAACCACTGATGACCTGCAGCCATGTAGAAACAAATTAGAGTTGTATTAATACCTTCAGCTGCTGACGGGTGGCCGGCCGTGTTGCCCGAGCGGTTCTAGGCGCTACAGTCTGGAACCGCTCGACCGCTACGGTCGCAGGTTCGAATCCTGCCTCGGGCATGGATGACTGTGATGTCCTTAGATTAGTTAGGTTTAAGTAGTTCTAAGTTCTAGGGCACTTATGACCTCAGAAATTAAGTCCCATAGTGCTCAGAGCCATTTGAACCATTTGCTGACGGGTGTTGATATATATATATATATATATATATATATATATATATATATATATATATATATATCGACGGGGACAGGTGAAAATGTGTGCAACGACCGGGACTCCAACCCGGGATCTCCTGCTTACATGGCAGACGCTATATCTATCTGAGCCACCGAGGACACAGAGGATAGTGCGACTGCAGGGACTGTCTCGCGCACGCCTCCCGTGAGACTCACATTCTCATCTTGTATGTCCACACACTACATTCGTAGTGTCCCACCCCAACACACTGATTACTCGTGGAAGACATTCTTACCAAGTGCCGTAAGAGTTCGGGGAATATGTGTGCATCTGCACAGAAGGAGGAGGTCAGGGCTGGTATTGCCAGAACTAGATACTTATATGGTATGGTGTCTGTTCTTTGGGATGTGTGTTGGCGTTTGACACTACGATAGTCATTTCCTGGGCGATCTGCAACTTTTATGGATGGTAGTGTAAGCCTTGTACGAAAATTCTTCTAGTACTTGCAGTATGCAATTGTATTGAAGATGCATGAAGGCTGATTTAACGACGTAGGCTTCTGATGACTGCAATTCGAAGAGCTTCCATACTGTCTGGTGTACGAACGGTATGCACATGACCTGGAGGTTTCTTGATCAGTGTTGAGCCTGTTTTCTCAAAATAACGTATTGCAAGATGATATGATCCGGTTTCTGCATGTTACTCGGGGCTGCTAACACAAATTTCAAATTTTCCCTATCATCTAAATCAACATGTATGATAATGTTCTACAGGTGGTGTTAGTTGTTGTGGTTAGTCCAGAGTTTATTATCGTGCAGCTCTCCATGGTAGGTAATCTCTTCATCATTGTCTCATTACTGGAACCCTAATCCATTTGAAACCACATACTGTGGATAAGCCTTTGGTCCCTTGTGATATAATTTCATAATCGACTGCTGAATCAATGACGCCTAGCAATAAACTCTTGGAACCTAACAAAAAAATGTGTATCACGAGTGAAGCCTTTTTTTTTCTTATATATGACACACATACACCCATATATAGATATATCACAACAGAACAGTGATCTTGGTTGCTTGATGATTCCATATATATCATACAATCATTCCGAAATTGTATTTTGGGATTTCTGTAAGAAATCATAATTTAAAATGTTGAAACCATTTCAATACGTAACCCCATATTCCGCTACCATGAATCGAGGGTCTACAGCATCTAAGCCCATAATAGGACAACAGGTTTCAAGGGAGACTAAGTTATTTCGTTAATTCGTAAATTGCATCACGTTTGAATGAAGGAAGACTCTGTGTACATTCAAAATCAATTAAAAGGCTATTTCTAAAAGTAACATTTATTTAGCAGATTTTGGAACACAAAAGATTACGCTTTATACATTAAACTGCAACCCGAGCTCATCAGCAGAATCAATATTGCTAAAATATAAATCAGAATATTAAATTTTCCATAACTCTTGGAATATTACTCAAAATCTAAGAGCAGTCTTGGAGTCAGCACTAGATTAAGGGGATACATTTTCTACATAACTCCCCAGTCTTCTGAAATACAATAAAAATTTTCACTTGTTTGATTTTGCTAAGATAGCAGAGATGTTTGAGGATGTATGGTCGTCACCACATTAATAGACAACCAAAAAAATTTAATATGCAACAGGTAAACTCTTTGAAGAGAATATTAATATAAATGAAAACAGAGCTAACCTTCAGGCAGGATAAAAGCTTTTATGAAAATATTTAGTTGTGCAGGCATTTTTGCAGCTAAATCTATGAAAATTTGTGTTTGGCTTGTCTGTTAGAAATAAAAAAAATAGGCATTTCACTGTTTAGGGAAACTCAACACCTAAAGGGTGATGATACGTTTTACGAAAATAGTTCCCTGTGAAAATATTTTTAAAGTTAAATGTATGAAAATTTGTATTTCGCTTCTCATTTAGAAAAGAAAAATACACATTTCAATGTTTTTGGAAATTCGCCGGTCAAAGGGGTGAAACAGCACCATACTGATTCACTGACTCACCATCGCCCAGCCCAAACCGCTATGGGCAGAAACTTGAAATTTGGAGATGGTTCGGATCTTATGCTACAGCCATCGTTTAAGAAGAGATTGTTCAAAATTTCCCTCCTAATGGGGTGTAATAGAAGATGTAAGGCTTTTTGAAAATATGTACTATTATATCAATTTTGAAGCTAGACCTACGAAAACTGCTATTTTGACTTTATACAAGAAATAATAATTTACACTTTTCAATGTTTTTGGAAATTCAGCCCCTAAGGGTGTGAAACTGGACATGATTTATTCACTGCAGCATCAGCCAGTTCAAACAGCTAAGAATAGAAACTTGAAATCTGGAGAGGGTCTTTATCTTATACTGTAGGCATCATTGAGTAAGGGATTGTTCAAAATTAGACCTTTAAGGTGCTGAAGTAGGGAATGAAAGGTTTTTTTGAAAATATGTTGCTATTAAGATAATGTTAGAGCTAGAACTACAAACATTGGTATTTGATTTCTATGTTCATATCACTAACGTCCATATACTGTGTTCGAACATTATGAATTACCTTGAAGAAAACGATTTATTGACACACAGACAGCACAGATTCAGAAAATATCGTTCTTGCGAAACACAATTAGCTCTTTATATTCACGAAGTAATGAGTGCTAGCGACAGGGACTGTCAAACTGATTCCATATTTTTAGATTTCCAGAAGGCTTTCGACTCCTTTCCTCACAAGCGTCTTCTAACCAAACTGCGTGCCTGGGGAATATATCCTGAGTTGTGCGAGTGTATTCGTGATTTCCTATCAGCAATGTCACAGTGCGTAGTAATAGACGGAAAGTGATCCAGTAAAACAGAAATAGTATCTGGCGTTTCCCAAGGAAGTACTATAGGCCCTCTATTGTTCCTGATCTGTATTAAAGACATAGGAGACAATCTGAGTAGGCCTCTTAGACTGTTTGCAGATGATGCTGTCATTTACCGTCTTGTAAAGTCATCAGATGACCAAAACTAGTTGCAAAATGATTTAGATACGATATCTGTATGGTGCGGAAAGTGGCAATTGACCGTGAATAGCCGGCCGGCGTGGCCGAGTGCTTCTAGGCGCTACAGTTTGGAACCGCGCGACCGCTACGGTCGCAGGTTCGAATCCTGCCTTGGGCATGGATGTGTGTGATGTCCTTAGGTTAGTTAGGGTAGAGCCAACCAAAGATTGCGGTTCATTGGCAGAATACTTAAAAGGTGCAACAGGTCTACTGAAGAGACTGCTTGCACCAAGCTCGTCAGCCCTATTCTGGAGTACTACTGCTACGCGGTGTGGATCCGCTTCAGATGAGACTGGCGGATGACATCGAAAAAGTACAAAGAAGGGAAGCTCGTTTTGTGCACTGCTGGCCAATAAAATTGCCACACAAAGTAGAAATGCAGATGATAAACGGGTATTAATTGGACAAATATATTACACTAGAGCTGATATGTGATTACATTTTTACGCAATTTGGGTGCATAGATCCTGAGAAATCAGTACCTAGAACAACTACCTCTGGCCGTAATAACGGCCTTGATATGTTTGGTCATTGAGTTGGACAGAGCTTCTATGGCATGTACACGTAGAGCTGCCCATGCAGCTTCAACACGATACCACAGTTCATCAACAGTAGTGACTGGCGTATTTTGACGTGCCCCCTCGCTAGGCCACCATTGACCAGACGTTTTCAATTGGTGAGAGATCTGGAGAATGTGCTGGCCAGGGCAGCAGTCGAACATTTTCTGTATCCAGAAAGGCCCGTACAGGACCTGCAACATGCGGTAGTGCATTATCCTGCTTGAAATGCAGGCTTTCACAGGGATCGAATGAAGGGTAGAGCCACGGGTCGTAACACATCAGAAATGTAACGTCCACTGTTCACAGTGCCGTCAGTGAGAACAAGAGATGACCGAGACGTGTAACCAGTGGCTCTCCATACCATCACGCCGTGTGATACGCCAGCATGGCGATGTCGAATACACGCTTCCAATGTGCGTCCACCGTGATGTCGTCAAACACTGATGCGACCATCATGCTGCTGTAAACGGAACCTGGATTCATCCGAAAAAATGACGTTTTGCCATTCGTGCACCAGGGTTCGTCGTTGAGTACACCACAGCAGGCGCTCCTGTCTGTGATGCAGCGTCAAGGGTAACCGCAGCCATGGACTCAGAGCTGATAGTCCATCCTCCTGCAAACGTCGAACTGTTCGTGCAGATGGTTGTTGTCTTGCAAACGTTCCCATCTGTTGACTCAGGAATCGAGACGTGGCTGCACGATCCGTTGCAGCCATGCGGATAAGATACTTGTCATCTCGACTGCTAGTGATACGAGGCCGTTGGGATCCAGCACGGCGTTCCGTATTACCCTCCGAACCAACCGATTCCATACTCTGCTAACACTCATTAGATCCCGACCAACGCGAGCAGCAATGTTGCGATTCGACAAACCGCAATCGCGATAGGCTACAATCCGACCTTTATCAAAGTCGGAAATGTGATGGTACGCATTTATCCTCCTCACACGAGGCCTCACAACAACGTTTCACCAGGCAACGCCGGTCAACTGCTGTTTGTGTATGAGAAATGGGTTGGGAACTTTCCTCATGTCAACACGTTGTAGGTGCCGCCACCGGCGCCAACCTTGTGAATGCTGTGAAAAGCTAATCATTTGCATCTCACAGCATCTTCTTCCTGTCGGTTAAATTTCGCGTCTGTAGCACGTCATCTGCGTGGTGTAGTAATTTTAATGGCTAGTAGTGTATTATCGCGTAATAGCGGATACATGATACGTGAAGGCGTTTTTCGTTGCGACGGGAGCTGCTCATGAAATTGCGGTCACCAGTTTTTTTCTACGAATTGCGAAAAAGTATCGGTCATCAGAATAATGTAGAAAAGGCATTTGAATACTCTACTTTTTTCGGTATGGCCTTTGGGGGTGGGGGTAGGGGCGATGTTTCCGATTAAAAAACAACAACTGTAAACGTCATAAGAACGCTGTAACTTTTTTCAGTAGTTTATTTACTGTTATAGCTTTATTTGATTAAGGTCATGTAAGTACCTTATGAACACCTATGGTTGAAATTGCTAGAATGTGGTCGCTGCGTATCGACTTTCCCACTTTCGCTGCAGTAGCAACCTACCGCAGTCGCTGCGCCTTCTCATTCCGCTAAAAGGCCTGCGCCATTATGAGCCATCATTCCCCGCCAGTGTACAACAAATCGTTATTAACGAGGTTCTTGCTGCGCCAGCCGCCCTCTGCCGGCTGTTGGCTGTTCCGGCGGGAACTCCGACCCTGCCTGCGCTTTAGATCTGCTGCGCGTACCTTGTGGGATCTACAGCCGACGTGCGTCACCGCCAGGGACATAAACCGCCTGATAGCTGGACAGAAATTTATGCCACTGCCTCGCGTGTGTAACGGCTTTAAGGGGTGGAGACCCATTAAAATTTACCTATCAAATATTTCACTGCGCCTACCACTTTTTAGCAATGTACGCCAGTCCCACTTCCCGACTAACCCAGGAACATAGACTTAAAAAAAGGACACATACATTTTGCAATACCCTCATGACTAGCATAGTTCGTGTGTGCGTGTGTGTGTGTGTGCGTGTGTGTGTGTGTGTGTGTGTGTGTCTTTTCTGTGAAAGATTTTTCTCGCTGCTCTACTGACCACTGGAAATAGCTCTTACAACGACCTATAAAGATGGAGGTGGAGGTAAACTTACGTTCTCATTGGAGTTCATTAGAGAGCGCGCTATATCTTCAGTTCTGTATGAGACACACGTAATCGACATAACTGTTACACTACTGGCCATAAAAATGCTACACCACGAAGACGACATGCTAAAGACGCGAAATTTAACCGACAGTAAGAAGATGCTATGATATGCAAATGATTAGCTTTCCAGAGCATTCACGCAAGATTGGCGCCGGTGGCGACACCTACAACGTGATAACTTGAGGGAAGTGTCCAACCGATTTCTCATACACAAACAGCAGTTGATCGGCGTTGCCCGGTGAAACGTTGTTGTGATGCCTCGTGTAAGGAGGAGAAATGCGTACCATCACGTTTCCGACTTTGATAAAGTTCGGATTGTAGCCTATCGCGATTGCGGTTTATCGTCTCGCGACATTGCTGCTCGCGTTGGTCGAGATCCAATGACTGTTAGCAGAATATGGAATCAGTGGGTTCAGGAGGGTAATACGGAACGCCGTGCTGGATCCCAACGGCCTCGTATCACTAGCAGTCGAGATGAAAGGGATTTTATCCGCATGGATGCAACGGATCGTGCAGCCACGTCTCGATTCCTGAGTCAACAGATGGGTCGTTTGCAAGACAACAACCATCTGCACGAACAGTTCGACGTTTGCAGGAGCATAGACTATCAGCTCTGAGTCCATGGCTGCGGTTACCCTTGACGCTGCATCACAGACAGGAGTGCCTGCGGTGGTGTACTCAACGACGTACCTGGGTGCACGAATGGCAAAACGTTTTTTAAGATGAATCCAGATTCTGTTTACACCATCATCATGGTCGCATCTGTGTTTGGCGACATCGCAGTGAACGCACATTGGAAGCGTGTATTCGTCATCGCCATACTGGCGTATAACCCGGAGGGATGGTATGGGGTGACATTGGTTACATGTCTCGGTTAACTCTTGTTCCCATTGACGGCACTTTGAACAGTGAACGTTACATTTCAGATGTGTTACAACCCGTGGCTCTACCCTTCATTCGATCCCTGCGAAACCCTACATTTCAGCAGGATAATGCACGACCGTATGTTGCAAGTCCTATACGGGCATTTCTGGATACAGAAAATGTTCGACTGTTGCCCGCCCTGGCCAGCACGTTCTCCTGATCTCTCACCAATGGAAAACGTCTGGTCAATGGTGACCGAGCAACTGGTTCGTCAAAATACGTCAGTCACTACTCTTGATGAACTGTGGTATCGTGTTGAAGTTGCATGGGCAGCTGTACCTGTACACGCCATCCAAGCTCTGTTTGACTCAATGCCCAGGCGTATCAAGGCCGTTATTACGGCCATAGGTGGTTGTTCTGGGTACTGATTTCTCAGGATCTATGCACCCAAGTTGAGTGAAAATGTAATCACATGTCAGTTCTAGTATAATATATTTGTCCAATGAATACCCGTTTATCACCTGCATTTCTTCTTGGTGTAGCAATTTTAATGGTCAGTAGTGTATTTTGCACCACCCTCATGACTGCATAGGTCGTGTGTGCGTGTGTGTGTGTGTGTGTGTGTGTGTGTGTGTGTGTGTGTGTGTGTTGTTTGTTTGTGCGTGTTTTCTATGAAAGATTTTTCTCGATAGTCTATTCACCACAGGAAATAACTACTGACAACGATCTATAAAGATGGAGGTAGAGGTAAACTTACGTTCTCATTGGAGCCCTTTAGGGAGCGCGCTGTATCTTCAGTTCAGTATGAGACAAGTAATTGGCATAACTGTTAATAAATTTAACCCACTGTGAGATGAGATGGTCGATGCTTTCATGGAAAAATGTTTGCGGTTATCTGCGGAACCATGATTGTACTCAGGCGCTCACCTATATGTCCGAAGCAAATGGATGGCCACGAATGTTTTCTTCAGTGCTCCAAAATTATGGAAATCGCTTGGGGAGTAATTGGGACTGTGTGGAAAATGTGTTGGGGGGTCCCCAGTGACACTTCTGCAGCGTAGTCGAATCAGCCTTGGCAACGTGTGGGCCCACATTCATGACTGTTGATTTTATTCTAACGAAAAGGTGCATACTTGAGTACAATGATGATTCCACAGTCAACCGCAAACATTTTCCCGTGAAGGGGTTGTCCTTGTGTCTCAGTAGGATAAATATATTTACAGTTACGACGATTAGTTTCGAAATAATAAACACTTTAATATTTTGCAGATCTCGATCACTACCAATACATCCTTCGAATTATTATATTAGGCTAGGAACTAATTTTAAAAAGTTAAATAAACAAGGAAAAATGTGGCAATACCAGTGTGTATATATTTTCTTTAATACATCATAAACTGATTTTTCTTCTTCTTATAAACATGTTCTCCGTAATAGGTTGATTATTTGGAAGTCTTGTAGATGCAAATTAGAGAAAAGAGAACAACAGAATTGTAACAAGTGTCGAAGAATATTTGTTTGTTTCCGAAAATAACGAATTCGCGTTATTATCAGAAAGTGAAAATGTGAAATTTGTGTTGTGGATACAAATCATTTCCAGGCACAAACTGCGATCTGCCCTCACACCTTCAAATGTGACTGTGGCGAGGTTCTTTCGGTCTCTCAGCAGCTATCATGTTTTCGTGTATCCGGCCACGGTGGCCAAGCGAATCTAGGGACTTCAGTCCGAAACCGCGCTGCTGCTACGGTCGCAGGTTCGAATCCTACCTCGGGCGTGGTTGTTTGTGATGTCCTTAGGTTAGTTAGGTTTAGTAGTTCTAAGTTCTAGGGAACTGATGACGTCAGATTTTAAGTCCCTTAGTGGTCAGAGCCATTTGAACCATTTGATATTCGTGTAAATTTTCGTGCTAGTATATTATGATTGAGGGACGTTAAATCCTATCGAAAACGCCTAATATAGTTGAAACTGATGATAGATCAAATCTGTTTGACGGAGCGAACCTCGAATACGTAACCTTTCACGGAAAATGCTGTCTGTATCTGGATAACCCAGTAGTTAAGAACGAGATTTCTGGTTCGAGTCTCGGTCCGGCACACAGTTTTAATCTGGGGGAAGTTTCAAAACGACGCACACTTCCACTGCAGAGCGAAACTTTCCTTCTCGATACATAATTCAATGATAACGACTTTCGGAAGCGTACTGTGTAACTGACTCCCTCTCCTGTGTTAGATTCTATAGCCTTGACGGCAGCATAGATATGTGGCCACGGAAATACCATAATGTTATATCCGAGATGAGACAATTTTCGCCACCTGTGAGTTCTAAAGAAGTGGTAATTACGACTAAAAAGAAAAATCATGCCCATGATACGAATCTGTCTACAGTAACCTTAATAATCAAGATATGTCGAGCAACAGCCGCGCAATCCCTGCAAAGTCCACAACATAAAAAATGGTGGAAATGACTCTGAGCACTAAGGAACTTAACGTCTGAGGTCATCAGTCCCCTAGAACGTAGAACTACTTAAAGATAACTAACCTAAGGATATCACACACATCCGTGCCCGAGGCAAGATTCGAACCTGCGCCCGCAGCAGTTGCGCGGTTCCGGACTGAAGCGCCTAGTGAAAATTTGTGCCGGACCGGGATTCAAACCCAGGTCTTCTACTTACTACGCAGATGCTCCTACCACTAAGCCACACGGATACAGTCATCACAGCTAATGTAGAGCCCCTCGCCCACTATTCTCGTTACTTGCGGCATGCCAGGGTAGTCCGTGCAGATGCGGTAATCACTGTGTCCTGATTGCTTAGTGGTCAAAGCAGCTGCCTTGTAAGCGGGACACCCAGGTGCGAATCTCGGCCCAACACCAGTTTTCAACGTTCCCCATTGATTTCAATCAATGCCCATTTGCAGCCAATGTCTGTAATTCCTTTGTCTCTTAATTGGCTCTTAGCACTATGGGACTTAACATCTGACGTCATCAGTCCCCTAGAACTTAGAACTACTTAAACCTAACTAACGTAAGGACGTCACACACACCCATGCCCGAGGCAGGATTCGAAACTGCAACCGTAGCAGTCGCGCGGTTCCGGACTGATGTGCCCAGAACCGCTCGGCCACCATGACCGGGATAAGTTTTCGCTCGTTTTGTAGGTGTCCTTTATTATTACAAGTTATTTCGAATAGTCGCGCACGAGCTTTAATATTAGCTCACTGTCGTAGAGCCGGACGGTAGTTACTGCACCCTGTTGCGCATGGGGTATCAGAAATATGACGTTGAAGGTTTTTTGGCGCCGACCGGTAGCATCTAAATGCGGAGCTGTTTTATGACTCTTAAACTTCACGGAGCAGCGGCTACAAGCTACAGAGTCAGCATTGATTCATCATCTGCGTGCCTTACAACTTAACACCCATTTTCAATTCTGACGAGTATGAATGCCTCTACAAAACCCTCAGCTGATAAATCTGATTAGGTTCTACAGAAATAGGCTCTTTAGGAAAGAAAGAGGTTTTAAAATTTTGTTTCGAAGAATATATGTCATAAGGGCATATATTTCACATAGGATAGACTCGATCAGTTTCACCATTTTAACAATAACCGCCTTTATAAAATTATTTGTAGAGACATCTTTACCTTTTGTGCTCCTGTCTTCATCAGTTGCGTGTAATAATACGGTATATTGATAATCTTTAATTTTTTGGACTGTCCTACTACCACTGAATCAAACACAATTTTCGTTTCATACGAGTTTCGCCTTTATTCTCTGCCAGGCATCTTCAGTGGCTTGGAATATTTTCATACCGGTTGATCAAAAGTCAGTATAAATTTGAAAACTGAATAAATCACGGAATAATGTAGATAGAGAGGTACAAATTGACACACATGCTTGGAATGACATGGGATTTTATTAGAACCAAAAAAATACAAAAGTTCATAAAATGTCCCGACATATGGCGCTTCATCGGAATAGCAATAATTAGCATAAGAAAGTAAGACAAAGCCAAGATGATGATCTTTACAGGAAATGCTCAATATGTCCACCATTATTCCTCAACAAAAGCTGTAGTCGAGGAATAATGTTGTGAAGAGGAATGTAAAGCATGTCCGGAGTTATGGTGAGGCATTGGCGTCGGATGTTGTCTTTTAGCATCCCTAGAGATGTCGGTCGATAACGATACACTTGCGACTTCAGGTAACCCCAAAGCCAATAATCGCACAGACTGAGATCTGGGGACCTGGGAGGCCAAGCATAACGTTAGTGTCGGCTGAGCACACGATCACTACCAAGCGACGCGCGCAAGAGATCTTTCACGCGTCTGACAATATGAGGTGGAGCGGCATCCTGCATAAACATCGTACGTTCCAGCAGGTGTTTATCAGCCAGGCTGGGGATGATGCGATTCTGTATCATATCGGCGTACCTCTCACCCGTCACGGTATCAGTTACAAAACCAGAATCACGCATTTCCTCGAATAAAAAAGGCCTGATAACGGTAGATGTGGTAAATCCAACCCATACCGCGACTTTCTCGTCGTGCAATGGAGTTTCCACGACATTTCTAGGATTTTCGGTAGCCCAAATTCTGGAGTTGTGGGCGTTGACAGACCCTCGGAGCGTCAAATGAGCTTCGCCAGTCCACGTTACTCATCCAAACGCCATTCTCCGCCAACTTTTGAAACGCCCACACCGCAAATGCCCTCCGCTTCACTAAATCGCCAGGTAACAATTCATGATACCGATGGATTTTGTACGGATAGCATCGGAGGGTACGCCTAGTGCCAACCAAACAGTAGTATAAGGAATGCCGGTGCGACGTGCGACTGCACGAGCGCTGACTTCCCCGTGCATGCCAGGTAGACGAACCCGCTACAGTCTCCATTTCTTCCTGAGCTGTCTCAGCAGCATTGCGCCTTGTGCTCGGTCGGCCACTACGGCGTCTATCGCCTAAACAACCCGTGGGTTCGAACTTCGAAATCATTCTCACCACAGCTGCATTTGTCAACAAACCTTTACCCGTTCGAATCCCGTAGCTATGGCGATAGGAACGTAACGCTGAACTACCACATTTCTCATTCTGATAATACAGCTTCACTAAAAGCGCCTTTCCAGGTAATGTCAACATGCTGCGACTGCTGGCGCATCTGATTCTCTCTCTCATTACAGCTCCTTTTATGCACGATTGTCATGCGCAGTCTCTGAAATTTTTCTGTCCAGGATCATCTGTCGGACACTGTGTGAACTTTGTTTTTTAGTTCTAATAAAACCCCATGCCATTCCAAGCATGTGTGTCAATTTTTACCTCTCTATCTACAGTATTCCGTGGTTTATTAAGTTTTCAAATTTATACTGACTTTTTGATCCCCTGGTATTTTTTCTATTTAATTTACATTTAGGGGTAACGTACCTATAGGTTATAAACAGTTCTGGTGGTGGATTTTTGCTATGGTGAAGTAATATTTTAAATCCTACATACAGATTGCGCGGACGATTTTCTGCACATTACGTTTCCCCATTTTTGGAGTTGTTCCTCTTCTTATAATTGCCACTTGTTTTTTTTCCACATTTCGCAACACTTGGAACTGAACACTTGTTTTGATGCAATGTTTTGGTTTGCGTTGCCGACTGTAGGATGTTATTGCCAAAGATCGAATGTTATTGCCAATTTTCGAGTGTAATTTTTGAAGTAGCATGCGTGTGTGTGTGTGTGTGTGTGTGTGTGTGTGTGTGTGTGTGTGTTTTCTGGCGTCATTAATCTTTATTTTGGCCATCTGTTTTATATATATGAGAGTAAGCAACCGTGACAAATATACAAATGCAAGAAAACTTCCACATTCAGAAAGCCATCGCTTATTTCACACCAAAACACACATTCTGTCAGTTTTCACATGTTACGTCCGTGAACGTAACGGAAATAATATTTAGTACATATACAATAAAAGTTGGCTCCTACTGCACACCTAACCTAGAGTGCAGACATATATGTGCAGTGAGGCCATGGCGGTGGGCCTCCTCACGCTTGTCCAATAAAAGTGGATCCATTATTGATATAAGTGACGTTAGTGATTTGTTTTAGTAGAAAGTTGACGGTTCATTAAGCTCACGTTCTGAGGTTTTTTGATGCATCTCTGCAATTTTTTCGTTTAGGTAACATGAAACCCAAAAACGTGCTACACATCTAACCCACTGCCGTACCATTTAGTATGACTGTATCCGTGCCCGAGCGATTGGAGACGACGCGTGAGAAATGGGCCAGCATGATGCGTGAGACAGTAGCATTGCATGCCGACAGGCAGATACCTGTTAGATTAGATTAGATTTAATTTCATTCCAATTGATCCGTAGTGAGGAGGTCCTCCAGGACGTAGAACATGTTAGAAAAACAATAGTACATGACAAACACTTACAACTGAAACAATTAAGCTAATGTACCTTCCACAGATCCCAAGTGGAATGATCGTCATTTTCTTGATGACCACTGTATGAAAGAATCATTTTACAAACTCTCATTTGCTAAGATCGCATTAATTTACTAAATTTAAAATAAAAAATGTTTTCTTGTTTATAAGGTAATAAACATATAATATAACAACTACAATACTTATTTTCAATGAGCTTATTACTGCACTGAAATGGTGCAGAAGTTGGTTCTATTGAGAAATTCATCAATGGAGCAGGATGAGTTGGCCACCAATAAATCCTTTCGGCTTATCTTAAACTGAATTTCATTGGTTGTTAAGCTTTTTATGGCTGCTGGCAAGTTATTGAAAATGTGTGCTCCAGAATAATGCACACCTTTTTGTACAAGACTAAGTGACTTTAAATCCTTGTGAAGATTATTATTATTTCTAGTATTGATTCCATGAATTGTGCTGTTGGTTTGAAAAAGTTACATATTTTAATGGCAAATTTCATAAGGAATAAATATAATGGGAAGCAGTAGTTAGTATCCCTAGCTCCCTAAACAGTTTTCTGCGGGATGTTCTTGAGTTCACACCACATATAACTCTTATTGTACGTTTTTTTGCCCGGAAAACTTAATATCCCTTAAATCCCATATGACATTATGGAGTGAAAATAAACATAGTATGCCAACTTTTTCATTTTTATATTCGCTCTGTCTGACACAATTCGCACTGCAAATAGAGATTTGTTAAGACGCTTCAGCAGTTCTGTGGTGTGCTCCTCCCAGTTGAATTTATTATCGAGCTGTAATCCCAAGAATTTAACACTGTCCACTTCTTCTATCTGCTTGTCATCGTATGTTAGGCATATACTCGGGGGACACCCCTTACAAATTGTGAAGTGCATGTAGTGTATTTTATCAAAGTTTAGTGACAAGAAATTGGCTAGGAGCCAGTGATTAATGTCCACAAATATTTTATTAGCTAATCTTTCTAAGAGTACACTTGATTTGCTACTTATTGCAATGTTTGTATCATCGGCAAACAAAAAGAACTTGGCATCTGGTAGTGTTACTGATGAAAGGTCATTGATATACACAAGAAAAAGTAAGGGCCCTAAAATGGAACCTTGTGGGCCTCCACATGTAATTAGTTCCCAGTTCGATGATGCCTGATAGCTTAATACATGTCTCTTTCCTAATAACACCCTTTGTTTCCTGCCAGAGATAGAAGATTTGAAGCATTATGCAGCATTTCCTGTTACACCATAATATTCTAATTTACTTTAAAGGATATTGTTATTTACACTGTCAAACGCCTTTGGCAGATCACAAAATATGTACGAGGGGAGTTCAGTAAATAATGCAACACATTTCTTTTTTCTAAAAGCAGGTTGGTTTTATTCAGGATTCCAATACACCATACTATCCCTCACTATTTTGCTACAGAATCGTATTTTTCAACATAATCTCCGTTCAATGCGACGGCCTTACGCCACCCTGCTGGGAGGAACAGTACGCCCGCATGATACCACTCTACTGTCTATGTCGGAATCAACGTTTTGCTGGATCAATAAAGTCCTCATCATTCATGCAGTGCTTCCCGCGGAGTGCGTCTGTCATTGCGTCCAACAGATGGAAGTCGGTACGTGCGAGATATGGGCTATAGCGTGGATGAGGAAGAAAAGTCAATTTAAGATTTGTGAACTCCTCTCGGGTGTGCAGACTTCGGTGAGACCTTACGTTGCCCTGGAGAAGGCGAAGTTCGTTGCATTTTTGTGGCGACGAACTCGCGGAAGTTGTTTCTTCAGTTTTCTGAGGGTAGCACAATTCACTTCAGAGTTGATCGTTGCACCTTGACGGAGAACACCAAACAGAATAACAGACACCATTTTGAAGACTACGTATAGTGCCGCAACCTATCAGAACTTCAAAAAGCTATAGGGGTTGAAGCGGGAATACGTGTTGCTTTACTTATTTGTTGCATTATTCACTGAACGGCCCTCGTAACAGCTGGATTATTTATTTCACTTGCTACTTCTCTTGTGGACGTTAACATTAATTGAATTCTTGGCCCTTATATACAATTCAAACAATATTTCAAAATATAAATATAAAATTTTAAACATAAACAGGCGTGACGTCTTCAAAAGGAATGTAATAACACGTAGATAATGTCAATAAAAATGTGTTTACAAGGCGAACTGCTTCCCATGAATGAATTTTTAATAGAGAAATACCTACAACTCTAAAAATTAGTATTCCTGCATGGCGTGGTAGTTTTGGAAGCATGGTGCTAGATGTAACGCCACTTTACACTGCATGAATTCCCAAGTCATTTCGCTTCGTACAATGTGTTTCATGCAGCCTTTGCAATTCGTCGCTGGCTTTTTTGGCGTCGAATCGATATGTTTTGGGAAGTGGACCCAATATTGCGCTTGAAGTCGAAGAGGTGTTTCACCTAGTGATGATTCTCCACGCTTTTATTGGTCCGGGAATTGTATATTTTTAACATTACCTCTGCTATATTTATTTGGTAAAGAACATATGTTTCTTTTTTCTGACCGTGTATTGTTTTTTGGACATTGTACTTACTGAATAAATCCTTATGCGAAAAATAATAATGTTTGGCCCGACTTTCGTTCTCATGAATGTTACTCGTGATGTTTACGTTGAGTCCGCATTTGTTCCCACTAGTCGGACTCGTGAAAGTGCGACAATAGGTTAATACCACAAGTATCTTTGCGTGAAGAGTTAACGGGTTTGGATGAATCACAAAAAAATTCAATTGGCGGTATTGTATCACTTGAATATTGTACTGACGGCTTCAGTGTATTTAGTAATGGTATATTCTGTGGAGAGTCTGCCGTAATTTGAATTGTGGTTAGTTAAGTGTCTAATTTTAGCTCTTGACACATCCTTTTCCTCTGTCTTAGAAAAAAGAGTAAACATGTAAACATTTATATTGGTCGCTTGTCATTTATATCTGACTTACCATATTTTTTACAAAACAGCATTACAAATCTGTCTAGAAATACACTATGTGATAAAGATCCGTTCATATCTGAGTACATTGCATGAAGTAATAGTAGAAAAATATTTTATGAATTAACTTAAAATATTACGAACTCTACGGAAGGTCTTGATTTTTAGTCTGATTGTTATTTCCTAGAACGCGTAGGAAACTGAGGGAGTGTCAGTGTATGCAACCCGGCTG
Organism: Schistocerca gregaria; assembly: GCF_023897955.1. Lineage (NCBI taxonomy): Eukaryota > Metazoa > Arthropoda > Insecta > Orthoptera > Acrididae > Schistocerca > Schistocerca gregaria. Next base: position 307,434,205 of record NC_064926.1, on the reverse strand, counting down.
GTTGGTCCGTTCTTTTGGACACAGTCAGCCAGTGACTTCGTTTGATTGTTCGAGGTTTCGTTCAGTTGGCGTGTGTTCGCCTTTCGCCTCTAATAACGCTTGGTTTGCGATATTACACTTTAAACTGGAGAATTCTGTATACCTGAGTCGGACACTTTTCGAAAAAGGGAAGGATGTACCAGACTCAATAGGACGATGACTAGTACAGTACCGGTGTATTCACAACAAACTTCAGAGTTATCACAGCCTTGGTTTTTTCCTTAAAAATGGACAATTCTAACTCTACTCGAATACTGCGCATGTTTCAGGGAATGGCTGTGAGACTACTAAAGGGTTTTTAGTTTTAGATTTTTGATAATATTTGTCTCCGAATGCACACACACACACACACACACACACACACACACACACACACAACACAAACCTGACCTGTGTTGCTATACTGCTTCAGTATTAATATTATAACGAAGAAAATAAAGCAGGTTTCGCAGAATAACGTGAAGAATAATGTCAAAGGTCGATTTGTAAATGTCAAATCCTGCTTCTAGACAAAAAGCAAGCATTGTGGCAGGTGCGTGCTTTCTTTGATCTATAACCTTTCCATTCGCTTTTTATCTGCAGCGGCTGCTTTTAATAGCTGATGCAATGAATCTGCTTGCTCCATGGGTGGAATTCGGGAAATAAAATTCCAGCTTTTGTCTAGAATGTAGTGCCCAAAAGCAGACGTAGTCGCATCGTCGACATTGCCGTGTTTCCTAGTGTGCGACACAGTATTTAAGCCATCTCTGATGTAACGTATATATAATTTTATCTCTTCTGTGTGGAACAGAATAATGATTTACATTTTATTACGGATGACTTATTGTTACAAACTGCTCAAAAGCATTATTGTGCCACCTACATGTCTCCGAACGAACGTGTGTCTGATTTGATACATTTTATGGAGGGAAAAAAAAAGAACTTTTACTGAAAAATACAAACCAAACAGTAATCAAACTAAAGGCAGCCTATTCGAATGTGCAAATGCTTATAATTAACGTCTGTTCGGGACGTCTTCGGGACGTTGCAGCTCGAACTGTCCCACAGTTGAACGACGGTCCTCTTTGGGCCATCCAGTGTCTGGCAAGAGTTCTTACGACAGCTAACAGGAAGCTTGTACTGGTTCTAAGCGTAGCCCGTCGTGTTCATTTCAGCAGATCCTCTGCCTGAAGTACCCGGATATATCTGAAATATCTGGACAGGTATTAGTGGACATTAATATGGGTTGTGTCCACCTTTTGCATTTTTGACAGCTTGAGATCTGCTCGGGGCACTTTCAGTGTGGTGTCTGTGGAGGAATTCTTCCTCAAGAGAGGAAGAAAGAGGAGTGATTTTGGACTCTGGGGTCTGGAGCGAAGTCGATGTTCAAACTGACCCCAAAACTGTTACGCTGTGTTCAGGACGGGACTCTGGGCAGATACGACCATTTCTGCATTGTTGGTGTCCACAAATCATTGCTTCACTGCTACAGCTTATGCCAGGCTACACCATCATGATAATACAGTCATCATCTTCGAACTGTTCCTCTACTGCACGCAGTACATAATACTGTAAAATACACTCCTGGAAATGGAAAAAAGAACACATTGACACCGGTGTGTCAGACCCACCATACTTGCTCCGGACACTCCGAGAGAGCTGTACAAGCAATGATCACACGCACGGCACAGCGGACACACCAGGAACCGCGGTGTTGGCCGTCGAATGGCGCTAGCTGCGCAGCATTTGTGCACCGCCGCCGTCAGTGTCAGCCAGTTTGCCGTGGCATACGGAGCTCCATCGCAGTCTTTAACACTGGTAGCATGCCGCGACAGCGTGGACGTGAACCGTATGTGCAGTTGACGGACTTTGAGCGAGGGCGTATAGTGGGCATGCGGGAGGCCGGATGGACGTACCGCCGAATTGCTCAACACGTGGGGCGTGAGGTCTCCACAGTACATCGATGTTGTCGCCAGTGGTCGGCGGAAGGTGCACGTGTCCGTCGACCTGGGACCGGACCGCAGCGACGCACGGATGCACGCCAAGACCGTAGGATCCTACGCAGTGCCGTAGTGGACCGCACCCCCACTTCCCAGCAAATTAGGGACACTGTTGCTCCTGGGCTATCGGTGAGGACCATTCGCAACCGTCTCCATGAAGCTGGGCTACGGTCCCGCACAACGTTAGGGCGTTTTCCGCTCACGCCCCAACATCGTGCAGCCCGTCTCCAGTGTTGTCGCGACAGGCGTGAATGGAGGGACGAATGGAGACGTGTTGTCTTCAGCGATGAGAGTCGCTTCTGCCTTGGTGCCAATGATGGTCGTATGTGTGTTTGGCGCCGTGCAGGTGAGCGCCACAATCAGGACTGCATACGACCGAGGCACACAGGGCCAACACCCGGCATCATGGTGTGGGGAGCGATCTCCTACACTGGCCGTACACCTCTGGTGATCGTCGAGGGGACACTGAATAGTGCACGGTACATCCAAACCGTCATCAAACCCATCGTTCTACCATTCCTAGACCGGCAAGGGAACTTGCTGTTCCAACAGGACAATGCACGTCCGCATGTATCCCGTGCCACCCAACGGGCTCTAGAAGGTGTAAGTCAACTACCCTGGCCAGCAAGATCTCCGGATCTGTCCCCCATTGAGCATGTTTGGGACTGGATGAAGCGTCGTCTCACGCGGTCTGCACGTCCAGCACGAACGCTGGTCCAACTGAGGCGCCAGGTGGAAATGGCATGGCAAGCCGTTCCACAGGACTACATCCAGCATCTCTACGATCGTCTCCATGGGAGAATAGCAGCCTGCATTGCTGCGAAAGGTGGATATACACTGTACTAGTGCCGACATTGTGCATGCTCTGTTGCCTGTGTCTATGTGCCTGTGGTTCTGTCAGTGTGATCATGTGATGTATCTGACCCCAGGAATGTGTCAATAAAGTTTCCCCTTCCTGGGACAATGAATTTACGGTGTTCTTATTTCAATTTCTTGGAGTGTATGTTCACCACACCACCTCCCGCACGTAGTTCCTGTTAATACTACACATGACGACAGGTACCGTTCACCAGGCACCCGCCAAAGCCCAACCGTCCCATCGCATTGCCACAGGGTGTAGCGTGATTCATCGCTCCAAATCACTCATTTCCAGTCATCCACTGTCCATTGGCCACGCTCTCTACACGCCCCAACCATCACTTAGAGCTAGCTGTAGAAATGTGTAGTTCATGAGCAGCTGTTCTACCATTGTACCCATCCTTTAAACTCTCTGCGCACAGTCACTGGGCTAGCTGGTCTGCCGGTATCACTTCGCATCTCACGAGTGATTCTTACATGCTGTTTTTTACAATCATCCTCTGCATTCTCGACGGCCCCTTCTGTGTGTAGGTATTTGTTGCGTGCTTGGTCTTAGTTCCATACTGGTTGGGTCTTCTTGTTTCCACTTCACAATCACATCACCAACAGTCGAGTCGGGCAGCTTCCCTGATTTGTTACTCAGGTGGCATCTAATGACTTGTCCACATTCGAAGTCACTGTGTTCTCCTTATCGACCAATTGTGCTACAGTGGCAAATCTCCAGACAACACAATAGTCCACGCCTCCTTTTACACTTGCGGGTCCGCCTGTCTTGACATCTAGTGGTCAGTCCCGCATTACATAGGCGTATTCGGAACTTTTGATCACATAGTCTACCTCAGGACCTTGCGTTCCGTTGACGCCTTCCTCCGGAAGTACAGTGTTCACTAGATGGGCATGCTGTACTCATGCAGACGGGCCCATCGCCGAAATGTTTACTGGAGGGCTGCGTAATCTACGTACATATGATTACTTTGCAATTTACACTTAAGTGTATGACAGATGATCCACTTTCGGATTATTTCTCGACTACTGCACTCTCAAATAGCACTTGGGGCCGGCCGCGGTGGTCTCGCGGTTAAGGCGCTCAGGCCGGAGCCGCGTGACTGCTACGGTCGCAGGTTCGAATCCTGCCTCGGGCACGGATGTGTGTGATGTCCTTAGGTTAGTTGGGTTTAAGTAGTTCTAAGTTCTAGGGGACTGATGACCACAGATGTTAAGTCCCATAGTGCTCAGAGCCATTTGAACCATTTGAAGCACTTGGGGAAAATGAACACTTACGTCTTTCCGTGCGAGCTCCGATTTCTCCTGTGTTATTACGGTGGTCATTTCTCGCTATCTAGGTGAGAGGCAGTAACATATGTCATCAAAAGTATCCGGACCCTTGGCTGAAAATTACTCACAAGTTCGTGGCGCCCTATATCGGTAATGCTGGTGTTGGCCCACCGTTAGCCTTGATGACAGCTTCCACGCTCATAGGCATTCAATCAGGTGCTGGAAGGTTTCGTGAGGAATGGCAGCTCATTCTTTATGGAGTGCTGCACTGATGAGAAATATCGATGTTGATCGGTGAGGCATGGCACGAAGTCGGCGTTCCAAACAAAATATTCCAAATATGTTCTGTAGGATTCAGGTCAGGATTCTGTGCAGGCCAGTCGATTTCAAGGATGTTACTGTCGCGTAACCATTATGAACAGGTGTTCGATCTTGTTGAAAGATGCAGTCGCCATCCCCGAATAGCTCTTCAACAGTGGGAAGCAAAAAGTTGATTAAAACATCAATGTAGACCTGTGCTGTGATAATGCGCATAACAACAAGTGGTGCAAGCCCCCTCCATGAAAAACACGACCACGTCATAACAGCACCGCCTTCGAATTTTACTGTTGGCACCACACACGCTGGCAGATGACGTTCACCGAGCATTCGCCATACCCACGCCCAGCCATCGGATCACCACTTGTGTAGCGTCATTCGTCACTCCATACGTTTTCCCACTGTTCAATCGTCCAATGTTTACGCTCCTTACACCAAGCGAGGATTCTTTTGGCATTTACCGGCGTGATGTGTGGCTTATGAGCAGCCGCTCGATCATGAAATTCAAGTTTTCTCAGCTCCCGCCTACCTGTCATAGTACTTGCAGTGGATCCTGATGCAGTCTGGAATTCCTGTGTGATGGTCTGGATAGACGTCTGCCTATTACGCATTACGACCCTCTTCAACTGTCGGCGGTCTCTGTCAGTCAACAGACGATGTTGGCCTGTACGCCTTTGAGCTGTACGTGTCCCTTCACGTTTCCACTTTACTATCACATCGGAAACAGTAGCTCAAGAGATGTTTAGGAGTGTGGAAATCTCGCGTACAGACGTATGGCGCAAGTGACACCCAGTCACCGGATCACGTTCGAAGTCCGTAGTTCCGCGGAGCGCCCCATTCTGCTCTCTCACGATGACTAATGACTACTGAGGTCGCTGATAACGAGTACCTGGCAGTCGGTACCAGCACAATGCACGTAATATGAAAATCGTATGTTTTTGGGGGTGTCCGGACACTTTTGATCATATAGTGTATTTTGGTATTCGGAGGTGTTTGAAATTTCGTGAAAAAAGTCGCCGCAACGGAAAACCGTGTTGTTTCGGTGGTTGCATGCTAATTCACTTTTTATATCTGTAACACACTCTCCCCTTTTCGCGATAATAAAGAACGAGCTGGTCTTCTTTGAAGTTTTTCGATGTACTCTGTCAGTCCTATCTGTTAAGATATCCTATGCCACGCAGCAGTACTTCAGAAGCATAGTGCAGGCAGTGTATTTAGAACGTTTGTTGTATTTTCTAGCCGGCCTCTGTGGCCGAGCGGTTCTAGGCGCTTCAGTCTGGAACCGCGCGACAGTTGCGGTCGCAGGTTCGAATCCTGCCTCGGGCATGGATGTGTGTTATGTCCTTAGGTTCGTTAGGTGTAAATAGTTCAAAGTTCTAGGGAACTGTTGGCCTCAGATGTTAAGTCCATGGCCTCAGATGTTAAGTCCCATAGTGCTCAGAGCCATTTGAAGCATTTTTGTACACTCCTGGAAATTGAAATAAGAACACCGTAAATTCGTTTTTCCAGGAAGGGGAAACTGTATTGACACATTCCTGGGGTCAGATACATCACATGATCACACTGACAGAACCACAGGCACATAGACACAGGCAACAGAGCATGCACAATGTCGGCACTAGTACAGTGTATATCCACCTTTCGCAGCAATGCAGGCTGCTATTCTCCCATGGAGACGATCGTAGAGATGCTGGATGTAGTCCTGTGGAACGGCTTGCCATGCCATTTCCACCTGGCGCTTCAGTTGGACCATCGTTCGTGCTGGACGTGCAGATCGCGTGAGACGACGCTTCATCCAGTCCCAAACATGCTCAATGGGGGACAGATCCGGAGATCTTGCTGGCCAGGGTAGTTGACTTACACCTTCTAGAGCACGTTGGGTGGCACGGGATACATGCGGACGTGCATTGTCCTGTTGGAACAGCAAGTTCCCTTGCCGGTCTAGGAATGGTAGATCGATGGGTTCGATGACGGTTTGGATGTACCGTGCACTATTCAGTGTCCCCTCGACGATCACCAGAGGTGTACGGCTAGTGTAGGAGATCGCTCCCCACACCATGATGCCGGGTGTTGGCCCTGTGTGCCTCGGTCGTATGCAGTCCTGATTGTGGCGCTCACCTGCACGGCGCCAAACACGCATACGACCATCATTGGCACCAAGGCAGAAGCGATTCTCATCGCTGAAGACGACACGTCTCCATTCGTCCCTCCATTCACGCCTGTCGCGACACCACTGAAGGCGGGCTGCACGATGTTGGGGCGTGAGCGGAAGACGGCCTAACGGTGTGCGGGACCGTAGCCCAGCTTCATGGAGACGGTTGCGAATGGTCCTCGCCGATAGCCCAGGAGCAACAGTGTCCCTAATTTGGTGGGAAGTGGCGGTGCGGTCCCCTACGGCACTGCGTAGGATCCTACGGTATTGGCGTGCATCCGTGCGTCGCTGCGGTCCGGTCCCAGGTCGACGGGCACGTGCACCTTCCGCCGACCACTGGCGACAACATCGATGTACTGTGGAGACCTCACGCCCCACGTGTTCAGCAATTCGGCGGTACGTCCACCCGGCCTCCCGCATGCCCACTATACGCCCTCGCTCAAAGTCCGTCAACTGCACATACGGTTCACGTCCACGCTGTCGCGGCATGCTACCAGTGTTAAAGACTGCGATGGAGCTCCGTATGCCACGGCAAACTGGTTGACACTGACGGCGGCGGTGCACAAATGCTGCGCAGCTAGCGCCATTCGACGGCCAACACCGCGGTTCCTGGTGTGTCCGCTGTGCCGTGCGTGTGATCATTGCTTGTACAGCTCTCTCGCAGTGTCCGGAGCAAGTATGGTGGGTCTGACACACCGGTGTCAATGTGTTCTTTTTTCCATTTCCAGGAGTGTATTTTGTAACTGTTATGTAAGTAAAACGCAGTCTCGGTTCGCCTTCCCCACAGCGTTTTCTGTGTGATGGTTGCGGTTGAAGTTGTTTGTTATTGTAATCTCTAGATATTAGTAGAATCTATTATCTTTTGCTTTGTGTGATGTCTTGAGTAAGCGAAATTTAATGGCATTTTTATAGTTTTTTTGGTAGAGGACCTCACACTTCTTGATTAGGATCTATTGCAACCTTTCGCACCATCCAGATATCTTGTCGAAACCATTCTGCTCTAGCATCATCTGTAAATACTCTAAGAGAGCTGCTTAGATTTTCTCCTAAATCGTCCATAAAAACTAAGAACAGCAGATAGCCTATTCACTTCTTTACGGAACTCCTGATATCGCTTGGATTTCACTAGATGATTTTCCGTCAGTTACTACTAACTTTGACTTTTCTGATAGGAAGTCACAAGTCCAGTCGCACAATTGAGACGATGCTCCAAACGCACTCAATTTTATTAGAAGCCACTTGTGAAGAATGGTGTTAAAATGGAATCAACTTGAGATCCCTTCTCTGTGTCACTAATTACTTCGTATGAATAAACATCCAGCTGCGTTTCACAAGAACCATATTTTCTGAATCTTTAGTGGTTGTGTATAAATAGATCGTTTTCTTCGAGGTACACTGCATATTTTCCAAAGCCACCTACAGATCGATGTCGGTGACATGCGTCTGTAATTTAGCCAGTTACGTCTATTGGAGGATCCTGTCCCCATATTGCACAGCATTGAAATAACAATCGATAGCGACGAGGGACATTCTATATCTGTATATTCTACCGGCCCAGAACATGACTGACCTACCGGGGGTTTAGCATCAGCCTTCTTTATTTATGCCACGAGATGATATAGCAGAGTCTACCTTCATGAAAAAACGTCTAGTGAGATTACTGTAGAATTCGCTGTGTGGTCCTTAAATAGCAGATGTGGCCGCCATTTTGTTGTTTGCTTACCACAGAAAGAACGAAAAATTAAAGTTAAGATTAGGTCAGTGCACGCCGATTTGAGCTCTTCACCTGGTACGTGAGAATCGCTGCTCAGCCCCAGTCGGTCTTTCTGGAACTTAATCATAACATAAACTACTGAAATTCCAAAACAAAACCTATCCGCACTCCACACAATTTTTTGAGGTTTAGACCAACTTAAGTCACTTAATAAAGGCAAGTCCTCTGGACCAGACTGTATACCAGTTAGCATCCTCTCGGATTATGCTCGTGAAATAACTTCATTTTTAGCAACAGTTTCGACGAAAGATCCGCACCTAGAGACTGGAAAATAAAATAAAAGAAATAGGAGCTATGCGCCGAATTATAGAATTATTTGTAGTAGGAGTTTGGAATATGCACTGTGTGCTACTGTCATGAAATACCTCGAAGAAATCGGGCTATTCACACATAAACAACACGGATTCAGAAAATATCATTCTTGTGCTACATAAATGGTTCATGTTAACAGAATCTTTCGTCGGTTCTTGGTAGAACAACATTATAATAAATGGAAAGCACCAGTTTGTAGAACAAAGGAAAACTGGTGCTTTTCATTTATTACATAAAAGGTTCTTTATTCGTATAAAATAAAAAGTGCTATCGACAGAGGGTCTAAAATTAATTCTACATGTCGAGATTGTGATTTGCTGTTAGAAAGCTCACAGTTCATAGTAGCTGACGGGAAGTCATCCAGCGAAACCTAAGAGACATCTGGGGTTCTCCAAGGAAGTGTTAGAGGGCCTCCGCGGTTTCTAATCTATATGAACGGTTTAGGAGACAATCTGAGCTGTCCTCTAGATTGTCTGCAGTTGATACTGTAGTTTACTGTCTAAGAAGTCAAGACAACATGAAAATGAAGTAAAAAATTATTTAGACAGGACACCAGCGTGATGCGAAAAGTAATAGTTGATTCTGTAAATTAATAATCAACATCAGCACAGTAAAAATTTCGTTAAATTTTGGTTGCACGGCGAACCACACAAATTTAAAGGACTCAACTAAATACTTAGGGAGTATAATTAAATTGGAACCATCTCTCATAAAATGTTGTCGGGGAAGGTGAGCTAAAGGCTACGTTTTATTGCCAGAACCCTTAGATGCGAAGAATCTACAGAAAAGACTGTCTACACTACGCTTGTCCGTCCAATTCTGGAGTATTACTATGGGGTATGGGATCCTCACCAGATAGGATTGACGGAGTAAATCGAAGTTCTAAGAAGGGCAACTTGTCGCTAGAAAAACTGAGAGAGGGTCACACGGATATGTGAGTTAGAATGCCAGTCATTAACAGAAGTGCGTTTTCCGTTGAGGGTAGATGGTTTCACGAAATTTTGATCATTAAATTTCTCCTCTGAACGCCAAAATATGTTGCAAATCCCACCTACATAGGGAGAAATTACCATCGCCGTAAAATAAAGATTTAGTTCGGTTTTCCCACGTGCTATCCTGGAGTGAAAAGGTCGATAAACAGTCTGAAAGTACCTTTTGATCTATCATTGACCGGAGACATCAGCTGGTTAAGTAATTAGCAATGAAATTCGCCAACAACCATGTAATTCAGATGTTATTTTATGTTGACTACCAGTTTCGGCAATTCCACTATTCCATCTTCAGGGCCCTATCTGAAAATGGTTCTAAGAACCTTCTACCAATTGCTTACGTGTGAACTTCAGAGTAATTATGTAGATGTAGAGCTTTTCCTCAGTAGCAGGCCGTCTCATGACTACTTAGTTATTTTTTTTTCTATTTCAGGCTGACGCATCCTACATTTGTAATCCTGTCTCTCATTTAGTTTTCACTGCGTTCTCATTCGCTCCGTGTGTTTTACGGTGTCTTTACTAATAATTGCTTTCATCTGATCAGTTAAAAATAAACGGAGTCATCTGGTAATCACAAATATCTCTAGAAGGTTCGTATTCAACTGATGTAACAATGTTGAAATATAGTCGTTGAAAAGAACATAGTTGTGAGAACTGTTTCTACTTCTACTGTCTATTTCGCAAACGTAGTTGCTGCCGCCCAAGAACGGGTGTTACGAAATTAGGTGCAGAAATAAGACAGGCGGGCCAAATGGAAATAGCGTCATTGTGTCACTGCTGAGTCCTGTTCGCTGTTTTGGCTCCAAGTTTCGCTACTGACAGCTGAATCTTATGCTAGTGTGACAACGGTCCTACTGACCTATATGCACCGCCTTTAAACACGCGATATTGCTGCAGCAGGTAAGAAACGCCAATTGCATTTTCCGCCAAGTTTATATTTGTAAAAATCGAAAGTAAATCCTAACTGAACCAAAGCACTTTTCGATTCGGTATTGACTAAAACGTTACGTTACTTTTACATCGGCTCACCACAGTTGTATTCATAACCCGACCCGTTCGTCTTCCATAGTTCCTTCTCAGCGGATCGACTAGACAATGAGTAACGGTACGGCGCACGCTGTTCGTGCCCACTCAGGTCGAGTTCGTTGTTCTCGGTAGTGGCACAGAGTGACGAATACGTATCCCATTCCGTTACTCCCGATGCGGGTGTAGCCGGTAAGAGTAACGACACAGTGCACGGTTTCATACCGTAGTTTGGCGACGCGGTAGCGACACGGAGCAACGGATGAACTTTGCATTTCGTTACTCTTGATGCGTTTGTTTACTTTCGTGAATTCCTAGTCGCCAGGGGCACGTCTAGCCACCAAACAGTGCCGTATTCTAGGTTAATGTGTGCATTTAATAGGGAAAAGAATTGTTTGAAACTTGAATCATATTTCTGTTCTGCGTCCTGTTAACAGCAACTCTGGATACAGCAATCGTAATATGGTTTTATTAAGTTATATGTCCGAATGGACCTGTTTGATTCAACAAATAATTTACGGAGCACGTACAGGGTGCCCCCCCCCCCCCCAAAAAAAAAACCTGCAAACTTTAGGGGCAGGTTCCTTAGTAAACATGGACTCTAAAATGTATACTTTCATAGATATGAGTACTTTTTCATTGTCGATACTATGAAACAGATCACATCTGCTGCAAAGTCTTTGCTTTCCATATTTTGGGAGGAGAAAGCATTGACTAAAACATGAAAAAATACCTGGTAGACATGCGAACAAAAATGGATACTTTAACAGCTATCAGCACTTGTTCGTCTTCGTAAGTTTCTTGGTTTGGTTAATACTACCTCCTCCCAAAAAATGAAAAACAAAGAGCTTGCGGTAGTAAAGGTGTGTTTCATAGAAGCGAAGATGAACAAGTGTTCACCCCTCATAAGGTGTGCGCTTTAGAGCCCTTGTTTACTGCACATTTTTCTCTTGTTTTGGTGTAAGTAACCTCTCTCTAAAGTTTGTTGGTGTTCTTTTGAAGCACCCTGTAGAAGCAATGAGACTTGTTTGTCGAAAACAGTAGATATTGGTGTAACGGATATGGACGCTAAATTTAGCGGTGCCCCGCCGGAGCTTCGAGTCCTCCCTCAGGCATAGGAGTGTGTGTTGTTCTTAGCATAAGTTAGTTTAAGTCTATGGACCGATGACCTAAGCAGTTTGGTCCCTTAGAAATTCACACACATTTGAACAATATTTAGCGGTGTCATTGGTGCCTTTCCACAGCAGTAGTAATTTGCAAAGCGGAAGCCCTTCTCATTGGCGGCGGTGCGGATGTTGCTGACTGAGCTGCGTTTGGGGTTGGCGGCGAACTTCAAAGTGCCGCCCGTGGCGCCAGTTGGAAACTGTCTGAACGCGTCAGTTCCGGTTGGATCCACTGGCGAGGACACAACTGCTTTTGAGTTCTACTGTGTTCTGCTGTGCTACAAACTTTTCAGTCCAATCACACAGCTGGCCTCATATTCCGTACACTCATATTTCGTTCATTAGGCAGCAGACTGGAACTGTGACGAACGCTCTTCGGAAGTCAAGGAACCGTATATCAACCTGGGCGCTGGTGTCTGCTGCTGTCTGTATCTCGGGAACGAGCAGAACGAGCCGGCGTTCACAGGATTGTTGTTTTCGGATAAAATGTTCATTCCTACAGAGGATTTATAGAGTAAAAAATCCCCTTCAGTTTGCAGTAATTTCTTGATTTACTGCACGGTCGTTTTCTAAGCCTAAAGCTTAATATCAGGTTACAGCAAATAATTATGAAAACATAAATGTATGGCGGTCGGCCAGTCAATCATAGGGGGTGTCACACCAAAGTCATACAAACGTATCTGATTGTAGAGCCAGCAACCTCGGCGCCCGCGTCGCCAGTAAGACACCTGGTACCTGGCGATGAAGCTGTAATCTTCGAAACAGGACGTGCAATAAATTGAGAAATTCCTGGCAATTGAAGCTGATTTTATGTTCTATAAATGCGTTCCTCAGTTGAGGATGCTGGCCTGATCAAATATTTCCTACATATGACATTGTTGGTCCTCGGGAATGCCACAATATGCGACCATAGAACGTGTTCCAAAATTCTAGAACAGACCGAGGTCAGAGGTATAGGCCTCTACTTTCGTGCGTCTGTTCGACTTGTGGGAGTATCACTATTACATCAACGCAAAGGAGCAAAGGAAGCAATGAAAACATGTGGATTCACCACTGCTGAAAAAAGACGCATCCGCAATCAGGCAGTGTAATGCTGTTTTTTGGGACTACTGTGGTATGGTGGTGAATAATTGTGCTCATAAGGACAAACTGAAACTGTAGCATTCTGTCGAAATGTCTTGACGAGGTTCTGAAAGGGTGTAGAGACTAAGCGTCTCCACAAGCTTTCCGAGGAGGTGTTTTAGCTTCACGACGACGCCCCAACACATGACGCAGAGGACACAGTCAGTCACGCCGGGCTATCAAATCTTGCTTCCAGCCCCGTATTCTCCTGACATGGCACTCAGTGACTACTTCCTCTTCCCTCAGATGTAGGTATCATTGCGTGACAGGCATTTCCGCAATGAAGACTGGGTGATTTTTCGAGATTGAGCGTTTGCTTAATGCCGAACTGCAGACTGGTAAAGATTTGTCGCATCAAAGGGTAAATACACGGTACAACAATGTGACCACAGCCTATGTTCGACACATCAACGTGCGATAACCACTCACAGACAGCAGTGAAGTGGGTGGACAGCGTGTCGGGAAGGGGGGGACGTGGAAAACAGTGCGCTCGTTGTAATGGGGAAACGGAGCGATCTGCCTGACGTCCAAAAGGGCACGCTCATTGGCTTTCGGTTCAAGAGTGGAAGCATTTTCGAAACGGCCAAGTTTGTAAATTGTTCGCGTGCCGCTGTGGTTAAAATATACCGTGCAGAACAAAATGACGCTATCCAAAACCAGCGCCGAGGCAACTGTTCACTACGTGCCATAGATGACAGTGGTGGACTAGGGCTGCGGAGATGTGTACAGGCGAATGCATGTGTAACTGTTGAGTAACTGACCGCGCAGATGAACCAAGGCGCTGCCATCAGTGTCTCCTCGAGGACTGTTCAGCGAACGTTGGTTGCTGTGTATAGGCCTACGCGGCAGACGCCTGGTTCATCCACCCACGGTGACTGCTGTTCGTCGGCGAGAAGGCTGTAATTTGCACGCGAAATCCGCCAACTGGGCGTCCACTAAGCGGCAACAGGTAGCCATCGGACAGATGTCTGTTGGCATCGACGGCGGGGGCGTCTGAAAGCAAAGGGTCCAGGCTAGAGGAGAGAGCTTTATGTTTTAGGGAATATTTGGCGTTCTCTTGGTGACCTCGTCATTCTAGAAGGTACAGTGGATCAACAAAGGCCTGCTCTTGCATGAACCTTGTTTTCTCCTCGGCACGAAGGCATCTACCAGCAGGACAATGCAAAGCATTACAGAATTCTCAGTGTACGTGTGTGGTTCGTACAACATCAGGATGAGTTTACCGTGCTCCCCTGGCCACCAAACTCTCCTGTTTTGAACCCTATCGAGAATCTGTGGGACCACTTAGGTCGGGCTGAACGCGCCATGGATCCTCAGCCGAGAAACCTAGCGCTATTGGCCACGGCGCTGGCGTCGGCATGGCTCCAAATCCCTGTCGGTACCTTCCAAAACCTTACTGACTATTCCTGTTCGTCTCGCAGTGGTGTTCAAAATGGTTCAAATGGCTCTGAGCGCTATGGGACTCAACTGCTGTGTTTATCAGTCCCCTAGAGCTTAGAACTACTTAAACCTAACTAACCTAAAGACATCACTAACACCCATGCTCGAGGCAGGATTCGAACCTGCGACCGCAGCGGACGCGCGGTTCCAGACTTTCGCGCCTAGAACCGCTCGGCAAATCCGGCCGGCCCCGAGGCAGGATTCGAACTTGCGACCGTAGCGGTCGCGCGGTTCCAGACTGTAGCACCTAGAATCGCTCGGCCACACCGGCCGGCTGCAGCGGTGTGCACTGCAAAAGTTGGTAATTCAGGATTTGGACAGATGGAGATATTAACGTGAATGTACGATGTATGTAGAGAAGGACTAGCACCGATACCAAATTTTGTGGACATTTTTTGTCGATGATGATAAAAATGTTTTGTGTAATCCTCTTGAGGAGGGGAAGGAGCAGTGTGAACTGTAAAGAAACAGCGGGTTTGGAAGATATGCTGCAGATAATTGATGACGTTATGTGTAGGTGCTACTCTGAGATGAAGCCGCAGGTTGCGACCGCTAATGCCAACCCTTCCTCAAACCCAAAACATTCTTCTCGACATATGCAGCGAGACTGTGGAAGCGAGGAAAGTGGAAGTAGCGTGAGACGAGCGCCGGCGCTGTTTTAAGGCGGCGAGCGGGGAGTTATTTCAGGAGCAGGAGGCGGTGCGCCAGATAGCCGGAAATCAGGTTAACGCCTCCCCGCAGGCGCCCGGGAGGCGGGCGCCGCTCTGCCCCCGTCACTTCCGCCGCTACTGCGCCTCGCATCTGGCGTGGAGTCGCGTCGAGGGCCGGAGCGTCTCTAGCCAGCGACGCAGTCGAGCTGGATCTAATTTCTGTTTGGTGCTCCCGCTAACTTTCACTTCCTCGCTGGCTGCTACCTTTCGATATAAACGCAGAAACGTTCCTTTCGTCTGCGCCTCCGAGCTTCCGTGACGTCACGCGACGTTCCACTCGCGGAGCCGCGGTCAGTATCCACGCACTCGTGGCGATGTGCGTGCACGTCAGGCAAACAACGCGACCACTGCTCAGATTAAGCAGAATCGTTTATTGATGGACAATTATTTTTTAAAACCAGCCTAAATAAATCTCATATTTTTTTTGAGACATTTGAGTCTAATCTTTACGACAATGATGGAAGCTGAAGAAATGAATTTAAATTTGTGCTACGATCGGGATTTGAACCCAGGCTTCCTTGTTTGCTAGGCAGAAATGCTAGCCTTTACATTACTGCAGCACTATAGCCATAGTGCTGCTCTAACAGCTGCTACTTGATCCAAGCATCCTTGATTACTAGACAGGAATGCTAGTCATTACATTACAGTAGCACTATATCTATAGTCCTACAGTAATGTAATGACCAGCATTCTTGTCTAGTAATCAAGGAGACCTGGGTTCAATTTCTAGCTATAGCACAAATTTTAATTCATTTCTTCAGCTTCCATCATTATCGTAGATACGTACGAGGCTCAAATGTCTCGAGGAAAATCAATAGATCGCCAATACCTGAGGTACAGTCTTTCCCCGTTATGTCCTACGCTGGGGTGCTATTCCAATGCCGGAGAGACTCGGCAAAGACGATCTAAGGAAGGGAAAATACGCTGAAGATGTAAATTTGAAGTTTGTGTTAGAGAAGGCACTGGACTTGTGTAGTCGGTACAGCAATGTTAGCTATACTCGTGCGGTGGTGAAATGGATAGCATTCTTCTCCAGTAATCCAGGAGACCAAGGTTCAAGTCCTGGCCTTAGCACAAATTTTAATTAATTTCTTCAGCTTCTATCATTATCGCGGCCTAGATAAGGTTCGTCAGCCTCATTTTAACCCTCAAGACTGTTAAACTTTTCATTACTCCAAACGTAATAATTAAGTCCTCTGCAGCTGTATTACTACGTCCAGGACGATTCCGAGACCGGACTGCTGGGATGGAATACACTATCTCATCAAGAGTATCTGGACACCCGTTAATGGACGTTAATATAGATTCTGCCCACCCTTCGCCAATGCTGGAACTATGTTGGGGACTCTTTCATAGAGGTGTCTGTGGAGGAACTGCAACCGATTCTTGTTGCTCAAGAGCCGAAACCATAGAAGGTAGTGTTGTTGGACGCTCGGGTCTGGAGCGAAGTCGGCCTTCTAACTGATCCCATAGGTGTTCCAGGGAATTCAGGTCGGTACGCTGGGTAAGCCAGTCCATTCCAGGATGGGTACTGTACACAGACCGTTGCCTCGCAGATGCTGTCTTATGACTGTTAAGCTCATAAAAACAGTCACCGTCTCCGAACTATCCCTCGACTGTACGCAATACACAATGGTGTAAAATGTGTTCCAATACTTCCGCTTTTACCCTTTTCTTAAGTGCAATAACGAGATCACACTATAACCATGAAAAGCACGCTCATATCATAACGCCCCTCCTCGTTATTTCACTGTTGTCGCTATTCATGATGCCAGGTAACGTTCTCCGGGCATTCGCCGAACCTAAACGCTTTCATCGGACTGCGTGATTCGTCACTCCAAATAGCTCGTTTCCATTGATCCACTGTGCCGTGGCGTCGCTTTTTACGCCGCCTCAAAGGTCGCTCAGCATTAATTACAGATATGTGTGGCCTACGAGGAGCTGCTCGGCGATTGTACCATATACTTCTTAACTCCCTACATCCACATCTACACCTACACCTATCCGTATAGCTTACCGGAGTGGCCGAGCGGTTCTAGGCGCTAGTCTGGAACCGCGCGACCGTTCCGGTCGCAGGTTCGAATCCTGCCTCGGGCATGGATGTGTGTGATGTCCTTAGGTTAGTTAGGTTTAAGTATTTCTAAGTTCTAGGGGACTGATGACCTCAGGAGTTGAGTCCCATAGTGCTCAGTGCCATTTTTGAACCTCCTTTCACCCTTGCGGGGCCGTCTCTCCTGACATCTGATAGTTCCATTTTTTTTTCTTTCTGGAGCCACAGGCCTGGTAAATTCTTTGCATACTCCTGCCGTCATTTCACTGTAATAATTTTTATTTTATTGTCAACGACACAGAATTCGGCCTTATGCCCTTTTCAAGTACTAAAACTGGAATGAACAACAGAAGTATAAATCACAAAAGCAGGAAACAGAGCAGTCATGAAAAATAATGTATAACTATTTTTCATGGCTGTCCTGTTTCTTGCTTATGTGATTTATACTGATGTTGTTTATTCCAGTTTTTATACTTGAAAATGGCCTAAAACCGAAATCTGGATCATCTGCAGCAAAATTAAAAAATAAAAATCCGATACACCACCTCCAGCCACTCTTCTGCTCACTGTCGCACGATACTCCTGTCCGAAAGTGAGACGACAGCGTGCATCCGGACGGGGTACCGAATCACACCACCTCCTCCACACGCTTCTTGGGCTAGTTTGCCGACTGCATCATTTCTGCATATTCAATCGTGTCTCGGTAACTAGCAGAAAACCACCTCTTGGGCGTGGTTTTGGATCTGTTGCAAGGCATTTTGGACATTCATGACCTTAGAATTTAGTTCTGTTCGCCCTTATTGCAATTCTGTATTAATCACTGCCGTAATAATTAATCTTGTGTGCCACACACGTGGAAGCGGACAACAACGACGCCGCCGGTAGCCTACCGGTATGTCGGAGACGTGGCTTTTGCCTGACGGTGGGCGCCTGCGGAATGGAGAGCTATCGGCCGGGGCGAGAGCCACCTCTCTCCTCGTAAATTGGAAATCGACTGGCCGCCTCCGGATCCTCATTGTCGTCCATAACCTTCACTACCGACTGCCGTTCCTCTTGTCCGAAACATCACGCGATGAAAAAAACGAACCACTGCTCACTCACGCTGTGACAAGTGTGTCAATTTTTTTCTCGGTTTTATTATTCAGCTGCCATTCCCGGGATTGATTCTCTTCCTCCCCCCGCCCACTCCCCTTCACTCTCTCTCCCTGACATTTTTGTACGTATGACAATAGATCGTAATTGCAAGCGTGGTGGCTGTAGCAGGCTGGATCGAGATAATCTACAAAAGATTAATTTATGGTCCGTTTTTCGGAATGTGTTGAGCGCTGAATCCACTGAATCCTCACCTTAAATATTATTTTTGGTTTTGCGAATGTACATCTTTTGTAATTAAATTGAACATGTTAGTGAAAGTACATTACTTTTTGCAGATGATTAAGTAGAAATACAAGAAAATGAACGAACTCCAGGTAGCAGTCTGTTGGCTAAACCGAATATGTATAAATCTTGCAATTTCGTTACATAAGACTAGAGCTACGATAGTTCAAGCGGAGTGCTCAATACGTGCGAAAATATTGATTAACAATGAAGAAACAGAACACACTTCACATTTCAAATGTTTCGGCTGCAACACGAATTGTGATTGTTATAATGATACGGCTGAAAAGCTGCAAAAAATTCAAATAGTATGCATAACATCAAACAGATTACTTCACTAGAAAACCCTAAAAGGTACAACAATAAAAGTTTTATACAACTAAAAAGTACAGAGATAAGATCCTTGAGGAGAGTAGATGGCTGCAGAAGAAGACATTTAATTTATTAAAATATAAAAATGTTATTGAGGAAATAACTGGAATACAGAAATACTAAGTGGGGGACGTCATGTTAATACAGGAGAAAATTCTCAACTACAACATGATTTGAAGGAGAGTTATAGTTCACCCATGAAACAATGGACTTAAACTTTATGAAGATTGAACACGCAGATTCCTCATTCTTGTATCTAAGACGGCAATGAATTTTTTGTTACCGAAAACAACCCAAAATCTCGGCGACTAATTACACTTCAATAAAGGTCAAATACGTTTTAAGAAAATACTTCAGTATACTGTAAATTAAGTCTTTCGACACTTTTCAACTAAAAATATCAGCCTTCCTTGCATTGTTTTCAAATGATGCGATTAACTTGTGCAATCAACACATGCTGAAAGTATAAACGTACGTCAATTACACAATAAAATACGAATTTCATATTACAGACACTTTTTACTTATGAACTAGTTCAATGTGTTCCTAGAATCTCACGTCGTCTGATTTTTCTGTGTCCGCGTTGTTGCTGGTAGACAGCGTAGCCCCAACTGAATTCAGAGATCTCGGGAAAAGCATTTTCGGACATACAAAATATGCTCTATACCAAACCAAACCGTGGAGAAACCTGGCAAAAAGGCGGATTCTTGTATCAACAGATATGAAAATACTAATGTATCAGAGCACCATCGGAAATAATAATTGCTTTCAAAGAGCAGACGTAAATCTCTGACGTATCAGGTAGAGAGATGTAGCTTATAACTGTAGTGAGCTAGCTCGTTGTTGCTACCAACTATTGTACCACCCATTTTCTTTGTCTGAGTCCATCGTTATCATTACTAGACAACAGAATTTTCTCCTGCCCGTTCGCTCGTTCCATTGTTCACGCTGACAAGTAGTTTCAATTTCTTTCCGATAGTGAGCCACCAAAAAGTTAAGTTATTTTTACTTAGCTTTCTTTCCCTCAATTATACGGCAGTTACACATCACATGAGAGGATGAGAAATAAGCAACGCTCGTTCAAGTTCCTTTTCATTTTTGTGTAATCCAGAAAAATTTTCACTCGTCGGAGGACAAGTTCACGTACTCCTCGGCGCACGCACACGCACGCACACACACACACACACACACACACACACACACACACACACACACACACAACCGATCCACTTTTCTCTCATAAATCCAAAAACGAAAAACAAAAAGTCTCGCTCTAAGGGCCTGCAAAAGAAACTGCGTTGTCCGAAAATATGGATCTCAATGACAGTTTATTATACTTGTACGGAAGGCAAAAGTTTTGCAATGAGCGTAGCCTCTTGGGAATTTTCAGTGTATAAAGTAGTCGTATTTTAAACGATTTAACAGTATTGACTAAACATAATGAGTAGTTATAATGGCTGTATTATTTGCAACCCAAAGCGAATAAAATTAAATAAAAAAATTATCGTATGGCTTTATTGACTGACGAGCAAGTATGGGGTTGTTTGGCCAGGGTGCAAATCTCTCTAGCTGGTGCTACTTCGTCGACCTTTTCGTCAACGAAGAGGGGATGAAGTGACTAGGACCCAGTACCCGAGCGAAGAAAATCTTCAATTCGGGCAGGGATCGAACCCGGGGCTTCCGATCTATGGACAGCGACACTAACCACTAGCCCGTGAGTTGCGGGCAGTTATGAATAGGAGTGACAGTAATGAATATTGCGACACCAAAAAATAATTGACGCGGGGTAATGAAATTTCGGATATACATTTGTCTAGCTAACATATGTGATTAATATTGTAAGATCACAGGTTAATGTAAGCGCGAGGTAAGTCATTGCGAATGTGAAATGCTGGTGCATTGGTAACCGGTCTAATCGGCAGAATGTTGAATTCAAGCATGTAAACGTACAAACATTGTTTGTACAAGTATCGGATTTGAGTTTATGGGGGTGGAGTTCCCTGCCTGTTGCACTTGGTCGGTCAATACAGGGACGGTAAATACTGTCTGTGGATGATGCTGGAATTGTCATCCGATGAAGTCCCATACGTGCTCGATTGGAGACAAGCATCTCAAGGCAACATGTCGACTATCTGTAGAGCGTGTTGGGTGACAACAGCGTGATGTGGGCGAGCGTTATCCTGTTGGAAAACAGGGCCTAGAATGTTGTTCATGAATGGCAGCTCAACAGGTCTAATCACCAAAATGACTTACAAATCTGCAGTCAGAGATCGTGGGATAACCACGAAAGTGCTCCTGCTATCATACGAAATCACACCCAAGACCATAACTCCAGGTGAAGGGCCGGCCGTTGTGGTCGAACGGTTCTAGGCGCTTCAGCCTGGTACCGCGCGACCGCTACCGTCGCACGTTGGAATCCTGCCTCGGGCATGGATGTGTGTGATGTCCTTCGGTTAGTTAGGTTAAAGTAGTTCAAAGTTCTATGGGATTGATGACCTCAGATGGTTTGGGTCCAGTAGAATGTCTTTCTCAAGTATTCCAGAAGGAAGACCCAGCATCTTACACGAACGCGTTCAAACTCAGTGACGAGTCGATTGTGGCATCTTTGTAGCGTTAAATGCATTTTTGACTGACAGCAACTCATCACGGCCAGTCTCAGTGGTAACTAAGGCTCACGACCGTTACAGCGCGTATTTGAAGCAAATCTGATTGGCAGCCTCTAGACTCATTCTTATGCGATTGGCACCAAGTCTGAATAGAGATCATCGTTCAGATTCAGAAATATGGCTACCAACTTTCCGCTACGGTCGCAGTGTCTAATCCTGCCTCGGGCATGGATATGTGTGATGTCCTTAGGTTAGCTAGGTTTAAGTAGTTCTTAGTTCTAGGGGACTAATGACCTCAGATGTTAAGTCCCATAGTGCTCAGAGCTTACCAACTTTCGTTTATGTCGCTCAACTCCTTCTTGGTGTTGTGGATTTTTCCCTCTGTATGTATATACGATAAAAATGTATGTACGTAGATGGATCAAAAGTAATGCCTTCTGTGTCATAAAAATTATAATGATTAACATATAACAACGGAATTAGTACAGATCATAGCCTGAACCCGCCACTACCCAGCTCTGACGTTTAACATAATCACCATGATTTTATACACATTTACGCGATTGAGCCCAGGCATCAAACCCAGTTTCGAAAAATTCGGAGTTTTGCTTCTTGACCTATAATTTTAAAGCTCTTCTGTAACGGACAGCCGGCCGCGGTGGTCTCGCGGTTCTAGGCGCGCAGTCCGGAACTGCGCCACTGCTACGGTCGCAGGTTCGAATCCTGCCTCGGGCATGGATGTGTGTGATGTCCTTAGGTTAGTTAGGTTTAACTAGTTCTAAGTTCTAGGGGACTGATGACCTCAGATGTTAGATCCCATTGTGCTCAGAGCCATTTTGTAACGGACATCAGCAATGTGCAGCGTTGAGTGAAGAAATCTGGTAACGGAGAAACGAACATTGTGAGTAAATCCCGCAGGAACCGACCGGCAACATTTGTCAGAGATGTTAGCCGAGAACGTACTGATGGACTGAGACGCGGCAGAGTTCACAATCAACAGCGAAACCGTGGTTTTTGAAATGATAAGTCAAGAAGCAAAAGCGTTAATTTATTCATTTTTTTTGTATTTCTGTGTCCAACGATGGCGTAAATGTGTGACAAAAATCATGGGATAGCGATACTTACGTATACTGATGGTGATAGTACCGCGCCTTGCGCGACGGCCTTAACAACAGGGAGGAGCGGTGTTTGGATAGAATTGTCAGTGTTAACAGACAAGCACACTTCGTGAAATAACCATATAAATCAATGTGGGGCGTACGTCGAACGCATCCGTTAGGACAGTGCGGCGAAATTTGGCGTTAATGGGCCATGGCAGCAGACGACCGACGCGAGTACAGTACGACATCGCCTGCAGCGCCTCTCCTGGAATCGTGACCGTGTCGGTTGGACCCTAGACGACTGGAAATCCATGAGCTGGTCAGTTGAGTCCCAGTTTCAGTTGGTAGGAGCTGATGGTGGGTTCGAGTGCCACGAAGCCATGGCCCCAAGTTGTCAACAAGGCACTGTGCAATCTGCTGTTGGATTCCTAAAGGTGTGAGGTATGTTTACACGGAATAGACTGCGTCCTTTGATTCAACTGAACCCATTATTGACTGTAAACGGTTATTTCCAGCTACTTGGAGAGCATTTTGAGCCATTCCTGGACTTCATGTTTCCAAACAACGATGGAATTTTTAATGGATGACAATTTGTCATGTCAGCAGGCCACAGTTGTTCGCACATGGTTTGAAGAACATTCTGGACAATTCGAGCGAGCGATTTGCCACCCAGCCTCCCAAATCGCCCTATATGAATCCCATCGAACATTTATGGAACACAATCGGAAGATCAGTTCATGTGCAATATCCCGCATTGGAAACACTTTCGCAGTTATGGAGGGCTATAGAAGTAGTATGGCTCAGTATTTCTGCAGGGGCTGCCAACGACTTGATGAGTCCATGCTACGACGAGCTGCTGCAGTACCCCTAGCAAAAGGAGATCCGACACGATATTAGGAGTTACCCCACGACTTTTGTCACCTCAGTGTATGTATGTAGATGTAGACGCTTTGAATCGGACGGCTGTTGCTTCAGCAGCCCCACTGCACGCGTGCATGACGCGGAACCGCCAGATTGCCGTATATGCGAATATGTCAGTCTCTTGTTTACTCTGGACCACTTTCGACGTAGCACAATATTGCCACAGCGCCGTTATTTAAAGCAGTCGACGTTCACATTATTTTAATAAATACAGCAACCAGCCACTTTTTTTATATATTTTTATTTAACCTAAGATGCATTTCGGGCTTTCGTCCATCTTCAATTAGCAGAATTTACATTTGGGTCTTTAGTCAGTACACAGTTACAATATCGACAGCAAGTCAAATTATATACTGCAGCAGCTCCGTTGAAAGTAACAGTTTTGTTTAGCTGCTACATTTCGCGAGTTGTATATTTACAACGTATTCCCTACTACCCTTTCCGAGTTGTGTATTTGCGATGTATGCATCGTAAATATACAGCTCGAGAAGTGCAATAGCTAAACAAATTTTATTTTGCACAGAGCACCTGCAGCAGCCAGTTCGCTGTCGATGTTGTAACTATGTACTGACCGAAGATCTAAATATATATTACGCTAACAGAAAGATGGACGAAAGCCCGATATGAATATTAGCTTAAATAAAATTAAATAACGAAGTGGCGGGTTCTGTATGTATTAAAATAATATAATCCACAGCCACGGAGGTAAACAGCCATCAAAAAGGATAAATTATTGCTGTGTGCATTTGTTGTAATGCCTTTCCCCTAGTTTGTGAGACAGAATACATCTGGGTGTAGCACGGGTGGACAAACCATTAATTAAAAAAAATTACTGCTTCCTTGTCAGAACATAAAACACAATCAGATAAGACGTGGCACACTGTCGCTGGTACGCCACATGCGTCGCATACTGCTTGTTGGAGAAAAGTGCCCAAAAAGCACTTCGTGTACACAAATTGCTGCCCAAGGTACAGGGCAATATAGGGGAGAGTGGTGAGTGTGGGACGGTTGGTCGGTGTAGAAAGCGGCAGGTAGGGCGACTCGAGCCGGGTGGTGGGCATCGATTGGGCCCGGAGTCGACTGCTGGCAACCCGCCCGGCACGTCCTCGCTTTGACCCGCGGGGCGAATAATGTGCGCTGCGCCGTAGCGCGTTTTTAACGCCAAACCCAGCCGCCCTTCACGCCAGGCTGCGCTGAGCTGCCGCCCCCTGGCGTTTAGACAACACACCGCGCTCTCCAGGCGTGCGTAAAAACTATACAGGCGGCGCAGGGGCCGGTCGCCGACGATCCGCTAAGTGCTCTTGTCGCACAGGGAGTGGAAAAAAAAAATCCTTAATGGATACGCCGTTCTGCTCGGAGGATGGTTCCCTGCGTACTTAACGACTATTCGTAGAGACAGTCCTTTGTCTCCACAATCTCTTTGTTCCATTGGGTGCATGATACAATCTTTTAAGCTCTAAAGTTAGATATTGAAGCATATACAGGGGGTGAAACACGACAACTACAATACATTATCTTGCCTAACACGGTGTAGGAAAACCGTTAGCATTGAAAAAGCTTCCAATCGTCTCGGAAAGGATAAATACAGGTCCTGTACGGTTTTAGAGAAAATCTTACACCATTCCTACTGCTAAAGAGCTTATTAAAGAGCAAATTCAGCTAACCATGATGTGGGTGGAGAGCGATCACCCAGCCTTCTCTCCAAAGTAGACCACAAAGGCTCATAATATAGACATCTGGTGACTGTGGAGGTCAGGGGAGATGCGACACTTCATCATTGTGCTCACAATACCACAATGCGAGCTGTGTGAACGGGAACCCCGTCGCCTCCAACACAGAAGCTCCATTGGTGAGCAAATATTGTGCCGTGGAGTGGACCCAAAAAGGTCAAATAATCCGTGGCAGTATTGCGACCTTGCAAAGTAATCGTGAAAGCTCATGGAATATTACGATGGCTTCCCAAATCATCATGTTTCACTCTTGGGACATAAACTCGGTCAGAAGTTGGAAACTGTGTGAAACAAGACTCATCCCACCAAATGACTTTCTTCCATAGCCCCATAGTCCAGATTTTAGGGCTCAGAACCACATTTTCCTGTTACAGGCATTTGCATCACTAGCTGCGATATGGGTTACGAATAAAGCAGTGACCCAAATACAGAATAAATTTCCTTTACTTTACGTCTATGGTCACAATTTTTTTGTCATCAGAGTACCAGTTTCGGTCTATAATGACCATCTTCAGATATATTTTATAAAACTGGGTGGCTATAGAATTCCTGACTGCAGTTCCCTGTTTATGGCGCTCCCTTCTTCTTGTTGTCGTGGTACCAGTGTTCGAGAGTGTGACATTGAGTTCTGAGTGAATTTTGCAGCTGTAGTACTCTCATTTTTCTTCACAATCCTCTTCAGTAACCGTCGTCACGAGCACTAGTTACACAGTTTTGGCCGCAACAAAAATCATACGTAAATGCTTTGTTAGGCGTTTCAGCCATTTCTTAATCCACTCAGAATCTGATACTAGTCTTGATCACTGTATTTATTAATTTTATACCACCTTATGCTTTTCGGCCTCATGCTATTTTCAAAGTCGCTGCAAGAGAAATACATGAAAGGGTATCAGTAAAAATACGTTGGTAGAGTTACGAAGTACGTTTTTTGTAATTTACAATTGTGTTTTTCTTTTGCCGATATCGTTTCACTTATTTATCTTTTAGAGCCTTTGAAATGGCTTAATGCCTAAACACGTAACGTAGTCTAATAAAGAAATAGAGTAGTCAAGACGAACATCAGCTTATGAGTACTGTCGTCCGCGTTGTGACTATGTGTCTTGACACAGTATAAATCTTCTATACAGTGCCTGTTGAAACGCCAAACGCTGTTTCTCTCATAGTTACGGAAGCACCGACCTTACGAGCACCAACAAATTGCTCACTAAATCATTTAGTTCTGACATAATGCCCTCACGAAAAAGCAGAATACATTACAGACCACGACTTAAACTTGTGTCATACTGAGGATATTGCACAGTGCCGTTAGTGATCAAGAACAACACTCCAACCTGCAGAATTGTGTAGCATCTGCATTTATGTTCAAGCATGCATTTATGATCACTGCCCAACCGCGAGACTGAAAGTCATCTGCTGACATTACGGGCAAGTGGCGCGGTAGGGAGTATACACTCATGGAAATGGAAAAAAGAACACATTGACACCGGTGTGTCAGACCCACCATACTTTCTCCGGACACTGCGAGAGGGCTGTACAAGCAATGATCACACGCACGGCACAGCGGACACACCAGGAACCGCGGTGTTGGCCGTCGAATGGCGCTAGCTGCGCAGCATTTGTGCACCGCCGCCGTCAGTGTCAGCCAGTTTGCCGTGGCATACGGAGCTCCATCGCAGTCTTTAACACTGGTAGCATGCCGCGACAGCGTGGACGTGAACCGTATGTGCAGTTGACGGACTTTGAGCGAGGGCGTAAAGTGGGCATGCGGGAGACCGGGTGGACGTACCGCCGAATTGCTCAACACGTGGGGCGTGAGGTCTCCACAGTACATCGATGTTGTCGCCAGTGGTCGGCGGAAGGTGCACGTGCCCGTCGACCTGTGACCGGACCGCAGCGACGCACGGATGCACGCCAAGACCGTAGGATCCTACGCAGTGCCGTAGGGGACCGCACCGCCACTTCCCAGCAAATTAGGGACACTGTTGCTCCTGGGGTATCGGCGAGGACCATTCGCAACCGTCTCCATGAAGCTGGGCTACGGTCCCGCACACCGTTAGGCCGTCTTCCGCTCACGCCCCAACATCGTGCAGCCCGCCTCCAGTGGTGTCGCGACAGGCGTGAATGGAGGGACGAATGGAGACGTGTCGTCTTCAGCGATGAGAGTCGCTTCTGCCTTGGTGCCAATGATGGTCGTATGCGTGTTTGGCGCCGTGCAGGTGAGCGCCACAATCAGGACTGCATACGACCGAGGCACACAGGGCCAACACCCGGCATCATGGTGTGGGGAGCGATCTCCTACACTGGCCGTACACCTCTGGTGATCGTCGAGGGGACACTGAATAGTGCACGGTACATCCAAACCGTCATCGAACCCATCGTTCTACCATTCCTAGACCGGCAAGGGAACATGCTGTTCCAACAGGACAATGCACGTCCGCATGTATCCCGTGCCACCCAACGTGCTCTAGAAGGTGTAAGTCAACTACCCTGGCCAGCAAGATCTCCGGATCTGTCCCCCATTGAGCATGTTTGGGACTGGATGAAGCGTCGTCTCACGCGGTCTGCACGTCCAGCACGAACGCTGGTCCAACTGAGGCGCCAGGTGGAAATAGCATGGCAAGCCGTTCTACAGGACTACATCCAGCATCTCTACGATCGTCTCCATGGGAGAATAGCAGCCTGCATTACTGCGAAAGGTGGATATACACTGTACTAGTGCCGACATTGTGCATGCTCTGTTGCCTGTGTCTATGTGCCTGTGGTTCTGTCAGTGTGATCATGTGATGTATCTGACCCCAGGAATGTGTCAATAAAGTTTCCCCTTCCTGGGACAATGAATTCACGGTGTTCTTATTTCAATTTCCAGGAGTGTATATACGCCGAGACGGACGACCGCCGAATCATTCAAGTGACGATACAGGCCGAAAGTAGTAAAATTTACATACGTTACTTTGACAAGGGGGTGTGGGGAACATAGATTATTTTTCTGCTGTGAGGGATACGCAACAAGGCTTTCATGACACCTGTAATGGCAATCGAAAGCAACATGAGAGGTGTGTTCATGTAAAAATTGCTGTAGAGGACAACTATCCGTGTCGCATGGCTAGAACAGTGTTACAGTGGTTTCAGGAGCATGATAGTAGACTCACGTTGTTGTCTTGGACACAAAATTCGCCTATTTCAGACCGCTGGGATGCATGTGGTGCGCTATTTGACACCAGCTCCGCACCCATTCACCATGACCACTCGAAATATGTGGAAACTGCGTGACCCGTGTGTAGCTATCTGGTGCTACGTACCTCCAGCACCCAATTAAGTAGGGCGTCATAACTTTTTGCTTTAGTGTATTTTTCCCTTTTTTTTACTGGAATTGTGTATCATTTTACCGTTGTATTAGAAGTTCAAAATGTGCAGACCGACACTACTATTACACTACAAGTACATCCTTATTACCCGGTGTTTGCAGGTTAAATCAACTCAGTCAGTGCTGTCAATGTTCCTGTTCATCACATTCCTCGCACTTTCTTAGTGAAGATTTCAGTGCAAACAATGATCGTAACTTTAATTTCGTTTTAGAGGCCTTTTAAGCCCATTAAGAATTATAGTTTAGTTTTTTTACATCAATTCATTAATGTTCTTACATAAAATATTACGTTCACTAGGAAAAATAAACTGTTCTCTGTGTGGGAGGTGGTTTCCAGGAACACATTCAAATCCCCGCCTTGTTATCCAGGTTGTTTTCATAAGTCAGTCCGCGTGAGTGTTGCGCTGCTGTTTCTGAATGATTATAGACGATTTTATTCTACATGCTTCTCCAAATCAGTTAGTCCTCCTTGTGGCTTTGAGCACTATGCGACTTAACTTCTGAGGTCATCAGTCGCCTAGATCTTAGAACTAATTAAACCTAACTAACCTAAGGACATCACACACATCCATGCCCGAGGCAGGATTCGAACCTGCAACCCTAGCGGTCGCTCGGTTCCAGACTGTAGCGCCTGGAACCGCACGGCCACTCCGGCCGGCTCCTACTTGTGTAATAACTTAGGCGTTGATTGTGCGTGTGACTCTTACCTCCATTGTACAAAACCGAGCATTCTTTTTTCTTCGGTTACTGGTTTCGATACCTTCGAATATTCGGGTAAAACGTGATGTTAACAGCCTAGGATATATAATCGTTCTTCTTCGACTCCCTGCTCTCTGCTCCTCAGTATGCAGAAATTACTGGATTTCGGACGTACTTGTACTGTAGTAGGTCATATCGGTATAATACCTTTGGAAGATTGAAGTACCAAGACAGTTTGTAATACAGTATACTTTTAAAAGAAATCACATAAAGCAAGGTATGCTTAAAATTGCAAAGCGAATAAACAAAATGTAGTCGCGACTGTTGTACTAAGCGCAAATATAACATTACATACGACTACTTTAAACTGTTGGGAGAATTCAGCACAATGGTGACGAAAGTGGAATAAAACCACCAATGCCATTATTACTTTTATGATTTCGCAGAAAGTCTGACGCTCATAGTGAAGCGTGCATAATGCGCAGAAATAGTATTTCTGGAAGACACCGTGGACCAACAAACGCCGCTTCCTCGCATATCGGTCCGAAACGTTTCACGTACTCAGCTGTCAAGTCTACAAACAATGTAGACGCTAGACAGGCATTAGAGCCACCACCGTGCGTCGTATTTTTGAAAAAGCAGAATTTTACATGGAAATTCCAAGAGTTTTATACGCATTAAATTAATATGACGCTGATGGTAGAAGGCATTAGTATTAGCTGTTCCGGAGTATGGTGCAAGACGAAGAGGAACTCCTTGGAAATATAGTTTGATCAGATACGCTCCATTTTACTTAAAATGAACAGAAACTTGTATAATTTTACATCGAACGTGCAGGAGATCGACTCGTTTCTGTAGAAAAACGAAGTACTTTAACAAAAATAGTTGTCTAAAATAGAGGGTCATCTAAGGGCCGAGTTGAAACATTCGTCCTTCGTCCACGCCCACGTTACAGTGATGAGCCCAGATATTATAACCGCATGATTAATAACGTATTAGTCAACACTTAACAGAAGCTTTTCTTCTTGGTGTGGATTCGCCAAGTCCTTAGTAGATTTGCGGAAGTGTGTAGCAACAGATATCATCACGCATTACCCTTAAATTATGTGCCTGCGGTTCATGGACCAACATAGCCCGATAGCGCCCCAGATGTGTTTCATCGGCTTCAGATCAGGCGAATTGGGTTGACAGGACGACAATGTGAGTTCAGTGTCATGTCCTTCAAACCACTGTCCCGCATCGTCGACATCGTGATTCGCCATTAGTCTTTGGATCGCTTATATACATTCCTTGCCGAGTCACGTGCCAGTGGTCACCAAGCTGTTTTCAGCCTCGCGATGGGCCTTGGTCTCAATGTTGTGGCTCTAATGTGTGGAAGGAAGTTACTGCTTTGCAGGCTGACACATTACCAGATTGTCACCTCAGTGTATCGACACGCCTCGAGAACACTCCTCCAGAAATTACATAGGGCGAAGAAGTTGGTGTTGTTGTTTTTGTTGTTGTTGTTGTTGTCTTCAGTCCTGAGACTGGTTTGATGCAGCTCTCCATGGTACTCTCGCCTGTGCAAGCTTAATCTCCCAGTACCTACTGCAGCCTACGTCCTTTTGAATCTGCTTACTATATTTATCTCTTGTTCTCCCTCCACGATTTTTACCCTCCACGCTGCCCTCCAATACTAAATTAGTTATCCCTTGATGCCTCAGAATGTGTCCTACCAACCGATCCCTTCTTCTAGTCAAGTTGTGCCACAAACTCCTCTTCTCCCCAATTCTATTCAATGCGTCCTCATTAGTTATGTGGTCTACCCATCTAATCTTCGGCAATCTTCTGTAGCACCACATTTCGAAAGCTTCTATTATCTTCTTTCCCAAACTATTTATTGCCCATGTTTCACTTCAGTACATGGCTACACTCCATACAAATACTTTCAGAAACGACTTCCAGACACTTAAATCCATACTCGATGTTAACAAATTTCTCTTTTTCAGAAACGCTTTCCTTGCCATTGCCAGTCTGTATTTCATATCCTCTCTACTTCGACCGTCATCAGTATTTTGCTCCACAAATAGCAAAACTCCTTTACTACTTTAAGTGTCTCATTTCTTAATTTAATACCCTCAGCATCGCCCGATTTAATTCGACTACATTCCATTATCCTCGTTATGCTTTTGTTGATGTTCGTCTTATATCCTTATTTCAAGAAACTATCCATTCCGTTCAACTGCTCTTCCAAGTCCGTTGCTGTTTCTGACAGAATTGCAATGTCATCGGCGAACCTCAACATTTTTATTTCTTCTCCATGGATTTTAACACCTACTCCGAATTTTTCTTTTGTTTCCTTCACTGCTTGCTCAATATACAGATTGAATAACATCGGGGAGAGGCTACAATCCTGTCTCACTGCCTTCCCATGTCAAGTCTGAGATTAAGTTACGGAAACAAAACACTTTCAACGTATCTGACAGTAGTTCTGCACAGGAGAAGCATGAACGATAAAACAGTTAGAAAAAGTTCTAAGACCAGCAAGGATGGACGCACAAAAAAAGTCTTGGCACTATATTGTCGGCGAAGAAAACAAACAGTAGAAATTATACCAACTCCCAGCTATCACGTCGCCGATCATACTTAATAGTCCAGACGGAGGCCACGGCGTGCTGCCTAGGTGGCAGAGTCCAGAGCTACGCATAGTGGATATCCTCTGGTCAGTTGCTTGCTTTGATGGAGCTGCCGTGCTTTAATATCCATATTACGACAGTTCGAAGTCTGCAGTATCGATATTGAAGTATCGATGTTTGTATTTAAAGTGACAGCATCCCTACACGGATCGGGCAGTATCGCCCACATTTGTGCTTTGCTGTCAGTTTATTTTGTTTTCCTGAATCACATACAATACTGTACAATAGTAGCCACAGAATACTTGTGGAACACAGTCTGCCTTTGTACTGCAAGGTTCCCCATATTTTGTGCGAAATGAGTGTGAGGGTACCTTTAGTTCAGCGCAGGCGGGGCCCACCACTGCTCGTTGAAGAAGTCGTTTCAGCTTCGATTCGGTGGAACATTTTAGCGTTCGTTACTTGTGCAGTTTTAGCTCGGCAGGTCCTCGGTACGCAGCACAAAACACGGACCCTCTCGTTCCGCTGCCAGCGCTAATGAGCGAGCACGCTGCTTTCTCCGTCCTCGCCCGCATACTTGCCCCGCTACATTCGTCGCCTCTGCGTACCTCTGAAATAAGGCAAGGAAGAGTGCTCGAAAAGAGCTGTTGCAAATCGTATGGATCTGTTACGCAGCGGTGCAGTTATTATTGTTCGTTCTACAGTAAATGTCCACACATCTTGCGGTGATCGTTTTCTGCAGCTGGAACACACGCCTGCCCTGTTAAGGACGAATAATGTTTCGCTACTGTAATCCCAAAGAAAGCAGGTGTTGACAGATGTGAAAATTACCGAACTATCAGTTTAATAAGTCACAGCTGCAAAATACTAACACGAATTCTTTACAGACGAATGGAAAAACTGGTAGAAGCCGACCTCGGGGAAGATCAGTTTGGGTTCCGTAGAAATGTTGTAACACGTGAAGCAATACTGACCTTAAATACTTATCCTAGAAGAAAGATTAGGATAAGGCAACCTACGTTTCTAGCATTTGTAGACTTAGAGAAAGCTTTTGACACTGTTGAGTGGAATACTCTCTTTCAAATTCTGAAGGTGGTAGGGATAAAATACGGGGAGCGAAAGGCTATTTACAATTTGTACAGAAACAGATGGCAGTTATAACAGTCGAGGGACATGGATGGGAAGCAGTGGTTGGGAAGGGAGTGAGACAGGGTTGTAGCCTCTCCCCGATATTATTCAATCTGTATATTGACCAAACAGTAAAGGAAACAAAAGAAAAATTCGGAGTTGGTATTAAAATCCATGGAGAAAAAATAAAAACTTTGAGGTTCGCCGATGACATTGTAGTTCTGTCAGAGACAGCAAAGGACTTGGTAGAGCAGTTGAACGGAATGGACAGAGTCTTGAAAGGAGGGTGTAAGATGAACATCAACAAAAGCAAAACGAGGATACTGGAATGAAGTCGAATTAATTCGGGTGATGCTGAGGGAATCAGATTAGGAAATAAGACACTTAAAGTAGTAAAGGAGTTTTGCTATTTGGGAAGCAAAATAACTGATGATGGTCGAAGTAGAGAAGATATAAAATGTAGACTGGCAATTGCAAGGAAAGCGTTTCTGAACAAGAGAAATTGGTTAACATCGAGTATTGATTTAAGTGTCAGTAAGTCTTTTCTGAAAGTATTTGTATGGAGTGTAGCCATGTATGGAAGTGAAACATGGACGATAAATAGTTTGGACAAGGAGAGAATAGAAGATTTCGAGATGTGGTGTTGCAGAAGAATGCTGAAGATTAGATGGGTAGATCACATAACTAACGAGGAGGTATAGAATAGAATTGGGGAGAAGAGGAGTTTGTGGCAGAACTTGACAAAAAGAAGGGACCGGTTGGTAGGACATGTTCTGAGGCATCAAGGGATTACAAATTTAGCATTGGAGGGCAGCGTGGAGGGTAAAAATCGTAGGGGGAGACCAAGATATGAATACACTAAGCAGGTTCAAAAGGATGTGGGTTGCAGTAGGTACTGGCAGATGAAGAAGCTTGCACAGGATAGAGTAGCATGGAGAGCTGCATCAAACCAATATCAGGACTGAAGACCACAACAGCAACAACAACAACAACAACAACACTGCAAAACCTGTAATAGAATCCGTAGCATTATACGAGACCAAGGGGTGCAACAAAATTTTTTTTAGTATCAAGTTCGCTGAGCCATTAAAAGGTAATAGTTGACGAGTGTAAATTTCAATATACACGGTGGTCCACTTAAAAGTTTCAGTGCAAATATCGCTGGAACAAAAACATATTGAAAACTGACTTTACAGGTATGAATGTAAGGCAGGGGCTCATGAAAGCAAATACTATGAGACATTGTAAAACGTAAGGAAATATTTTCAACACAAACCTTTTATGTTTTGTTTTATTAAAAGTGACACCCCGTATTAAGTCTTACTTAGTCAATAACAGAAATTCGCAAAGACAGTAGCGTTGGTTGCATTGCAATACGCCTTTTACATCCAGAGAAATTGCTAAGTGAAGTTGACGCTTGAAATAAACGAAACGCACGGCTGTTGCGTATCCTGAGATCAAGCGTGAACCCCGAGTTGCTCGTAATTGCGATGCTTTTGACTTACTACGATGCAACAATCGTTGTACTCGTCGCTATTTACACTGTTAGTAAGTGTACTGGAAACAATACAGATGTCCAGTCGCACATCTATTTCAACCATTCTCCTCCCCTCTATTAGATCCGTAAGTCACTCACTATGTTTATCCTGGTCGGTGATACACAGTAACGAAAAACCGAAATGTCCATTCTGGGACTGGAGTAAAGGTCAATAAAGCACGAACGAGTAAACTCTTGACTTATTTCTCATTGTGTGTGACTGGACAGCTGTGTTGTTTCCTGCCCACTTAATACCAGCGTAAATAGCAATAAGTACAGTGCTTTTTGCATCGTAGAACGTCAATCACATCGCCATAACATGTTGTTTACGCTTGCATCTCGGGATGTGCAATAGCAGCGCGTTTCGTTTATTTCAAGCGCCAGCTGCACTTTACAACTTCTTGGCACGTAATTGAAATATTGTGATGGAACCAACGCCATTCTTTTTGTGATTATTATTTTTACTTATTGCCTAAAAATAATATGAGGTTCTCCGTTTAAAAAAACGTAATTTTGTATTGAAAATAATGTAAGCTTTCGTCTTAAAATATTATATTATATATCATTATATGTAGTGTATTATATTATAGTATTTACAGGGTGTATCAAAAAGAATCATCCGATTTGTTACGTCTATATTTCTGAAACTCGTAAGCATATACATTGAATTTTGTTTTTTGATGAATGGGAAACTCAAAAAGTTTTTTTTTTTCTCATAGGTGTCCAATATGCCCCTTCATTCCCCCTTCAGATGCACGGCATATGTCAATGCATTATTCAAATTGTTCCCACATTGCAGCAAGCATGTCTTGCTTGAAGTTACAGCTTCCACAGCTGCTGTTATGCGTTGTCTCTGTTCATTCAGGCACATAAACACAGTCTCTTATAAGCCCCCACAAGAAATAATCACATAGAGTCAGGTCCGGTGACCTTGGAGGCCAGTAATGTAGGACTGACCAATCACAGCCTAATACTTTTTATGAACAATTTATTAAACGATCAAATTTAGAAAATCCACAATTATCAAAATAATTCCCTTTTTAACTAAGAAAATTATCATAAAGTGTTTCTCGTTCCCCCAGTCCCACAAGTAATCTGGTTGCACTTTATAAAATTCCATTGAGAGCACTGTACAACCAGTTGTCACACCGTCATTTACTCAGCTAATGTACATAGCAACATTCATTTACTAAATACTTCGCTTTCACATCATCATTCGCACAAACTGTTAAACTATCAATATTAAATAACAGCCGTAATATTCACAAAAGTTAGTTTTGTTTCCAAAATATGCTGTTCTACGTATGATTTTATAGCCCATAAGATGCTGACACCTTGCGGCCACAGCCGTAACTACTTGCAACTAGCGACTGGATCGGATTGCACATGTCATTGAACCATGACTCCTATATAAAGTCGTCTGCTAGCTGCCATCTGACTTAAAGGCACAATATGAGGCCCTATGCCTCAGTTAATTTGTAATGAATATGCCAGGAGACTCGTTACTGCGTGCAATGTTTCGTTGCTCGCATGTTTTCTTCTTCGCATGCAGATCGTGCCCGAATCGGTAGTATTCGAATCCCTACAATTTCCTTATTCTCAACCGTCCAAGTCGGTTGTCACACGTAGTACTGAACACGTTTCGTCACTCACTATGTTTCCTTTCGCGCATGCAGTTAGTTTACAGCTCGGGCCGAGTATGCAGTATACATACGTCAGCCTCGAGTTCCCTACTCCCAGATACACTACTGGCCATTAAAATTGCTACACCAAGAAGAAATGCAGATCATAAACGGGTGTTCCTTGAACAACTATATTATATTAGAACTGACATGTGATTACATTTTCACGCAATTTTGGTGCTTAGATCCTGAGAAATCAGTACCCAAAACAACCATCTCTCGCCGTAATAACGGCCTTGATACGCCTGGGCATTGGGTGGGTCAAACATAGCTTGGATGGATTGTACAGGTACAGCTGCCCAAGCAACTTCAACATAATACCACAGTTCATCGAGAGTAGTCACTGGCGTATTGTGACGAGCCAGTTGCTCGGTCACCATTGACCAGACATTTTCATTTGGTGAGAGATCTGGAGAATATTCTGGCCAGGGCAGCAGTCGAACATTTTCTGTATCCAGAAAGGCCTGTACAGGACCTGCAACATGAGGTCGTGGATTATCCTGCTGAAATGTAGGGTTTCGCAGGGATCGAATGCAGGGTAGAGCCACGGGTATTAACACATCTGAAATGTAACGTCCACTGTACAAAGTGCCATCAATGCGAACAAGAGGTGACCGAGACGTGTAACCAATGGCACCCCATACCATCACGCCGGGTGATACGTCAGTATGGCGATGACGAATGCACGCTTCCAATGTGCGTTCACCGCGATGTCGCCAAACACGGATGCGACCATCATGGTGCTGTAAACAGAACTTGGATTCATCCGAAAAAATGACGTTTTGCCATTGGTGCACCCAGGTTCATGGTCGAGTACACCATCGCAGGCGCTCTTGTCTGTGATGCAGCGTCAAGGATAACCGCAGTGACGGTCTCCGAGATGATAATCCATGCTGCTGCAAACGTCGTCGAACTGTTCTTGCAGATGACTGTTGTCTTGCAAATGTCCACACCTGTAGAATCAGGAATCGAGACGTGGCTGCACGATTCGCTACAGCCACGCGGATGAGTTACCTGTCATCTCGACTGCTAGTGATACGAGGCCGTTGGGATCCAGCACGGCGTTCCGTATTACACTCCTGAACCCACCGATTCCATATTCTGCTAACAGTCATTGGATCTCGACCAACGCGAGCAGCAATGTCGCGATACGATAAACCGCAATCGCGATAGGCTACAATCCGACCTTTATCAAAGTCCTAAACGTGATGGTAGGCATGTCTCCTCTTTATACGAGGCATCACAACAAATTTTCACCAGGTAACGCCGGTCAAGTGCTGTTTGTGTATGAGAAATCGGTTTGAAAGTTTCCTCATGTCAGTACGTTGTAGGTGTCGCCACCGGCACCCACCTTGTGTCAATGCTGTGAAAAGCTAATCATTTGCATATCACAGCATCTTTTTCCTGTCGGTTTAATTTCGCATCTGTAGCACATCATCTTCGTGGTGTAGCAATTGTACTGGCCAGTAGTGTACATTTTACGTGGCCAGCGCGAGCGCGTCAGAGAAATGTGCGGTAGCTGTATGTCTCCAACATAAAATAATCCGACACTACCTACGTTTCTTACATAGTGTTCAGTTCGATTGTATGATTAAATTGTGATCTGAGCTGAGCTGAGCAGAGTGAGTTGTTCTACTAAAACGACTCGTTATAGGCCTATTTTGCGGTTGGAACTAATTTATTTCTGGGACAGTGTTGTCCATTGTTTCAAACAAAAATTAAAATTGTATGTGCGATGCACAGTGTATCTGTACTATTATCGTTCGTAGGCGATGTGAACGATGGGAGAGGTACTACACCTTACGGTTGCCCAAGGAAGAATGACTAAATATGACAGTGAGAAGATACTAGGGGCCGTTGCGTTAGGGGAGTGTACATGTTTTTACACAGCTACCAAATGAAGATGCTATTATAAACTCGACGGGTTGATGCAGCCGGTGCCTACCTCGCTGTGTGCTCCTTTTCGCAGCCGCGTCCTATTCGCGCAGACTTACCTCCTGCCGGCCTAATTGGTCAGTAAAAGGCGCGAGCAGCGCTGGAACTATGCTGCTTCCTGTAGCTCGTTCGGCCTGAGAAGACCTAGCAGCTCCAGTGTGCAAAGAGGTGCTGCTTCCTGCGTACATCACGACCATACACGTGACGTGGTTTTGGTTACGTTTCTATGGTAACGCCTCAGGTTTGTCGCACTTAAGACAACTATGGCTTTCAGTCCGAGTTGCGGCAAGCCTTTTGTACTTGGTGACTGAAAGCTTGCAACAGTGCTCCCCGCTATCATGGGGCCTTTTTTATTCGGTATTTGGCAGGAGAAATACCATACAGCCATACTACAAATACAATACTTTTCGTGGTTTCTACAAACGTCATCTTAAATATGTATATCCTGTTATCGATAAGAGCTATACTGTAACTTGACAAGATATCAAAAATTAAATGTCGACTTACATATATCAACTGGAGTTGCCGTAAAGGTTACTGGTAAAACTGCAAGGTAGATGGACGCTGGATGTTTCTGAATATTTCGTAAAATCCTGTCTATGAACATCGTGTTTAGGACATGGGAAGAAAATATGATTCAGATCAGCAATATTTCGAACATGGCTGCATTGTAGCAATGGTTACAGAAAGGCAGGTGTAATAGTCAACCGGTTGCAATAAATGGTGGTTTTCCAGTCGACATGTAGCCATTAACATGGTCTGTTATTTTAAGAGACTGGTTTTACTGATGTGACAAGTCCTTGACACTAACTTTTACCCTTGGACATACAGACCGTTGCCAGCACATGTCATGTGGATATAGTTTTACTGAATGATTGCTACTGTGAAGTTCCTTTGTCCTACTGAGAAAGACAGGTTTCAAACCATCGAAACCATGGAAAAGGTTATTTGAAAACCACTATGTATTGCAACTGTTTGGGTGTGTATTACACCTGCTATTCAAATCAGCGTAGGAGCTATTATCACTGTTACAGTGTGTCGAAATCAGTAATTCTAATCGACGAAGGTGTACAAAATATATTTGATAAGATGAAAATGCGCAACTATCATATTTACTGAAATAAAAATCCGCTTCAGTTGGTTGTAATTTTCTGAATTTATTCCACGACCGTTTTCGAAGCTTAATGCTTCAGGTGCCACCAAATAATTACGAAAACATAAATGTGTGACGGTCGGGCGAATCAGTCATCGGGGATCACACCCAATCCCACGTCAATTAAACGCAGGGTAGCGTGAGACCAGCAACCACAGCGCCCGCCTGGACAGCACGACACGGGGAGTGACGTGGGTAACAGTCTTAACTGTTGCGTCAGCCGTGACGTGGAAGAAAGTGCTTAAAAAATGGAACAATATGCCGGTGTTGTCACGGACTGCCGCACAATCACCCTCCCTCACCTTTCTTGACATAATCTGTAAGAGCTGACCACTACTTTCGCGATAGGCTTGTCCAGTCCATTGCCGGCGGTTTCTGACTAATGGCTCGCGGTACGACACTCGCGGCCGTTTTGTTCTGACAACTTACGAATTAAGTACTTGCCTCGCAGGCTGTCGCCCATGTTATGCTTTTTATCCGCCGAAGCAATATGGTGAAGGCCATTTAATTTTTAGTTTTGGATCTCCATTTTTGTATGCTGTTTTTTTTTAGTCCTTTTTCCACGTGCCTTGTTTAGATGTCTCCTATTATTTCCAATGGGATTGACAAATAGTCGTTTCCCTTGCCTCTGTGTTTGCGTTCTATGGTTTTGACTTGGGCGTGTATGATCTCAGTTGTTAATTGCGCCCTAACACAAAACAAAACAAACAAGTACTTGCCTAATTAAATCTTCTTGAAGTCTTCCACCAGCTCTACTATTTGCTTTGTTTTACTATTACTCGCGTAGCAACTAATATATGAGATAAAATATGTTGCTACGAAAAGAGCCCCGAAATACCTTTCACTGATCCTGTGCTGTGACTTTCTTTGGATCATTAATTTTCAACAAAACAAAATATATTATGTTCTTATTATTCTGAATCTGGCTTTCTATTAAAGGAACATTTTTTCGTTACTGTAACTCGTCATAAACTTCAACATATCTCCCTTACTTTACAGTTATTGAAAAGTTTAATGAAAATTATTTCGTTATCAATACTGATGTTACAGTTCAACATCAAAATTTTGCAGTGGATTTTTGTTAACAGTAAAACACCAATAAGTACCACGACTAACACGAGAACATGAGACTATTGTCATAGAAAAAGATGTTTTTACTATAAGGTTTGCCAGACCAGAACTACGCACAGCAAGATTTCTTTTATATTATGAAGGTAAATTATCTTTTTGCACTGTTAATAATATATTATCAGCAGCCCGCGTCAACCTGTAAAACACGTCATAAAATCCACTGCTCTGCTCTGAAATTTCGAAAGCTGAAAGAAACAATTTTAGTTCACTATTACCTGCCCGCTTCTTTGCGGTATGATTGGTTTCATTTAATGCAGTTTGAATGCGCCGGGGCAGCGGCTCGTTCGCTCGTAGCGCAGCTGTGCACCACAAATAATATTTAAATAACTGAAAATGTCTTTACAAATCAATGTCTAATGGCGTCCCTCTCTCAATCTTGACAAAAGAATGCTACGCAAGCGTACAGTGTAATGTCACAGCTCTTCCTACTCACGTAACTACAAGAAGACGACAGAGAAATTAATGTTCGGTCATTACTATTTATAGTAGTCTCATATTCTCATCTTTGTTTGATATTTAATAAGTATCGTCTTTGGCGGTTTCAGTACTCGCCGACATAGATATTATTTTAAAAACTCAGTACATAATTCTATACAAGAACAAAAAATAACACATAATACTTTCTCTTTATTACATAAAGTTCACACAATCGTTGTCCACGCAATTACAATTATCCAGTTCAATTATTCTTTTCTCCTTTTCTTTTTTACCACATATATAACATGTCTTTTGCTAAGAGACGTTACAAGTCTTTTCGAAATATATTCTGCAAGACTGGTTATAATCCTCCGGTTGTTGTTGTCTCATAGTAAGTCAGACACATTTCTCGTTCATAAAACACTGATGGAAAAAACTGCAATATCCTCGTGGACTGTGTTCAGCAGTAGCATTGCATGAAATGTGCACACTGAGGGGAGGTTGTGTTAGTCATTCATTCGTCTCTGTCATCAGCGAACAGAAGGCGCTCTCGTGGCCTGTTTTTGCCCCCTCTGTTTTGACTCTGCAAACAGAAACTATGTTGGGTTTGGAGGTGAGTACGTATGTTCTCCTGCTGAACAACTTCAGCCCTTTGAACAGGATCGCTTCGTGCGCTTGCGGGAAGCTGAATGAGTGTATCGACGGAC
Organism: Schistocerca gregaria; assembly: GCF_023897955.1. Lineage (NCBI taxonomy): Eukaryota > Metazoa > Arthropoda > Insecta > Orthoptera > Acrididae > Schistocerca > Schistocerca gregaria. Next base: position 307,392,530 of record NC_064926.1, on the reverse strand, counting down.
TGCTCCACATATTGGGCACAGTGTATCGGTGGCGTGTCGTTGCTTTCAGCAGTGGTCTTTGGAACATTCCCACACGCGTGGACCAGATTCTGGGCGTCTGCACAGTAATCACGCACATCAAGATAGACGCATTGTGTGAACAGCGGCAGCTGACCGAACATTATCCAAGGAAAAATTTCAGGCTCATCTTGCACCTGATATATCATCGCGGACCATTGGAAACGGTCTGCTTGCAGCAAGACATCGTGTGTGCCTCTGGCCAGGCTACCACTGACACAAGGACATCGCCAAGCGTAGCTACTCTGGTGTCCTGAAAGTGTCGACTGGAAAGTCGAATGGCGTACCGTTGTCTTCAGTAATGAGAGTAGGCCAGTAGCCAGGAAAGGCGTTTCTGAAAAAGAGAAATTTTTTAACATGTAATATAAATGTAAGTGTTAGGAATCTTTTGGTGGAGATATTTATTAGGAGTGTAGTTGCGTACGAAAGTGAAACATGGACAATAAAAAATTCAAGCAAGAAAAGAAAAGAAGTTTTTGAAATGTGGTGCTACGGAAGAATGCTGAAAGTTGGGAGGGAGATCGAATTTAGAGAGGAGTGAGTACAAAATATTTTGAATAGGAACCCGGTTTCAGTTCATATGTTTAATTCATCCACTTTTGCTTGAGGAATTGAATTAGGCGTGACACAGTACAGTTATTTGCTAAAAATTCGAAAGGAGACATAACGAAACATGCATTTACAAGTTAAGCAATTTTGTATTAACGCTTAAACCTTACGTGTTTACATTATTCCAAAACAAACAAGAACCCAGTGTACTGGTACAAAACAATACTGATGTATTAGAACAGCGGCTCGATGTGGTGACCGATTACGGATATTGTACCTACGAAGTATGTTCTCGTTCACACTCTCCACCCCACCTGGTATCTCTTCGATTGCTGGTGCAGCGAACAGAACTCTTGCCAGCAGATATTCCTCAGTCTCTACAGGAGTCTCGTAAACCAAAATTTGCGTACGACCCTACAAGTAGTAATCCATAAGAGGTAAATCCGGCGATCGTGGCGGCCACGCGGTTGGACCACCTCGGCCTATCCATCTTTCACTACGTCGTCTGTTGAGATGTCTCCGAATCGCTCGTGAGAGGTGAGGTGGCGCACCATCATCCTGAAACCACATCTCGAATCGTTAGGAGAGATAAGGTGACTGTTCCAAATCTAGTTCTCGGTAGATTACTTGAAAACTATTAGAGGTAGCTTAATCGGGTCACATAGTTGATCCTTTTATATCAAACTGAAGCTTCATACCATTCTCATTTTTCTAGGTGTAATATTTAGCGTCTAAAATTTCTCTTAAAAACGCCTATTTTAATCTACGTCTACATAGTTGCTCTGCAGTTCGCACTTAAGTGCCTGGCAGAGGGATCATCGAGCCATTTTTGTACTTCTTCTCTACCATTCCACTCTCTAATAGCGCATGGGAAAAAGAAACACCGAACTCTTTCCGTTGATCTCTGATTTCTCTTATGTTATTATGATGATCATTTCTTCCTACGTAGGTGGGTGTCAATTTCCACATTCGGAAGAGAAAGTGGGTGATTGAAATTTCGTAAATAGATCTTGCCGCAAAGAGAACCGCCTTTGTTTCAGTGACTGCCACCCCAACTCGCGTATCACATCAGTGACACTCTCATCCCTATTGCGCGATAACACGAAACGAGATGCTCTTCTTTGCACTATTTCGATGTCCTCCGTCAATCCTACCTGATAAGGACCAAAATGGTGTTCTGATCCGGTTGAAACTTGTAACAGTTGATTGTGACATACATTTGCACATCCTGAACAATTTTTGGCTTTCGTGCTTTATTACTTAGCGCCATTTGTTTTCTGTATAAAACCATGTATTTAAGGAAATATTCGTCTGATCACTGCGAGGTTCGAGTCCTCCCTCGGGCATATGTGTGTGTGTTTGTCCTTAGGATGGTTTAGGTTAAGTAGTGTGTCAGCTTAGGGACTGATGACCTCAGCAGTTAGGTCCCATAAGATTTCACACATTTTTTTCGCTCTGAGGTTTAACATTTTTGACATTAATATACTGGCGCATATGCTGACAAAGTTTGGAAAAGCTACTTTAATTTTTAATTTCATCCTTAGATTATGGTGCAATACTTGTATTTTACGCACAGGCGCGTTATGATGACGTGGCTGTAGTAGCAGAGAACTGGGGTAAGTCCCGGCACACTCGCTCGTCTCTGTATCTCTCAAATGAAACTGCGCTTGGCTCGTCACACTATCCAGCACATTGAATACCAGGACAAGCAAGTCTGAGACTTTTCTCTTTCCCTCAGTAGACGCCGACGCATTACACACCGTGAATGGGTTCCAACTCAAAATATTATGTACTAACGCCCCTGTAAAAGTCCTAGAAATCTGTAACGGGAATTGCCGAACACATTGCACTGGGTAGACGTACCGAAAGTTGCAGTGCTACACAGTAGCCGGCCGCTGTGGCCTGGCTGTTCTAGGCGCTTGAGTCCGGAACCGCGCAGGTTCGAATCCTGCCTTGGGCATGGATGTGTGTGCTGTCCTTAGGTTAGTTAGGTCTAATTAGTTGTAAGTTCTAGGGCACTGATGACCTCAGATGTAAGTCCCATAGTGCTTAGAGCCATTTTTTTGCTACGTAGTAGCATGTTTCTTTAAATACCTGTCACAACAGCGCTAAAAAGGGTGAGCCAGTGGTGCAAATAAACTGCTGCGGCGCGCCGCAGCTACTCGTGGTACACCAGGCAGGGAGTGCAGAGTCGCGGCGGCTGCTTTCGCGAGTCTTGTAGGCTCGCTCGGTGCTGCTCACTGAGTCACGATTGACGGGGAGAGCGGCCAGCGGCCAGCGGCACCGCGTACGCACAACAGGTAGAGTGGGCGGCAGCCGGCCGCGCCGCGTCTCTCCTGGCAGGTCAGTATTGATCTGCAGCCAGCTTCGGCTGCCGCCACTCGCCACCCGGTCGCGCCTGCCAATTTACCCGGCCCTTCGCCTCCCTCCGGGTCACCGTGTTACTCGGCGTCTACAACCGCCGGGACCTCTTACTTTCAATAAGGCACTCCCGAACGTCTCGGAGGAAGCGGGACTGTCGGCCGGCATAAACGTGTCGGCAGAGGACACGTACCGAACACACAACGTAGAACCTGGCGCAAGCTGCGGAACTAGCGGTCACGATACGAAAACCTGTAGCGGTTTTCTGACTGTGGCAAACATATTGTTTAATTAAATAACTCCTGCTTTTCAAGTGAAGTTGCACGAACAGCACTAAAAAATAATATATTCTTTACAGTTAACGTTCAATATGTATACATATATCCGATAACTGACTCGTTCCACATCATTTCGATAAAAGAATCGTTCAGGTGATGTATGGAACATGTATTCTGAAATGCCTTCACAAAAGAAGACGAAGTAAATATTCCAGAATTCGAATCGTGAACAGCTGCCAACATTAGTAACGTAGAAGTAAATATCCTCGGAGTAGTGAAGCAACTCAAATCACTTAATAAATGCAAGTGTTCTGGTCCAGACTGCATACCAATGAGGTTCCTTTCGGAGTATGCTGATGCATTAGCTCCATACATAACAATCATATACAACCGTTCGCTGGTCGAAAGATCCGTACCCAAAGACTGGAAAGTTGCAAAGGTCACACCAATAATCAAGAAGGGTAGTAGGAGTAATCCACTGAATTACAGGCCCATATCGTTAACGGCGATATGTAGCAGGATTTTAGAACATATGTTGTGTTCGAACATCATGAATTACCTCGAACGAAAAGGTCTATTGACACACAGTCAACATGGCTTTAGAAAATTCGTTCCTGTGCAACACAACTAGCCCTTTATTCACATGAAATGCTGAGTGCTATTGACTAGGGATTTCAGATCGATTCCGTATGCCTGGATTTCCGGAAGGCTTTTGACACTGTACCACACAAGCGACTCGTAGTAAAATTGCCTGCCGGCCGGAGTGGCCGAGCGGTTCTGGGCGCTACAGTCTGGAACCGAGCGACCGCTACGGTCGGAGGTTCGAATCCTGCCTCGGGCATGGATGTGTGTGATGTCGTTAGGTTTAAGTAGTTCTAAGTTCTAGGCGACTGATGACCTCAGAAGTTAAGTCGCATAGTGCTCAGAGCCATTTGAACCATTTAAAATTGCCTGCGTATAGAATATCGTCTCAGTTATGTGACTCGATTTGTGACTTCCTGTCAGAGAGATCACAATTCGTAGTAATTGAGTAAAACAGACGAGATTTCAGGCGTTCCCCAAGGTAGTGTTATAGGCCCTTTACTGTTCCTTACCTACGTAATCGATTTGGGAGACAATCTGAGCAGCCGTCTACGGTTGTTTACAGATGACGCTGTCATTTATCGACTAATAAAGTCATCAGAAGATCAAAACAAACTGCAAAACGATTTAGAAAAAATTTCTGAATGGGGCGAAAAGTGGCAGTTGACCCTAAATACCGAAAAGTGTGAGGACATCCACATGAGTGCTAAAAGGTACTCCTTAAACTTCGGTTAGACGATGAATCAGTCTAATCTAAAAGCCATAAATTCAACTAAACACCTAGGTATTACAATTACGAACAACTTAAATTGGAAGGAACACATAGAAAATGTTGTGGGGAAGGCTAACCAAGACTGCGTTTTATTGGCAGGACACTTAGAAAATGTAACAGACCTACTAAGGAGACCGCCTACACTACGCTTTTCCGTCCTCTTTTAGAATACTGTTGAGCGGTGTCGGATCCTTACCAGTTAGGACTGACAGAGTACATCGAAAAAGTTCAAAGAAAGGCACCACCTTTTGTATTATCGCGAAATATGGGAAAGAGTGTCACAGAAATGATACAGGATTTGGGCTGGAAATCATTAAAAGAAAGGCGTTTTTCGTTACGACGGGATCTTCTCACGAAGTTCCAATCACCAACTTTCTCCTCCGAATGGGAAAATATTTTCTTGACACCGACCTACAAAGGGCGGAACGATCACCACGATAAAATAAGGGAAATCAGAGCTCGTACGGAAAGATATAGGGGTTCATTTTTTCCGCACGCTATACGAGATTGGAATAACAGAGAATTCTGAAGGTGGTTCGATGAACCCTCTGCCAGTCACTTAAATGTGATTTGCAGAGTATCCATGTAGATTTAGATATTAGGTTAGTGAATATGTTCTTAGCGTTTATGTTTTGATTTTCACTCTTACGGATGCTAGGGGTTTATTTATCGACTGCCATTTTTTTATTTGCAATTCGCTGTTGCTATCTGAGTTTGCATATTGTCATTTTGTCATTTATAGATATTGGCTGCAGCTGTGGACGCGAGAAAATGGAGTTCCAAGTGGAGAATTTGGAATATTTCCATATATTCTTGACTTTGACTTCAATAGGACGGCACCAGAAACATTTTCTCCGTGTATGGGCTAGAGCACGGCAAGAGAATGGTTTTCCCGATCTAAGGAAGACCGTATCGATATTAGTTGACTCTCCACGTTCAGGAAGAAATGTTCAAATGTGTGTGAATTCCTAAGGAACCAAACTGCTGAGGTCATTGGTCCCTAGACTTACACACTACTTAAACTAACTTATGCTAAGAACAACACACACAACCATGCCCCAGGAAGGACTCGAACCTCCGACGGGAGGGGCCGCGCAGTCCGTGACATGACACCTCAAACCGCGCGGCCACTCCGCGCAGCGTTCAGGAAGACCTTCGTGGTTTGATGAAGATCGTTTGAACGCATTAATTCACAGTGATCCACTTTCAGTGTTCTAGAACCGGCTGATGTGAGAACTGTGATCATTCCACCGTCGTGCTACACTTGCATGCAGTGGAGTGAATCAGAAATAGGGTGTTCGGGTACTACATGCTGTAAGCCGAAATCACTAAACCCAGAGGTTGGCCATACGTGTATATCGGCTTGCTCGTCAGCAATTGGATCGTGAAGAACACCGACCATTCCTACCCAGTATCGCTACTGGTGACGAGCAGTGGTGTCATTGTGCTAACTTAAGGGAAAGAAAGGAATGGTTGAGCCCAAACAAAACAACTCCCCGCATAAAGACCTGTGCGCACCCACAAACGATAATGCTATTGAACATGGCTCGGCGAGTTCTTCACCTCAAATCCTTGTGATTTCTACAGTCGTGGAATCGAAAAGGTACTCCAGTGTTCCAGTGTTGGCAAATCGTTGCAAATACTGAAGAAGAATATATTATTGATGACTAAAGTTTCTGTTACTTGCTTCTGTTGTGTTTATTAATCTTATGGAAAAACGCTGCGAACTTACGCACCAACCCAACAACTGACTATTAACGCCACCACCACCACCACCACCACCACCTCCAGCATCATTATCATCACACCACTTTCATCTTTTCCATATCATCATCATCATCGTCGTCGTCGTCGTCGTCGTCGTCGTCGTCGTCGTCAGCATTGTCATCATCTACACGTAAATGTACATCTATGCTCCGCAAGCCACCTTACGGTGTATTCAGGTGGTTACTCTGTGTACCACTGTTACTTCCTCCTTGTACTACTTCCGTCGCGTATGGTTCGCGGGTAGAAGATTGCTTACATCTCCGTGTGCCCTCAAATCTCTCTAATTTTAATTTCATGGTCTTTCCGCGAGGTGCACGTAGGGGGAAGCAATATATTTGTTGACACTTCTAGGAACGTACGCTCTCGAAATTTTAACAGTAGACCATGCTGTAATGCAGAACTCCTGTCTTACAGCGTCTGCTGCTGGAGTTGACTGAGCATCTCAGCGACGCTTTTGCGCTTGCTAAGTGATCCCGTAACGAAACGTGCTGCTCTCCTTTGGATCTTCTCTATTTTCTCTATCACTCCTATGGGGTTCGGATCCCAGATTGCCGAATGGTATTCAAGTATTGGTCAAACGAGTGTTCTGTAAGCTACTTCCTTTGTCGATGGACTACATTTCTTGCGGATTCTTCCAATGAATCTCATTTTGGCATCTGCCTTACCCGCAATATATTTTATCCGATAGTTCTACTTTAAATCGCACCGCGCGCATACACCTAGATATTTTATGGAAGCAGTTGCTTCCAGTCATTGCTCTGCAATTTTATAATTATACAATTAAAGGTCTTTCTGTCTGAGTATTCGCAATATGTTGCACTTGTTTACGTTGACGGTCATTGCCCCACCTTGCACCAAGCGTCCATCTTCAGCAGGTCTTCCTGCATTTCGCTGCAGTTTCCTTGTGTTGCGACTTCTCTGAATACAACAGTTTCGTCAGGCCTCGTAGAGCATACAGTGTTATCTACTAGGCCATTTACATAAGGCGCGATCAACATGTTTCTGTTCGTAGGCTGTACAGTCCACAATCGGCAAGCCTACAGGCAAAATCGTCGTAAGTATGACGCAATCATTCCACGGACTCACCAGACTGAAGATGCCAGTTTGGCAAAAACTCTGTCAAGAAATTCTTAACTGCCCGTTGCACATCCTCGTCCGACAGGAATCATCGAAGCTCCAAGGCCTTTCTTTAAAAAAAAAAGATTAAAAAAGGACCGAAGCCTAATCGCTTGGGGATATATAAGGACACTAGGGTTGGTGCTTGAGTCTCTCCCACTTGAGTTGACGTAATTTCTGCGTTATGGCATTTGCGATAGGGGGATGTGCATTATTATGCAGCAGTAGCGACCCTTGGCGCAATATTCTACAATGGTGGTTTCCGACTGACATGTTGCCCCATACACATTCTTCATTCTCCGACGGATCGGTCGGTGTTTGTCCTTCGGCAGCGGAGAAAAGAATCACTGCACGTTAGTGTTGTTTGGACGCATGTGGGAATAACGTCGACATAGTTAACGTTTCCGCATTTACCCCACGTCGGAAAGAAACTAATGCCACATTAATCCCTTACCTACATGTCTTGTGGTTATATTTTCGCATCGGAGTCGCGCTACGTTACGTACTCGCTGCAGCAACGCTCAAACGAAACTGTTTGATCGCCCCTTGTATATGGAGACCAATGGCACACTGCTTCTAAGAGAGGGACAAGTTCTTTCGTATATTATGTGTAGAATCGAACTAGTATTTCATCAGATCTGGTACCCTTTCCTCGAATGAGCGATTTCAGGTGCTTTTCTATCACGTTGTCACTTATTTCGACATTTGTCATTTTGTCATTCGTGCGACGATTTAGAGGAGGAACTATAGTGTGGTTTTTCCTCTGCGAAGCGCCATCTCTGTCATCGTCAGCCATTTGATATCCAATGCTTTATAAAGGTCTCATCTAGGCTTTTCCATGTATTATCGTGTCATTACACAGTGTAGGCTTTCGCAAACAATGTTTACTTCATTTAAAACTTCCGGACTGAGAGTCTGTGGTCGGCTTTGAAACTATTCCCTGAAGTTTCGTCTCCGTCTGCGGGAAACGCCGTGGTAGGTCAACTGCATCAAGGGCTAGGGACTCCCGACTCTATAGAGCTGTGTTGAATGTACCACCATCTGTCACGAGATTCCGACTGCGTGGTTATCTCTGGCAGGCGTCATCGTTGTCGATTAGAAGTAATCGATTGTCTTTCTACTGGCACAAAGTAGACGTCCATAAGTTTAACTTAATTACCTTTTCATTTGTGTTAAAATTTCCGTCGTGTACATAAATCTCAATGGCATTTCTGTACAGTGCGCAATAAAATGCGTTGTCTTTGCTAGAACGCTAGTCTCTTGAGTTTAATTTCATGGCTTCCATCTCGGAAGGTATATTTCGCTACGGCCGATTTGTCATTGTGTCCCAGTCGGGAGTTCCTTTTATGTTCTGCTAAGGGCGTGTTAACACTTATTTTCGTGGTTCCAATGTGTACTTTCCCCCCAAACTACTCGGAAGTTTATATAGCCCAGCACCCCAAATTTCGCTAGCGGATGCCGTACATCTTTCGCCTTTTGGGACATTCTTTTGTTTTGCTGCTGGGATTACGTATTGTTACAACCCCATACTTGACCAGCACTTTCCCGATTTTCCCCGCGATCATGTTAATAAAAGGGAGGAAAAAGTGTAATTAAAAGCTTGGGGGGACAGGACTACTAATATTTGCGATCAAGTTTACATACAACAAATGGTTCAAATGGCTCTGAGCATTATGCGACTTAACTTCTGAGGTCATCAGTCTCCTAGAACTTAGGACTACTTAATCCTAACTAACCTAAGGACATCACACACATACATGCCCGAGGCAGGATTCGAACCTGCGACCGTAGCGGTCGCGCGGTTCCAGACTGAAGCGCATAGAACCGCTCGGCCACACCGGCCGGCTTACATTCAACAGGAACTGAATCACTTAGCGTTGGCTTTCAAGAAGAATACTTTCTCCAGTAAGGAAATGGATCGAGCCCTTTGTCCAAGAAGAGTGAGAAGAACAGCGGCCGTTCAAAATTTTCAAATGTGTGTGAATTCCTAAGGGACCAAACTGCTGAGGTGGTCGGCCCTAAGCCTACACACCACTTAACCTAACTTTAGTTTACGCCAAGGACAACACACACACCCATATCCGGGGGAGGACTCGAACCTCCGACGGGAGTGCCGCCCGGACCGTGGGAAGGCGCTCCAGTCCGCTCGGCTAACCCGCGCGCAACAGCGACCGTCAATTGGGAATTTTTCCTCCCTCTATACAGCTCTACAAATTCGGGTGTCCTTCGAGCCCCTAATAAAGTTGCCGTTTTATCTCCGAAGATGTCGCCCGAAGTCGGAGACAAAATGTCAGGAAAGACGAGAGTGTGCTGAAAACTAATACCTCCGAATTTTGTATGCGAAAACTCTTGAAGCTTTTTAAATAAAACAAACATTATCAACATTCTACATCTTTTTTCTTCATTTCTACACATTTGCAGCCGTCTGCCGTCAGAGGGCTCCGATTCGCATTGTGTACCTTTGCCGTGTGTAACGTACAGTAACTATGTCGGTGTGTGGAGAAACAGCATGCTGTAGTCGAGCTTCGAGTTCGAAGAGTTCTTCCACACATAGGGCGCACTCTCCGTCTGCATTACAACGCCAGAGCGCACACAATCGCTGCGACATCTGCAACAATCCGACGTCTTGGGTTCACTATCGTCGATCATCCGATTTTCATCTGCTTCCTAAGCTGAAAGAATGCCTTCGAAGACTTCACTTTGATAGTAATGTAGCAGTGCAACGGTGAAGTTGTGGCTCCATCGATAAAGTAAAACATTCTAAATTGACGACAGCAACAAACTGGTCTCTAGTTGTTGTTGTTGTGGTCTTCAGTCCTGAGACTGGTTTGATGCAGCTCTCCATGCTACTCTATCCTGTGCAAGCCTCTTCATTTCTCATTACCCACTGCAACCTACATCCTTCTGAATCTGCTTAGTATATTCATCTCTTGGTCTCCCTCTACGATTTTTACCCTCCATGCTGCCCTCCATAGCTAAATTTGTGATCGCTTGATGCCTCAGAACATGTCCTACCAACCGATCCCTTCTTCTGGTCTAGTTGTGCCACAAACTTCTCTTCTCCCCAATCTATTCAATACTTCCTCATTAGTTATGTGATCTACCCATCTAATCTTCAGCATTCTTCTGTAGCACCACATTTCGAAAGCTTCTATTCTCTTCTTGTCCAAACTATTTATCGTCCATGTTTCACTTCCATACATGGCTACACTCCATACAAATACTTTCAGAAATGACTTCCTGACACTCAACTCTATACTCGATGTTGACAAATTTCTCTTCTTCAGAAACGCTTTCCTTGCGATTGCCAGTCTACATTTTGTATCCTCTCTACTTTCTCCCCAAACGTCTTCCTTAGTGATGTTGGGGGAAATGAACTCGTCTCCAGGGTGGCTATGCTGAGAAATAAATATGTAGACATGAGGAATAAAGACGTAGAATGTTAATAACTTTTTTATTTAAAAAGCTTGAAGAGTTATCGCATTAAAAAATCGGAGGCATTACTTCTCAGCGCACCTTCATAGTTTTGTACTTCCCAGTCCCTACGTTTGCACGACCATTACTCTCTTCAGTTACATGCAACTGTTTTTCTCCTGAAATCATTCCCACCTTCCCTTCGGTCATCGTCTCGGTATTACTTATCCCTGTAAATATAGCAAAGAATTCACTTCGGTCGTAAACCATCCATAGCTCTGCATACATGATCCGGTAACCTTTCGTTCCATACAGCTATAATTAGATCTTCCGTTCCAGTCAATATTCTGACGCATTCATGTCCTTTGCTGTTCGAATGGTTCAAATGGCTCTGAGCCCTATGGGACTTAATTTCTGAGGTCATCAGTCCCCTAGAACTTAGAACTACTTAAACCTAACTAACCTAATGACATCAAACGCAGCCATGCCCGAGGCAGGATTCGAACCTGCGACCGTAGCGGTCGCGCGGTTCCAGACTGTAGCACCTAGAACCGCTCGGCCACACCGGCCGGCCTTTTGCTGTTAGTCCTAGTACTTTCGAACGCACAAGCTTCTATTTCTCACAGAAAATCCCCCAGAGGTTGAATGTTTGTCGTATTTAAAGACCATGGCTAATTCGACACAGGATCTAATTTTCGGTTCTAAGGGAGGTTAGTGTTTGGCAGAGCTCCTCGCTCTCAACATAACTTGCAGTTATCCTCAGCTGTAACGAACCGCGGACGCCTAAGATTTTGAAAATAATTACAACATATGAAGAGTGGAGATGTCAAACGTGTGTGAGATCTGATATTTGTCTAGAGAATAAAAAAAGAATGTATCTCTCTTTATAAAAGCTGCATTCAGAAAGTCCACGACTCACAAGGAAAACAAAACATCTCTAAGGAAGACGTATTTATTGAAATATTTACATAGATTCACTGGCAACTTCTCAACATAGTGACCATCGTAACGGTGAACCATCAATAAATAATGTTAATGGAATGAAGGCTCTTGGTGACGCGGATAATATGCTGATCAGCGCGTAATCTCACGGTTGTAAGAGAGGAACTGAATACCCTGCTTTTGCCAAGTGAATTAAATGCATAAATAAATAAATAAACATAGAAATTAGTGGAGTATTTCCTCCGTTACTGTGGTTCTTTGGCGGCGATGGAGTGATTGATTAATATTTCGTCTTAGAATCTGAGCTACTTTGAAGTATTCGTTAAAGTTTGAAATTTGTCTTCGTTTTCGCCGGAGTAGCGAGGTTATCTCTTTACAAATTCAGTGCTACGGCTGGTAAAGCAGTTCCGCCCTTCTTTCATTGTGAGTTAGTAACAGTTGTTTGGTGCTGTTCCTTGATAAACGCAGCAAATGGAAGTTGAACGCAGTCCGTAGAATTTAGCGGCGAATCAGCACATCGCTGCCTGCCTTCGCGTTATTCAGGATAGAACCATCTTGGGCAGTTAGGCGGAAGGAGCAGTGATTTGTACCTCTGCCTTTTCGAGGCCCCTAACACGCATGCGCAGCTCTTGCAAATTCGTATAGCTTGCCCCGACGAGGTGTAGGTGCCGGAGTCTCCAGAAGCGTTTACAGCCGTGTGACGCATTCTCGCCCGAGAGCTAAGTAAGCCTGCTCAAAAACAGAGACGAAGGAAAATGAGTGTGACACTTCGTTGCGTAATTCTCGCTTGTAAGCGGATGTTACATAGCACGCCTTGAGAGTACGCTACTGCGATTCACATGATTTGTAATCTTTCCCACGGAACGCCAACGTCGCATTGTACACGATCCGGTCACATCAGTGCGACAAGCGCCTATGATCGACGTCAGAGTTCAGTAACACAGACGGTAGGTGACAAAACTAGCAGTGGTGGATATGTACAGCATGTAGTGGGGAACGCGGAAAACAGTGCAGGCATTGTAGTAATTCAGAAATGGAGCGATTTGTTTGACGTCCAAAGGGGGCATGATCATTTGTTTTCGGGGCAAGGCTGGTAGCATTTTCGGAAAGGCTAAGTTTGTAAACTGTTCGATTACTGTAGCTAAAATATACCGTGCGTCGGCGCTGAGTTGTATGTGGTGCACCATGGGCCGTAGATGACAGGGGTGAATGACGGCTGCAGAGATGTGTACAGGCGAATAAACGTGCAACTGTACAGCAGCTGACTGCTAAGATGAACCAAGGCGCTACCTAAGGTGTCTCCTCAATGACAGTTCGGCGAACGTTGGTGCGTGTGGGCCTCCGCAGAAGGCGTCTGGTTCATGCACCGATGCCGACTGCTATTCAGCGGCGGACGAAGGCTGGAATTTGCACGCCAATACCGCAACTGGACGCCCACATGGCCGTTGGCGTGTACGGCGTGAAACGACCGAAAGCAAACACTCTGCAACCATCGTTAGAAGGTTGGATGTCGGGGGAGGGTGCGTTATAGTCTCGGGAATGTTTTCGTGGCATTCCGTGGGTGATCTCGTCATACTGGAAGCCAGAACGGTTAACACAAGTATGTATCTGTCTCATAACAGGGTGACAGTTATTGAATTATGTTGTTGTGTACATACTTCCGCGTAGTCAGCGCGTACTCAACTTTCCCACTAGAGCGCGCCCCGCTAAGCACAACAGCGCAGGCGCAGCGCTCGTCCGTCTCCGCACTACGAGATGGCGCTGTCTTAGAGACGGACCAAATTCTGCTTCCGCCGATCCGCGTATTAATTTGTCTAGCAGCCAATGAGATTGCTGCTAACGTAGAGCCTTTTCTTCTCGCGGATCACACTCGCGCTGTGATACCTGAACGCTCGAGGTATTATAACGAGTATACAGATCTCCGATTAGTCAGTCTGCATTAGTCTGTACCAGTCTATAGCCAAGTTTCAGTCTGCACCTAATAAGATTATCATATTCCTGTACATAGCCATGATAAGAAATGTATAGACACTTTGTCAAGTATCAGAGATATGGGAGAATAAGATTAACGTAACAAGACCAAAGAAACTTCAGATTGTCAATCGTAAATAGCATCCAGAATCAAGTTAAGTAATTTTTATGCTTTTATTATTTTAATAAATGTGTGTGAAAATTACTCAAGTTCTGGTTAAAGTTGGTCACCGTCAATCTGCTACTCTAAGCGTGCAAGTGGCATTTCTATCGTCTGACCTAACGGCAGAAGATAAAAACGCCACGATAAGACCACGAGACATATTGCTGACACTCGCCTACTTCCTTAGAGAGACAAGTCAAATAATCTGATGGTGTGTGTACCGAAGGTCTTACAGTACGCACACCACATATGTCAAAAAGAAACGTAAATTAGTTACGAACTACGGCTTGCACACACTTTATTCAACATGTAAACGTCACTACAGATTTTCAGATTTAGGTTATGACGTCTTAGATATGACTGCCACCATTGTCGATGATGCGGCATAGTGTCAAACCTTTCCCAAACATTTTCAGGCTTACACATTTAATGTCACATGGCAGATCGATATTTTAAAGACACGAGGATTTATTCTTAATTATAGAATACGCAAAAAGAAAAAAAGAAAAAAAAAGAAAATTGTACACAGATGCTGTGTTACCATCTGGTGTCGACGAGACAAATTCAAATCCAGTTCAACGGCTGCTACCGGTGTGTCCGACCTGATGGGTTGTAAGAGTAAATTTTTGAAATGCTTCGTGGAAAACTGTGACCCGACCCAGGAAACTGTGATCGAAGTGCCGGCCGCGGTGGTCTCGCGGTTCTAGGCGCGCAGTCCGGAACCGTGCGACTGCTACGGTCGCAGGTTCGAATCCTGCCTCGGGCATGGATGTGTGTGTTGTCCTTAGGTTAGTTAGGTTTAAGTAGTTCTAAGTTCTAGGGGACTGATGACCACAGTAGTTGAGTCCCATAGTGCTCAGAGCCATTTGAACCATTTTTTGTGATCGAAGTGCTGAATGCATGGAGCTCATTTGGAGACAAAAGACAGTCAGTACTTCTGAGTTCCGCCAAGCGGCTCAAAATGTTTCTTATAATTATGACAGTCGCTATCGAAATGTTCGGACTATGCGAAGAATTGCTCATATCGCTACACAATCCAACAGTTAATTCAGCCGGAGTGAAACGTTCTATAGACGTTCTAAAAGCAGTTCCTTCAAGTCTTAGGACTACGGAAGCATTTGATATGCTGTTATGAAAATTACTCTTACGACCTAAGTCCGTAACATGCTCATAATTCACTGCCAAGAAAAATGCCAGCGATATTGAAACACACAGAAACATCTTCTGTTCCTAGAAAATAGGCTCTTGGACGAAGATGTGAGAGGTATGTCTGGAATTCTTGGAACAATTACGACTGATCTACAGCCATGTAATGTATCCTCCATAGGGAGAAAATATTGCTGAACGTCATAGTGTTTAATAACTGTTTCCGGCAGTTATGCGCCTTATCATTCGGATCCGGACAGCCTCGGCATCGTCAGCATTTCCCACGTCTCACGAAGGCTTAAAACTTGCCTCAGATCAACGACACAATCGAGACTCACCCATATACTTCATGTCCATCAAGACAGGGCTGGGAACGATAATCTTAACGATGACGTGAAAGAATTTGTTTCCCGAACTGTTGAAAGGAAATTATGTGTGTAAGGGACAGTCAAATGAAAACGAGACAGATGAGGAAAAAAAAACGGTTTATTACTTCAAAAGTAATCGCCATAACTATCAGTACATTTATCCCACCGTGAGACAAGACGCTCAATGCCTTTATGAAAAAATGTTTGCGGTTGGCTGCGGAACCATGATAGTACACGAACGTTCATCAGAAGGAAATCGGCAACCACGAATATCTTTCTTCAGGGCTCCAAAAAAAAAAAAAAAAAAAAAAAAAAAAAATGAAGATCACATTGGGAGGGATCGGTACTTTATGAAGGATGTGTAAGGGCGTCGCAGCGAAGCTTCTGCAGCTTTTCGAAACAGCCTTTGGAGTCTAGAAAAGAAACAAACAAAATGCTTTCTTCTTTTTCAAAGATATTATGCTTTGCTTTTTCGATTTAAATGTGGTGCACCGTGCTTGTATAATAATAATAATAATAATAATAATAATAATAATCTATAGCCGGTCGATATTAAGAAGGTCTTCAGTGAATCTGAATTTTATAAGTGGACTCAAAGTACAGCCGGTAATATGACGCCTTTTTCCAAATTAAAAGATTCAAATTGTTTCCGAGAAGCAGGAACTATAAAACTGGGGCTATATTTCCGACTTCCCGTATTGATAAATAGTTTCTCTTTGTAGAACAGCATAGCACTGAATGCCTAAACAAGCATTCCCACACTATCGGTATACATGTATGCTAAACAGTTTTGGTGAAAGATGATGTATGTCTAATTCATATTAGACAAAATCACGTGAACAGTTCTGCTTGCCCCCTCCCCGAAACGAAGCGTGAATCGTTTGATCCTACCTCTGCCACACCTCTGAAAAACATGAGGCACCAGTTTCCTTATGGCATGCGCTTCATCTATTTTTCGTTGTCAGCCTATGTCACAGATTGGTATGGTGCTATTACCAACGATTATATCTCACAGTCTTGTGGAACTCACAGCTACATTGTGTTATGACATCACAACAGAGAGAGCGTTTGAAGCTTATTACAAAACAAGTGAAAAAAAGCAGGTCAAGCGTCATCTCTCTCGGAAAACTATCATAAGGCTGCTCGTTTGTGAAAGGAAATCTGTTAATTAATGAGACATATCATCTAGCTTCAGGACGGGGTACTAATTTATCGTCCTGTGTCTTCCACCTAGCCTGGTTTCACGATGCCACGATTACGTTAGCGATTCCATATCTGCTCGGAGATAAACGCTTCCAATATGGTGTGCCTGCTGTACAGTCTCGCAATTTCATTTTGTGACGCGCGCAGAGATGCCGTCGAAGCGGAGCCGCGAAACCAATTAATTGCCTCCAATTGGCTGTGGCGGCCTCATTAGCTATTAATTTCCAAATTTGTTCTCCAAAAATTACCACTTTGTTGATGGGTACGGAAATGAACGGATCGCTCTGCGAGAGCAACGTTATAACTACAGGTATGAAACCGGACATTGTGCCATGTACCATTCCCTATCTAATTTGTAATTACACTATATTCGTAAGAATGTCTCTGACTCAACCTGTCTCAGAAATCGAGAAACCATTACCTCTACAAAGGGCCTAGTCTGGTATTGACTTAAACAGATGCGGGGACATCTAAAAACCCAATCCAAGATAGACGTTGTCTCAGCCCAACGATTATTGATCCAGTTCACGAATTTGAAACAGATTGTGTCACTTCCCTATGTACCGAATCTTGTCTGTTTTATGAGATTTACGCTGACAATCTGACAGATATAAATATGCGGTGA
This sequence comes from Schistocerca gregaria, assembly GCF_023897955.1. Lineage (NCBI taxonomy): Eukaryota > Metazoa > Arthropoda > Insecta > Orthoptera > Acrididae > Schistocerca > Schistocerca gregaria. The sequence continues at coordinate 307,375,216 of NC_064926.1, read as the reverse complement.
CGCACAAAAGTAAGGCAGGATCCGAAATGTCTGCAGTTATGATGAAAGAGCAGTTCAGAGACGGAGTACCATGTGAACAACGACCTACTTATATTTTTCTGTAAGTTACAACATAGCTATATAATTAACTCATTTGTATTTTCGGGAACAAGACTCCATCCAAGAGCATTGTAAGTCGTTACTACTCGCAAAATACTGTAATTGTCAGAATATTTAAAAATCTGGACAAGAACGAACTTCGTACTCTATTTTGCATGTCCTCCAGACACGCTGTTGTCTTGTATTCGTGATTTTTTTTTAAACGATTTTTCAAAAATGTTGTCTTCTCGTTACAAAGCCTCGGACTAATTTCGCCACTCACTTAATCACAAGGCAGAATACCGTGTGTTTGTGTGTGGACGACCAGTAATACTTTTGAGATTACCATATACCCTGTAAATTAAGTCCTAGCGACTGGGCAGGGATGAAATGACTCAGATTAGCATTGTACAGTATTTCAGTTATGGACCTGTAATTTAAGTTCATTCAGGTGGACTAATTTTTGCTTCATAGTTCGGCTAAGACCTAATCTCCTTCGAAGGTAAGGCCAGTCATCGTTGCCGACGTTCTCATAAATATTTCTATGAGATCAGACATGTTTCTTAATCAAAGGATTGAGTGGCAGAATTGGGTGTTTCTAATTTGTTTCCCTGCCATATCGACTGGAATGCAATTGTTTCGATTTCACGAACAGGGAGAGATGAAGTTTTCTCTGTTCGAAACAAAATGCGGCTACATGGTGAGAAATTGCGTAGTGTGTATTTTATCTACAGGAGAGAGAAAATGATGATACCTGTCACATGATTTTTGGTGAGTTCTTCTGAAACTGATAAATTCAGTAAACTCATGAGCATCTGGCCCGATTCAAATTATCAATGTCACTCGACGCTCCCCTTCATAGGCTGAACAAATCTTTGATTTCCCGCTTGATGTAACTTGTAAGTATGAAAACAGCGGATGGACGAGTACCGTAGTGGTCGCACCAAGTAGGTTAAGTGGTCCTGTTCCGTGTTATGACCTCTGTGTGTAAGTGGTCGCAATACTGGAAGGAACATCGTGTGACAGTGACACGTGCTTGGACAGCCAAATGCTACAGTGACTGCTCGAAATAAGCAGGGAATGTGTGTGCACGCCAAAGGCCAAGCACAAATTTCAAATTGTCATTTCGGATGCATGGTTCTTACATACGCTTTCGCGTTTTATGTAAACCTATAACAAATATGGTCTCTTGTAAATGAACTTAACATAAAACCAAAATAACTTGATTGAGTCTGCCGGCCGCGGTGGACGAGCGTTTCTATGCGCTTCAGTCCGGAACCGCGCGACTGCTACGGTCGCAGGCTCGAATCCTGCTTCGGGTATGGATGTGTGTGATGTCCTTAGTTATGAGTCTAGGAGACTGATTACCCCAAATGTTAAGTCCTATAGTGCTTAGAGCCATTTGAACTTGATTGAGTCTAGATTTTTTGTTAATACTTTGCTAGATCTTACGGTGCATAGCTTACATGCTGATTCCTATCGTCACTGAATGATTATAAACATGTTGTGCTTTAACTCGTTTTTGAAATCTATTTGCAGATGCTCAACATTTTAATTTCTTCGTCCCGTCGCTTTTACAATTAAGAATCCACGGGTAATTAGAAACGGACTTAGTAGCATTAAGAGCCGCCTCGCCATTTGGGAACGGTAGTAGTGACAAGCAAATGGGATATTTTAAAATTTTCAGTTACGGTGTGGGCCACTGAGAGAAATTTTTGGGAGTTTCGAAGCGAAAAGTTTGTTCATGTTGCAGGCAAACTCAGATTTATAGGGAGCGCATTTGACAATGACAACTCGACCACACTCTTAGAAATTGTGGAGGTAGCTGTGATAAAACACAGGGAGCGAAATATTATTTACTGGGTACTTGTACAGAAACCAGACAACAGTCACAAGAGTCGAAGGACATGAAAGAGAAGCAGTAGTTGAGAACGGAGTGAGACAGGGTTGTAGGCAATCTCCAATTTTATTCAGTCTTTACACTGATCAATCAATAACGGAAATTAAGAAGAAATTTGAAAAGCGAATTAAAGTTCAAGGAGAGGAAATAAAAACGTTGTCATTTTCCATTGGTACTGTATCAGAAGTGGCAAAGGATTTGTAATGAAAAATGTGTTGAAAAGATGAACATCAACAAAATTAAAACAAGGTAATGGAATGTAGTCGAAATAAATCAGATAATGTTGAGGGTATTAGATTAGGAGACAAAACACTGGAATTAGTAGAGGAGCTTTGCTATTTGGGCAGTAAAATAATTGATGATGGCTGAAGTAGAGAGGATATAAAACACAGACCGGAAATAACAAGGAAAACCTTTCAGAAAAAGATGAATTTGTTAACATCTAATATAAATTTAAGTGTCTGGAAGTCTTTCTTGAAGTTATTTGATTTGGTGTGTAGCACTGTATGGAAATGAAATATGGGAAATAAGCAGTTCCAACAAAATGGACCTGAATAGAACCTATGGAAACGTGGTGTTATGGAAGGATGCTGAATATTAGATGGGTATATAGGATTACTAATGAAGAAATTGATGACACACATTGACTAGAAGAAGAGCTGAAATGATAAGACATGCAAGGAATAGTCAATTTGACAAAGCAAGGAAATGGAAGGTTGTGTGGGAAGGGTTGTAAAAATTATAGAGGGAAATCAGGGCTTGACTACAAAGTGGGTTCAGGTGTATGGAGGCTGCAGTGATAGACTGCTCTGGAGAGCCACATCAAATGAGTCTCTAGACTGAAGACCACAATGAAAACAACATTTGCTAGAGTGTATAAGGGACCTCAGGTGATCATGGAGGTGAGGGACCATAAAATCACAAATCATGTACACTAGCCACAGCGAACAAAAATATTAATGTGTGAAGCTGTTTTTATTATATTTACTAACTGGACTAAATAAATCATTATTGTTGATTGAACTACACTAATACTAGTGAGAGATTTTATTGCAAAAACACGGTCAATAACTTTGGGAGATCATAATCCAGTCAATAATTATCTGTATCTAATGATTTTTGTTTAGTTTTTCACTCTAGCCCTTTTGATAAATTTCAGATTAAAAACAAAAAAAAAAAATTCTTGTTTTGGAGTAAACACTAGACATATGTTCCAAATATTGTAGCATTGTGTTTGTCTAAAATATTATGGCTCAGATTATGAAACATGTTTTGTACCTTAATTCAGCCCCCTACTCACCCCTGTATCTCCCTCTGCAGTGATATATGCCTCTTGACAACAGTGAACTTTCTGTTGGTAAATCTGATCTTCTGTCTATTTAAGAAGCATGTTAACTACTTATACTACTCATTCGTTTGTGTAGCACAAGCTTTTTGAACTCAGTTCAGTTAACATTGTCCAGATACAAGATGTAGTGTACTTATTAATGTTCACTAATGATGTTTCCACTTCTCAACCTTACTGTGTATTTTTTGTTTGTTTCAGGGTGGATATCCAGCAAAACTGAAAAAAGTCCTCATCGTCACTGCGCCATTGTGGTTTAAGGCTCCATTCAAGATCCTCAGGTTATTTGTCAGGGAGAAACTCAGAGACAGGGTGTATACAGTAAATATACCACAGGTGAGTGTTGTATTCTCATTTATTTATTTATTCACCTAGAGATCATTTTTCAATGGTATAGGATTGTCATCATAAAACAATGAAAGTAAGTAGCTCAGAAATGTACATACACACAGAATATGTATGTATATTTTATGAGAATAGGACAGGTGGTTGGCCATGGCTTTTGCCTGAAACAATTTAGAAAAACCACAGAAAACTTACGTCAGGATGGCTGGACAGAGCAAATTCCAGCCTCCTCTATATAAGGTCAGTGTCCTAACAAATGTGCTGTCTCATTTGATTGGTTGTTATTGCCACCCAAGACTAATTGTGTCAAAAACTTAAGGATAGTGTCACAGGCTGATACTGTCACCAGCTGGCTGCCACATCAGGCAGTAACATTTTATGTAGAGGGAATTTGTCATTTCATTAAGAGGGATGTGAAATGCTAAATTGTGAGTAGTGATTATGGAGCAAAGTAATACTGAGATAATATAACAAGCCATACTTTAAACATAATGGAATTTTACTTTGGATTTCCAGACCGACTGTACAGTTTGTAAACAATAACTGAAGTCTACAAATTTATACTTTGCACCTGTTTACTTGATAATTTTAGGCAATTCTAATTTTGATACGCTAAGTTAAAAAATGTTAAGAGCTTCTCCCCTATAATATAAAGTTTTTTTCACAAAGTAATGATGAAGATCCAAAAAATACATAGAAACACATATATAAAAAAACTTCATTAAAATCATAAAAAATAATGCATTTGTAATATTATAATGAAGTATTATGTTCTTCAGGTGTAATGCAAAAGCATAAATATTAATGTCGCTTCTTTCTCTAGTCGGATGTAGTCAAATTAAGTCGGGTGATGTTGAGGGTATTAGATTAGGAAATGAGACACTTACAGTAGTAAAGGAGGTTTGCTATTTGGGGAGCAAAATACTGATGATGGTCGAAGTAGAGAGGATATAAAATGTAGACTGGCAATTGGAAGGAAAGCGTTTCTGAAGAAGAGAAATTTGTTAACATCGAGTATAGATTTGAGTGTTAGGAAGTCGTTTCTGAAAGTATTTGTATGGAGTGTAGCCATGTATGGAAGTGAAACATGGACGATAAATAGTTCAGACAAGAAGAGAATAGAAGCTTTCAGAATGTGGTGCTGCAGAAGAATGCTGAAGATTAGATGGGTAGATCACATAACTAATGAGGAGGTATTGATTAGGATTGGGGAGAAGAGAAGTTTGTGGCACAACTTGACTAGAAGAAGGGATCGGTTGGTAGGACATGTTCTGAGGCATCAAGGGATCACCAATTTAGTATAGGAGGGCAGCGTGGAGGGTAAAAATCATAGAGGGAGACCAAGGGATGAATACACAAAGCAGATTCAGAAGGATGTAGGTTGCAGTAGGTACTGGGAGATGAAGAAGCTTGCGCAGGATAGAGTAGCATGGAGAGCTGCATCAAACCAGTCTCAGGACTGAAGACAATGACAACAACAACAACAACAACAACAACAACTTTCTCTACCTCAAGTTTCAATTTCAGTTTCTCTGTGCACTGCAGACATGCCCTGTGCAGCACTAGTCAGCTATTATACTGACATCCCCCCCAGTCCTGATATTCCCATTCCATTTGGTTAATGTTTTGATGGAACATTTCTCCCTGATCCCCACAATCAGCATCTATATTTTCTAGACTGTAGCTGATGCAAAAGTCCAGAAAGTGAAGTTTCAAGCTTATTGAAGCGTCCAATACTTTAAAGTTATCCAGTGTGTTCCTTACTAATTCTTGTAATCAGAATCTTTGTAGTTGCCAAGAAACTTGTTGACAACTTGTTTAAAGGTTACGCAAGATGAATTTTAAGTTTCAGTCATTTTGTCTTCAAATGTTTCATCTGTCATTAGTTTAACATCAGAACTGACAGGAACGCCCCTCTTTCATCTTAGCTTCTTTAGTCACAGTAACTTACTTGTCACATACTTAAACTTTCTCCATTTTTTGTAGCACTTAATCAATTGTTTTATAATGCCAAGTTTCTTGTGAAGTGCCCCAGATCACATGCAAAGTGGGACTGATGACTCGTCCAGATTTCCAATTTGTATGCTGAAGTACACAAAATATAATATTTGACAAAGTATGTGATTGTCCACTGCTGCTTTTTTGCTACAAGTTTGTCATAGATGTATTAGAAGTGCTCAGGAGAATTAATATAACCAATTCAAGCAATGAAATTTGTAAAAGCACTCACCAGACAATTTATCACTCATTGCTAAATTTTGTGCAATAAACGATATGTAAAATTTGGGCTTCAACATTACAATATCAGTGAAATATATAGATAGCTGCAATACAGACTATAAAATTAAACTTTTTGTACCTTGCTACATTGCAGACCTTCACAAAACAATACTGACATTATTATAATGATTAAATAGCTAATTTTGCACACCTCACAGAAATGCTAAATTTGTATTTGTTGTAACGTTGTACAAATGCAATATCAAGAGTAACACCAACCAAGTTTTATTCTGTTTCCACATGAAAAGATCCACAATAACACTGAATGAAGTGTAGAACAGTACAAAGTCTCATAACTATAGAATACACCAATATACAGTTTCAAATGTCAGCATAAAATAAAATAAAAAAAGTGAACAGAAGTGAGGCCAAGAGTCTGGCACACCAGGCATGTACTGGGCTGTTGTCCACACACCACAGCACTTGCTATGTTGTCTGTTCAGGCTACGAGGCACCCTTTCTAGGTCGGCCTTTGAAGCACTTGTATCATGCACTCTTTGATTATGCGAGGTCACAATACAGGGGCTAGAACATTCCTTCTCCCTTGAAGAAAAGTGTTCAATGTGGAGCTGTCCATTTCTTCATCAGTAGGTGACAACTGAGGAGCAGGTATCATTCTGTCACTGAAATGTTGCGGGTGTGGGCAGGTATGGAACCTACTCCCCCATAAGAGGCCATAGGGGGGCACTGGTTATGGTGGTGATGTATCCATGTCCACATGTAGCCAGACGCACAGTGATGGAGGCGGGAGAGAAGATGGCAGCAGCGACAAGGGCTGCAAACATGGAGGTTGGCCACTGGTGACTGTTCCTCCCAGTGGCAGCAGCAGCAGCCTGAGCAAAGACAGCACCAGAGGGGCTGGATGTGTGGACCATGCTGTGCGGACCAGCGCAGATGGTGGAGGCAGTTTCAGGGGCAGAGAACTCTCTGGTGTGCTGTTGTTTATGTGTTGACAGGGCTCAAAGATAGTTGTAGTGTTATGACACCAAGCTGAGGTGCCCACAGTGCAGCATCAGTGGACCACCACTGGTATCCACTGAGGGTACCAGCCAAATCCGTAGGCCCAGACGATGTGGCCCAGATGGAATCACTGTGAGTTGGGTGCAGCAGGTGGCCAGGTATTGGCTGGAGCAGATGAAGTGGGAGCTAGCAGCCATAAAGTGGCTCTGCTGGGCTATGATCGCTGACTGGATTGAATGTATCTGAAAGCAAGAACCATTTGAGAGCTTCCCTAGCAGAAGATTGAGTGATTTATTTTTTCATCTGGGTTTTGAATATACCTACTAGTCACTCCGCCTCTCCATTGGACTGGGAATGAAAGGAAGGGGCCATAACTTCAAAATTTTGAGATACAAACTGTGGACCATTGTTCGTCACAAGCATATACGGCAAACTTTCTAAAGAGTGTCATGACCATAGCCGCCATGGACATGGACAGGCAACAAACCACATGATGAAATTTTGAGGAAGTGTCAACTACTGCAATCTGAAAAGAGCTAAGGTACAGACCTGTAAAATTACCATGAATACATCTCAGGGGTGTAGCGGGGTGGGCTGCTGGCAATGAGAGGCCCATGGTGCCACTTGATGAGTGATGCACTGCAGGCAGGCTGTCATAACAATTGTGATCTCATTGTCAATACCCAGCCAGAACTCATGGTCGTTGGCCAGCAATTTTGTACAAGAAACATTCCAATGGTCCAGGTGGAGAAGGCACATGACATCTCTCTGCAGTGTGGACGGGATCACAACACTGGGCACCAATTCTTCAGTAGCCAACAGCAACACACCATCGAGAACTGAGAGGCAACGACAGAGAATAATAATAGTTATGTGAAGTATCAGACACTCAGCATCTGGTCAGCCATAGTGGTAAAATTGAACAACCTGATGTTTGTCATGACAGACGCTGAAACTCAATAACTGATAATGGGAAAACCATCCACGGTGTTTTGGACCTTGACATGTAATTAGAAACACAACAGTTCATCCTGATCAAATGCTGTATCAGGGCCAGTGAGCTATGGAGAAAGAAAATCTGTATTAGTGTGTTGTATTGTGGGTCAGAAATGAATCTCATAGTTACAGAGTCACAAAAACAGGGCCCAACATTATAGGCGATGGGCTACTTTGTCCAGTGAAGATACTGATGCTTTGAAAAGAGAAACCAGATGTTTGTGATCAGTAATCAAACGACACTTAGAACTGTATAAGAAAACATGAAATTTCTTGAGTGCATACACAATAGCAAGGGCTCCTTTTTCTATCAGTGAAGAGAGCTGTTGCAGCTGATTCGGAATTTAGGAATCATACACAGTAGTGCATTCAGAACAATCCACACATTTGTGCCTGAGAATAGCCCCAAGGCCATACTGATAGGCACCTGTGACCAAAACAAGGCATTGGCCTGTTTGGAAAGTAACTAAACAAGGTGTTGAGTGTAATTTTAATAGGGTAACAGTATGCTTGAAGGTGGGCAACCAGTGAAAATGAACACCTTTACACAAGAGAGCATGAAGCAGCTGGGTCAGTGTAGCTGCAAAAGGAAGAAATTTATGGCAGCACACAATCTTTTTGAGAAACTTAGTATGCGTCAAAGCTGTAATGGCATCAACATGCTGGCATAAAGGCTTGACACCAGTATGCAAGATTTCAAAACCAAGATAGATGATAGACAGCAGAAAGAACTGTGATTTGCCCAGGTTATGTTTCAAACCAGTGGCCTGTAGCACGATGAACAAGGCACAGAGGTTCTGCAAATGTTTATCCACTGAGGAACCTGAGACCACAGTATCATCCAGTTAGTTACCACATTGTTGCATGAAGGTCATGAGTTACTCCAAAAATCATTCGAAAATGTGATGGGTGCTAGCCATGTCAAATAATGGACACTGGTGGTAATGTAATCCAAAGGGGCTATTTACTATGAGGACACATTTGGAATAATTGTCCAAAGGCAGTTGTAAGTAGGCTTCTGACAAGTATATTATGGAAAAATATTGGCCCATGGAAAGCCAAGCTAAGAGTTCATCTTGACAGCGTAAAGGATAGGTATCAATAATAGACTGTGGATTGACACATTTTAAAATCACCACAGAGCCAAAAATTGCTGTTATGTTTTTGGACAATCACCAGTGGAATAGACCATTCACTAGAAGGGACAGGTGTGATAACACCCAAAGATCTAAGTTGATGTAGCTCCAATTTCATTTGCTCCCATAAAGCTGTTAAGTCTGGCTGGCATGAAAATACTGGGATGTGCCATCGGTTTCATTGTGATGTTAGCCTTGAAATTGGTAGCACAACCTAAACTTTTCAAACACACGGAGGAATATTCCAAGAAGAGCACATCCAGTTGTTGGTGCAAAACTTGATCTGATACCAGGTGTACTTCATCAGAAACAGAGAACCCAAAATTTTTGAAGGCATCTAACCCAAATAAAGCTTTCAGTGGTGGCACCTCCCACTACTAGAAAGATCAAAGGCTGAACAATTGCTTTGTACATTGTGGAAGTCAAAAACCATACCAATATGGGTATTTTTTGATTGTTGTAACTCACCAACTGATGATAAATGGAGGACAATGTTGTTGATCCAAGCTCAACATACATTTGAGAATTTAACAAAGTCACTGCTACATCAGTGTCCACTTGCATTTCTAACATCTTGTCTATCTTATGTACTTCAGTTACAGTTTGTTTGGGGTGCCATCACTTGGGAAACTCTGTTCACATCCACGTTCATGTCTAGTGAAAAGGTTGAGAGCTGCATAGATGCAATATGTGCCCCTCTCCCCCCCCCCCCCCCCCCCCCTTCTTTCCTTTACAATGGGTGCTTATTGCCCATCACACTGGGAATGAAGCCTGCTCATTTTGAACAAAACAATAAGAGCACAATGGAAGAGGAACATGTGGGTGCTGTTGTGATGATGACTGCAGCTGCTGCTGCTGCTTATCATGGCACTGCCCCATGTGGCATGGAGGCCATGATGTCATCTTCCCCCCATGAGCTAATCCAATGATGGCCGAGAAGGAAAGGAAGCAGTGGTGGCTATTTCACACCATGCTTCTGTCTGATTTCCTGCTCCATAGATACTTCAAAAGATTGAGCAGTGTTCAGAATGTTTGTGAGAGAGGGATTTTCAGATCATAAAGCCTGTTGATGAATTTCTCTATCAGGGGCCAGACATATCATAGAATCACAAACCATCGAATCAGCATGAGAGTCCCTGTGTGCCTCAGTAATAAATTGCAACAGCTAATCCCATGAAGTTCTACTGCCCAAGCTCTGTACAACTGTTGTAGCTGCTATTGACAACAGTAGAACTCAATGTTAGCAGCAATAACATGAGAACATTTGCAATGATAATTAGAGAGCAAGATACATTTCATCAAAAGAAGGACTGGCAGGAGCTAGCTCACACAAATTGGGATTGGCGACTCCAAAAGCTTGCAAATGTGCCAAAGGCATTTTTCATATGTGTCCCAATCTCCCACAGTAACTTCACACAGAGGAAACAATGGGGGTTGTGTCAGAGATGGTGGAACCTTGCCTGTAAATGAAACTGCCAAATTGCTTAGTGCCACAGAGAGAGCTTGTTGGTGAGAGCTTGATGTTGTTCAACAATAGATTGAAGAAGATCTTTGACTGCCTTATTGGCTGTATATCGAACACGTGGAGTAGAATCCCATTCTCATTGCCAACTTTGTTGTAATGTTGTAAAAACACAATATCAGAATTAACACCAACCAGCCTTTGTTGTGTGTCCACATGAAGAGTTCCATAATAACACTGAATGAAGTATAAAATAGTACAAAATCTCATAACTATAGCCTACATCAATATACAGATGCAAATGTGAGCATACAATAAACAATAAATAAAAGAGGATGGGGCCCAGTGTGCCTGGCTTATATTGGACAGTTGTGCACACAGCACAATGCTTGCTGTACCATCTGTGCAGCTTGTGAGGCAAGCTCTCTAGGCCAGCCATGGAGGCACTTGGATAGTGCGCTGTTGTTTACGCATGCTCATACTACAGTGTTACAACAGTTCCTTATGCAACAGTTACTTATTCTTATTTTTAGATTTCCCTAATTTACCCATTCATCAGACTTGTTCCCTAATTACACTTTCCTGTTTCTTAATGTCAAAAGATAGTTTGGACTGGGGAAATTTTCATCAAATGAAGGCATTATTGTTGCTGTAAATAAGTATCATGCAGGCTTGGGAACAATTCTTTCCTGTGAATCTAAAATAATGGATCTTGCTACACCAATTCCATCAAATTCAGTGGAAGCTATGTTGAGATGTTTGGGGCTAGAGAGAAGGCCAGAAAAGTTACTTACCATACCATACTGTTTTAACACACATAACAGAACACTCTACTGCTTGAACCTGGTTGTCATGACACTCCTGTTTGTGATTGCAAAATAAGCTTTCTGAGCAGGATTATGTGATATATCATTTGTAGTAAAAGTATATGGCTGACATAAAGATGTCTCTGTCTGCTATAACTATTCCTGTCTCCTAATTGTTTTAGATAATGTAGTGGTGATGTTCTGTTGGCTTAGCCTTACTAATAAATAAAAAACCATCATGATTGCAGTAAGCACATTTCAGGTGTGTGTGTTTTTTCAGTTCCTTTTAAAAATTTAATAAGCACTGAAAGAACTTAGATATAGTGCTTTTCTTAAGCTGCTGATTTCACTACCTGTTATTCTTCACCTGGGCTTAAAACAGATATCTGTCAGTTACAAGTGATAATTTTGGGATAGAAGACTGTACAACTACTACAGATTTTAATTTCTCTTCAGTGAAAGGAGAGTGTAGTCTGCCTTAATTTCATCCACTGTCATTGCAATTAATTTACATTTATTTCAGATAAAAAATAGTATTTTTAATTTTAAAACTTTGGTGACATACAGGTGGAAACCATTGGGAACATACAAGCAAATCACTGATATCTTTGAGCAAAATCAAAGCAGAACAGATGGCCCATTACTTACACTTAAACAGTACTTTTGTGCTGTGTTGTGTTGTTGATGATTGCACAGTGCAGCAAAGTCATTGTGTTTATGAAACATAAATGCTGTTCATCATGAGCGAAATAATATATCAGTACAAACATTTAACATTAGAATCAAACTGAGCAGCTGTCTTAAGTACTACTAGCTATTCAGCAGCAACTTTGCATGATTCAACCATCACAGAGCATGTAGCATTTTTCACAGTCACTGTTTTTTCACAATGTTTCTCTTCTATACCATCCACAAGTAATACAGTAATGTCATTTTGGATTTGTGCTAAAGAAGAAAAATAGGTACTTCACATAGGTGAAACTGATATGCAGGGTAATTGTACACTGAAGCACCAAAGAAGCTGGTATAGGCATGCTTATTCAAATTAAGAAATATGTAAACAGGCAGAATTTGGCACTGTGGTTGGCAATGCCTATATAAAATAACAAGTGTCTGGTGCAATTGTTAGATCAGTTACAGCCGCTGCAATGGCAGATTATTAAGATTTAAGTGAGTTAGAATGTGGTGCTAGAGTCGGTGCACGAGCGATGGGACACACAGCATCTCAGAGGTTGTGATGAATTGGGCATTTTTGCATATGGCTATTTCAGCAGTGTACCTTGTATGTCAGGAATATGGTAAAACATCAAAGCTCTGACGTCACTATGGCAGGAAAAAGATCCTGGGACCAACGACAACTGAAGAGAACCGTTCAACGTGAGAGAAGTGCAACACTTCCACAAATTGCTGCAGATTTCAATGCTGGGCCATCAACAATTGTCAGCATGTGAACTGTTCAATGAAACATCATCGATATGGGCTTTCGGAGCTGAAGGCCCACTCATGTACCCTTGATGACTGCACGACACAAAGCTTTATGCCTCACCTGGGCCCATCAACACCAACATTGGACTGTTTATGGCTGGAAACTTGTTGCCTGATCGGACGAGTCTCGTTTGAAATTGTATCACATGGATGGACATGTACGGGTATGGAGACAACCTCATGAATCTGTGGACCCTGCATGTCAGCAGGGAACTGTTCATGCTGGTGGAAGCTCTGTAATGGTGTGGCGCATGTGCAGTTGGAGTGATACGGAATGCTTTATACATCTAGATATGACTCTGGCAGGTGACACATACGTAAGCATCCTGCCTGATCACCTGCATCTATTCATGTCCATTGTGCATCCCGATGGACTTTGGCAATTCCAGCAGGCCAGGACTGCTTCAGAGTGGCTCCAGCAACACTCTTCTGAGTTTAAACAATTCCACTGGCCATCAAACTTCCCAAACATGAACATTATTGAGCATATCTTGGATGCCTTACAATGTGCTGTTCAGAAGAGATCTCCACCCCCTTGTATTCTTATGGATTTATTGACAGCCCTGCAGAATTCATGGTGTCAGATCCCTCCAGCACTACCTCAGACATTAGTTGAGTCCATGCCATGTCATGTTGTGGCAATTCTGTGTGCTCGTGGGGGCTCTGTATGATATTAGGCAAGTTTACCAATTTCTTTTGCTCTTCAGTGTAATTAAACTTTCACTATCTGAGCCACTGTAGATGGAAAACTTTATAGGACTGATGTTCAGATTGTGGACGGCAAGATTTGTGTTGTTAGTAGCGTTAGTGTTGTGACATGCCGACAGGCGTCAACATTGGTACAGCAACATAGGGTTGAAACATGAGCATTGGCATGTATTATAGTCACAGTCAGTCAACATGGGTGTGGACAAGGTGAGCGGGGCCTTACTCATTAAGCTATTTATCAAAACAACACCAGTAGTGATGTTACTCCTCCTGAGTATCAACACAGTAAAGGAATATGAAGAGGTCCTCTTTTTGCAGCAGAGTTGAAGGACACGATCCAGAAGTTTGAGTTAACTAATTAACTGATAATCTGGGAATTGCTCCTGGGAGAGCCAATGGCCAGTTGTGCCACAAAGTGTTGAAAAGTTTACTGTTGCCATGAATACGAATGCTGGATGCAATGTGCATTCTTCAAGCAGTGCATGGGCTGTTGGCATAACAGCTGAATATTCCATAGTCCACTGTTCGAAAATGCCTTGAACAGTTGTGAAGTGGTACCTGTACAAAATGGCCATCACATAGAGCAATGTTTGTAACCTGGAACATCAACATGGTACACAATTAACAAATGTTACCCTCTCATGTGCAAATTAAAATGTGTTTCTTTCAGTAGTTTATTCACTATTTCCCTTCTACATTTTGTTACAAATGTTTTCACAAAGTTGCAGTGTCCTAAGATCACTCCTTATTCATGGGGCATCAAGTAATGAAAGTTTCATTATAACCATGCTGTACTTACATGAGGATAGAATCAGGGTGTTTGTGAAGTTTGGAAGGTAGCAGATCAGATACTGGCAGAAGTAAAGTTATGAGGACTGGTTGTGGGTATTTCTTGAGCAACTCAGTCAGTAAAGTGCTTGTCCGTGAAAGGTAAAGTTCCTGGAGTTCGAGTTCTGGTTCAGCAGACAGTTTTAATTTGTCAGGAAGTTTGAAATATAGAATCATTTTTCACAATGTCTACTACAAAGGCTCGAAGGTTTGATGTTGAGTGAACAGTGTACCCATTAAAACAGTATAATTTTATGTGTCTGTCATGTCATTTTTTTTCTCCACTCCCTCTTTAAAATACACTCAACAATTTCAATTTGAATATTGCCGGTGGAGAGATAATGGAATTTCATGGTTTGATGTGTTTCTGCACACACTGTTATAGGTCATCCATAGCAGCAAGGTAGATCATGCTACAGTTTGGTCATGGTTATTTCAAGACTACAAGCTTTGCTGAACTAATAATCTTTGTGGACTGTGTTGAGTGAGCATGTGCTGTGTATTGTGGGGTAGCAGTATGGATTCAGAAGTGAGTGATGATGTTCACTATGCTCTTCATTAGATATGAAATGCTGGGTAGTGGCAGATTTGGAGTGCACAGCAGATGGAAATGAAACTGATAGTTTGTTTACCATTGTACTTGTTGTCAATCCATTTTTGAGCAGATTGTATTAATGTACAATTTGGCGTATGGCCTTATTATAAGTACCAGACCTTTAACTGAACTGAAGAGTGCCATATGTTTTAGTAGGAGTTTTCATATACTGAGTGTTGTGTCTTTCTATTTTTAGGTGAAATGTTTCAGACATAGTGGAGATGACATAAACTTTTTAAAGATTTTCATAGCTTGTTTGGATGAGACATGTAGTGTTCAGTTCCCTTACTAAAATTCTACAGAGAACTAGTTCAGATAAATATCTATCTGCTACAGAGACAGCAAATTGTTAAATTTCCTCAACAACATCATGTTTTGCTGCATCATTTATAACATACGTAGAGCTTTATCATTTATTGTCTTCATCCTTTCACCACCACCACCACCACCACCACCACCACCACCACCACAACCCCTACCATACTTTCACCATCCAAAATATGGTGGTATCCTCATTGTCCATGACCAGTTGCAATGTCAACAACAATGGAAAAAATTTAAACATGATACTCTTCTTCTCTGTCACGATTTCACGACATGTTGATCCAAACTGTTGTTTTCTATTTATGTTTGTTACAGTTCCAAAATTGTGAACATTAGTTTTTCTTATTGCTACTGAAATCCAGAAGTCTTTCAGAGGGTATTTTAGTTAAAATAGTAGTGTATATTTATACATGTTGATCATAGTTATGAAGAAATGTTCTGTATTTCAGCTAACAATCCATATACCTCGGGATTCTTTGCCTTCTGGTCTCGGAGGCACGCTGGACATTGATCATGGTGCATGGCTTCTACATTGTGTCAAATCCATGACAAATCGACATGGCAGTGACCTTTGCGATGTTGCAACAGAACCAAGCATCATGGCTGCCCTGCCTAATGGCTCTACAGGAGCACATGATTCGGTAAGATAAGTAATTCCTTCTGTCCGTTGTTCAGTGTGTAATGCACATATGCAGATGAAAATAAATACTCTTCAGATACAGCTCTTTGTTTAGTATGAAGATTGAAACTACAGGATTAAAACAAGAAACTTAAAATGATTGGAAGTAACCGGTTGCAGGAAACTGATTGATATACAATACTTAGAAATATGTAGCCTCACTGAAATAACTTTTGGCCATTAAAATTGCAACACCCCTACATGGCTTGCAACAAATGTTGAAATGACATGAAGTGTGCTATGTACTTGGATATGCAAATGATTAGCATTTCAGTGTAATCATAAAAAGTAGGTTGGAGTAATATAATTAACATAATGTAAATAAGCAGGTTTCTGATGCAGAAAGCAAGTTCAATGTTGCTTGTTTGTGAGTACACTGTGTTATGCTTCAGGTATGGAGGATAAATGTCTGCGAGCATGTGTTGGAATTCAACAGTGGCAGGATGGTGACGTATCAGATCTGCAGTTTATCTATGTCTACATCTATATGACTGCTCTCCGTAATTTACACCTAAGTGCATGGTAGAGGGTTCATAGAATCACTTTTGGACTGTATAGTGATCATTCCACTCTCGATAGCACATGGGAAAAATAAACACGTGGTCATTTCTCCTAATGTAGGTGTGAGTAGTTTTGATTCCATGACTGCCATGCATATTTGGACCAATGGGTTTAGGAGAGCCCTACTCAACATTATGCAAGGTCTCGACAGCCTCACATGATTAGCACCCCAGAGAATAGACATATTATTCTCTCAGCTGTGCAATATTGTACAGCTATGTCACCGTATCTTGAGTAAGGAAACTAATTGGTTTGTAGCAAGCGGGTCTCCACACAGACAGTGTGATAACATCTGGTGCATCACATTGAGTCAGAATGGTGACTATTGCCTTGGTGTCCCTCATGTGGGTGTGGCCAGTGACAACACTGGACACCAGAGTAGCAGGACATAATATTTTCAAATGAGTCTTAAATCTGCATACAGCAGCACAGTGGGTGTACCTATAAGTATAATAGTAGTAGTGGTAGTGCTGATGATGATGATGAGGAGGAGGAGGAGGAGGAGGAATGATGATTATGAAGATGATACACCGACCATAATGGGGATGAATGATGATGAGGATGATGATGATGATGATGACGACACAACACCCAGTCATCTCGAGGCAGGAAAAATCCCTCACCCCGCTGGAAATCGAACCTGGGACCCCGTGCGGGGGAAGCGAAAATGCTACCGCAAGACGACAAGCTGCAGACAGTAGTAGTAGTAGTAGTAGTAGTAGTAATAAAAATAATAAATGGTTTATTTACTCATAGCAACTTTTACAGCCACGGACATAGGCTCCAATGGGAATGAATGTTGCCAAATTGCATTTGTTGTCACTAAACGGGCCCAGAACCTGGTTTGATATTACAAGGTGCCATTGAATGTGTCTACTCATAGACATGTTCAGAGTACCAGGTAGAAGGACTGGTTGCACGTGTAAACACATTCATAGCACTCAGGGAGCGTGCGTTAACCCGTCCAGAGCAGTTAAAGGGTTAAGTTTAATTGTAAACAACAATGCTTGTGAAAACTGATTAAGTGTCCATTTTATTTCATTGGTTATTAATGAGTGGAACTATAAAACAAATGATGTGTTGGGTCACATCTAATAAATTACTTATAAAAGTCGTAACACTAGCAACATGTTTTCATTGGTTGTAGTGTATGTTGGATGTGGGTTCCCATTTAAAACATTATTTGCTCAGTCCCCTCCACAAGTCCTAGAAATTTGTATGAGGAATTTCGGAGCACTCTGTATGTATTTCTGATGCTGTGTATATAAAACAAAAACAGTTTTATTGCACTTTAGCTCTGCTTCCACCTCTATCGTGCTACCTGAAAACATAGCAAACCATACAGAGTATTGAGGCTAACCAGGCATCATGAGGTGCGGCTCCTTCCAGTTACAAAACACAAAAATCGTTCTTTCAGATGTGCAGGTCACAAATATGTAACTTGAGAAGAAACTGCGGGGGGAAAACTAGTCTCACTTTCTCTTCAACACCACTCAAAAAATTCCATATTCTGAGAATGGGACAGAAGATGGAAGGCAAGAATTAAATGTGACATGGCATACTTACTGTAGCTGAGTGTCAGATTATCAGTTGTTGTCAACATGGTAGAATGTAACACTTTAGCAGATGAAATTAATGTTTCACTCCCCTTGCCTGTAACTCGGTGGACTGTCCAACAGGTCTACAAGGAATAATGTATGACTTGCAGACATTAAGCTGCATTAAAAACAGGAGCCATAAAAAAGATACTAATAGGCAGAGTTTGTTGATGAATGCCACACGTTGGCGACTGACAGGAAATGTTGCTGCTAGTGAATGCAGGTCTATCTCAACCAGATTATGAGAAAAGATTGTGAAGAGAACTGCAGGCAATGAACATTTAGAGTTGGGCACATTACAAAAGTCCTTTGTTTGCAGCGGCACATAAACCTGGAAGACCTCAGTTTGTCAGACAACTCAAAAAATAGACTCTAGCTGAGAGGAAGCATATAGTTTAGTCTGACGAGTCTTAATTTTGCCTATTGTTCAAATGATGCAAGGTTTATTTCAAGAAGTTTTCCCTTTTCTTCTGTACTTTCATGATTAGTGTGCTGTGGACATTCCCATCTTCCAAGATGACAACAGTCATGTTAACAGGGCTGTACGCATATGTTCCTGGTTTCATGAACATTCAGGCACTCTTCTATTGCACCTGAATTAGAGTTTTAAGTAATCCAGTCTTAGTCCAATAGAAAATTTTGCAGGCTATTTTTGAAACACAGTAATTAACATCCCCAAAATTTGGTAACTTTATGGGATCTAATCATTGAGAAGTGGCTTCAGTTGAATATAGCATACCTGAAGAACTTTGTGGACTTCATTTCTTACTGAACTTTGTTTATTATCAAGGCTAGAGGTGATGTTTCACAGTATTAGCATTATGTCTCACAGTGATCTAATTTTTGGTCATGTGTGTTGTTTGCAGTATCGTATTTATGTGGTTTGATTGCTCAGTGCATAAGTGTTCTACTACCAATTTAGAGACTCACAGTCATGTAAAGGATTTTTTCCTGTTACTTATTGCTTTTTGTACCCCTTGCAGTGACTTGCTGATGTGAAAAGATGCCAAGTCACAGTGTGGTTTGGAGTCAGTTCAAATTTTCAAATTTTGAAAGATGACAGGGACAAACAACCTCTAATAGGACCATGCCCAGTTCATCAATATAGTGTTCAAATTAACTTTTGTTTTGTGGACAGCTTGTGGAAAACCCAGCTGGGAATGACTGCAGGAAAAAGCAGAATGGCAGTAACTGCAATTAACATAATACTTTATTACTAAACACGGAGATACAAGAAATGCTTGCCCACAATACAGCTGTTGACAATGAACTACGAAGTCCTCTACTTGTTTTACATTTAGTTCATTTGGCTGAATTTGTTGCACATCAAAGCTCACCTTCAATACATTGCCAATATTCTCGATGTTTGATGTTCTGTCATGCTGTGGAGTGATGTGACCATTGTCATCAGTCTGAGCATTCCCTGCAGCAGCTGTGCTGGTTGTATCTCATAAATTCCAGGTGGGTTTGAGGCGATAGACTCACATGATGATTGGCTTCCCACATAGTAAAATATAAAAAGTGTTGTCTTTAAATTTTATTACCCAATATAGGCTGCTATGATAGCTGCAGTGTTGGTCTGACCATATCATCCCATAATGTGACATTCTTGCAGTCTGCTAAAGCCTTTCACAAGGCATTTTTTGGTGAGCCATTGGGCTGGAATGTGGCAGTACCGTAAGTTGTGAAATGTGTTGTTTCACTGTCTGGACCAGAGCTGGTAGCTCTGCAGTTGTGAGCGGTTGTACCAGGGAGATAAAATCTGTCAGTAGATTGAGTGGCTCTCCACATAAAATCCCTGCGAACAAGGTGCAGAAGTCTTGTTTGAACATGGAATGCACGCTTAAAGGAACCCAGGGTAAGAACTCTGTCCACTGGCCCCCATGACACATAAGTGTTGCTTTGAGTGTTCAGTGCCAGTGATTCATCAAACTATTGCTCTGTGGATGTTGACTGTGGTGCTATAATGCTGGATGCACCAAAGGTTATAAAATTCAGAGGGTAGTGCAGACTCAAATTGGTGACCTCACAGTGGGGCAAACTGTTCACTGTACTCTAAAGGTCTGGATATGTGGTAAGTCATGCAGTGTAATATGTCTTGACACTGTTCATATGTGTCATCCACTGACATCACAATGGGTTCCTTCTCGTTCACACTGGATATATGGAGATGGTGATGCCATTCCTGCTTTAAATGCCCCAAGTAAGAATGTGCTGCCTCCATTTCATTTCCTAATGCAACTATTTCTGTGTGCAATTCAAAATTTTGTAGAGTGGCTTGTGCTTCTTCTTTTTCACTTCCTCAAAACTTATCACCTTTTGTATTTCTGACTCTAAGGACTGATGATTATCAAGCAGTTGAAGGCAGGTGCCATGCAAAGAAATTGAGGGAAGTGCTCTCGGAATAGTCTCCTGCAGAACTGCTTGTGGATGTAGTGGCAAACTGCCAAAGACACTGCTGGTTTGCTTGAGGATACCTTGTTATAGGTCCATGGAGAGATGAAATTGAAGGAGGAAATCCATGCCCAGGATTGGTTCTCAAACTTCAGTGAGTGGAAACTGCCATGAAAATTTCTTGTGCAGACTGAGGTCCCTGGTACATGTGACAGCTCTGAAAATTTTGATATGAGTATCATTTGTGCCACAAGTTAATACAGCCCTACAAATAAAATGACTAAATTTCAGAGACTTTACTGATCTCTCGCAGATAGGATTTTATGTATACAGACTGAAGCAGCAATCAAAAATTTGTACCGAGGCCAGAAATCGAACCCGGGTCTCCTGTTTACTTATCAGGTGCATTAGGCATTAATTCACCTTGGCACAGCAATTCACACAACTGCACAGATTACCCTGGAATGCTTCCCTCCTCAATTCAAGTTCCCGTTGCCACTCCAGTCTACTTTAAATTTCCCCTTATACACAAACAGAATTGCTGAGGCTCTCCATGTTCTGGAATAGCACTCAGCATCGAATGTAAATCAGAGATCTGGCCTGAAACTCAGGTGCAGGTACTTATACAAATGACATGACACAATTTTAGAGACTTTACTGGTATCATACAGATATGCTTTTATGTATACTGTCTGAAATGGTGATTGAAAATTTGTACCAAGGCTAGGAATTGAACCAGGATTTCCTGCTTGCGGCAATGAGAACTTGGATTGGGGAGGGAGGCATGATAGGGTAATCCATGCAGTTATGTGTACCACTGTGCCACAGTGGCTTAGTGCCTAACACACCTGCCTAGGTAACAGGAGACCCAGGTTTTATTTCCAGCCTTGGTACAAATTTTGTCTGTGCTTCAGTCTACATGAAACACAGTCCTAGTCACATCGGATCACCTTTGTGAGGAATGTTCTTGTCAGCCATGTGCTTGGCTGTTGTGGCTGGCCAAAGGTCACTGCCCTCATATAGGGCGATAGTGACACCACTTGTGTAAGATATGTAATTGCTTGGGTTCCATTGGCTGCTAGTTACGCTAGGAATGTACTCGCAGGAGACATTGTTGTCTGTCACATCTGTGCATTACATTGCTGTAGAATAGCAAAAAGTGTGTCAGCCAGATTAATTTTCTTTCCACCGTTTTGCTTTCATGTCAGATTATTGCCAGCTGTATCTGAGGCAGTAGTCTGATGAGCCATAGCATGCTGTCTGGTATGAGAGTCAAGTTGGTCAATGCTGGTATGGTTTCCTGTTGCCCAAACTTTCCTTGTATATTGTGTGTCACAAGCGTTTCTCTGCTGTATTGGCAAATCACTGCAGTAATGCTGCTTTCTTGGTGTTGAATTTGCCATCAGCCAGAGATGCCTGTATGATGTTGCTGATGACACGGAGATGCTCCCGTATGTTGATTAGTAAGTCCACAAACTTAGAAGTATCATTGAAGATGCCATGGGTGGGTTGTATGAAGTTGATGATCGTGAACCATGTTGCTGGATTTTCAGGTTGGAAGGGTAGTAGTTAAGGGTGAACACTTGGTTGTATATATGCTCCACAGAAATTTTGTTGTGGATGTACTGGGATGTGTGATTTGGGAGCAACAGTGGACAGGACCACTGGGACAATGTGTACCATGGATGGCAACCTGAGAGTCATCTCACATGGCCCAACAGGCTTGGTCCCACATGATAGGCACAAGAAAAGACTGTTAAAAAGTTTGTAAGAGTGTCTTTTTGTTGTGCCTAACTGCGACTCAGCATCTCTGCTATATGGTGTTTGGTAATCTATCCTTTTCATAATATTGTATTATTCCATCCTGGATTTTCTGGTGTTTGAACTGTAAAAAATATATCATACAAATTACAGTGAAATCAAATGACATTCAAAAGCCAAGATCATGTTGTCTGTATATTTTCAGATAAAACTGTGATGATTTGAAGCAGAAAGGCAATTAAGGTACTGCACTTTGTCATTGCCCTGTGTGATTTAATACACCACCTAGAGAAATCCGATTGTTCTTGATCAGACTAATCAATTAGGGCTGTATGTGCATGCAGATAACCATTTCACATAGTCTGTAGAACAAAATTTAAAGATATAATTCCATGTGGGTACAGTACATCGCTTGTGTGTTTATTCCATCATGTACGTGCATTTTACATTGACTTTTAAATATTCTTGAATCTTGTCATTACTTTTGTGGCAATTATTAATAAAGGGCAGAGGGTGTATGTAAGTGGGGGGGGGGGGGGGGTGTTGGGTGTTACACATGCTCAGGTGTAAGGGGGTGGGGCAGGGGGGAGGATCCTCCAGATCTTACCTAGTTTTTCAAGATTTTTCATACTTTCATATTTGTTTTAATATGGGCAGTTTTGTAAATACTGTTAGGTAATCTGATTTTCAGATTCTATTTTTTAAGTGGCTGTGTAAATGTTTTAATGATGTAGGAACCATACTTCAAAGAGGTTTTAAATGGAAACTTAACTGCATACTGCACCCACTACAATCTCTTGCTTTAGTTGTACATTGACAGAAATCAGAATCCTTGAGGCAAATACTATATTCATTGCTTCAGCAACCACCTGCTGGCCTTAAGCAAGCTGAACTATGTCAGCTATAAGGGTCTGTTCTGAAACTGTGATAACAGTCTGCATTTCCTGTAACAGGAAAAGGGAAAGGATTGTTCTTGGCAGTTATGGCAGAAAGAAGTGGCACGAGCGAGGACTGTCATTCTCCTCTTAGCTGCTGTTATGGCTGCTGTGTGGTACAGTGTCTGGTTACATCACTGAACTGTATTATTGTTATCCAATTTTTAACACAAATTCAAATAGTGTGCATTTCCGTTCTCAATAGGTTGAGCTGACATCTGGGATTACTGAAGCTGTGGTAAAAGCAGGTGGAGGTAATTCGCCAGTTTCTGGGCCAGAGGAAGAGGAAGAGGAGTTGGATATAACTTCTGGAAGAGGACTCGACAATGGTGATGCGTGGCAGCACTCCAGTAGTGGTGGTGAGTAATTTTTGAGCACTTGAAACTCCCCGACTGTGACCAAACTCGCTAGCAACAGCGTGAGGTTACGAAACTGCAGTGGCTTACAGTGCTTGTTAGTGATTCGTGTTGCTAAACCAGTAGTTTTAGGAAGTTTTAAAATAATTCTTTCATCAGAAGCTTGCAAAAGACAGCAAACAGTAAGAAAGAATATGAATGGACAATACTGGATTGTATGAAAACACCTTATAAAACCTGAATTTGGAAGCAAAAAGTTTGAAAAGAATGTTGTTGGAGGTAAGAAAGAGTTAAAAGGTTTATAATACAATGTCATCCAAAATTCATCATTCTGTCATCTGAAAGTAGTATGAAAACTTCCTTTTTATGAAGAATGTCTCTTCGATTGACAGTGGGTGTTGACTGAGTGACTTCAATCACTGGTCAACACTACAGTAACATTATTGCCCTAAGAAATGTATATCTACAGAAAACTTATGGTTGGTGTTTGCTGAAACATACTTGTGTCTGCAGGCTTGATTTCTTAGTGATACTGTGAAGGCTTCTTGAATGGCAGTGGACCAATAACTTTTATACTGCGTAAGCAGAATGAAAGCAGAAAACAATGGGAAGGAATATTCTGTAGCGAAAGCACTTGAAAGGACAAGGTCACATCCATACTACTAGAAAACATCATTTTGCTACTTCAATTGCTTCAAAAACTGATGAAGTAAACTTTAAAGTAAGTTAAAGATTCATCGTTTATTTCATCGATACTGTGTCGGACACTCTTATCCAGGAAAATGGGGTGCCTCAGGGCTCTCTCCTGACTGTAGTGATGCGACATAAGTGTGATAACAGAAGCAGAAGCTGGAAACAGAAGTCAAAAGCCAATTTTAGCTGAAGTGGATCCAGAAGCAGACATGTGTACATTAAGAAAAAAGTAACAATTCTTTATCAAACACAATTTTTTAATTACATTAATACTCCAAATTTATCAATGGCCATTTATACTTAACAAAACACAATTTTGCCACTGAATAACTGTTCACTGGCTACGCTAGTGGGAGGAGCAGACAAATACTGGCGAGCTAGTGGTAATAGATTAGTGGCACCTGTGTCCATTTGATTTCCACCTCAACAGCAGATCATCTTCAGAGGCAGTCTCTTTTTCTTTATGTGCTCCAGTAGGTTTGATTGTAGCATAAAAAGCAGATAGTCATTTTCGTTAGTCGTCATCAGGTCTTGCTGGTATTCGTTCATATTTAACAAGAATTCTAACATTTTTAATAATGTTTCTAATTGAGTTTATGTGGTTAAGCCACAATTTGTTTGGATTTCTGGCTTTCATCATCATAAAATTAAGTATTTGGAACTCGACTTGCTCTGTGATAATGCCACTGAAAAATTTTGACCTGTATTGCAGATTTTAAAATTTCACAAATGTATACTTATTGTTTTTGGTGAGTTCTCCAAATTTAATGCCTGAATTCAGTTCATGTAAAATTTTGGAATCATTTTAAGTATCCATTTTTGTTTCTTCTTGCTGTAAAGTGGTCACAAGAACTTGAATTGGCAGTATGACTGAAATGTTCGCTTGAGAACTGCTTAAGTTTCCAGTAAGTTCATCAAAAGTTTTCACTGCTTCTACAAATTTTTGAACATTTATCCAGTCTTCAGTGCAAATAATTGTGATTGGGTTTGAATGTAAGTACAGAATTATGAATCCTTGAGCTTTGAAACTCTTTCCATTATATAGAACATGTTATTCCAGCTGGAAATAGAAGAAATTAAATTAACAGATAGGATTTTTGTAAAAACTATACTCAATACTTACACTAAAGATATACCATAAAATTAAATTCATTTATGTATATTTAACAATTTTTACCATATTGGGCAATGCTGAATGACAGATAAAGCAGGTTCCCATTGAATCTTTGCCAGCTTGGTTGATGGGACCAAGGAATGATTGAAATGGATGCCCCCCCCCCTTTTTTTTTCAGTAAGTTATAGGAGCCACTCCTGTGATTCCACAGCAGCTCGAATACAAAATTGTATCTTATGTAGTGCACAATTCACATCATCAAAGCCAGACAACTGCAATGCCTTAATCATGTTACATCCATGAATATGAACATTATAATGCACTGCTTGGTGATTGATGCCCCATTCTTGGAATATCATTTCAAATTTTGTTGATTTTATGTCATCTGTATGACACCCAGTCATAATTTCACATTTCAAAATTATAGACATCTTGTGAAAATCCTTTGAAATACCACTGGAAGTCAAATTAAGTAATGAACTTCCAGAATGCGATAAGACCATATGTCAGTTGTGAAACATAATTTTTTCAAATTCTTCAAGTAATTTTTTATTTTTTTTATTTTTCTTCCCAGCTTAATGCACAAGTTATCACACAAACATGAAGCAAAAAAATCATGACCTTTCATCTTATACTTTGGGAAAACGGCATTCATTACTCTGTGAAAGCCAGAACCCTCAACAAAATTAAACAAGTCCTGGATGGCAATCATTTCAGCAATCATTCATCCATTTTTTTGAGACTTTCGGTGTGAGGAATCCCAACAATCAATTACTTGCAGACTCTGTTGCAATGTAAATTGGTATTTAGCATCTTTGGCCAGAGTAAAATAAATCTATAATGACAACACAATAAAAATAGTACAACACCCCAAGAAATTAAATACATAACAAGCAATGCAAAAATAAAATTCCAAGTTGTTAAGTAAGGCATGTCAATAATTTGCAGCATGCCCAGCTAAAGTGACATTTGTAAAAGAAATGTTTCTGAACCAGTTTATAAGTCATGCTCCAGTCACTCAGTAGGACGTTAACTTATAAATATTGGGTTTTATTCTTCATTCTGTGTGCTAGGTTTTGGTAATTTCTTTACCATCATTAGTGTTTACTTCAGAACTGATGATGGTAAAGAAGTTACTGACACCTGGTATCTTTATGGAAAATGAAATGCAACAAATAAATATTCATTCTAATTAGTAAATGCAATGTGACTGGTATTGGTTCTAATCATAAACAGTTACGTGAGTACCATCACTCTTCTGTAGGTAATTGGAAGATAAAATTCTTAGAAACATTTTTCGACTACAGTATTTTATAAATATTGACTATCCTTTTGTTTCCTTGTCTCCACCAATAGTTTCATATAACTTTCCAAACTGTGCAAATTTCTTAACATGTCATTATTTAAGATGACTCTTCCATGTGGTGGTCGTGCACCTTTTTTTTTGCAAATTTACTTTGTCACAGATCTTGCGTTTGGCAGTCAAATCATTAACCTCAGTGAAATAGTTCCAAATAAGACTTATTTTTGCTTTCATTATTGCACTCTTAGCTAATGTTACACCACAAAAGTGTTGAATAAAAAACACTGTACAATATAGTGATACTATACAGCAACACAAAGTAACTGATGAGTGAGAAAACACTACATTTTGATGGCGATGAACGGAAGGTGAAAGCAGATATGAAAAAATGTTCACAAATTCTGCATTTGCGGAAGCAGAAACAAAGGTCTGTCGCATCACTAGTCCTGAGTGTTGCCCTCTTTGCTATAACATTAACCCTATTATAGCCTGCCTCCCACCAGTAATCTCTGGTTCCCTTTTTTTTGACAGATTTGCGATCTATTGCAGGTCTCCACAGACATTTCTCCTTGCTGTCAGACCGACAGCATCTCCTCAGCGGGTACACATGCCATTTGTCTGCCTTGCCCAGCCACCTGTCCTATGCCTCCTCCTTCAATGACTTCCTTGATTGGCATTATGGGGGACATCCTTTTTTGCTACCTCACTTCTTCACTTCCGGCTATTGCTGTGTCAGCTTAACTTCATGCTACCCTACCACATTCCCAGTGGGTATGGCCCCTCCACCACCTTGGCTTTATGCGGAGACCATGTTCATCTTGGACTACATTCGCTTCATAAGGAAACTACTCTGTATTCGATCTGTTGCTGTAAGTTTCTTGACCTTCGCACAGAACTTAGTGATAGTACCTCAAAGACTGACAATGGTGTCAGGTGTGCTTGTCATTGGCACCAATGATTTTCAGTATAAGCGTCCAGAACACTGCTCAATATTTAAAGCAGAGCTCTTCATGCTCTGTCAGACCATGCAGTACATCTGGTGACATAGGCTTTTTAATTGTGTCATGTGTACTAATTCTCTCAATTTCCTACAGAACCCATGTGTGCAATATACAGTCCATCCTTTAGTGCAACAGGTCCAAGAAAGCTTCCACTTGCTTGCTCTTTAGGGAGCTGCTGTGATGTTTATGTGGGTTCATGGGCACATAGGTCTGACTGGAAACAAGGCTGCTGACACTGCTGCCAAGGCTGCAGTCCACCTACCTCAGCCTGCTAGCTCTTCCATTCCTTCCGATGATCTCCGTGTTGCTGTCTGGCAGCAGGTGGTGTACTTCGGGATCACCACTGGTCTTCTCTTCATGGGAACAAGCTCCAAGGAATTAAACCTCCTCCACTGACATGACCAACATGACCAACCTCCTCTCAGTCCTCTTGCCATGAGGAGGTCATTTTAGTTAGGCTGCGAATTGGGCACTTCCGTTTTAGCCATTGTCATTTGTTAGGTGGTGATCTACCACCACACTGCACTTATTGTCATCAACCTTTGAAAATTTGCTGTTTCCTGATTGAATGCACTTTTTTATGTTGTAGTGTCTGTTTGCTGTCTCTTTATCTGTTATAACAATATAGCAAAGGGCATTTAATCTTTAGTTTGGGACCTCTGTTATCTCTAGGGTGTATTTTGTGGCCCTTTTTTCAAGAGGAAATCCTTATTCTTAGCTCTCTTTCCTTCCCTCAGGTGTAATCGTTTTTAACATCTTTTTTGTATTAGTATTCCAAGGTTATGACATGGGTGTGTATGACCTCAGTCGTTTTTGTACCCTAAAACAAAACAAAAAATTATAAGGTAAACATCTTGATGGGACTTTGTGCCTCCTTATAACAGAGGTTTCTCCCAGCTTCATAAAAGCTTTCTGTTTGTAGCAGTTTGTCTTTTCCTTTGCAAATGATTATCTTCTTTCTCTTGCTTCCTCCAATTATTTGGGCCTTAAAGCTTGAAAGTAATTGTTTCTCTTATTTTAATGTAAAAGGCTATTTAAACTATTTTAAAACCCACAATTTTTAAATATTTTCTTTTTTATTTCATGCAGAACTTTCTCCTATACTTTTTCTTGGTCTAGTTTTATTTGACCTTTTATCTAACTTTTCATCCTTAACTGCTTCCTCTCCACCATCCCCCTTCCACCCCCCCCCCCCCCAACCTAAAAGGTTCTTTGTTGTGGAGAGATCAGTTCATTATTTGAAGGGGCCAATAGAAGAAAATTGGTATGTGCCGTATTCTCCACACTGGAGTAAAAGGAGTTAAGTCAGTAAGTCAATGGAAGAAAGTGCACCCCTTAAGACCTTTTTTCGGAGTTGTTGCAAGTTATATAATTGGTTAAATTCAAATACAAGAGCATACAGTGGAACAAAACAGATTGTATAGTAGACAGCACTTTCTAGTGGTACATATGGAGCTACTTATTTCCAGCTTGTGATGCATTTCAAAACACAGCAGAAAGCCTGATCAGGATTATTCTGATCAGGCTTTCTGCCGTGTTACTAAATCCTTACTAAATTGTAGGTTAGTACTTCCTTCTGCTGAACCCATCAATTTCTGATGACCTACGGCATTCATTACATGAACTGAATGCAAATAGCCAAGGTCACAACTAAAATGCAAAAAATATTATTTCTCCACATTAATGTATTCCATAATTTTTGATTATTTAAGGATCGTTTCACATTTGATTTAACTGTATTCATTGTATTGCTGGTGTCACAATTGTGATTGCCTATTTTGAGTTATTCATCATTGAACTTTCCAAATACTTTAGTAGCTAGTGAGAATTGTATCTTAATAATAACAATTCAAGACCCATTTTATGCAATTTAACATTGTTGTTGCCTTTGTTTCAAAAACACTGACAAAAATGGGAAGTGTTAAACCAAAAACACCAACAAAATGCTAGAAAACTGATACTCCAGTATTGCCAAGCCTATGGGATGTTTTGATTACAATTTTATCCTTAGGAGTTTGCACATGTGTGTGCGTGTGTGTGTGTGTGTGTGTGTGTGTGAGAGAGAGAGAGAGAGAGAGAGAGAGAGAGAGAGAGAGAGAGAGAGAGAGAGAGAGAATTGGGGGGGGGGGGGGGTGAAATGTTTGTCTACATATTTTTCGATTCACAAATCAGGTTATATAAAATTTTAAAGACATAATATTTTCAACTGGTATTTTGTGTGACTTGTCAAAAACATTTGATACTGAAGTATTCTCCTAGATAAGTTCAAGTATTATGGTATCAGACATCATGCTTGTAAGTGGTTTATATCCTCGTTACGGTATCAGAGATCTTGTTTGTAACTGGTTTACATCCTGTCTAACTAGTATGTAGAGTGTTGCAGTAAGGAACTCAGGCACTGCACACAGTGAAAAAGCATCTTCACAATAACCAGAATAACCACTACAGGTGCCCCACAGGAATCACTGTTGGGTCCACTTTTGCTCTTGTTATATATAAGTGATCTTCCATCATATGTAAAAGTGTCAGAAATCATTGTCTTTGCTGATGATACAGGTATTATAATCCAGCCTAACTGATTAACTTCAACACTTGAGACTGTAAAGAATATTTTCTTGCAAATTATAACTGGATCTGCATCTACAACTATATGTATACTCTGCAAACCACAGTGAGGTGCATAGAAGTGGGTATGCCTCCCTTTACCAGTTATTAGGGTTTCTTTCTGTTCCATTCACATATGGAGCATGATGAGATTGACTGTTTGAATGCCTCTGTGTATGCAGTAATTATTCTGACCTAATCCTAATGATCCCGGTGTGAGCAGTACATTGGAGGTTGTAGTATATCCCCAGAGTAATAATTGAAAGCCTTTTCTTAGAACTTCGTTAACAGACTTTCTTGGTATAATTTATTTCTGTCTTCAGGAGTTTGCCATTTCAGTTCCTTCAGTATCTCTGTGACACTCTCTCATGGATTAAACAAATGTGTGACCATTCATGCTGCCTTTCTCTGTAGATAATCAATATCCCTTGTTAGTCCTATCTGTTACGGCCTCAAACACTTGAGCATGAAATTCAGTGCTGCACGTATCCTTACCACACTACTAGAGACAATGCATAAGTGTAAACCAGTAAGTGAAACAGATTATTCTAAATTCTTAGGTTTTCATGGTCATAAGAACTTGAAATGAAAATAGTATGTTACAGACCTGCAATGTCAAAAAGGTGTCTTACTATTTCTATTTAGTAATGCTTTGCGGCATCATATTGTGGGGAAATTCCTCACTGAGAAGAAAGAGTTTGTTGCACAGAAGTATGTAACAAGGCTTACCTCTTGTAGGCACCTCTTTAAACAGCTGGGTGTTGTGACTCGCCGATCTTTCAAAGTGCCACCGCGCAGTTACGCGCGTCCTCTACATGCGGCACTGTCTGCCAGCCATGCAGCAGCAGCGCTTCCTAAGTGGCCAGCCAGCCAGCAGCTGCTAGACTTGGACTCAGTTATGATTTGACAGTTAAAGTGTACACACATATTTCTCTGTTCACTTGATCTGTGACTTTCATGTATGGCGTCTTCCTTGAAATATATTTGTTCAACTTGAAGTTATAACAACTGGCGACGAGGATGGGATTTTTCTTTTCCATCGTTGACCCACATGTTTCCATGGCTACTTTAGAGCAACTATTGCAAGGTCTCATAGAACAGCAAATGCTTCTCACAAATACGATTCTTGATTTTGTCACCGCATCAAATGCGGGGAGTTTCTCATCGTTGTCTCTACCTAGTTTTCCTCCTTACAATGAGATGGTGGAAGACTGGTCTGATTACGAAAAACATCTTAAACAGCACTTCTTGGCATTTCATGTTGCAGACAAACAAACATGTAAGTCTCTGTTCCTTTCATGGATTTCACCTCAAATGTATCAGTTCTTGTCGCAGTGGCTCCTTTGAAAGATCCTGCATCTTTGTCCTATGCTGAAATGTGCTCATTCTGTCCGTCTATTTTCAAAAGCAAATGCATGTGGTAGCCTCTCATGTTGCCTTTTATTGTTGTCAAAAACAACTGAAACAATCCTATCGCGCTTGGGCTGCTGAACTTCACGGCCTCAGTAGAAAGTGTCAATTTGTTACTGAACTTCACAAAAAATCCTACGCCAATTCCATGTTATGGGATGCTATTATCCAATCGGCGCCCAACAAAGAAGTTAGGCAACATCCCCTTCAGTTGGTAAATCTGACTCTAGATGAAGTCCTATCCATTGCTCAGTCTTTGAAATTTCTCGCGCAGCTTGAGTGCAAATAGAGGCATGGGGCGATGTTGGTGAAATACAATCTCTGTGCGATGTTGACAAAGGGTGTGGCATGTGGCGTGTCCCCACCAGCCAACGTGGCTACAGTATGCTCCCAAGCGCAGCCTCGGCCTAACCATAAACAAACCTCTAAGGAACTGCAGCAAAACCCACGGCAACTTCCTTCATGTCCGCGGTGTTTTATGAAACATACCAACGATTGCCATTCGGGGTTGCCAGCGCCCCTGCTCTCTTTCAGCAATTCTTGGAACAATTGTTGCTCCCTGTCCCTGGGTGTATAAATTACCAGGACGACATTGTTGTCACTGGCTCCACCACTGACGAACATCTTCAAAATATCCGCACACCTTTTCGTGTCTTACAGACTGCTGGTCTTGAGTGTAATCCTCAGAAATCAAAATTTTTTCAGGCATCTGTCACATACTTGGGGTTTCAACTCTTTCGGGATGGTATTCGTCCTTCCTCGCCCTACATCTATTAAGGAGCTGCAGGCCTTCTTGGGGAAAATAGCATACTATCACTAGTTTTTATCATCTGCTGCTTCAGTGGCTCAGCCGTTGCATCACCTGTTGCATAAAAACGTGTCTTTTCACTGGTCCGCATCATGTGATGCGGCTTTCCAGAAATTGAAGACTATGCTGAAACAGGCCCCGTGCCTGGCTACTTATCGACCTGGTCAACATCTCGTTCTTGCCGTGGACGCCTCTCAATATGGGGTTGGCGCAGTCCTTGCTCACCGTTTTTCTGACGGTTCTGAACAACCCATTGCTTATGTCTCCAAAATGCTCACGGATGCCCAACGAAAATATTCTCAAATTGAAAAAGAAGCTTTGGCCATTATTTGTGCTCTTCATAAGTTTGGTGTTTTTGTTTATGGATCCAAATTTCATCTTGTTATGGACCACAAACCACTTGTTTCCTTGTTTCATCCATCAACATCACTTCCCGACATGGCTGCACACCGCCTCCAGCATTGGGCTCTTTACTTGTCTCCTTTCAATTATGAGATTCATTTCCGGCCGACAGCTCAACATGCGAATGCTGATGCACTGTCTCACCTTCCCGTGGGTCCTGATCTGGCATTTGATAGCGACGAATTTTTGTATTTCCACCTGAATGTTGCCTAGCAGCGGGTTGTGGATGGGTTCCCCATCACTGGGGACCGGCTGACGGCTGCTATGGGTTCTGATCCTACCCTCTCCCGGGTTTTACGCTGTATTCAGAAGAGTTGGCCAGATTATCCGTCCGCTAAGACTTCTGAACACGGCTAGGGATAGTGTTATCCTCCTTTCCAGTGACAATGCTTCGCCGCTTGTTGTGGTACCTGCGTCCTTGCATGCTTCGGTCTTGCGCCTCCTTCACACAAAATCTCTGGTGTGCTATCATGTGTACTGGCCCGGCATCGGCTTCAAAATCGCACTCATGGTCGCTGCTTGTGGCCCTTGTGTGTCACAGGCCGCCACCCCGAAGTCATCTTTGTCACCGTGGCCTTCGCCTGAGAAGCCACAGGAGCATATTCATACTGACTTCATGGGCCTTTTTATAGGTACTTGTTGGATACTTGAAATTGACGCCTACTCTAACTTTCCTTTCATTGTCCATTGCAGGTCGCCTACCACCGCGGCAACCACCAATGCTCTTGCTCGCATTTTCTCTTTGGAAGGCCTTCCCTCTACTCTTTTTACTGATAATGGTCCACAATTGCCTCTTCTGATTTTGCGGATTTTTGTGCCCGTCACGGCGTCATGCATGTCACGGCCCCTACGTTCCATCCACAGTCAAACGGTAAGGCTAAATGACTGGTCCACACATTTAAGGCTGAGATGAGGAAACTCCTGACTTCTTCTGCTGCTGATGATGTGCTTCCCCAATTTCTGGCTTCTTACGGTTTCACCCCCATGGGGGACCACAGACTGGCTGAGCTCTTACATGGCCGACAGCCCCACACACTACTTCATCTTCTGCGGCCTTCCACCTCATGGCTGTGGGTGCCTTCGCTTGGCCGGTTCACCGCTGATGACCTTTTACGGGTACAGGGATATGGCAGGTGGCCAAAATGGAGTCCTGACCACATCTTACGACACCATGGCCAGCACCTGTATGAAATCCAGACGGACACGGGTGTTGCAGTGCATCATTCGGACCAGCTTCGGCTCCGTGTGCCGGCAATGCCTGTTCCAGATGCTGCTACACTACCTTCGGCTCTACCTGATGCTTGGAATACTGGAATCTCTCATTACTCACAATGCAGTACTCTCACCATCATATCGGTGCCAGCACAAGAACTGACACCACCAGGAGACTTGCCCATCCAGGAACCGGATGACCATCATCTGTCGGAGCAACTCCACTCGCCTCCTCCTACGGATGCCGACACATCGGCCATGTCTCCTGTTATAACAACCAGACTTGCCGCAACAGGCAGATTGGTGCACGGGGCCCCAGCAGATTCGACCCCTACGTCTCCTGTCAATTCGACCCGTTATCATCAGGGACACTTCTGTCCGTACAGCAAGCCTCTTCCTCGAGACTTTACAGCCAGTCAAACAACACCTATGGACATTAGCAATCTACAGGCCACCTCCATCAAGACCAGTGCAAACATTTCAAAGGGGGGAAAAGTGTTGTGACTCGCCGATCATTCAAAGTGCCGCCGCGCAATTAAGCATGTCCTCTACATGTGGCGCTATCTGCCAGCCAGGCAGCAGCCGCACCACCTAAGCGGCCAGCCAGCCAGCCAGCCAGCCAGCCAGCCAGGGGCTGCCAGACTTGGACTCAGTTCAGATTTGAATGTTACCATGTTCACATGTCTTGCTTTGTTAACTTGCTCTGTGACTTGCATGTGTTGTGTCGTTTTTGAAATACATGTGTTCAACTTGACGTTATAACATAATGATTTACAAAAATTCTTTTTACATTATTTTAAGAATAATGCCAATAAACACAACACAACAATATTTACTATAAATTAACAGTTTACCTATTTCCTTTGTTGACAACACAGAAATATAAGCTATAGGTTTTTATGCTGTCTTCCATGAATTCTGCAATGGTTTAGTAACATTTCTCTATTAAAATATTTTGGAGTAAACTTTTCAGCAAATCAAAGTCCATTGTTAATATGTTTCTTCCTTTTAATTTGTTATATATTTTTAGCCTCATGTATAGTGGTGTCTGAGCATAAAGCTTTAAGTGATTTGAAGGAAATTTGAAGTTTTCCTTGTGACGAGTTCTGTAGCTATGCTTAAAATGGAACTTTGCAAGATTATGTTGGTTATTATGTACAAAAATAGAAATTTGAAAAATGTAAAATGAAGTAATTGTTAGTATTTTAAATTTCTTGAATATTGGGTGACACGACTCATTTTTGTGGGCAGCACACATGTTTCTAATGATTTTCTTCTGAAGAATTAGTAGCCTTGTACTACTTCTAGAGTTACTGAATATAAGAACAGTATTAATTTGATAATTGAAGGAAGGCTGGATGCTCACCACTATCTAGCAAGAATGATAAACTGTCATTATACCCTTAGTGATCAGGGTATCAAATGGCATGCTACAAGATAATGCAAGTCTGTACATTGTAACTCATACCACAAATGCCATAATGAATGTACAGATCCTTGAATGGCCTATCTGACACCTATAGAGCAAGTCTGGTTTGTGGTGGGAAGTCTTATACTTTCATAGCAGCCTCCAGTCAACAATCCTCGTTAGATGATATAGCATTTGTTTCAAGCAGGGCAAGAAATTTCTTGAGATGACATTTGGAGACTTTGTGTTCATACCAGAATGATTACAGGAGTATATTGCTGCCTGTAGTGCATGTCATACTGATGTAGATGACAGACATCTGTTCAGAGTGGAATCATTACTTAAATGAACATCTTAACAAAGTTCCATAAAAATCAAACTGGTGCTTCATAGTTAATACTTTCTACTTCCATCAGTGTAATTATATTTATGATATAAATCATGACTAATATTTATTGAGTGATATTATAAAGCTTTTAATGAAAAAGTTAAATTTTTTCTTAATATTGTACATGCAAAAAAATTTCTTCACTTGGATTGGTTTCAGATTATGTTTATTCATGTTCACTTGCATTTGGTGCAGGTGCCTCCTCACCTGCCCCTCCTCCGTCGTCTGCAAGCAGTGGATTCTCTGATGATGACAGCTTGCACTGTGATATCAGCCAGGGCACAACTCTGGAGCAGTTTGTAGAAATGGTTAGGACAAAGGGTCGCCTTGGCCTCATTCAGGACTACACAGAAATTCGGTCCAGAATGCCTGAAGGTTCCTTCAACCATGCAAGGTATGATTTGATAACCTCATTTCTTTTTTCATTTTTTTTTAAATTTGGAATGGTGTTGGTGGTGGTGGTGGTGGTGGTGGTGGTGGTGGTAGTAGTAGTAGTAGTAGTAGTAGTAGTATGAGGGCTGTTCAAAAGGTATCCGACGTTATAAAATTGTGCTACTGCCGTGACTTGTATCTTGGTCTCCTACTTACTAGGCAAATGCACTAACCACTGCACCACTATAGCTTAGTGGCTACCACATCTGCACAGATTACCTATGTCCAGTGGCCTCCCTGGCGCAAATTTCAGTTCACATCTTCAGACATCTTCAGCCCATTTTCCCCTTCTCAAATTTTCAGTATTGCTGAGGCTCTCCGAAACTGGAGAGACATTGGGAGACTTCAGTTGCCATCTTTAAAATGGGAAAGCCACATGATTAAAACAGGTGCCAGTGGCAGGGATTTATGAGAGATTGTTTTGAATGTCATATCTGAAAATTACTTTGAAGAGGTAGAAGAGAGCTGACTCATGGTGGTTATGTCTCAAATTCCTTAGTAATTAAGAGAGTGTTTTGATGGTGGTTGTTGGGATGTTTAAGGGGGACTAAACAGCTAAGGTCATCAGTCCCAGAGTGTTTTGAGTTAGTTAATGTACAGGAGAGCATTAGTGATCGTTCTTAGCAAGTGTGATAGGAAACAAATTGCCACTTTAATATCTGAGTAGTCAACATCAAATTCTCAAGTCAGAGGATGAAGTTGTGGAGCAAGAATGTATGAAATTCAGTACCATACTACAATATGCCATAGACTAGTATGTGCCATGCAAGGTTGTGAGATATGGATAAGACCAAGGTTGTAAGTGATGGGTAAGACTCATTTTAGTATTATAATTATCTTAGAAAGTTACTACCTGAACAAAAACAGCTACATCGCAGATTTAAGTGAAGTCAAAAACTAGGTGACAAACAGAAGCTGAACAAAACCAAAATGAGCATAAGGAGAGCAGTTTCGATGAATTTGAAGGTAAAATTTTGTCAACTGATCTCCCCAAAACTCTTAAGAAGTTTCAGCCCCATGTAAAGTCAGTAATCAGCTGTACAGTGCTGCAGTGACTATAATGACACCAAACTGGAATACGACCAAAATAAGGCTGAAATACTGAATCCAGAATTCAATTGATTTAATGTGGAAACTCGTAATTCAGTTCCTCTTTCCCATCATCACATGAATGCCAAAATGGCAGATACTGGGAGAACTGATTACAGAATAGAAAATCAACTAAAATTGCTAAGTAAAGAAAAGGCATTGGGACAGGATGAGATACCTGTGAGATGGGTGGACATAATTGTAGGCCTTCATTGCAGACATCAATCTATTGTAGGATAATGGGACATGTTCCGTGTTCACACACTCTGACAAAAATTTCCTTTATAGAAACTAACATTGTTTGTGCAAACAGAGACCTTGTGAAATACAGCTCACTCTGTTTGTGCATGAAATCTATTGCATTGTACACAAAGATGTCCTAGTTGACGCTGTGTTGCTTGGCTTCCAGGAAGCACTTGCAGCAATCCCATATTGTCATTTAGTAAATAAAATTTGAGCTTAGTGCATGGCTTAAGGACTTTCCTAACAGACAGAACTCGATATGTTAACTCTTAATGGAACATGATCAACAGATGTGGAGGTAATTCCTGGTTTATCCCAAGGGAGTGTTCTATGGCCATTACTGTTCTCAAAATATATAAATGATCTAGCAGATAATGTCAGGAGCTCTAGTGAGGCTTTTTTCAGACAAAACTACTGCCTGTAGAAAGATTGCCAGCACCAGAAGGCCTGTAGAAGATTGAATACTGGTGTAGGAACTGGCAGTTCACTATGAACATAGATAAACATAATACATTCATATAATTAGGCTAAGAGATCCATTAGATTTTATTATGCTAATGGTGAAAACTCACTGGAAACAGCAACAACCCTTAAATTCCTAGGAGTGACCTAAAGTGGAATGACCATATAAACAAATGGTAGGAGAAGCAGATGTAAGGCTGAGATTCATTCGAAGAATCTTAAATGATTGTTTAGAAAAGGAAATATTCCTACTCACCATATAGCGGAGATTATGAGTCGCATATACGCACAACCAAAAGACTACGAAACACATAAGCTTTAATCCAAAATAGACTACACACACACTAACACACCCACACAAATGCTGCAGTCTGTTTTGTTGGGATAGCTGGGGTGAGGAGGCTGAAGTAGAGCTGGTTATAGTGTAGTGCTGTTTGTGTGAGCATACAGGGATGAGGTGGAGAGAGGTTCAGAAAAGCTGGTGTTGGTAGGAAGGATCCAGCTGGCATAGGCTGTATTCTAATGACTATTTCACAGCCTTTGCCATCTGGATCCTCCCTACCAAAACCAGCTTTTCTTGAACTGCATAGGTGAGAAATCTCCATGGAGTATATCCTACATTCCCATAACATTCCTGACATCAACCTTCTTCAGTCATTGTCCTTCACCCACCTATCCTCTTCCCTGTTCCTACCCATAGCCTTCTATTCCACAAGTGCACCAACAGTCTTTTTACTTCCTTTTTTTCACTGCCATCTAGCCTCCCGACTTCATCTAGCTACCGTACCCTCTCCAGCTTGTCCCAGTATGCTCCCACAAACAGTACTACACAATCCCCAATCTGTACCCAGCTCTCCCTCCACCTCCCTGCCCCAGCTACCCCCACCACCGAGACTGCTTCTTGCATCTACATCTACATCTACATCTACATCCGTACTCCGCAAGCCACCTGACGGTGTGTGGCGGAGGGTACCCTGAGTACCTCTATCGGTTCTCCCTTCTATTCCAGTCTCGTATTGTACGTGGAAAGAAGGATTGTCGGTATGCTTCTGTGTGGGCTCTAATCTCTCTGATTTTATCCTCATGGTCTCTTCGCGAGATATACGTAGGAGGGAGCAATATACTGCTTGACTCTTCGGTGAAGGTATGTTCTCGAAACTTTAACAAAAGCCCGTACCGAGCTACTGAGCGTCTCTCCTGCAGAGTCTTCCACTGGAGTTTATCTATCATCTCCGTAACGCTTTCGCAATTACTAAATGATCCTGTAACGAAGCGCGCTGCTCTCCGTTGGATCTTCTCTATCTCTTCTATCAACCCTACCTGGTGCGGATCCCACACTGCTGAGCAGTATTCAAGCATTGGGCGAACAAGCGTACTGTAACCTACTTCCTTTGTTGTCGGATTGCATTTCCTTAGGATTCTTCCAATGAATCTCAGTCTGGCATCTGCTTTACCGACGATCAACTTTATATGATCATTCCATTTTAAATCACTCCTAATGCGTACTCCCAGATAATTTATGGAATTAACTGCTTCCAGTTGCTGACCTGCTATTTTGTAGCTAAATGATAAGGGACCTATCTTTCTATGTATTCGCATCACATTACACTTCGCTACATTGAGATTCAATTGCCATTCCGTGCACCATGCGTCAATTCGCTGCAGATCCTCCTGCATTTCAGTACAATTTTCCATTGTTGCAACCTCTCGATACACCACAGCATCATCTGCAAAAAGCCTCAGTGAACTTCCGATGTCATCCACCAGGTCATTTATGTATATTGTGAATAGCAACGGTCCTATGACACTCCCCTGCGGCACACCTGAAATCACTCTTACTTCGGAAGACTTCTCTCCATTGAGAATGACGTGCTGCGTTCTGTTATCTAGGAACTCCTCAATCCAATCACACAATTGATCTGATAGTCCGTGTGCTCTTACTTTGTTCATTAAACGACTGTGGGGAACTGTTGCTCACAGTCTGGCCCCGACAGCCTGAGGCAGTGGTCATGTGTGTGAGAGAGAGCTGCAGAGTTAGAGCAGGAATGCATCTGCATTAAATTCTGCATGAAACTCAAGAAGACCTTAACAGAGACACACCAAATGAGTGCTTCATCGAATGATTCACATAGTTTAAAAATGGCGGGACAGAAGTTAAAGATGACCCTCCTTCTGAATGTCCTTCAATGTCTACCAATGATGCTCATGTCAGGAACATCAACAAAATTTTGAATGCCAATCGAAGATTGACTGCCTGAGAGGTTGCAGAAGAATGTAACATTTCAGTTGGATCATGTCATGAAATTCTAGCACAGTATCTTGAAATGCATCGTGTTGCTGCCAAGTTTTTTCACGGCTCATGAGTAAAGACAAGAAACACTTTTGTACCACAATCTGTGAAGAGCTTTTGTAGTGTGCAAATGAGATTGAGATTTTACTTAAGAGAATCATAACTGGTGATGAGACATGGGTCAACACTTATGAAGCTGTAACTGTGGTTCAATCTTCACTATGGGTCGGGAAAAGCTTGTCACAGCAGGTCAAATGCCAAAGCCATTCTGATAGTTTTCTTTGATTTTGAAGGATTACTTCATTATGAATTCATACCACAGGGACAAACTGTTAATCAATGGTGCTGTGAGAAAATGTGAGAAGGAAGTGGCCTGAAATATGGTGAGACAATTCATGGCTCTTGCATCACAATAACACACCTGCACATTCGTCCCAGATGGTGCTTGACTACTGCACAAAAAATGAAATCACCTTGCTGCCACATCCTTCGTACTCTTCAGACTGGCCCCTGTGGACTTTATTTAATTTACAAAGTTGAAAACTCCGTTGAAAGGACAAAGATTTCCAGTGATAGACAAGATAAAAGTAAATTCCCAGATTGTGTTTTGTGTGATCCAGCAAGAGGTGTACCAATACTGCTTCCGGAAGTGGAAACGGCTTTGGGGATGATGTATCAATTGTGAAAGAGAGTATATCGAAGGATACCATGCACAATAAGTAAAAGATAAGCACAGAAAAAATTTGTGGAGAAAGTTATGGAACTTTTTAACAGTCCTCATATGATGAGTAGCAGTCATTTATTTGCATAATATTATCATTATTCCATCCCAGATTTTCCATTGTTTAAACAAATGTAATTCATCCACATCATAAGTGGTTTACAAAATGCTTGTTTGACTGATTCTCAAATATTGTTCATCAATCTCAGACCTTTCCCAAGCAGGAAGAACGAAGGAAGATTAGAGTTTAATATTTTGGATCTTGAGTATTAATAACTGCTTCAGCTGAAGTGGTTATTAATACAAAAGATGATTACTCATAGCTGTAGTTGCCCTACCTACAGATTGGTATGCAAATATTTTGGAGACCAAATGCAATCATAGCTCAGGCCACAACCTTGTGATAAAAATACCTTGTGTGAAATAGGTGGGACTCTGATTTTCTGAACACACGAGCCATCTGTCACTCAAAAACTTAACTCATTTCATATGAGAACAAAGTACGGACATCTCACTACCTGTCCTTTGACTGGTTCTGCACAGTCTGGAACCGCGTGACCACTACGGTCGCAGGTCCAAATCCTGCCTTGGGCATGGATGTGTGTGGTGTCCTTAGGTTAGTTAGGTTTAATTAGTTCTAAGTTCTAGGGGACTGATGACCTCAGAAGTTAAATCCCATAGTGCTCAGAGCCGTTTGAACAATTTGAGCTGATGCTGCCATTTGCTCCAATTTCTAGAATTACTTCAAAAGCGAAATTAGTGAATATAACAGCTGCTGTCAGGAATGGCTGAACCAACATCCCATTGACATCATTTTGTGCATATACTGATTAGGTTTCTCAGTTTTCTGTAATTTGCTGCAAATACATCAAATTTGTTGCATCAAGAAATTTTGGAACCTCAAGAGGAAGAAATTTCTCAACAACTCAACCCGCACTTTTTTCTTGGAAGGATAATTACACTTTCTATCATTGTCATTTTAAAATTTGTAATCTATGAAAGAACTAAAGCAAATATGAAAAACAGATCTAGAGGCTTGGTCCATTTTTAGTATGTGTTATTCTAGAAAATAGATTGCCAGTAATGCCTTCAATAATGGTGTAAATGGCCAGTTTCCCAGGCTTAAT
Source organism: Schistocerca gregaria (assembly GCF_023897955.1). NCBI lineage: Eukaryota > Metazoa > Arthropoda > Insecta > Orthoptera > Acrididae > Schistocerca > Schistocerca gregaria. The sequence goes on along the minus strand of NC_064926.1, from coordinate 307,332,977 downwards.
TCTCTTCTAATTGGCCAATCTCCAGAGCATTAAAGATGGAGCAGAAGCTCAAATTAGGGCAGGCTGGTGAAGGAAATCGACTATGCCCTTTCAGAGGAAGTATCCTGTATTCCCTTAAGCAGTTTAGGGAAATCACAGATAACCTAAATGTGGATGGCCAGGTGGGGATTTGAACCATTTTCTTCCTGAATGTGAGTTCAGTTTTCTAACCACTGTGCCATGTCACTTGGTTTTACCGAAAAGGATTAACAGAAAAGATAGAGAAGATCCAATGAAGAGTATTGTGTCTTCTTATGGTATAATTAAGTAAATGTGAGAGCATTACAGAGATACTCAACAAATTCCAGGGGAAGCTGGTACAAAAGGACGCATTGTGTATCCTAGGGAATGTTACTGTTGAAATTATGAGTGTACACATTTGAAGAAGAGTTGGGCAACATACTACTTCCTCCCTCTCACAAACACTCATCCCATGCATCATTTACACACGAAACAGAGACGGGGTAAGTTATTGTGGCACCAGGGTGCCCTCTGCACACATCATAAGGTAACTTGTAGAGTATAGAATTAAATGTAAAAGCACATGTAAGGACTCTGAATGTTCTGCGAGAAGCTGTGCTGTGAATTCTAGTGTAGGTTTGAGATCTGTAGTGTGCCCCCAAATGGATCGAGGGTGTGCTACACATTAGAGACTGCTAAGCCTGAGAATGTGTGCAGAGTGCACATAAGGATTATTATTATTATTATTATTATTATTACTACTACTACTACTACTACTACTACTACTACTACTTTAAAAAGCTTTTGGCGACTCTTCCATCCAATCCATATGATAATAGCTACAGGAAGCCCTGAAGTTTGTAGCACTTCTAAAAAGCATTGGAGCTTGTGTAATGCTTGGTACAGAGAGCTGGCTAAAACTCAGAAGTGACTGTGCTTGGGGTACCTCTAAGTATATATTGTAATGATGGGCACATGGGAAAAATAGGTGGTGTATTTGTCACAGGAGACAAGAAACTCGAACCCACCAAGACAGAAACCAAAGCTGCATGTGAAATTGTTTGAGCAAGACTCAGTGTCAATGGTGGGTACAAACATGTAATTAGACCTTTCTATCAACCACTAGGCTCACCCTAGATGTAATCAAAATCTCCAGAGAAAACCTGAGTTCAGGTGTATGTATGTTTTCCAGTCGTACTGATCCGCATCAGAGAAGACTTTAATTCTCCAGCAGACAACTGGGATAATTCCAGTTTTTAGGTGGGGGTCTCTCAAGATATCCTGTGAAACATTACTAAAGGTTTTTTCTTAAAGTTTGGAACCCCACCCATGATGTAAATATGTTCGATGTAATGGCAACAAATAGACCTGATTTACTGAGAGTAGGATAATGCATAAATAGATCTCATCTACTGAGAGTGGGATAGTGTGTGATATTAATATTGTTGAAAAGGAGAACCACAGAATGAAGGTATTGCAATTTTGTGCAGACATTGGGGGAAAGTTATTAGTAGTTTCCTTGTAAATTTTTCATTTGATATAAACTAAATGAGTCATTGAATAAATTACTTTTACAGATCTTTCATAACCACTTTGTTTTCTGTTCACAGGCAACCTGCAAATGCACCAAAGAATCGATACACAGATGTTCTGTGTTATGATCACAGTAGAGTTTTGCTTTCCCAGATAGATGGTGAAGCCTCTAGTGATTATATAAATGCAAATTTTGTTGATGGGTATAAACAGAAAAATGCATTCATTTCGACACAAGGTGAGGGAAAAGCTAGATACTGAAATATTGTAACATAGATATACATGATATTTTTCATTTGTAAAAGGCAGATTGAAACTTACATAAAGTACATAATGGAATGTTGTGCGGGGGAATATTTAAATACCTTGAAATTTTTACTTAGTTGTTTGTATGTTCACTTTATGGTGATATTTATTCCTTAAGAAAAAGTTAAAACTGAACTGTAATTTGCACAATCACAGTAGAAGATTTAAAAATAATTTTTTCCAAAGCCAGAGTACACACACACACACACACACACACACACACACACACACACACACACACACACACATGACTGCAGTATCGGGCAACTGAGGCCACACTGCGAGCAGCAGCACCAGTGTATGATGGGAGTGGTGTCTGGGTGGGGGCGAGGAGGAGGCTGGGGCAGGGAGGGGGAGGGATAGTAAGGTAGGGGTGGCAGACAGTGATGTGCTGCTGGAGAACGTTCAGGGATGAGGTGGAGTGAGAGTAGGGCAATTATGTGCAGTCAAGAGGTTAGACGGAGTAAGGAGTGGAGGGGGGAGGGGGGGGTGGATAAAAAGGACAGAAGTAAAAGGACTGGGTGTGATGGGGAAATGAGGATTGTGTAGTGCTGGAATGAGAACAGGGAAGGGGGTCATTGGGGTGACTGCTTCACAGCCTGTGCCATGTGGATCCTTCCCACTAACACCAGATTTTCTGAACTGCGCAAATGAGACCTTTCCCTTCAACAAATCCTATGTCCTGCAACCCTCCTGGCCTCAACCTTGGTTAGTCATTGTCCTCTCCCATCCAGCCCCTTCCCTGTTGCCATTCCAGCAGTACACAGCAATCATTCCACCATTGTACCCAGTCCTTTTACTTCTTCCTTTTCCGCCACCCCCCATCACCCTTCCCATCTCTCCCCTGCCATCCATCTAACCTCTTGACTGTACATACCTGACCTGCCCTCTCTCCACCTCGTCCCTGTGCGCTCCCCAGAAGCATGTCTTTGTCTGCCACCCCCTACCCCAGTATCCCTCCTCCTTGCCTCCCCCCCCCCTCCCCCAGCCATCTCCTTACACCCATTCAATTGCCACTCCCGTCACACACTGGTGCTGCTGTTCGCATTTGTGTGTGTGTGTGTGTGTGTGTGTGTGTGTGTGTGTGTGTGTGTGTGTGTGTGTGTGTGTGTGTGTGCATATTTTTTTGACGATGGCATTGCTGGCTTAAAGCTTTATTTGTGACAGTCTTTTTTTTTTTTTTTTGCCATCTCCGCTATTTTGTGAGCATTCCTTTTCATTATATTGTTACTATCCTGGATTTTCCATTGTTCGATATAATATCAATGAGTCACTGTTGTAATTGGCCAATTCATGCAAGTACTGGGGCATAACACTTGGAAGGGATATGAAATGGAATGATCACATACGTTCAGTCTTGGGTAACACAGGTGTTAGACTTACTGGTATACTACTGAGGAATAGCAATCAATCTACAAAGGAGACTGCTTACAAATTACTCGTGCAACTGGGTCTAGAATGTTGTTCAAGTGGGTGGGAGCTGTACCAAACAGGACTAGCAGGGCATATTGAACGTATACAGAGAACGACAGCATGAATGGTCAAAGGTTTGTTTAATCCATGGGAGAGTGTTACAGAGATACTTGAAGGAACTGAACTGGAAAACTGTTGAAGTTAGACATAAACTGTCCTGGAAAGTCTGTTAACAAAATGTCATGAACTGGCCTTAATTGATTACTCTAGGAATATACTACAACCCCTACACATCGCTCACATAGGGAATTGTGAAGATAAGATTAGAATGATTACTGCTCACACAGAGGCATTTGAACAATTGTTCTTCCCACACTGTTTATGTGAATGGAACAGCAAGAAACACTAATAAGTAGTACAATAGGATGTACCCTCTGCCGTGCACTGCCCAGTGGTTTGCAGACTATAGATGTAGAGGTAGGTGTAGATTTGATGGAGGCATCTTTTACATGTGTATCGGCTGATAATCATTGTGACGTTGGATATCTGAGGATGGAAACAATAAAAAAAATTGGAGAACAGGGGGTCATGGATACATAGTGCATAGGCACACTTAACTCCACGGAAAAGTTCCAATCTTTTCTTGGCTTAAATGACCCCATTATAACTCTCCCTCTCCCTCCCTACCTCCCCCCTCCCTCCCCTCAAACCTCATAACACGTTCATACTTGATTGGTTATTTCTGAACTGCAAGTGTATAGCTCACTTAGTTAAATTTTCAGTGTCTTTGGAATATTTTACTGCTAGTTTACAAAAATTGCTCCAGTTGCTATCACACATTTCACGATACAACCAGCCTCTTCACATGCTATCTAAATTATGTGGTATGTTTACAGCAACCAATTATGATTTTGAGATAAATGTTAATTGCTAAAGTCATATGACAATAATTCACACTAAGACTCTCCCTAACTGCTGTAATGTGTATTCCCTTATAAAACATTCTGAGAGGTTTAAACCTTGTGCCAAATGATATGAAACCATTTTTTGTGTATTGTTGCAATCTCTACCATCTGAGCCATGTATGTACATGTCTGTCTCAAATATTCTACCCAGAATGGAACTTCTCATCATTAGTTAACTTTGCACTTATATAAACCATAATGATACATTAAAAATATGCCTGGATTGGATTTATGTCTCAGATTTCTTTTGATCACATAATAGCAAATGTTATTTGTAGCCATCAACAGAAAACAAATTAGGACGTCCACAACCATGAATCAAAGCAAAAGCACAAATTTTCATAACCTCTGTTACCTTCATAAAAGATCAAAAGAATACTGTGCAGACTTCATTGTAAGTTTTTAAGGCTCCTCCAACATAAAACAGAAAATAAGTAATGAAATACAAGCACGCAAAAAGAAACTTGAAAAATCCCCCTCAGTCTACAATGATGCAATGAAACTTTTGATCATAAGGTAGCTTCAGATATGAATGAAGAAATATTCACTTCAATATAAGAATGTTGTCAGACTTGTTTTTGTGACTTTGGACCTCAACTGTTTGGTAAAATGTTAACTATAGTTTGGACAAGTTTCCAGATTACACAAAACTCACTGGGCTATCTAAAATTTGTAAAGAACAGTAAAAATTTTTAATTATGCATATACTGTATTTACATACCTACACTCCAGCACAGTAGATGTTCATTTACTGTATTGGACAACAGAACACTGGACTAGTACACTAATTGATAAATAACATGGAATTTCTATATTTTTACTTGAACTTCAAATTCGTTTATTATTGTATGTGCATACATATTATTTCCATATTTATTTGCTTTACATTACACTTCTTTCACCAGTTCTCATCAAGAGAAACTTGTTTTAATTTACTGTTCCAATTTTTTTGCACCATACAATAGTTCCAACAAGTTGGGAGAATGTGTGTGTGCCGCAAATTGCATAACGTCGTTTGTGTATGCAATGGCTTCTTCAGGTGTGTTAATTTTTCTAGGGACACCATTTTACTCGTCTTCTTCTTTCTTTGTTTCTTCATCATCATCCTCCTCTGTGTTGCGGATTTCTATTAAATCTGTTGCTGAAGTGAAAGTGGAGTGAGTTGACAGAAAGTCATCTCTTCAACTGAATTCATCTTCACTACATGAAATGTTTCGCATTTTCATTACTTCAGCAACTGCTGCTGCATTTTCTTGAACTTCAGTGGCCACAGAAGTGTATTGTTCTTGACCCCAAACCCCACTTTGTTTGAAGCACTTTACGACCGTTTCGGGTTTTACTTTCTTTACTGCCAAGCGAAATCCATTTGCTGCATCCAGGACAGAAACTGACCATCCAAGAGCAGATGCACTTTTGGCTTCTTCAACACTAAGAATAAGAGATAGCATCAGTAATCACTCTAATGACTCGATTGTGTAAATAATGCCCTGGTCCATGGGTTGTGTGAGGCTGGTTGAACCTGGAGAGAACCAAGCCAATTTCACATTTGACAATGCTACTTTTGGATGCAGGTTGCATTATCTAGGAAAAGGGGAACTTGGCAATTTCCTTTTTTTTCATTTTGGCATTGAAAGAGACCAGCCATTCTTCCATAAGACCACGCACCATCCACAACTTTTTATTGCTTCGTCATGTAACTAGAAGTTACTGATGTCTCTGTTTTTGAAACAATGCAGTTTTGCCACCTTTCCAATCACCAGTGGCTTCTCCATTTGATCTAACGTGTTTCCACACAGCAGTACAGTGAGTCTTTCCTTGGAAATTTCTCCACTGGTGCACTTTTCACCTCAAATGCTCCTGATGATTCTTGCACTCACTACAGATCATAGGAATAGTAGTGGTTGTCATGCAGGACACACATAATCACACTTTGGCTAACATCACGTTAGTGGGCCACTAACCTCGAGCTTGTCTAGGGTTTGTCTCAGTACCCTGTAGAACCAAGGCCTCCAAATCTGGTGTATGCATAGTCTGCTGCCTCCCTACATGTTCATGTGTCTGAAAGGACCTATGATCACACAAATGGCCAAAAAGGGCTTGAAGTGTTGTGTGATGCGGTTGGTTTTTGTGAGCGTACTTGCTTTGATATAGCTGTGCTACTTCTCAACCATTTCCACTTGCTTGATGATAGTAAACACCAAATCAGCTTGTTCCTGGCATAGTTACCAGACCATTTTGCTGCTTACAGTACATTGTATTAGTCACACAGCTTACAGCACACAAGGAACACATGATATGTTGTCAGAGGTACTTTCATTCATCAGTGCCATCTACTGTGGCAACATTGCATTTCCAGACCCATGTTCATAGGACCCGTTCTCCTTTTCCAGTCAGGAATCTGTTCCTACAGTTTGTCAGTTTTATTTATGTTCACCCTGTATATTTTAGAATTTTTAGAAGTGTATAAAATGTTCTGACAGCATCAGAGAACAATTCGAAATGATGAACCTTTTTTTCAGGCCCTCTTCCAAAAACAGCAGGTGACTTCTGGCGTATGATTTGGGAACAACAGGCGCTGGTGGTGGTGATGACTACCCGTGTGGTGGAAAGAGGTCGAAATAAGTGTGGCCAGTACTGGGAACCTACTGAGGGTGGGACAGCTACATTTGGAAATTTTAGTGTCACGACGACGTCAGTTGAGCAGCAGCCTGATTACACAATCTCAACTCTACAGCTGACTAATCAGAAGGTAATGTTTCAGTCACAAGACATTTCTCGTACATTGTTCCTCAGTGAAGAACTGTTAACTTGTCCTATTGTACTTTGTAACTAACCTGTGTAGAAAGAGATTGAATTCATTGTCCCTCTCCTCGTGCAGACCCAGAAATGCAGAACTCCAACTATAAGTGGTTAGGTGCATCTGGTTCCTGCAGAAAATCATAATTGATGTAGGTGCTGTCTTTTAGGACTAGGAGGATAATAAGACTACGCTGTATAACAATCGGTGATTGCTTTTTGCTACATTTTATTGCCTACTTTCTTTTTTAGTAGAATAAGCAGTTTTCAGCTCCTAAATCCCTAAGATACAAAGTCATATTACCAATGACCGGTGTCATAAATTTTTCAAGGTATGATTTCTTCTTCCTTTTTGCATAGATCAGAATAATTTGCCTTTTAACTGTCACTAATATCATAAATAAAAGGAGGAACTAAAAAGCGTTCATTAGTGGACACAAGCTGTAGTTGCAGAACTAGGACCAATAATGAGAATCAGATTGCTAAACCATGAGGTAACCTGAAAACTTTGGAATACACAGGATAACTTCCTTCAAAAATGGTTCTAATTTTTTTTTTATTTCTTCAGCTTATGTCACTTCTGTCGTCCTTGTGTTTTCACCTCTAATTTTTAATATATTTTCCTTAACAGCTGTATTTTTCCACCAGATTTATCACAGTTGCTGTAATTTTGTGGCAAAGAACTACATATTACTAACTCTGTGATTAGTATACCTTTATTTGTAAGGTATCTTAAATATGACCAGATAAGTAGACTGTAAACATTGTAGATATTTCACTGTACGTCTTTTTTTTGTCATGGTCCAACAACTAGAAAGACAATCATTTTCCATGCAGTTTTAGACCATGAATTCTGAATTTTAGCTTGAATGTAGTATTCTCCTACAGTTATGCTAGGATACTCTGTATTCCACCATTGATAAAAAGACTTCAGGGCTTTCCTCCCTCTTCCCATCTTCAGAATAGCACCTTTCATTGCTTTGTTGACCTCTGTGACCAACTGACATTTGTATCACCATTCATTATTAAGTCATAAAAGACTGTCCTCTGCATGTGTATTGTTTCTGAATTATGAATTTGAGGCTCATGAGGGAAATAGACTTTCTTCATTGTTATTCAGATTGCTGGTCTGTTACCAATACCATCCTACTATCATTTTCAAAATTTTCTCATTACAAAAATGCTTACCATCAAATTTTATTTTTCTTTAATTTTTGGGTGAATTTTTCTCTCAGTGATTTTCAATCAAATTTCATTGGTAAGTGTCTGAACATGTAATAGCTTGGCCTTCAACACTGGTATTATTATGTGCACAAGTCCAGTACATTACCAGTTGGGCTGAAGTGACCAACCAGTATAATTCTGTGTCTGTATCAGTTTGTGTGTTCTGAAGAAGAATAAAAGTTATTGAGGTATGATGTTTCAATCTCATTCATGTGCTTATCTGTTATTGTCCTAAAGAAGGTACATTCTTTTTCAAAATTCTGCTTTCTCAGTGCATACATAGTTTTGCGTGATTTATGTCTTTGGATAATTGTTATCTGCTTCTGGGTGTACCGCATGTATTGATGGGTGCAACTTGGAACTCAAAACCTAGGCTGGATGGACTAAAAAGATGTAACACATAGACAAAATAGTGTGTTTTCTTGTGTAATAATTACATTGTTTTACAAAGAACCTGCCATAAAGTAAACTGAAATAATCACAGGCTTTAATGAGAGAATTAATTGATGGTTGGGAAAGGTCTTTGAGCTCAACCATTGAATTTTCTCACAGAACATGTCACAACGTGACATGAGATACTCAACAATTTTAATGTTATTTGCGTCATATGGTCCCAATGCTAATAATAGGAATTTTATTTTATTTCATTTTTCAAATGAGAATTTCTCATACAGTTAATTATGTCCTTTTACGACCAACCTTACCTTAATTTTCTTCTACCTCTATACCCTAACACTGATTACATTCTTTGACAGCTCATTCAGTGGTACATTGCATCATAGTCTCTTGTGCAGTTATATTTTTATTCCCTTTTTGTCAGAACCTATTATGCCTGCTGTCTTTAATTTGTAACACATCTATTCTTTGTGACTTACTGTAGACTGGAAGTGTACAAACTGCTTGCATGAGGCTCAGCAGCAAGATTTCCTAACCTTTTGTATACATTGCTTGATATTTAGTGGCACTGATTAAATCACATGTGGTTTTCATACTATACCAAATTCTGTTGTTAAGAGATTCCAAAATGGGAACCATTTTTTGTAGTGTTGTATTTAACGTGTGGTACAAACTTTACTTCAGTTAAGTGCAACCTTTTTTGTGTCACAATTTGTAGCGTATACTGAATATGAATAGCAGCAACATTAGGGAAGGGCAATGTCCCTAGGCTTTAACTAAAATGAAATACAAACAAAAAACGGTGGAATTCATAATGTTCTGCTACTTCTGGGAATAAAGTTGAATACTTAACTTTCGTGTAGTTTCTTGTTGATTATGATACGTGCCTGGTAATCCAACTGGCGTGCCAAAACAGTTTGTGCAGTACAGCTGCGGTACAGCAATTATTACAGTGATAGTCAACATGTTCATATAGTATAATTTATTAATATATAAAGGTCCTTAGTAAATAGCATGTCTTGTTATAGCATTGAGGATGCTTATAGTGCATGTGAGGCTGAGGTTCACAAGATAAAATGCCAATTAAATGTATTTCTGAATAAAAAGGATATGCTTGTTTTGTTAGCTCATACAGTTATGTTCACAATATGACAGTATAAGTGTCAAATGGCATATAAATTGTTTTCTTATGCTTCTACCACCTTTCTATGATTATACCAATTTTACAATGGCTATTCAATAATATCAGCTGACAAATTGACAGGCAGTAATTACATGTATAAATTTACAAACTATACTGTGACATTTTGTTTCGGCACTGATAAGTACTTTCTTATGTGAACATATTCCACAGGTAATTCAGTCTCAGCCTACAATACACCTTCCTAGTACATTTACCTCTTCATCTTTTTCTCAACACAGTGTACATAAATGTTCTGCCATAACATGTGTTTCAGAAATGATAATCTTCTGCATATTATGATAATAATTCGATAATTGTGCATCTCAAATAGTAATAACAGACAAATATTATAAATAGTTTCCACTCAAATTATAATGTTTTGTTACATTAAGAAGAATTCACATAAGTATTAATCATCTGAGCATATTACTTCAAATATGTATCTGTCAATTGCATATGACATTATGTGCATATAAAAGACATGGTAAAATCTTGTATGCAGAAGCAATTATTAGAAAATAATGTTTTTTACATAACAATAGCCAAGTAGTGTGAATTTATTTTATTTATTTATTTAGCAGCTATGGATGTACATAAACAGATAAGTTCCAAGAAGATAATATTTACACTGCCAATTCAATACGATAATGATCACATACACTACTTAATTATTTTAAATACTGCAGTATCACACATAATTAACATTTTGTATTTAGTATACAGTCTACCTAGACATATTTTACTTCTACTCAACCATATATAAGAACACATCTTGAATTTATATAACTGTCTATGCACATTTTAGTTCCATAACACTGTACGCCTGCTTCCAATTTTTTGCATTTAGTGTATATTCATTGGCTGAATAGTAAGGACTATCTGTAAGCATATACTTTTGTTTTTTGCGTAAATTTCTCTTTCAAACTATGTTTGAAATATAACATGGTAAACAGTTCTATGTCGAACAATGGAAAATCCAGGACAGAATGCAACGATATTATGAAAAGAAAAGTTGCCCCTCACGATATAGCAGAGATGCTGAGTCACAGATAGGCGCAACAAAAAGACTGTCACAAATAAAGCTTTCGGCCCATAAAGCCTTCGTCAAAATAGATGACAGATCCCCCCACACACACACAAAGCGCGCGCGACTGCAGTCCCAGGCGACTGTAGCTGCACTGTAGTGTGTAGTAAATAATATTTTTGATGAAGGCCTTATGGGCCGAAAGCTTTATTTGTGACTTTTGTTGTGCCTACCTGTAACTCAGCATCTCAGCTACATGGTGAGTGGCAACTTTCCTTTTCATAGTATTGCAAACAGTTCATTATGAGAAATACATCAATCGTATAGCATCATCTGTTGCTAGTGGTTTAATGTTTCTGAGAACAAATGTAGGTGAACTTAGTTTGTGTGTTAATGTGGCAGTATGGTCTTTCCACTGTAGATAGTTATCTGTGGTGGGTCCTAAGAACTTGTGTTTTGAACTATATTCATGTTCATTATTAATACTTGTTCCATTGGTCATGAATACAACATTTGGTAATGATGTGGAACATGTCGATTTAACAGAAGTTTTCTTGTTCAAAGTACTTACGGGCATTCAGCCAGGTTGAATTTTCGACAACTGCCGATATTTCGGCGGATGCACACTCCGCCATTTTCAAGGCTTAACTGCAAAAACCAGACGAAGTGCAGACAACACGAGAGCTCGGTTCTGCGAGTCTAACAGAAAAGATAACACACACCTAAACAAAAGCCACCAAAGATGAACGAAGCCAGAGCTATCGATAGTAAGAAACTATGGACTGGTAGTTGAGGAAACGTTAACTCTGTCCCTATGTTTTTTAACAAGTGAAAGAGCAGGATTCCAGGCCGAGTTTAAACAAAAGCCTCCATCCCTATTCACAAGGTTGCTAGCCAATTTAATTTCAACAGACTCCTTAATCACACTATCCCAATAGCCGGACGTGCATGCTAATATCTCGGTATTATTATACCACATGGGGTGACCAGTGTCCAAACAATGTTCGGCAATAGCAGATTTGCTAGGCTGCTGTAGTCGCGTGTGCCGTTTATGTTCAATACACCGGTCCTCCACGGTCCTGATGGTCTGACCAATGTATGCCATGCCACAGCTACAAGGAATGCGATAAACACCTGCCTTACGTAACATTCCTTGTAGCTGTGGCATGGCATACATTGGTCAGACCATCAGGACCGTGGAGGACCGGTGTATTGAACATAAACAGCACACGCGACTACAGCAGCCTAGCAAATCTGCTATTGCCGAACGTTGTTTGGACACTGGTCACCCCATGTGGTATAATAATACCGAGATATTAGCATGCACGTCCGGCTATTGGGATAGTGTGATTAAGGAGTCTGTTGAAATTAAATTGGCTAGCAACCTTGTGAATAGGGATGGAGGCTTTTGTTTAAACTCGGCCTGGAATCCTGCTCTTTCACTTGTTAAAAAACATAGGGACAGAGTTAACGTTTCCTCAACTACCAGTCCATAGTTTCTTACTATCGATAGCTCTGACTTCATTCATCTTTGGTGGCTTTTGTTTAGGAGTGTGTTATCTTTTCCGTTAGACTCGCAGAACCGAGCTCTCGTGTTGTCTGCACTTCGTCTGGTTTTTGCAGTTAAGCCTTGAAAATGGCGGAGTGTGCATCCGCCGAAATATCGGCAGTTGTCGAAAATTCAACCTGGCTGAATGCCCGTAAGTACTTTGAACATAGTTTACGCCAGGAGAAGCTCAGGTCTCACAGAAGTTTTCTTTTCAAGATATAATCTCTCACTTTTTCTGCAGTTAATACTTCATATCTAAAAATTCATCTGTTGACATTCAGAATTTTTTTTAATTGCTGGTTGGCTGTCTGTCAGACACTTAACGCTACTTGCTAAATGACCAAAGATTTTTGTGAGAGCATGATTCACCTCTATCTGTGTCAAAGTGACATTTAACACACAATGGTGACGATCATCCTTTCTTCTAGTGTTGTAGCTATGCTCTTTGCTATTATTTTTGTATTGGGATGGAGTATAATTAACAAATTCCATGTATTGTGAAGGCACTGTGAATAGTCCGAGTTCCTTACATAAATATCTGCTATGTAATCTTGGGTGAGCTCCAGCTTTTATTCTGATTACATTCTTTTGTGCAATAAAAACTTCACTCTTACTGATGAATTACCTCAGAATGTGATGCAGTATGAAAGCACTGAATGAAAGTAGGCATAGTAGGCTAATTTACTGATATGTTTATGACCAACATTTGAAATAACCCTTAAAGCATAAGTAGTTGAAACTAAACATTTCAGCAGATCATGAATGTGTTTCTTCCAGTTCAATTTCTCGTCATTGCACATGCCCAGAAATTTTGAATAGTCTGCCTTAGCAAGAGACTTCTGTTCAAAGTCAGTATTTATCAGTGGTGATATGCCGTTTACTGTACAGATTTGTATATACTGTGTTTTCTCAAAATGTAGTGAGTCCATTTGAGGACCCCTTAATTTTCTGATTGACATTATTTACAATATCCTCAGCTAATTCTTGTTTGTAGGGTGTGGTTACTATACTTGTATCATAAGCAAAAAGAAGTAGCTTTGCAGCCACATGATTACAGAGTGGCAAGTCATTAATATATGTTAAGAACAAGAAGGGACCCACAACTGAAGCCTGTGGGACCCCATTCTTGATACCTCCCCAGTTAGAGGACTCCACTGATTGTTGCAAACTGTCTGTACTGTTAATTTCAACCTTCTGGTTAAATATGTATTAAACCATTTGTGCACTGTCCCACTCATACCACAATACATAAGCTTATCTCGAAGAATTTAAAATTTCGTTCAGCAAAAGTCTTTGAGAGATGACAAAAAATTCCAATGGATGATGTTCGGTTATTCAGAGTATTTTATATTTGATCAGTAAAAGCATATATAACATTTTTGTTGAAAGCCCTTTCTGAAAACCAAACTGACATATTTTTTTAGTACTTCCTTTTGAGGCATATGTGAAGCTACTCTTAAATACATTACTTTTTCATGAATTTTGGGTAAAACTGTCAGAAGTGAGATTGGGCAGTAGTTGTTAGCATCATACCTAACCTCTTTTTTATGCACTGGTTTAACAATAGCATATTTCAGTCTATCCGGAATAATGTCCTGTTGCAAAGACCTGTTACATTTGAGGCTGAGAATCCTACTTATCTACAACTACATCTGCACCTACATCTACGTGTACATCTACATGGTTACTCTGCAATTCACATTTAAGTGCCTCACAGAGGGTTCATCGAACCATTTTCATACTACTTCTCTACCATTCCACTCTTGAATGGCGTGTGGGAAAAAGGAACACCTAAATCTTTCTGTTCGAGCTCTAATGTCTCTTATTTTATTCTGATGATCATTTCTCTATACTCAGGTGAGTGTCAACAAAATATTTATGCATACAGAAGAGAAAGTTAGTGATTGAAATTTTGTAAATAGATCTCGCCGCAAAGGAAACCGCCTTTCTTTCAGTGACTGCCACCCCAACTCGCTCATCATATCAGTGACAATCTCACCCCTATTGCGCGATGACATGAAATGAACAGCTCTTTTTTTCGATGTCCTTCATCAATCCTACCCAGTAAGGATCCCATACCGCACAGCAATATTCCAGCTGAGTATGGACAAGTGTGATGTAGGCTGTCTATCTCTTAGTGGGTTTGCCACATCTTCTAAGTGTTCTGCCAACAAAGCGCAGTCTTTGTTCACCTTCCCCACAATATTATCTATGTGGTCTTTCCAATTTAAGTTGCTTGTAATTGTAATGCCTAGGTATTTAGTTGAATTGACAGCCCTTAGATTTGTGCGATTTATCGTACACCCAAAATTCATCAGATTTCTTTTAGTACCCATGTGGATAAGGTCACACTTTTCTTTGTTTATTGCCAATTGCCACTTTTTTCATCATACAGAAATTCTCTCAAGATCATTTTGTAATTGGAATTGAGCATGTAATGCTTTAATAGATGGTAAATTACAGCGTCACCTGCAAACAATCTAAGGGGGCTGCTCAGATTATCACCTAGATCATTTATGTAAATCAGGAACAGCAGAGGGCCTATGACACTACCTTGCAGAACACCAGATATCACTTCTGTTCTACTTGGTAATTTACTGTCTATCACTACGAACTGTGACCACACTGAGAGGAAATCACGAATCCAGTCACACAACTGTGACGATACTCCATATGCATGCAATTTGATTAATAGTTGCTTGTGAGGAACAGTATCAAAAGCCTTCTGGAAATCTAGGAATACGGAATCGATTTGAGATCTCTTGTTGTTAGCAGTCATTACTTCATGGGAATTAAGAGCTAGCTGTGTTGCACAATAAAATATTTTCTGAATCCATGTTGGTTATGTATCAATAAGTCATTTTCTTCAAGGTTATTCATAATGTTCGAGTACAGTAAATGCTCCAAAATACTACTGCAAATTGAGGTCAGTGATATGGGTCTGTAATTCAATGGATTACTCCTATTTCCTTTCTTGAATATTGGTGTGACTGGTGTTACTTTCCAGTCTTTATGAACAGACCTTTCATCAGGTGAGCAGTTGTATATGATTGCTAAGAAGGGCGCTATTGTCTGCATACTCTGAAAGGAACCTGATTGGTATACCATCTGGACCAGAAGACTTGCCTTTCTTAAGTGATTTGAGTTGATTCGCAACATGTAAGATATCTACTTTTATGTCACTCATGCTAACAGCTGTTCTGGTTTCGAATTCTGGAGTATTTACTTCATCTTCTTTCATGTCGGAATTACGAAAAACTGTTTTAATGGCACCATTGTCGGTAACATTTCCATCGCTATCGCGCAGTGATGGTATTGACTGTTTTTTTGCCACTGGTGTGCTCTACATATGACCAGAATCTCTTAGGGTTGTCTACCATATTTTGAGACAATGTTTCATTGTGGAAACTATTAAAAGCATCTCACATTGACGTCCACAATAAATTTCAAGCTTCCATGAAACTTAGCCAGTCTTGGGGATTTTACGTTCTTCAGAATTTTGCATGCTTTTTTCGTTGCTTCTGCAACAGTGTTCTGATGTGTTTTGTGTACCATGGTGGATCAGTCCCATCTCTTATTAGCTTATGCGGTATGAATCTATCTATTGCTGTCAATGCTGTATCTTTGAATTTGAGCCATATCTGGTCTACACTTACATAATTAGCGTGGAAGGAATGGAGACTGGAGGCTGAGAACAAGCCTTTAGTACTCTATTTAAAATTGCAACAATTCCATACAAGCTTTTACTTTTGAGTGAATTTAGTACTTTACTAATTTCATTAGGAGAGGTGGGTTGAATTTCAGTTTTATCAAGTTGCAAAGGTATTGCCTCTTCCATATACAGCCTTGCATTTTCTGATGAACAGCTGGATCCAATTTTCTCTACAGCACTTAAAAATTTCTGCCAATGGTTATGCTGGTAGAATCACTTCATTTTCAGTATTAAGAGGTAAATATTTTTTATGAATCAGAAACAACAGAGGTCCTAATATGATGCCTTGTGTTACACCATCGATTATTTGTTGAAATTTAGAGATATATTTGTTTCATTCAAATTTGACTTCCGTTGCTTGTTTTCTGTTTTACAGGTATGATTTACCAAGAACTGTTTCTCTAATGACATAGTGATCAAGTTTCCTTATTAAAGTATCATTGTCATCTTGATCAAAAGTGTTAAGCTTTGATGTAACTTCTAGAACTTCATTTTGCTTTAGAGTATGTACGGAATACAGATGTATGAATATATATCATATATGAAAAAAATTAATTGTGTTGACAAGACAAAATGACAGAATGCTGTTCTTTACTGAATACCTTCTTAAATAAATTTGAAAGATATCTTCATAACTTATTTACATTACATGGCAAAGAATTTTAAGAATATTCCCAGAGAAGTTTCAAATTCCCATGACAGATGTGCTTCTGGACACTAATGTTCCTTTGAGTTTATTATCTTTCTCACCAAACTGTTTAATAACAATAAAACGTTTTTGCTAAGCACCAGAGAATAAAACCTCCCACATATTTTCTACATCAAAAATAGTTTTCTGGTTTTATTTCAATTTGAGCAACACCCTCCCCCCAAATCTTCCTTGACCATTATACCCGTAAATAATCTAGACTTGATACAAGAAGTAATAAGTTGGTAAAATATATTATGCAGCTATATCAGTTACTTCAAAACATCTTTTAGAACCATATAAAACATTCTCAGATGCCTTGCAATGTCAGTTCATGTTAAAAACTCAAGCTTTTGACAGTTACTTCCATCGTCTTCATCAGGAGCAATGACAGCTACTCCTGACTAAGATGATGGAGGTAATCATCAAAAACTTGAGGATTTACCCTGAACTGATGTGGCAAGAAGTCTGAGAATGTTTCATACAACAGCGTGATCAGAAAAGACTTCCTTCTAATCTTTCATAACTAACTGTTTTACCATTTTCATTTTCGCAAGACATGTATTACAACCCTTAATCTTATTCCTTGATACAAAAACATACTCCATGACAAAAGTGAGGCCGGCCGGTGTGGCTGTGCGGCTCTAGGTGCTTCAGTCTGGAACTGCGTGACTGCTACAGTCGCAGGTTCGAATCCTGCCTCGGGCATGGATGTATGTGATGTCTTTAGGTTAGTTAGGTTTAAGTAGTTTTAAGTTCTAGGGGACTGATGACCACAAATGTTAAGTGCCATAGTGCTCAGAGCCATTTGAACCAACCAACAAAAGTGAGTGTCACACACCATAGTACAGAATACAGTTTCCTAACAGTACCAACCTCAGCATATATCATAATCGACATTTCCAGATTGCTACAATACAACTATACTTCATCAGTATCTCATCAGAACATGAAGAAAATATGTACTTTAGGTCGTATCACATCCTAATACTCATAGTTAACTCAAATTTGAACAATGTTCAACCTGCTTTCTCCACATTACAAAATATTTTGTACATGGTGTATCAGTTCTTAAATCATACTCATCCAGCACATGTTCAGTACTTTCAGAGAGAATGAAAACCACCTCTCCAATATATGTCAAACATTAATTCAGTTCACAAAGTTACTTACATAAGAATAATACTCACCTATTTTAGTTTTCAGATATTACATGTATGGTCTAGAAAATAAGCTCCTCACTCTAAACATTTTCCACAGTAAAATGTGCTTGACATAGTTGTTAAAGTCCAAAGTTTCAGCTTAATATTCTCTGCTTATAATAAAATCCTTATCAATATTTTCATTATAACAGCTGTATTGAAATGGTGATTACAGACCTTGAAAATGACAATAGCAGACCAACAAGCCTGACTTCTTTCTTTCCACTTACAAATATAGTGCAAACGTTTCCCAAATAGGTCCAAAATTTGTGTTTGTAAAATTTTCATAAAACTAGACAGCACCAAACTCAAATTATATCTAATATCATCAATCCAAAACCATTTTTCCTCAAAAACAGCAAAAAACATTCTTTCTCAAAATGTAAGACAATTCTCCACTGTACAATCATAAATGTAAATATATCTTTCCTTCCTAGCCGTGTAAAAAGTCTTTTAGTGTAACCATTCTTCAGATATTCTCAGATTTAACAAATTAGACACTAACTTCATTTCAAAACTGGAAGAATCTTTTTATCTCTTAGGCAAATAAAAAACAAACTACTTATTAATAGTGCTGTATGTGTGAGAAACTCTAGTACATATACACCTAATACCTAATGAAGAAGGATAGCATGATAGGAGAAGATAACTTGAGAATGATTTACTGGATAGTCAGAAAATAAATGTGGCTCTGGAGACCAAAACTTTTGAAGTAAGATCCACATTAGTTCGGGGCCCTGTGTTCACTAGTCACATAGTCAGTGAAACCATGGTGTAAATAAATCATCTCTAATTTCTAACTATCTTGTTTTTCTTTTGATATGAATTTCCTTGAAAGCATTTGCTTCAACTTGACATTACAAGTATGCATTGAAAAATATGAAAATGCCTTGGACTTTTGACTCCAAATATTTATTAGTATAACTGTACACTACGTAGCTACTACTCAGTTTTGTGCTACACAACCCCATAATACTTTTTATATTCCTATAGTGACATTCTTAGCTTGTTCATTCTTTTATAGTCAAATAGATGTTTTCATAGTAGCTTAATATGCAGAATAACCTATTGTTCAACAGTTTCAGTTAATTTTACAAATCACGTTGTATCTACATTCAGACGGTATTTGGCAAACATGTTTGCTTATAGCTTGCATTTGTTCAAATATTTTCTTTTTACTTCATTCTTTTGTATTTTACTTTATTTCCAGTACTTCTGCATTTGTTGACATTTGCATAAACTATAGGTACAGCATCGGCAAAATTTCCAGTTCCACTCCTAATGTGTGTAGCATTTTGTTGACAGATAACATCCACTATTGTTAACCCTTTGCATTGAAACCTACATTTTTGGTGTCTTCTGATAGCATTTAATTTTCTACAGTCAAAATATTTTTAACTTAATTTCTGTGATCTAATTCTACCTTTAAATTGTTATTTTCAGCAAGACTGCTCCATGGATCCAATTGTTTGTGCTCTGGTTCTACCACAAGTTCTTTTTTTTACTTTTGTGGCCTGGTTACTGAAGTTTGATATCTGGCTTCTCAAATTTTTTGCTTCATTGTTCTTAATACCAAGTTTTCCCAGCAATGACTGATTTATTCCACTCCACAACTTTTCTTCAGTGTTCCTTAGTTCACTTGTCATTGGCTTGGTTTTACCACTGAATGGATATTCAACACAGTGTGTGTAAATTTCAGTTGTTATTACATTTCTTCTTATTTAGTTGCTTGTAACTTTATTTTCACAGACGGAAGAGAGCAGGGAAGTGAGTCACTTCCAATTCACATCTTGGCCGGATTACGGTGTACCACATAGTGCAATGGCCATGCTTGACTTTCTTGAGAAAGTGCGTCAGCAGCAGGCCAAAATGGTAGCTCGCTTGGGGGACACATGGGCTGGACATCCCCGTGGGCCACCAATTGTTGTACATTGTAGTGCTGGCATAGGTCGGACAGGTATGTGATTCTAATATTCATACTTCTCCTGTATTTGTTGTGTAGAAAAGCAAAGATCACACATTGCTTGTGCAATCACCAGTCATAGGAAGACATGGTGTGAATCAACAGAAAATTCCTGTGTTACTAACTTCTCTCTCTCTCTCTCTCTCTCTCTCTCTCTCTCTCTCTCTCTCTCTCTCTCTCTCTCTCTCTCTGATTGAAAATGGTTTTGACAGCAGTACATACTGCTAATCTTGTAAATTGGGAAAGAAAATTAAGTACTGATTCAAAACCTTCTGTTTGAGTAAACTGTCCAGTTGTGAAACTTTTAGATATTTGTCACTTTGCTTTGATTCCACGAGTATGCATTCCTACCTGTGTTAAAATCGTGCTGCCAATCTTTGTGTTTACATAAAAATTTTCTGTTTCATTTCACTGTAATATTTTTCATCAATAAATTTCTTTGAATTTATTGCAATTAATTAATAAAGTTAATACAAATGTTAATGTGTCTACAGTAGTGATGGTAGCACAAGGTGCTATTGATAACAGTGGGTTCCTAATACAAATATAACCCTGACTATATGTTTAAGAGACAATTTTGCAGCCCAGCAGAAAAGAAAAATAGCTAAAAAAGGATAATTTGTATAGTATACATAATCTTCCAGCTTACATATTTCCTGATTTTTCCCTATTTGAAGGAAAAATATTAACTTCTATTTTAATTTAATGCTATTTCTGTAAGTTTCTTGGTTTTTTTTCCCCTACAACTTTGTTAACATCATTGTAACAAGTTTTGCAAAGTGGGAAACTACAGATAATAAGATTCTACTACCCATTAAAAGTAAATAAATAATAAATTTCACTAAAATTGTTGGAGATGCTAAGGAGGCTCTTTGAAGGATATTAAATAGAGAATATGTTCCATCAGAATGGAAAACATGTTACTTAAGACCAGTAAATAAGAAAGGGTCACATAATGACCCAAATCGCTATAAGGGATTGGCAGTGACCCCTTTCATTGGAAGACTGCACTTGGAGGCACTGAAAGCTCTGGTAGAGAAAGAAAGAACTCACAAGCAGCAAGAATAACAAGCCATGTTCTGAACAGGAAGATTGGTAATGGACATCTTCACAATGAAACAAAAACATGAAAAGTGCACAAAGGTTGGACTGGAGATGCAAGCTGCATTGATTGACCTAGAGAAAGCATATGATAGTGTACCCACCAACAAACAGTGGGAAAAGTTGAAAGAGATAGAGTTTGACCAAAGGTTGCTAAAGGCTAATACAGCAAGAGTAATGGTTGAGAATAACTGGATAGAAGCATTTGAGGTAAATAGGGGTCTGCAGCAGGGATGTGCACTGTCACTGACCATCTCTAAGCTGCATCTAGGAGGAATCCGCAGACTTAGTCTATATTTTGCAGACAGCCAGATTGTACTAGCTGAAGATGAAGATGTTCTGAGCTATATAATATGAAAACTTAAAGAGGATTACAATAAAGCTGGCCTGAAGAATAACATAAAGAAGTGTGGGTACTTGGCTGTCGGAATGCAAAAAGTAAATAATTTGGAGGTAGATAGAGAATTAATTGTAGGTGTTGAAAAGGCAAAATGTCTTGGGGATTGTTTAATAAACAGGGCACTGGCCATGATGAAGTCACTAGTAGGATTAATAAAGTATAAACTCTGTCAAGGACAATGAACTCTGTTCTGTGGAAGAAAAAGATGAGAAGAACAAGGAAGAAGAGACTATAAGAGTACAGTCTGCTGTGTAGTTTAGTACAGAGCAGGAGCCTGGGACATTACCATTTGAGTAGGGTGAGTGACGACAGGATATCAAATAGGATACTTTGATGGATCCCATCCCACCAGAAGAAAAGGGATTGCTCATGATGCAACTGACAGCATGAAGTGGAGAAGGCAATGGAAGTAAAGAATATAAACATTGAGGAAAGCCAAGACATAAGAAGATGGCAACTGAGGTGGATAAGTGGTGCCAGCCAGAGCTAATCTGCAAGGAAAACAAGAAGAAGAAGAAGAAGAAGAAGAAGAAATAACAAATTTCGTTAGTATACTGATTTAGAGAGCACTGCCCCATTATATTTATCTTTGTTTGATAAAACATACAACCAAAGTTCTGTCTGAAATGTTCTATGCACCATTATAATTATAGGATAACACGAACAAACACTAAGAATAATAATGATGATAAAAATAATGACAATGACAAAATCCATATTTTATCATGCTTACTTTGCTATTAAATTTTCATTGTTTCTTTTAGATTTACAATGGCCAAATTTTCAATAAAAAAACTTAAATAGGCAGACATTACTTAAAATCTATTGTATATTCTCAAATATGGTTTCTGGGAATCCTTTACATCAATTCTATTCTGCATCCACATTCGTACTCCATAAACCACTATGAAGTTCATGACTTAGGGTACGCCTCATTATAGCAATTATTAGGGCTCCTTCCCTTTGCATTGAAATGAAATGAGCATTTGGCGTCATTGGCCAGGAGGCCCCTTGCGGGGCAGGTACGGCCGCCTTGGTGCAGGTCTTATTACATTCGGCGCCACGTTGGGTGACCTGCGTGCTGGATGGGAATGAATGATGATGATGATGATGATGAAGACAACACAAGACCCAGTCCCTGAGGGGGGAAAATCTCCGTCCCAGCCAGGAATTGAACCCAGACCCATAGGATGGCAATCCGTCATGCTGACCACTCAGCTATCGGGGCAGACTCCCTTTCCATTCACATACAGAGAGAGGGAAAAGTGATTGTTTAAACATCTCTGTGCATGCTGTAGTGGTCCATTCTTGTTTTCATGATTGCTGTGGGAGCAATATGTAGGTGGTTCTTGTTTAGGAATAGATTCATAATTTAAAAATGGCTCTTGAAACTTTGCAATTAGGCTTTCGTGGGATAGTTTGCATCTATCTATAAATTTCTGCCAGTTCAGTTTCTTCAGCATCTCTGTGACACTCTCCAGTGCATCAAACAAACCTGATACCATTTGTGTTACCCTTCTCTATATATGGTCAATACTGCTTGTTAGTCCTATTTCGTATGGTCCCCAAACACTTGAAGAATATTCTAACATGGGTCACATAGGTGTTTTGGAAGCTCCTTGGTACACTGGTTGCATTTCCCTAGTATTCTACCAGTGAAGTGAAGTCCACCGCCTGCCTTATCTAATACTGAACCTATCCGATCATCTATTTAATATCCCAACAGAGTGTTACATTCAAGTGTTTGAATGAGTTGATCAATTCCTGTGTGTGACCTATTCATATTTTAGTCATGTGATATGATATTTTTACATTTTCTGAAGTGAATAATTTTAAATTTCAAAACATTTAAAGCAAGTTGTCAGTCTTTGCACACTTGAAAATCTTATCAAAATCTAACTGACTAACTGGGCAGCTTTTTTTCAGACAGTACTTTTTTACAGATAACTGCATCATACGCGAAAAGTCTGAGGTTACTGTTAACATTATCTGCATTGTCATTAACGTACAAAATGAACAGCAAGGATCCAAAGACAGTTCCCTGGAGCACTTCAAAAATTACTTGTGTGTCTGTCAGTGGCTCTCCATCCAAGATACCACAGTGCATGGTACCCCATACAGCTGTACTTTTGGTGATAAGCACTCATGTGTACTGAGCCAAATGCTTCTTGGAAATCAAGAAATACTGTGTATACCTGACTGCTTTGATCTATGCTGCCAGGATGTCTTATTAGAAAGCTACTAGTTGATTTTCACATGCTGAGTGTTTTTGGAATTCATGCTGGTTGGATTGGAGGAGGTCATTCTGTGTGATATATCTCATTATTTTTTATCTCAGAATATGTTTCAAGTTTCTGCAACAAAGAGATATCAAGGATATTTGATGTATGTTTTGTGGATCAGTTCTGCTACCCCTCTTGTAGATGCGTGTGACTTCGGCTTTCTTTCAACTGTCATGCATGGGTTTCTGTTTAAGTGATCTAAAGTAGATTATGGATAAAGGAGGGGGTAGCTCAGCTGTGGATTCAAGACTGAATGTGATAGGGACTGCACTGGACCTGGGAGCTTTGTTCAGTTTTAAAGATTTCAACTATTTCTCAGCATCACTTACATTAATGTTTATATTGCACAAGATTTGTTATGTAGCACATCTGCAATTGAAAAGCATGATTGGTTAATTTAGAGAGATTCGCTTCAGTGATTTATTCAAACAATGACCAGTTTTGAGATGTTAAAATCCCATTTTAAAGTGTATAAACATGTAATGTAGATGAGGGAAGCAATATATAATATACCCGAAGACACCAAAGAGCAGACTAATGAAACGAGGTGACTCACTTCTTGTATTTGCTAAAGCATAATATGTGGTCAGGCCAGTCACTCGCAAGAGCTCCAAATCACTGCATCTTTGATGAAAATTGAAAAAAGAGGAGAGGGCCTAATGGACCTAAAAATGTAATGTCCAGTTGGGTAGGGTGAAGGAGAAACAATCCAAAAACAAATGCTGTACCCACACTGTCTACCTTTGGGCAGCTGCATGCTATTAACACCAGTCATGACCGAGTGTGGAGAGTTATGCCGGAAGATTCTTAGGCATTGTGCAGTCGAGCTGCCAGTGGTGTACAAAGAAGTAAACTGATGTCTTTATTAGCGAGGACATGGAGAATCTGGACTGACAGATCCAAGCATGTACAATACTTCATTTTGAACTGTGGTAGGCTGTTAAACTGGATAACTCTTGAACATGTAATAATATGTCAATCAATGGAAAATCGAGGATGGAATGTAACAATATTATGAAAAGGATGGTCACTACTCACCATATAGCGAATCAGCATCTCTGCTATATGGTGAGTAGCAGCTATCCTTTTCATAATAATGTAACAATATGTGAAGTTTTAGGTAACTAGGCAATGGTACATATGCAGAATGAATTAACAGTAAAAACAGTGATTAAAAATTAGTGGTAATGTAGACCATGCTAAGTAGATCATCATAATGATACATTATGGGCTCTATTAATGTAAAATAGGATACATAAAAAACAATCACAAATCTAAAATGTGAATGTAGCAATTTAAGCAGAGAAATAATAAAACAAAATGACCAAGCTGAGTGCTTTACATTATACAAAAGTCTTAATGATATGTAAAGATGGTTAAGAAGTGAAAAACCAAGCAGATGGGAGAAAAATAAGCCTAACAGACTTGTAAAAATATGTGCTGTATTATGCAACAAGGCAATGGTGCATAGTCAAAATGGGTGAACAGAGGATACTGTTTTTCACTGTATAGCAAGAAAATTGTAACAATAGTTGCTCTGTAATTACTAATTACCATATAAATGTAACTCTTGAGTCACCAGTCATGGAAAGACAGTGTGTGAATGATGCAATGCAGAAGAAAATTCCTGTGTTACTAACTTGTGTGTGTCTCTCTTTGATTGAAAAATGGTTTTGACAGCACTATGCACTGCTGATCTCTTAAAATTTGGAAAGAAGATTAAATACTGCCACAAGATCTGCTGTTTGCATAAATGGTACAGTTGCAAGACCTTTAAGTGCTTGACATTTTGCTGTGATTCCATGACTATGCTGTCCTACCTGCATTAAAATTTTGCTGCAAATCTTTGTGACAGATTTTGTTTACATAAAAAAATCCTTTCTACTTTGTTTAAAAGTATCTCTCCTATTCAACTAGCTTACCTATTAATTTTAAGCATTAAACAATTACATTTGATTAATTCTCAAATTATTTCACAATGCAGGAACATTTTGCACCCTGGATATATGCATCAGTCGCCTGGAAGATGTAGGTACCGTCGATGTCAGAGGAACCGTGGAACGAATACGCTCCCAGAGAGCATACTCGATACAGATGCCAGATCAGTATGTGTTCTGCCATCTAGCACTGATTGAATATGCCATTGCCAAAGGACTAATTCCGGAGGTCGACCTGGCAGGCTTCGACAATGGTGTTGATGATGAGTCAGATTAGGTTGTGTACAAAGTTGTGTGCTGACTTTGTTCTGACTTTAAACAGTATTTCAGTGTTATTGTGGATACCGAATAATTTTGTATATCCTTGGTGTGATAAAATGTCTGTCTCAAGTTACATATTAACTGAAATATCATGAGGCTTTATAACAAGACACAAGGAAGCCAGCTGTTGTTGTGTGATATGTGATAGAATTATGAATGTATTATGTGTGACTGTGTCCAGTGTTGCCAATTTTGTTACCAAGTTACAGAACTTGTACATGAATCTCTGCAGGACATTTTGGTGTTACACTGGAGAATTAAATTTTGTCATATTCATAATCTGTGTTTTAGACTGTCACAATAGTTACTGTACATTGTCTCTGTATATACAATTGATGTGTAATGTACATTTATCAACAAACTATGTGATACAAATATTCGTGCTATCAATTGTGATTTTTATTTTACTGTTCTATTTTTCTCTCTTCAATAACTTTGTCAAACCAAGTGTAACAGGCAACAAAACTGTCATATCACATATATCAGAAGTATATTTCTACTGAGGTGAATATCTCAGTCTAAATTCTATGGGGAATTAGAGAATGGTACACTTAAAATAACAAGTTTTTACAGCTGTGTAAGAATATGTACAAACATATTTATTGAAAAGTTCCTGATGTTCTAAGCAGTAAATATAATCTGCATAATGTTGTATGTGTGAAAACTTGTTGCTGTTTCTCCAGAACTGAAGTATTGGAGAATTTCCATTCCAGTTAACATTGTACCTCAACATTTCTGTATTACCTTGGTTCTGCTCTAATATCACATAGAGTCTGAGCTAATATTGCAAATTGTGGCCTTACTAAAGGTAACTTCCTTTCTGATGTTCAAGGTTATTTAAACTGTGATCAGTGCATCAGTTAAACATTGTGATTGAATCTGTGAATGCCTTTCCATTCAGCAAACAATGTAATTTATGTTTGTGATGCCTTATGGCCTGATGTTGTCCTTGTGACAACAACAGTTACTTTCATGAAGATTTTACGAAGCATTAAGAAATTTAATATGCAATGCATGCTGCAGGTATTATATTGTCTTGTAAAAGATGTCAGTCACAAACTATGTAGGACTGAAATAAAGAGTAGTGTGACAGTTTTTACATTCACATTATTAGAATGTCGTCAGTTCCTTTTTTTTCTATAATATATGTGTGTGATATACCTTGCCAACTTGCAGATGGTGAAATTTATACGTTTATGAAAAATATATACATTGTAAATATCTTCCAAGCTGAAGTGTGATAAAAACATGAGAAGAAATAATCATGCAACTGAAGATATTGAACAGCAATTTTGATGAGCAAATTTCTATTGAAAACGAAACATTCCAAATAGCACCAGACCATTACTCACCTATGTCTGTTGTTATGGCCTTCAGCCCAAATATTGGTTTAATGCAGCCCTCCACACTACCGCATCCTGTGCAAGCCTCTTCAGTTCTAATAATTAATGCAACCTGTGTCCATTTGAACATCTTAGTGCGTTAATTTTTTGGCAGCCCTGTACAATTTTTACCCCTATACTTCCCTCCATTATCCAGTCAACCAGTCCCTTCTGTTAGTCTATTTGTGCCACAAATTTCTTGCTACCACAGTTCAATTCAGTAATTCCTCATTAGTTACTCAAGCTATCTATTTCATCTTCAGTAAAATTCTGTAGCACCGAAAGCTTCTTTTCACATCTTGACTAAAATGCAAATCAACCGTGTTTCACTCGCATATAATGCCACACTCCCAAGGACCTTCAAGAAGACATCTTAACACTTAAAATTATTTAGGTATAAACAAATACTTCTTTCTTCTTCAGCCTTCATGAGTTATTTTGCTGCCCAAACAGCAAAACTCATTCACTGCTTTTAACTTATCATTCCTAACACAATTCCCTCAGCGAGTCTGAGTTAATTTGACTACATTCCATTAGCCTTGTTTAAATTTTGTTGATATTGATCCTATATCCTCCTATAGTAGTTTTATCTTGAAACTGTTCCATTGGTCCATGTTTGCACACAAAAACAATAATATGGGATTGTTGGTGCGCTTTGTCACAAAACACTTCTGTTATTTATTCCCAAACTATTTTCAGTAGAAGATATTGCCATCATCAGTGGTCTACTTTGATTCTAAAATATGCAGAAATAACATTGTAAAACAGCATTACATGGTTACTGTTTGGTTACAGATATTGTTTACTGTGAATAATGTCATAATACCATATTTACTGTATGTAACAACATGATTTTACAATTGTTGCTGCTGTTTCCAGCACATTTTCTGCATTTTTTTGTTGCTGTTATTCTCGGCATACATTATGTCATCTGCAGCTCTATGAGTAGCTGTAAGTAAACAAATACAAAAGTGTGAACTTAGGTGTGTCAGTGTTATACAGTTGGGATTATGGTAGTTGTGGATACAGTTTTGTTGTGTAGTAGGTTGTTAAGTAATTTGTCATGTACTCAAATTCGGTGGACAGCTTACAGCTACTTTTATACACAGGAAAATATAACTTTCACTCCTTCTTTGTAATTCAAAACATTCTGGCATCTTGCTGTTAGCGTGTGCTGCGAAAAATGTATCACATATTGTGAGAAGGTTATGAAAATTGTAGTGGGGGTTCTGGCGACTTCTGCTTCTTATTTATGTCTCTGTGAGTGATGAGGGAGTGGTTTTGTGTGTGTGTGTGTGTGTGTGTGTGTCTCCGTTCTGCTTACTGTGTCAGTTCTTGGAGCTGTTAGTTTACTGTATAAACTGTTTCTGTGTTTCAGGATGTGTAGGTCACTTACGCTATTAGTGGGGTTGTGGATTTTGTTGATTAGGTACTATGCAAAAGTGAAATGTGTGCTGTCATTCCTTAGAGCTCTCATGATCTCTTTGTTTCTTGTTCAGAAATTTCTGCTTGTTTGTCTTATGTATTGGACCTAACAGGAGTTACATCTGAATTGGTATATTCCAGAATAGCTGAATTTGTCTGGGGTTCTTCTGTGTGATCTTAGTGTTTGTTTGACTGTGTTGTTTGTTTTGAAAGTTACTAGGATCCCTTGCTGTTTCTTTTTCCTGATGTGATGTGGTATGCTGTGTTCACTGTCTTTTCTGCCTCTGGGTTTTCAGATCCTTTGGTTGTGCTCTTGAGTGTGTGGCCACTATTGCTTTATTTCATTTTTACCCTGTTGTTGAGGTTGTTTATGGTGTCTGGTTTGTAGTCATTTTCAAAGGCAATTTGTTTGATTATATTTAATTCCCATGTGTAGTTCTCTGGTTTAAGAGGTGTTCTGTTTATCCTGTGGTGCATGTGTGTGAAACTGGGATACTTACGCACAGTCGGGTGGTTGGATAAGCAATGGAGAACAGTGCATATGGGTGGGGGTTTTTCATAGATGGAAAATCCATGTTGGTTGTTATTTCATTTACTTGTATAATCCAGGAAATTTAGTTTCTTGTTTTTCTCTATTTCCATTGTGAAGTTGGTTTGTGGGTTTACTGTGTTGATGTTACTGTGTAGCTCTTCTATCCTGTTTTGTGTTTCACTTTCGCAGAACACCTAATGAACAAAAACTACAATCCCACTAATATCAAAATTGATCTACATACCCTGAAACACAGCCACAGTTTATACAGAAAACTAACAATAGAAGAAAATTATGACATATAAATGGTTATAGTGGAAGGACAAAACAAAATACATGAAAACACAACACTTTGCAACAACGCACTCTTTACTGCTCTTGGAGAACTGACACAGGATACGAAACAGAATAAAACACACACACACACACACACACACACACACACACACACACACACACACACACACACCTCTTCTCTCTCTCTCTCTCTCTCTCTCTCCTCCATCTTACACAGAGACATAAATAAGGGACAGAAATTGTCTTCCTGCTACAATTTTTATATAACCTCGTTATAAGGAGTGATACATTTCTCACAGCATACACCAACAGGAAGATGGTGTAAGGGTTTGAATTACAAACAAGGTGCGAAGGTTATGTTTTTCTGTGTCTAAAAACAGCTGTAAGCTGTCCAATAATGTGAGTACATAAGAGTTCATGTAATAACCTAGTAATCTCCAAAAGCTGTATTGACAACACTACTGCCATCCTAATTGTATGATGCTGATATACAAAATTTAATGTTTTTGTATTTGTTTACTAACAGTGACTCATACAGTTGCAGATGACGTTATGTATGGCGAGAATAACAGCAACAAAAAAAATGCAGAAAATATGCCAGAAGCAGTGGCAACAATCTTAAATCCATGCTGTGATGTATAGTAAATAAGGTATTATCAAATTATTCACAGGAAACAATACGTTTTGCAATGTTTTATGAGTATACTATTTCTGTGTGTTTTAGAATCAAAGAACCCCACTGATGATGGCTAGTTTGAGAATAAATAAATAACAAAAATGTTTTGCATCAAGGCGGCCCACAATCCCATATTGTTGTTTTTGTATCTTCCTTTTTAGACTCTGCAATTCAAAGTCCTTTACTGCCTCTGACTCAATTACAGTGTCACCAGCAAACCTAAAAGCTTTTATTTCTTCTCCCTAAAATTTAATTTGCTCTCCAAATTTCTCCTTTGTTTCTTTTACTGGGTGCACATTGTACAGATTGAATAACATTGAGGATAGGCTGCAACTCTGCTCCGTTCTCAAGCAATGCTTCCCTTGCTTATTCTTTGACTCTTACATTTGCAGTCTGGTTTCTGTACAAGTTGCAAATAAACTTTTGCTTCCTATATTTTATTCCTGCTCTCTTCAAAGTTTCACAGACTATATTCCAGTCAACATTGTCAAAGGATGTTCCTAAATCAGCATCTGGTTCACTCTCAACCTTTTGGCAGAGGATTCACATATAACCACCTCCAGACTATTTCTCTACTGTTCCACTCCCAGATAGCGCATGGGAGAAAAGATCACCCAAATCTTTCCATGTGAGCTATGATTTCTCTTATTTGATCACAGTGGTCACTTATCACTGTGTAGGTGGGAGTCAAGAAAATACTTTGTCATTCTAAGAAGGAAAATATATTTGTTTTAATGAATACCACCACAGCTCTTTTATTATATCTGTGATATTCTTCCTCTTTTTGTTGATAATACAAAATGAGTGAACTTTGACCTTTTTCAGTGTCCACCATCAATCTCCTACAGCTATCAGGTGACATATAGGGCCATATAAAAGATCAGTAACGATCTTTTGCTTTTAAAGTGGAATTCTTAATCAAATAAAAATTAATTCCAAAATTCAGCACCTTAGCAGACATAGCACATTTACTGTAACTTTAAAATGAAAAAGCAGTCTGATTAGGATAAAATTGGGGGTACTGTGTAGTTGGTGGAAGGTATGATGACATAGACAGAAATGGAGCACATAGGGTGGAAATAAATCAAAAATCAAAGGAGGTCTTTGGGCTATTGGGGAGGAGGTGAGCTGCAGGGGACAAGTTGTCCAGGGGAGGCATGAGTTGTGCACTAAACTGAATAACTAAGGAAGGAAAGGTAAAGAAGAAAGTTCAAAAGGAAAGAAACAGGAAAGCTGGATATGTGATACATGAAGAAAATCAAGAAGATAAAGGACAGTCAACGGGTAAGATGAAAATGTCAATAGAATAAACAGATGAAAAAAGGAAAATAATAGACAAGGTATGATTGAAGAAGTTTCCAGAGCATAAATTCCTAATGAAAGTTGGGGCTAGGGGTGCAGCAGGTACGTATGACATTCTGATGACGCAATATACAGAGTGTCACAATCTTTTGGGTCAGATTGAAACAGGTGATAATAGGTCCACAACCGATTACACTATTGTGTTACGGACATATGTAGCATACACTACATAACAACAATGTAGCTCCTAGTAATTTTTTAAAGCAATGATCACTAGTCTCAATGCATGTATTGCAACTGTGCAAGCAGTTCTGCCACACAATCACAAAGATCTCAGGTGTGTGTTGTACACTGGAACAGGCAGCGGGTGATACACAACACACACTCCTGAACACCAGAAAGACATACGGTACACAACTTAGCTCTTAGCACGTATCATGTGACGAACACATTCATTGCACCCATGGAGGTAAAAAAGAAGAGAGTTGTCATTTCATCACAAACTTGAAGCCGATGTCCGCCATCTTAAGTGGCCCAAAACGTTACTTCCATGTGACATCACTCTGATGTGCCCATGCCCAGTTCAGTATTAGGTGCTTTGATTGTTGGAGATGTACTTGTTTCATCAAAAGTGCCAGCTTGCATTGTTTACAGGTGTACTAATCAATCCAGTCATAATCCAAAGCTTAAAGAAATTACATTTCATTCACACATGGAGAAATTCAAGCAATATTTTAATTTGTGTACATGAATTATTGTTGCTCTTTTCACTTTTATTGTAGTGGTTTTATTTCTATAATTTAAATTTAGATTTATCTGAATTTACTCAGTGTCTGCTCTTTCTCTTCTTTCATGGCTTTAAAATCGCAATTGCTCTGACATCCAAGCCAATTCAATTCAATTTTTATTATCACATAACATGCCTTATACAATCAAAGATTGTGACATAGGTGACTTGTCAGTTCTACACTATATATAACAATACTAAAAATAGACAATAAACTAATAATATATATGGTGTAACATCTTCAAAGAGGTATGTTAATTACAATTACAATGCATTGTTACCTTTCATGAAATCTTCTACACTATAGTAACATTTATCTTTCAGATATTTTTCCAGGTCTCTTTTGGTACCTTTTACATTTTGGTCATACATATCTTTCCATATTATATTTACAAAATTCCATGCCCATATAGTATGGGGTTTTATCATATAATTTTAAACGGTGGGAAGGTAACATGTAGCTCATTCTATGTCTAGTATCATATTGATGCAAGAAGAGGTTGCCCTCAAAAAGTTGTGGGTTTCTTTTCGTGAAAGTGAGAGTTTCAAAGATGTATATGCTAGGAATGCTCATTAGATCCAGTTTTACAAATAAAGGTTTGCAGTGTTGCTTTGGTTTTGCTCCCACCATTGCTCGGATGATTCTTTTTTGTAGTCTAAAAGCTCTAAGTAAATTTGTTTTTTCAGACCCCCAGAAAATTATACTATACCTAATGACTGAAACAAAATATGCATTATATACAGTTTTTCTTACAGCTAAATCAGTAATACTATACAAGATATTCATAATATATACAAGGCTATTCAGTCGACCCAGTATGTTGTCCACATGGTGACTCCATAACAGGTTTTTATTGACTAACACGCCAAGGAATTTGACACAGTCTGCAGTCTCTAATTTTTTGTCCATATACCTTATTTCACTTATAGACTGTGCCGATTGTTTTGTGGTAAAATGAACAATTTCTGTTTTTGTAAAATTTAATGTCAAGTTATTGTTTTTGACTCATGCCTCCACTTCCCCAAGTGTTTGTTCAATATGACGAATTAGGTCTACCTCATTGTTACAAAAGACTATAGCTGTTGAGTCATCTGCATAGAGGATAGTATCAAACTAGACCTGACATGCATATCATTAATATAATATAGAAAAAGCAGTGGCCACAATATTGAACCTTGTGGAACACCTTATTGAGTGTTTTTCCAGCCAGAGAGAAATTTCTTGCTGTTGATGTTAATAAGTACTCTTTGTTTTTTGTTTGCCAAGTATGATGACATCCAGCTAAGAGATTTGCCTTGAAAACCATAGCGTGCCAATTTTTGGAGAAGCAGGTCATGATTTACTGTGTCGAAGGCTTTGGAGAGGTCACAAAAGATGCCTGACACACACATTCTATCATCAAGACATCTGCTGACTTTTGTGACTAATCCATTTATTTTCATGGATTGTGCTGCGGCTTTTTCTGAAACCATATTGATTGCCTAAGATAATGCTGTTACATGAATTGTGATTTTCAATCTGATCACATGCAGCTCTTTCAAATATTTTTGAGGAAATTGGTAACAGTGAGATTGGCCTATAGTTGCCCAATTCATTTTGCTTGCCTTTTTTTATGTATGGGCCAAACTTCTGCATATTTTAATCAATCTGGGAAACATCCCTCATCAAATGATTGGTTGATTATGAAAGAGAGTGGATATGCAATACAGTGACGGACTATTTTTATTATTTCAGCGGGGACCTCATCCCACCCCACAGATTTTGAATTTTTTAGGGACATTATGATTTTGATGACATCTGAGATGGAAACATGAGAAAACTTAAAACATGTGCAATTGCTATCTGTCATATTGGGCTTTGTATTTGGTGGTGAACAGTTACCAAATTTGTTACAGTTTATGAAAAAGTCATTGAATGATTCACAAATGGCACTGGGTTCTGTAACAGCTCTACCATTTATCACTATTTTAGAAGGGCATTTTCTCTCTGCTTCACTGCCAACTTCGCATCCTATAACAGACCAAACAGCTTTTGATTTGTTTTTTGCATTTGAAATGAAGTCATTATTTGCAGTATGTTTTGCTAGTTTAACTATTTTGTCAAATTATTTTTGTATGCGCTTACATACTTAAGAAATTGAGGGCTTCGATTTACTTTTGCCTCCATATGCAGTTTCCTCTTAGTAGCACTAGACACTCTAATTCCTTTTGTTATCCAGGATCCACTTTTTTGGGACCTGGCCCTCACTGTTACAAAAGGGAAGCATTCATTGAATATACCCAAGAATTCAGTTAAAAAGTTATTGTAATTGTCACTTGTGGAAGTGTGTTTGCTGACTGTCCACTTGGTTTGGCTTAGTTTTTTGCAAAATACTTCCACATTTTCTTGACTGAAATTTCTACATCTTTTTGTTGTGCAGACTGAATTTTGCTTCAGTAGTGATACAAATAGTGCTTTATGGTCTGATACTCCTAAATCTAGAAGAAACTTTTCTTTTACATAATAATTATAACTACTTACAATATTGTCAATACATGTTGCAGATATTGCTGTAATTCTTGTATACTGATCAAAATTGAGATTTAGCCCATTTGTGGCTGCCAGGTTCTTTAAGTGTGAAGAAAATTTGTCATCAGTCCTTACATCTATGTTGAAGTCAGCACATATAACCACTTTCTTGTACAGTTTCTCACATTTTAATTTATGTAGCAATGTATCAAACTTATCTAAAAATACAGAGCTTATATGGTACCCAGGGGTGCGATATATGCTGATAATTAGTGTGTTATAATCTTTAAGTTCTGTACAACAACTTTCAAATGTACCTTCTTCATTCAGATTGCTAAAATTCTGTCTGATATCATAGTCTACCATGGAATGAACTAGTACGCAAGAGCCTCCATACCCATTGGTCCTACAAAAGCTGGTAGCCAGTTTATAACCTGTCAGTTTATTTAGGAGACTGACATTTTCATATTTTAGCCAATTTTTATTAAGGCATATTACTTTCACAGATTGTTTCACACTTTCTAGCAAAATTTCTATATCGTAAAGCTTCCTGATCATTCCTTCAGACAGACCTCTGATGTTCAAGTGCATAACGAAATTACTACTGCATATATTATTAGGTAGAGGGTCTTTAAAGCTAATTTGACTATAAAGTAATGGAACATCCACCTGAGTGTTGACTGCTTATTCTGGATTCGTTGTATTGGGCCAAATTCGGAAAGAACTGGCCCCTTTCATCAGTTTCCCTGTGTGTAAGCATCGGGATGATAAGTAGGTACAGTTTTCTTGATGGTAATTTCAGTATTTGCTGTATGTTCTGAGGCTGGTTCTGGCACCATCTCGTCTTCTGGACGTGATGTTCCTGTATGAGCTGGCGTTGTGGCTGCGATTTTGAAATTGTTTTTCCATTTATCCATTTCCTTGGTCGAAACTGGTTGCACAGGAATTGGTTTTCTTGCAACGTCGTTGCCCTTTTGTATTAGCATTTTGCCAACGTATGACTTGCCAGCATTATTATAGTGTAGTCCATGTTTTGTAAACAAATCTCTTGCATCTGGAAGATCAAAAAATGTTACATTTTGTTGGGACTTGCATATTTTGCAGAACTGTCTTTACTTTTGCGTGCTCCAGATTTACGATGGAATTATCTTGCAGGTCGTATCTGTGAGGCAAACTAGTAACTATGATGTTCGGAACTTTCAGGTCAAGTAATGTAGTTTTTAAACACTGGGTCACATGTTTACTCTCATTTCTGTATGTATCATTACTTCCACCCGTGATTATGACGGCATCATTCTTAGATAGATCATTAAGTGACTTGCTGCTCTTAATTATCTCAGTCAAAGGTGCACTGGGTTTCGTCATACCTGTTGCCGTGAATAATGTACTTTATTCATTTATTTTTTCGGCAGTTTTCTTGGTGTGGCTATCACCAAGTACAACAACTCGTCGTTTGATGTTCACTGGTTTATTTTTCGTATCAGATGTTTTCTTGGCTGTGCACTCGATTGGAAGTTTCGTCACTGATTTTTGTTCGTTGTCTTATCACAGTCTTCGTCTAGTGTTGTGAATTTATTTGCTAGCAGTTGCACCGGAACTGTATTCACTGTCTGTTTGCTTGTTTTTTTTTTTCGGCGCATGCCACGTTTTTTGCGCAGAACGACAGTTGACAACACTGTCTTGTGCTAGAAGATGATCTCACTCTATCTCTTTGTATTTCGTTTCCAGTTCTTGATATTTCTGCTGAAGTTCTTCATACTTTGTATTTACGGTCATTGAATCCTATGTAAGCACACTTTTTATTTTTTATTTTGATTTTATCATGCCCATTACCTCGCCTTTCGTGACACTCACAACGCACTGACGGCATGTCCAGTCATGTTCGTCTTTTATATATTTTAGATTCACTTTAACACATTTGTCGTGATACCACGACTTGCACTGGATGCATAGGATACCTCTCTTTACCTTTTTTATGCAGATTTTACACACGTCACTATCACTTTTTAAGGAAACTGAGACATCGTTACAGAACAAAATTTAATTGGCGCCATCTTTCAGGACATACTGCGTCAATGCTCTCGTCAGCTTCCAACACATGGCTATGTGACCGCACTGATTGTTGGGGCAGCAATTGATGCCCTAAATTCCTCTTACTGACAATTCTTATTCATTGTTCACATTTACTACTTCTTCAAAAAAGATTATGGTTAGAACAACTGGAGACAGCGGTCATGTGTGCGTGAGTTTCATGTGCATGATTGTATGAATACATATGTATGTACTCTAAACTAAATGCTTGAATATTTATCACTGAAAGGTTCAACTACCTTTCTCAAACCAAACTTTAACCTAAGACATGATGGTAAATTTCAAAAGGAAAACTACTCCAGGAAGTAACCAATCTTCCATCGCTATTCATGGTGGTGCAAATAGGCCTTTGGATTCTGGAGAGCCTAGAACATCATGTAAGGAAGAGTCGGAGCTTCCTAGTACTTCTTCAAAGATAAGACCCAAGAAAAAACATCTACTGGGGACTCTGAACATCAACACACTTTTGAAAGTTGGAAAACTAAAACACCTAACAGACACTCTCAATCAACACAACATACTTATATTAGCACTTCAAGAAACAAGGTATCTGGATGAAAATGCATTTGAGTCAGAAGGATACAGGATCTACAAAAGAAAACCAGCCATTAAAAATCCCAATAATACGACTATATTAAAGACCACATTTATGGTCAAACAGCAACTTACGGAATCAGTAACCAATTTTAGCTCCCCATCAGAACGAATTTCATTTCTGATATTCAAGTCAGGCAATAAACATTACGCTATTATAAATGCATATGCACCTATCAACCAACATACAGAACAAATGTTGACAAAGTGGAAGATTTTTGGGAAATGCTAGAACACGAAACATCCATATTACAGTCAATCAGGGTAACTTTTTACCAGTCAGGGTATCTTTGTACCACTTCCTACTTTTGTTTCAAATGTTTGGTGTGCCATCTACTGGCGTTCTTTTGCACCGAAATTAGCACTGTTTTTATCTCTGAGATTTCTAGTTCGTATTTCAACTGCCTTTCCACTTTCCTATAAGCTCTTTGAATTGTTGTTAGTGTTTGAATGTGTTGGCTGCGAAGAGAACTTCTGACAACAGTGTTTTCAATTTGTGATTGTAAGTACAAATAATGTGCTTCTCTGTAATGTTTCATTTGCAAACAGTTAAATAATTCTTTGAGTTTACAGTGATGCAATTTGAATTGAAATTATTCTTTGCTTTATCGAGATAATAGCTGTTATATAGCTAGTTGCAGATTCTAGCCCAGTTTAGGGTAACATTGTACCGGTACAAAGCTACCAGGATTGTGGTATAATGTTTACCAGATTGAAAGTAGACTAATAAATCTAGATATTATAACATTAAAACTGAGAAAATGACTTGGTATATCACGAATTACGCGACTTTGATGCTTGAACATACCAACAGTAGCATTTATGTGAATAAAAAATCGGAAATTCGTATCATAATAATTAAAGAAACTTGTGGTAGACTATTAAACAAGTTCTTACGTCACTCGTTTGTAAAATATTAAAAAATTACTGTAGGCTCAATAATAAACTAAAATATTCATCCTAAGCATCCACTCAGTCATGAAGTTAAACAAGCGTACTATATTTTTCTTCTACAGACCATGGGACGGCAGAAACCTTCAAAACCAGGTACTAGGAAATACGGCACAAAAACCCGTTACTCGAATGACACCCTGCAGAAAATATTAGAAGAAATTACTACTGGAAGAATCGGCCAGAGGGAAGCTGCAAGGAAATATAACATTCGAAGACAAACCATTGTGAACAAATTAAAAAACAAGCACAGCTGTAAAGTTGGAAGACCCACTGTGTTTACGGAGATTTAAGAAAGATCTTTTGTACAACATTGTATCACTGTCAATATCAATCTTTGACTTGAGGTGCATAGTTAAGTCATATCTTGACACCTGTAACAGAAAAGTAAGCTGCTTTGCAGATAATATGCCTGGATGGGAATGGGGAAAGGCCTTTTTAGAGAGGCATCATTCTGAACTTTCTCAGAAATTTACAGTAAATATTTCAAGGAAGCATGCTGCCGTAAATGAGGACATAATCAGCACTTTCTTTCTGAAATATAATTCAGATGTGAGCTTCCTTTCACTAAATTTGAAGATGCTGTCTGTTCACCTAACTGCAAAGTCTTCGCCAGTAGGCCACTAAATGTACCCTTTGGAAGACATTATTTCTTCTTTCCTTCTGGAGTCTTCCTCCATTGAGAAAGAACATCTCTCCAGTTTTTCTTCAGAGAAGAGAAATAAGCCACATCTAGCGGCTGCAGAAGATGTGTCGCATTCGGTGGCAGGCAAATGAACTTAATGTTATTTTGTTCACAAAGCTCCAAAGTTCTGATTGAGATGTGAGAGGAGAGGTTATCTCCAATAATTACTCTCCTTCCTTCTTTCTTTAAGGCAAAAGGGAGGAAGTGAGTTTCAAACCAGTCATCAAATACTCCTTGTTCCATCCACCCACTGTCTGATGAATTCATTCGTGTTCCAGGAGGTGCATTGTAAATCCAGTCAGTCCATTTTTGCTTACCTTTAAAAATAAGATATGGAGGAAGGAATTCTCCTGCTGCATTCCCACAGAACATGACAGTAAAACATGATGAATCAATTTTCTTTAATATACAGTCCTTTCTGTACCAAATTGAATCCTCTCTCTCAGGCCACACCCAATATTTTCCTTTTTTAACCACGCAACTTATTCTGAATGTCACACAATTGCCTCGCACCTCTACTGCAGTGACTTTTCCAGGATAGCATTTGCCCTCATATACTGCAATGACATAGTCATTTACATGAAAGTCACCTTCTGATGTAGAAGGTTGATTGACCATATCAGTTAGTAATTCTTCTTCTACAACCATGATTTTGATGTATTCTCGATTTTCTCAGGATGTCGACACGTTCGACGAAACAAGAGCTTTCCTTTTGCTGGTATGTCATGAAACCCTGTTTCGTCAAAATTGAAAATATTTTCAGCAGGAACACCTTCTATCTCGTCTTTATAATGATGAATCCTGCATGAAACATATTAATAAAAGGGGCATGGTTCATATCAGTGATGACCTCCTGTGCTCATCGGATGAAGATATTTGAGGAAATCTATTTCCTGTATAGTATTAGTGAATGTGTTGTGTTCTGTTTTCGAAGAAAATATGTAACTATTATTTGTAATATGTATTACAAGCCATTCACTGTGAAAAATATGTTTTTTCTACATTTCTTTTCACTTAATTTGAGATCTGTCAATGCCAGGTGGATACAAATATATTGATATTTCAAAATAAACACTCTATTGTGTATTAACACTGCTTGTTTTTATGTCTTATTAACACCTGTTTTCCTTAAGGCATGGTCTATGGTTACAAAGAGCATTAGATATAGGAAAATACTGATTTTTTAAAGACTGGTCTAAAGTTAACCTGAATGACAGTGTAACTTTGTACCAGTATTAAATTTGAAATTTCTCTGTAATAGGGCATAATTATTATACATTTCTATTTTCCCAAGCACTCAATGACTATAGATGCAAAATGTTACAATATCTGTTCTGATGTGTAATTTATTTTTTTATACAATATTTTCAAAAAATGGAAAAAAGTGGTACAAAGTTACCCCGATTGACTGTACCAAAAGAACATATAAAAATTTTAGTGGGTGACTTTAATGCACAAGTTGGCAAAGAAATAAAATTTAAATCAGTAGTTGGAGATTATCCAGCACATGCAAGAACCAGCAGAAATGGGGAAAGACTCATAGATTTTTGTAAACAATTTAATCTAAAACCAATCTCGACATGTTTCAGGAAACTTGCTAGAAAGAAAAAAAACGTGGGTATCACCTAATCCAAATCAAGGCGAGTGTCAGTTGGACCATGTGGCATTAAAGACTCGCAACTAAAAGGAAATTTTTGATGTCAGAGTGAGGAAGGGCCTAAACATAGACTATTATCTGACTGAAATAAAGACCATGTTCCATCCGAACAAACCTAAACCAAAACCAAGATGATTTCCAAGAGTAAACACTAAATTTATCATGCAAAGTCAGGACAAATTCTGTGATACACTAAACACAAGAAAAATGGATGATTGGGAAGAAATTAAAGAAACAATGCTAGAGTCAGTTAAAGAAATGGGACAACCACGAAGTACCAAGAGACAGATGGTAGAACAAGCTGTGTGATGAAGAAATTGACTAAAGGCATGGAAAAAAATGGAACAGTAATAAGAAACATGAATACTGGGAAGAGTTTAAAGACGAAAGGAAGTGGAAAGAAAATATGGCAAAGACAGGTTAGAAGAAATGAATTCAGACATGAAGAACACTAAAGACTTCTATAAGACTTTCAAAGAAGTTTTAACAGGATTTCAGTCACCAAGTTTACATTTTAAAGATAAAAATGGAAAAATGGTTTTAAGCAATAAAGAGAACTGCCAAATTTTAGCTGAAAACTTTGAAAATCTGTTAAGTTGTGAAGAACCTAATGACAGATTACAATTTCAAAAACCACAACATGAAAATCCACCATCAGAACCACCTACAGTAGAAGAAACAGAAAAGATTATCAAAGCATTGAAGAATAACAAAGCACACAGAGAGGATGGGATAGTAGCAGAAATGTGGAAACTAGGGGGCTTATCTGCATGGAAGAAAATTCACAAAGTAATTAAAGACATTTGGACAAAAGAAATCATACCCAGTGACTGGAAACAAGCATTGATCCATCCTCTCCATAAAAAAGCAGATAAAACAGACAACAACTACTACAGGGGCATATACTTGTTACCAGTAACATATAAAATACTTTCTAAAGCACTTTTAAATAGAATAGAGGAACAAGCAGGACCTAATATAGGAGATTATCAAGCAGGATTTAGAAAAGGTAGATCATGTGCAGAACAGATTCTTAATTTAAAAACAATTTTGAGAGTGAGAGCTATACAAAATAAAAATATGGTCGTTACTTTCGAAGACTTCAAGAAGGCCTAGGACTCAGTTGACAGACACACATTATTCCAGATACTTTATGAATCAGGGATAGATGAAAACACCAGAAGAGTTGCAGAACAAACACTCACAGATACAACATTAACAATTAAGTTTCAAGGCGAAATTTCTGAACGATTCAAAATCAAAACAGGAGTTCGACAAGGAGA
Source organism: Schistocerca gregaria (assembly GCF_023897955.1). NCBI lineage: Eukaryota > Metazoa > Arthropoda > Insecta > Orthoptera > Acrididae > Schistocerca > Schistocerca gregaria. The sequence continues at coordinate 307,290,811 of NC_064926.1, read as the reverse complement.
TGGACCATCCCCAATTTTCTTTAAATTGGTTTTAGATAAAATAGTAAAAACTTGGGAAAGCACATTAAAAAACAGAGGTACAAAGGGTATAAGCATGGGCCAAGGAAAGAACAAATTTGAAGTGAAATGTTTAGCCTTTGCAAATGATATGGCATTGATAACTGAAAACTGAACAGACACAAAAATTATGCTTGATCTTTTACATGACAGTGCTGAAAAGGCTGGGCTAAAAATATCCTATGAAAGAATCAAGTATATAGAACACAAACATGATAACAAAGTATGGAAAAATTAAAAGAGTTGATAGATTCAAATATCTGGTGGAGTGGATCCAAGCCAATGGACTGAACAGTGCAACAAATAAAGAAAGAATAAAAAAAAGTTAGAATTTTCATATAAATTAACACAAAACTACTACAATAAGAAATCAATATCCATACAAGTGAAGATTAGACATTATAATTCAGTTATTAGAACACAAGCAACGTATGGATCATAGTGCCTAACATTGAATAAGAAAGGTGAATTAAGAGAACTAGAAAAAAAAGAGAGAGAAATACAAAGAAAAATTCAAAGTCCTGAGAAAAACAAGGAAAAAAGGTGGATTAAAAGGAGAAATGAAGACTTATACAAAAATACAGAAAAGATCACAGATACAATGAGGAAGAGACTGCTAAAATTTTATGGACATTTAAAAAGATTGGAAGAAACATGGATTACAAAGAAAAATGTTAATTACATTAGTAAGCTGAGAAAAACTGTAGGATGGATAGAAGCAGTAAAGAAAGAAGCCAACAAAATAGGTGTTACAGAAGAAATAATATGTGACAGGAATCTCTTCAGGCTACTGATAGAAAATGCAAAGTATGAAGAAGATGAGCCAAAACCTCGACCCGAGAGAGTGTGGACAGATGAGTAGAGACAAGCAGTTGCCGAGAAAATGAAGAAGTAGTGGGAAGAACGGCAGAAAAAGAAACACCATAAGTCTTAAGTTTTATGGAGTCCATAGCTGGCCAAATTCATAAATAAATAAAAAATACAATACCAGAAGAAAAAAATAGCATTCATTTCACCACATTAAGGTTGTCTGTCACACAAACAGGGGTTGACAATGGTGCAAGCAAAAGTTTTGATCACTTACTATTGTTATAAAATGCCTGATCCACAGCAAAGTAAAATTTGAAACTAAACTGAAAATGTTTCTCTTTGATAACTCCTCCTATTCCACAGAACATTAACTTTTTACTGTACGTGTAAATGGTGATGGGTAGTAATTAGTGGCTAACATCTGTCTGTCTTCAATTTTTTAAGAATGTAAAAACAAATAAATGGCCAGCATGGAGGCAAAGTCTGCACCCCTCCCCTCTGCACACCCCCACACTCTCCTCCCTCCCCCCTCCCCCAATTGAGCAGAGCTCCTGGAATGTAGGGATCTTTATATTTCACCTAACACCCACGTCTTAGGTGTAGCTAAGGTGTCCCTTGAACTTCTTCAGCCTCCGGTGCTGGCAGTAACAGTACCACTCTCTCTTGCAGTGCTGAGATGGTGTCACCTTGTTCAGTAGTGTGAAAGGTGGCACCTTGTGTTCAACTTGTACATCCTCTTTGGTCAGTAACATACGTGCAGGTTTGAGCCATTCCAATGATACCACTTGGCTATTCCCATTTTGATCTATGTGCCCGGTATGTTCATCCCGGGAGAGCACTCTGTAGGGCCCAGAATGTAGGGCTGAAGCAACAGCTTGACAGCATCCATCCATAGCATCATATGTGTACATGACCAGAGATCCTTGTGGACAAACATAGTTACTGCATTATGTCTCATGACAGCGGATGGTTGAAGTCTGTTCATATGCTCGCACACCATTTGCAGTAGATAAGGCAATTTTATCTGTGTTGCCTTGGTTTGATCAGTGAAAAGTTCGCCTGGCAATCCTAAGGGTTCACCATAAACGAATCTAGTAGTGGATGCTCCAAAATCTGTTTTTAATGGTGTATGAAGGCCCACCAAAACCAGTAGAAAAGCTGATGACCAAAATTGCACTTGGCATATTAATGCAGGTTTTAATGTTCTATGAAAGAGTTCCATCATTCCATAGCTTATTGGATGATAACCTGTGATATGATGATGGTGGAAACCACAAAGGTTGGCCAATTCTGAGAACGGTCTATTCGAATTGCTGCTCCTGGTCTGTGGTGACATGTAAAGGACAGCTGAAATGTGCGATCCATGGTGAAAGAAATACCTGCACCAACATTTCTGTGGAAATGTTAAATAATCACCTCTGCCCATCTGGTTGAAATAGTCCACTGCTGTGAGAACGTGACAATATCCTTCTGACAGCGATAGAAGTCCCAAGATATCCAGGCGAACATGCAACCTTGGCCCTGTGACAATCTAAGCGTTTAACTACAGCAGTCCTTCTTTATACTGGACCATATGAAACTATCTGTCATCAATCTGATGCTGGTGTTTATTACCAGATGAGCCAGCCCATGAATGCTGTCAAATAATTGCTGTTGCAATTTCTCAGGTACAAAAGGTTTTGGTGTTCCCTGTGATATGTTGCACCAAACTCAAAACATTCACTGGCAGGTTGTATTTGCTGCAGATGTAACCCGGATGTACTGTTGTAATGGAGTTCGACTAGTTGTTGGTCTTTCTCTTGCTTAGCAGCTAACTCCTTGTAGTAAGTAGCCTGAGAGATCAATTCCAACTGAGACAGGAAATCCACTAAAACATTCTCAGCTTCTTTTATATACTGAAGGTCAGTTGTGAATTGGGTGACGAATTCAAGTTGTCTTTATTGTTGTGGTGAGCAGCCATCCTTGTTCCTACTGAAAGTGAAAGTAATTGGCTTGTGGTCAGTGAAAACTGTGAATGGTCTGGCTTCCACTTGTGGCCAGAAGTGTACGACAGCTTTGTAAATTTCCAGCAATTCCCTATTTTAAGTGCTCCATTTAACTTGTGGCAATGTGAGCTTATGAGAGAAGAAGCCCAGGGGCTGCCAGTGGCCTTCGGCATGCTGGTGTAGAACTTCCCCAATGTCTTGCTGGCTAGCATCTACAACAATTGTCAGTCATGGCTGAGGAATCAGGTGTGCCAATATGATTGCCTAATGTAGAGACACCTTGATCTTATCAAATGCCATCAACATCTCTGGTGTCAACTGCAAAGGTCATTTGCCCACTGCGTCCTTGCCGGCCAGTGCTAATGTCAAAGATGCCTAGATGGCCACTGCATTAGGCAGATGGTGTCTGGAGAAATTAACTGTTCCAAGGAACCAACATAGTTGGTGATAATTGACAGGGCAAGCCATCTCTTCGATAATGGCAAGTTTATCTTGCAGTGGGCTGATACCGGCTGCTGTCGCTGAGTATCCCAAGAATGGCACCTGACATGGTCAAAGTAAACTCTTTGATTCATTGTCTGAAATTCCATATGCATTAATGTGTTGATAAACATTCTTTAGATGCAGTTTCTGTGATATCTTGGATGCCGAAAAAACCAGGATGTCATCAAGGTATGCAAAGCAGTGTGGTAAACCTCTTAGTACTTCGTTGACAAACTGTTGTTAGTTTACGCCGCATTTTTCACACTAAATGGCATATGGAGATATTCAAGTAATCCAAATGGTGTTGTGACAGCTGTGTTTGGTGTATCAGCAGGTGCATCTAGCATCCGGTGATATGCTCTGCGGCAATCAATGCCACTAAAATGGTTGCGCCTGCTAGAGTATGCGTAAAATCTCTAATATGCGGTATTGGATACTGATTGGGAATGGTACGGGCACTGAATACATGATAGGCTCCACATGGTATCCAAGTCCCATCTGTCTTCTTTACTAGGTGAAGTGGCGATGACTACTGACTGTCGGATCTACAGATGACTCCCAAACGCAGTAGTTCTTCGAATTCTGCCTTCACTGTGACAATCAGGAGCTAATTGGCATGGGCACTGAGACACTCACTGGTTGACTGGGTGTAGTCCTGATGTGATGTATCATTTTGTGTTCAACTGTCTGTGCACACGGTATGATTCACAGTTTGCTAGGCATGGCGTCACCCCCCCCCCCCCCCCCCCCCCCCCCCCCCCGTCTATCATCACATGTAGGCAGAGATTCTCGTCCTAGGATGCCTTTAATGCACTGTGTACCCCAACAGGTGCTTGACGAGTCAATAGCTGCTTCAACTGCATAACGAAACGAGAAAGCTGCACCCATTATTGGGTCTGACACATCAGTAATTATGAAAGTCCATGGTAAACATTCTTGGAAACAGGTCTACATCCATCCGGTGTCTTCCATAAGTCTTTATTGAAGTCTGGTTTGCTGTTGTGATCTTTGATTGAGATGGAGGAAGCTTCACTCTGCAACTTCTAATAGGTACCACCAAAATTCCGAAGGTGACTTATCTTCTCTCTACTCATCATGTAGTGCTTGTCGGATACATTGTTCCACCGACCAACGTAGGCACTCAAGGAGCAACTGTTTAAAGTGCATATATACTTCTGCATGGTGGGCAGGTGGAGTTTTATATATGCACTGATCGCTGCTGTTTTATTGTCGAGTGCACTAAGGGCGATTATAAATTTGGTATCTTCATTTACAATGCCGTGGAGCGGGAAAGTCAGATCAAGAGTTGCAAGCCATAATTCAGGTTTATCAGGAATAAACTGCTGTGGGCATATCTTCATCTTGCTACTGTTATCTGCCAAACAGCTGTTTCTTGATGCTACAGGAAAGTTCAACACAGCATTTTCCTGGTTTTCAGAGTCACTTTGTAAATCATTGATATGCTTCAACAAAGCCTATATTGATCTGTAGTACTCTGTGTGTAGATTGGATGTGCCGACTCTGAAGTAGATTATACTGAATGGTGCTGCATTTGTTCATCTACAACATAAGTCTGTATATGGGGGTCAACACTTCAGCCAACTACAACTTATCTTTGTTGTCTAAAGAGATCCAATGAAGTAGTTAGGCATAACTTTTTAAATTTTTTTTAACCCCAAAAACCAATCAACTGAAAAATCTAAGTCAATACAAAGAATACTCAAAACATCAAAGAGTAAAGCATAGTGTGCATGCACTCATGGCCACAGAATAATGCTGTACTTCACTGTGTGTTCACAGAAGTTCTTTGGGGGATATCGCAACTTCTAAAATTTTCCTCAATTGCCAAGCCTCTTATTTTGGGGTGGTTCACTCTCCCCTTCATTTAACAAATCCTACTCGGATTTGACTCAAGGTGTTCCTACAACAATGTTAATAAATATTTACAAAATAGTTTACTTTATATATTGTAGGTTTCCTTTTCACTCCAGCTGATTTATATTCCAAAGTTCCTCTGCTTAGTCACAACATTACTTCAGAGAGTTTAGCCCAATGTGCAACTTATATTACTATTATTCACATTTTCTAAAACATTACTTACTTGCATAATCTTTTCCTATAACATAGCCCCCACACTCACTCAAGATCAATCTTATTTACAACTCACTTAATTAGTAATTGCTCTTATTCTCAGTTAATTTATCCTTGCTCATTGTTAGTAATCCAGCTAATGGGTATCTGAAGAACTGGTAATTCAAGGTGATGAACTGGTTTTTGTCAAATACACAAGCACATTACATAAATTATAACAAAAACTCCTACAGTACTTAACAGTCATAACGTTGTGATGTTGCTTTTCGTGATATTGTTACACTTGCTTAGGCATTTGCTCTGCTGAGATCTGTCCCTTCTGTGATGCTATTAATTCATCCAACGAATGTAAGAGATCCGGGTTCAAGTTATCATTTAGGAAGGTTAAATTCTGAGTTGGAGAAACGTCCAATGGCTTCTCTGGCCAATACAATACCTGCTGTGCCAATTTGATAATAGTTGTATTGGTGACAGCGGGCAGGAGATGGAATGTCGTGCTGTCTGTCTGGCAGGTTGTACCATTAATTAGTATCGCACTGCCCCAAAGTTCCATCCTTGTCATGTCCTTCACTTTTCCTTGCACTTTGCTGTTCACTGTTATTACTTCCAGAGAAAAAATCGAATAGACCCAGTGCATTCTCACTCCCTGCAAACATGGGTGTGGTGACAGTACTTCCTTCTGACATCCAATTTCTAATTTCTCCCATTTTCCCAAGAACAACTGTGCCTCACATGCCCCTTCACAAGTGTCTGAACCAATGTAGTCTGACTGATCTCTCTGTCTGTCTCTCTCTCTCTGGCACTGTTAGAGTTCCTCTGTCAACATTATATGTAGCTCTCCCTTCATTCTGAGATCAGTAATACTTCCCATATCCTGACTCATACCCATTTCCCTACAGTTCCCCATTTCACTGGGTATGTATTAACTGTGAAGCGCTGATAATGTGCATTCATGCTTGCTACTGGGAGTCACACCAATACATGCAACACAGCTTACTTAGTTGTCCATGTACAATATGATGGACAGATTTTTACAACATAGCCATTTCCATTCTTGCATCATTCACGCTGTCCACTAGCATGCATGCTAAACATACCACCATCATTTTTCCACCCAGGCAATTCCATCAGTTCTTCACCTTATCCCAAATCATTGTTTTTTGTTCGCAGCTTATTCTGTGTGTACTGTGACAACTGTGTGATTAATTCCCATACTACACTGGTGTTATTCAGTCCAATGTACTCTACATTTACTAAGTGGCTAGTACACCGCTCCACAGTTGGTCTGGTAACATTGCTACTTCTCGAATTTGTTCTAGTGCACTGTTCAATTCTTGGATGTTGTCACTACTTGATTTACCAAATATTATCTAGCAATTTCAGTCCTGCATCCAGCCATTCCTTCTTCCTACTCACTAATGTTTGCAGCAACAAGTCTACTACTTGTCATAATTGTTTTCTTAATTTCTCATATAATGTCTTAATCCCTGATTCCTCTTGTACTGCTGTTAGTACATCTTCTTTCTGTGTCTCTTTTTGTGCTTCCATGGATGTTTCTTGTAACCTCTGTACCTTGTTTTGCACCTTCCATGTGTTGTACATTAGTTATAGTATCGACTGATGATTAACCATTATGAAAGCCACTTGCTTGGAAAATACCACTCTGGATTCAAGTGGTCGGTTCCTCAGCACTCTTCCCCCGAAGAGATGTAGGACATCCAGGAGTATTGCACTCATCCCAGTGATATGTCGTCTGGGTGAAAGAAATGTACATCATTGCTGCCTCCTTTTTTAGGAAGCCCATGTACACAATTTATCATGCACCAACAACAGCTAACAATACCCCCTTTCACACTGCACAGTAAAATCAAAACTCTCCCAAAATGCACAGAGCACATATGTAATAACAAAAATAAACCTGTTACATCCCTCAACAACTTAAAAACAACATTACTACACATATTACCTCCAATAAACATACGTACACTAAGGTGACAAAAGTCATGGAATACCTCCTAATATCATGTTGGACCTCCTGTTGCCCAGTGTACTGCAACTGCTCAATGTGGCACATGCTCAGCAAGTCACTGGAAGTCCCCTGTGAAAATACTGAGCCCTGCTCTCTCTACAGCTCTCCACAATTGAAAAAGTGTTTGCCAGTGCAGGATTTTGTACACGAATTGATGTCTCAATTACATCCCATAAATGACTGATAGGATTCACGTCAGGTGATAGGAGTGGTCAAATCATTCACTTGAATTGTTCAGAATGTTCTTTAAACTAATTACAAATGATTTTGGCCCAGTGACATGGTGCATTGTCATCCACAAAAATTCCATCATTGTTTGGAAACATTAAGTCCATGAATGGCTGGAAATGATCTCCAAGCAGTCCAAAATAACCATTTACAGCCAATGATCAATTCTGGACCAGAGCACCCAGTCTATTCCACGTACACACAGTCCACACCATTATGGAGGCACCACCAGCTTGTACAGGCCCTTGTTGACAGCTTGGAACCCTGGCTTCATGGGGTCTGCACCACACTCAAACCCTACTATCAGCTTTTACAAATTGAAACTCAAATCCATCTGACCATGCCACAGTTTTATAGCCATCTAGGGTCCAACTAAAATGGTCACAAGTTAGGGAGAGGTGTTGCAAGTGGTGTTGTGCTGTTAGCAAAGGCATTTGCCTAAGTTGTATGCTGCCATAGCACATTAATGCCAAATTTCACTGCACTGTCCTAATGAATAAGGTCATTGTACGTCCCACATTTTATTCTTTGGTCATTTCACATAGTACTGCTTTTCTGGTAGCCCTGACAACTCTACACAAACACCGCTTCTCTCGGTCATTAAGTGAAGGTCGTCAGCCACTGCATTATCTGTGGTGAGAGGTAATGCCTGAAATTTCGTGTTCTTGGCACACTCTCAACACTGTGGATCTTAGAATATTAAATTCCTTAATAGTTTCCGAAATGGAATGCCCCATGCCTCTAGCCCCAACAACCATTCTGCGCTGAAAGTCTGTTAATTCCCATCATGCGCCCATAATCATGTCAGAAACCTTTTCACATGAATAACCTGAGTGCAAATGACAACCCCACTGATGCACTGTCCTTTTATACCTTGTTTACGCAACATTACCTCCATCTATATACTTGCATATTGCCATCGCATGACTTTTGTCACCTCAGTGTAAAACATGTTAATATGCTACTCATTGACACGGTCTAAGTGCATAAGGTATCTTGTACGCACCATGTTCATTCATTATCTCTTTCTTCCTCCATTTTTTATTGATGATGATTCAGACTCTTGTGGGAAAACAGCAACAAATCCAATAAATGGCTTCAAAGACCCCATGTGAACAACAGACATTTTTGTTGGAAGCTGCAATTTGATGTTGACAGGTCACATCATTTCTTTGACCTGATATAGGTCTTGGTACTGCGACAAGCTTTTTTTCCCCCTACCCTTAGGTGTGTAGGGATTCATCACTAAAACCCACTGTCTCACTCTGTACTGTGGTAACTTACCCATGTATTGTCTTGGTCTCTCTTGATGCTTGAGAGAATTTTGCGTTCACTTTTTTCACTCTCTGTCAGATATCAGGTATCATTTCCAAAAAATTCTTTACTGTATCACCAGTTCTTCTGTTCCAGTGTTTCACTACCTCAAAGAATGAAGACATGTTCCTGCCATACAAATATCATACAGTTCTATTATGCATTTTAGATTTGTACACAGGTGCATTGAATGTGAGGTAGTGTCCCATCATTGTGATAGGTGGTCACATAATGACTCAGCATCTTTGTAATCACGTCGTGAATGCATTCTGTTTTCTTATTAGGTTGAGGGCAGAAAGGACTATTTCAAAGCTTGTGAGTGCACAACAAATTGCATAGCTGTTTCATTAAATTGGGCATTTATTTAGTGCCCTGGTAACTATGGTATCAAGGATGCCAAATTTAAGTACGAATTGTTCACCATAGCTTGTGGTACTGCACTCATTTTCTGGCATGGAATAACAACCATTGTGAAAAATGTAAAAAGAATGTTCTATCATGGTCAGTATGTAACCAATATCAATCAATGTACAATTGAATGGGTCCAAAACACCCATGCCCAGCATTTTGAATGGTTTGAAACCCACTGGAATCCTCTGTAATGGGACACGGTGACAGATTGGCACATTGTACACAAAGTGTACGATTCTTGACATATTGTTCAAACATTCTATTTCCTGGTCTCCACAAAACTTTTCAGCCACTCTTTGGTCAGTTACTCTCCATCTGCCATGACCTGCTGAAACAATTCATGCACTTGATTCAATACTTGATGCCTGAAAGCCACCACACATGGCCCACCTTTGGCACTTTGTGCAATAAGCCTTCATGTGTCACAAATTGCAACTATGACCAACATAGTTGGCATTCAGTGTCAGCTGCCTGAGCCTGCTGCTACTTGGCAATACTCCCATCCAGTGATTGCCAAACTCCAGCTCTCCTATTTCGACTGTTCTTTTTCCTGGGTTTATGTATTCTCTCATAATCAAATTTTCTCAGCTCTAGAGCACACTGTACCAATCTATTCAACAGATCCTTTAGTCCCAGCAGCCACTATAATGCAACATGGTCTGTTATAACTTCAAACACTCTGTCATGTAAGTAACAACAGAAGTACATCTGTGATAGAATAATCCTGCTCTGCTTTATTCATCTGTCTTGGTGCATAAGCCACCAGGTGCTCTTGGCTGTCTACATTTTGGTCAAGAACACATCCAATTGCTAGATTACTTATGTTGCATGATAAAAGTCCCTGCTAAAATCTGGAAAGACCCGCCGATACCAGACGCATCATTAACACCTGTTTGAAGTCCCAAAATATGGGTTTACTTTATTTTGTTTGCAACTGATTGAATGATTCAATAATTTTAATATGTCCCTTAACAAATTTTGGATAATAATTACAAAGACCAAGAAATGACTGAAGCTGTTTTGATGTCCTTGGTGGTGCAAAATCATGGACTGCAGAAATCCAACATGGATCAGTTCCGACACCCTCATGACTAAATACATGACCCAAATAATTCAACTGTTTGGCTGCAAAAAGACACTTACCCAGGCTGAGTGTCAATCATGAAAATTGAAAATTTCCTCCAGTAACTGCACATAGCTCCATATCTTTTAAAAATGCAATGATGTCGTCAAGATAAACCACTGTTTTAGTTTCAATCCTCTGCGCACGCCATCTAGTTTCCTTTGGAAGGTATATGGTGCATTATTAAGCCAAAAAGCATCCGCTGATATTGACAATGCCCTAAGGTACTGTAAAGGTGGTTTTTTGACAGTCTCCTGACCCCACTTCTAAGTGATGATAGTCACTTCTCAAATCCTCAAATCGATAAATATTTACACTGACCTAAGTTGTCCAGAGACTCCATTATATTTGGTGTAGGATAAGCGTCTGTAATTGTCCTTGCAATCAGCTAACAGTAATCACAACGAAAACTGTGGTTTTTTTTGTGCCATCTGCTGATTTCTTCAGTATAATTGCAACACTTGCTCTCTAGGGACTGTCATTATGTACAGTGATACCATTAGCCAACTGATGGTCAATAAACTCTCCCATTACTGGTTGCAAGGGCCTCAGGATTCAGTAGGGTTTTCTGTACACTTTCTTTGCACTGAAGAACTAATACCTATTAGTATTCTACGTTGTGTCACTGGTGTTACAGATAATGGTCCCTACAGATTGAACAGATCTGCAAATATTAATGACAGAGCTTCTGTAGCAGATTTGTCTTTCTCCTCTAAATGTTTCACTTTCTTATGCAATGCAGATATATCAGTGGCCTGCTAGCTCCTTCTGACCTATCAAGATCATCTTCATTCGATTCATCCAAACTGGCAGTTAGTAACCCCTTCAGCAGACTCACATTATCCATGCCAAAATTACCTCTACTCAGCAGAATTTATTATCCCAGTCTACTTCTCTCATACATTATACATTCCTACACACAAAGCAAAGTGAAGCATCCAACTTGTCATTGCATTCTAAGGTTCTACAACACACAGCATTACAGTCAGGAGGTTGACACCCATGCTAACCCAGAGCAACTATCCTGTGTCTCTTGGGACTTTATCATGTGGATTAATCTTTAGTGGATGCATCTGCAGTTTATTTTGTGGCACCTTCATAATAGGTGAGCCTTGCAGTGATGTAATACTAGCAGCGGCCATTCCCAGATGAAACAATGTTCCGCTAAGTTTGATAATGTATTTCAAAAAGTCAGTTTTTGGATGATGTTCATTCAAGAATTCTCAGGATCACATAGTTCCCCTCTCCCACATGTGACAACACCTGCACATACTTCTGAAAGTTCCTCACTCCAAAATAGAAATCAATCACCGTTGATCCCAATGGTCCCACATCATTACCACCTACTCCATGTAACTTATCTTGTGGAGCCCTCAGTCTTCTCCTACATGACAGATCCAGACTGGCTACTGACACATGAGCCCCTGTGTCTATCAAACCTCTATGTCACATTCTGTCAACTCTGCCTGCCAAGCAAACAGTCCATCTCTGAAACAGCTTTCGGAGTATCCCATTTTACTGAGAACACCAAATAATGGTTAAGGTATTCACAATGCCTTTTAACAAACACTTGTTCTGACACCGACCATTCTTCCTTTAACTGTGACACTTCGGTATCCAATGGCCCACAACTCCCCCCCCCCCCCCCCCCCCCCCATTAAGACACTAGGCTGTGTGGCCACCGTAATAGCAGAAGCTAAATCTTTCGGATTTTCCATCCTCATACTCTTTGACAAACCCACTGGCAGTCCTCTTAAAAACATACACAACATCCTGTTTTCAGCTTCTTGCAGAATGATTTTATCTTCCTCTTCATTTTGAGTTAATTCATTCATATTTAGAATGACTTTCCAGAATCTGTTTGAAGATGCTTTCACTGGCTCATTACACTGTTGCAGTAGACCATTAAGTTGCTCCCTGAAATATCTTACATGGTTTTGTTTGCAATACAACTGATTAAAATCCTTTTTCAAACTGCTCAAATGTCTGTCTCTTCTTCACTTTTTCCATGTACATAATGTACGATTTGGCTCCATTGACCAAACACACACTGACCATATTTAAGCAAATTTCACCTGGCCAATTCCCTAACTTTGCAGCAGCCTTCATGTCACTAACAAATACTGACACATCCTCTATCAGTTTACCAGCAAAAGGAGTCACCAGCCATAATAGAAGCTTATGTTCATCTGTGGTTTGCTGGTTCCTACAGGTTACAGGTCTGCATGCTACTCTGTGTTAACAAATGACACTTTCAAGTTTCTTTGACAGTCAGGATGCCCTATCATGGTCATAAACAAAAGAAACAAAAATGGCTAAAACAAAAACAACAGAGCCACTTACCACCTCATATTGCAGACCTGCAGCTGCTTCTGAAGTCCTACTGCTGGACCAATTATGACTCCAGATATAATGTCTGTGGGATCAGATTCTACATTAAGTGATGGTATTAGGCTCTTGATGTCAGTATATGGCCAGACCATCACTCCTTGGGCATGGGCTTGGTGGGACTTGGCCTGTTCCACATCAGAAGGAGCTAACAAAACTTCATGAATGAAGTGGATAGAATACTAATCACCTTGGAGAGGATGTGTTGAGTCACAGACAGGCACAACAAAAAGACTGCTAACGTGTGAGCTTATGCTGCCCAAAAGGCTGTTCTATAGCAGATAACACACACACACACACACACACACACACACACACACACACACACACACACACACCTACTATCTACTAATCTACTATAGAAGAAAGCCATTTGAGCAAGAGCTCATATTATATAAGCAAGCACAACTCACACACACATGACCAGTGCCTATGGCCACAACAACAAGACATTTATTCTACCAAACTACATGGCTGTCTTCATTCATGGCTGCCAGCAGCAATAGTGAGTACAAGAAGTGCACATCACAACAAAATGTTTTCAAACATGCCACACCATCTCGACAATTCAACAGTGGAAGCATGGACTCATCATCCAGCAACATCATGCATTGCTGGCCACAGCTTGACCAGTGTTGTGTGTGCTGCCTCAGGTGCAAACAGCTCAAGGAAGTGGTTAACTGCAGCACTCTCACTGACATTGTAGATAGTGATCCAAGAAGTGCCCACTGCCTGTGCACAGGGTGTGCAAAGTCAGACTGAGTCACATTGCAGCCTCTGACAGAAGTACAACCCACAGCACCCACAGTGCTATTAAGTACACCAACCAAAATGAGAGGCAGGTGGAAGCCATAACATGATCCCCCATGATGACAACTGTTGACCACTTCCTGGACCTGCTGATTAGGCCACTGGAAGGCTAATGTCACCCACAGGCCCCCATCAGTCAGCACTGCTGTCATCCATCTAAACTGGGATGAGCACCTAGCTGGTAGTAGTGAATGTCTATGAGAATTCAGCTGATATCTTGGTCGCTGGCACTGCTCATTCGCATGTGCTGCCAAGCAGGATAAACAACGTCAGGAAAGCAGGACGTCGACACAAATGACTATCATGCCGCCGAGACCTCCCGACGTCAGTCACACTGCCAGTAGACCAAGTGCCAAAAGAGGGTGTGTCCTGGGGGTGTTGCAACACTTCAGCATTGTAGGTCAAGGCTAAATAAAATATGTTATATCTTGCAGCCATGTTTTGCTAGCCACCTCTGGCCAAAACTATTGCCCACACAACCCAGCACACCACCAGCTCTATACCATAGCAATGTCAGTCACCCTGGGTGGCTACAGAACCAGGTGGAAATTCAGGGTTGCTTAACTTCACAAATAAATTAGAAGTTCTTAGAATAACAAAAATAATGAAGAACAAAATGTTTTTGGGGACTGACGAGGTACCTTGTTCAGACTAATTAAATGTGCCAACATCACATTAGAACCACTCTCACATATAATAAATAGATCATTATCAGAAAGAATGTTCCAACAAAGATGAAAAATTGCAGAAGTAACACCATTGTAGGAAGAGGGCAATATATAAAATGGAAAACTATCGACCAATATCTTTGTTACTTGTATTTTTAAAAGCAATAAGACAGTCGTGAAACAAAACAACAAATTACCATGAAAATATCAGTGTCTCATTTGTAAACCTGCATGTTTTGCAGAGGCATGAGTACAGATCTGCTGTTACTCAATTAATTGAAAATACTGTGATGAAACTAGACAGAAACAACATTACATGGGCTTACTGATGTCATTTGACACAGTCTAACATGATTTCTTAATAGATAAATTAGAAACTATTGATATACAAGGAGAAGCAAAAAAAAAAAAAAAAAAAAAAAAAAAAAAAAAAAAAAAAAAAAAAAAATGGTTTCAATCATCCCGCAGAAGTAGGAGAGAAGTAATAGAAATTATTTTAAAAAACATGAAAAACTGAAGAACCGTGTACATACCTGATATACAGACTGTACCAGTATATGTCCTAGGACCCCTCTCATTTCTTATTTATATGAATGACAATGAGATTCCAATCAATGGTACTCGAATATCTCTTTTGCTGGTGGCACAAATACTGTTGCCACTGATATAACACAGGTATTGGCCAAATCGACATTCAGAGGTTTGGAGTGTACATAAAACTAATTTAAAATTAACAAGTTAACCTTAAGTCTTACTAAAATTATTATATCAGTTACAAAAAAACCTATGTCACATCATCACATGGACCTCAGAATCCCAAACAAGCAGGCAGAGTGTGTAGCTGTTATAAAAGTTTTATGTGGCATGCTGAGAAAAATTTACACTGGGAAACCCACATCATCTATCTCACTAACAAGCTAAATTCTACTTGCTTTGTGTTATGTGTAATTAGCATTGTGTGGAGTAGACAGTGTAGCAGAATTGTCTATTGTGCTAACATCCATTCTGCTGTTACCTATGGCCTCACCTTCCGGGCCCAGAATAAGACAGAAATGAAAACCATCTTAACTATACAAAAACAGGCTGTTAAAATAGTTACCAGCTGTTCAAGGATAACAATCTCCAAACAGTTATTTCCACAGAATGAGATTTTCACTCTGCAGCAGAGTGTGCACTGATATGAAACTTCCTGGCATATTAAAACTGTGTTTCAGTTATTTCCACAGCTAACTATTCTGTTCTTGCTATGTGTCTGAATACAAAAGGGTGTAATTCGTGTAGAAATGTACACTGACTGCTTAAAACCTAATTCAAGTCTTCATTCTTACAAGACAAGAACATGCAGTGACCTATATAAAAATCGGTAAACGAGGATTTAGCACAAAAACAACCAAACACTCAGTGTACCAGATTGCACAACTTCCACCACACATAAAAGAAATAAAATATGTTTCTTCAGTTAAGAGAAGAATATTGAGATTTTTAATGAGCAACTGCTATTTAGCGTCCAGAATTAGCAACAAACGTAAATTTTGCAAGGTTGCGTTTATTTTGTCGCAAAACAGCGTAAACAAGTGACACTAAAGAAGTAAAAATGCAAGGAATATAGAACGTAAACAACTGCAACACGCACAATAGTAGACAAAAATATTCTGCGTTTTTTCCAACGTAACTCATTTACACACACATTCCAACAACTGGTCAATGTGCTCAGTATGCAGTGTGACCACTTCCGGAACAATACAGGCCTCACAACCATGGGGCATGCTGTGAATGATGTCATCATTCTCATGTTGACACAATAACGCACATTCGTTCTGCAGAGCTGCTCACAAGTCTTGGAGAGTGGTTTGTGGATGCTGGCGTGATGCATCCCGTCTCAGTAATGCATCCCAGACACGCTCTATGGTATTCAGACGGGGAGAGTGAACAGGCCACGCCATGCGTGCAATATCTTCGGATTCCAAGAAAACATCTATGAGGTCGAGCATTATCGTCCATCAATAAGAAGTCTGGGACCACAGCACCTAAATAGCCTCATCTGTGGTCCCAAGCTTTCGTCGCACTACCTGAGAGCAGTTAAACCCTACCGATTCGCCCGTCCAATTTCATGAAAAGGCATTCGAGTCGACAGCATAAGCCCTACTTCAACCATTAGGAATCCTCTTCAGTATAGGTCTCTTTCCAGAACGTTTGGGTCCCGAAATCGTGTTCCCTGTTCTCTCCAGGTGCGAATATAACGAGAATGACTCTCCAGACCAAATCGAGACTCATCTGTGAAAAGAACATTGGCTCAATGTTCGACCCTACAGGTGGCATGTTGACGATTACACCCTAGACGTTCCCTTTTGTGAAGGCACGTCAAAGGTACACATACAGCAGCTCTCCGGCAGTAAAAATTCTGCTGAAGCCTTCTATACGCCGTTCGCCTCGATACAACACGTGCAGTGATTGTTGCGAGGTCAGATGCCAGTTGCCGTGCAGTACTAAGGCGGTAGTGCCCTTAGATTCGAATAAAGGTACTCTCTGATGTCACACGTGGTTGGCCCAGCCCTGGTCTTCGAGATATAGTTTTGGTGTCTACACACTGTCGCTGCATCCGAAAAACAACAGAACGATTCACATTAAGCCATCGGCCACATCAGTTTGCGACTCCCAAAATCGAATGGCTCTGAGCACTATGGGATTTTACATCTGAGTCATCAGTTCCCTAGAACTGCTTAAACCTAACTAACCTAAGGACATCACACACATCCATGCCCGAGGCAGGATTCGAACCTGTAACCGTAGCGGTCGCTCGGTTCCGGACTGAAGCGCCTAGAACCGCTCGGCCACACCGGCCGGGCTTGCGACTCTCCTGCTTCCGTTTTTCCTATGGCCCTCCACAGCAGAGAGTCTAGGCTTCTTCTCTGTGCCATTGCCGGTCGGGGTGGCCGAGCGGTTCTCGGCGCTACAGCCTGGAACCGCGCGACCGCTATGATCGCAGGTCCATGCCTCGGGCATGGATGTGTGTGATGTCCTTAGGTTAGTTAGGTTTAAGTAGTTCTAAGTTCTAGGGGACTGATGACTTCAGAAGTTAAGTCCCATTGTGCTCAGAGCCATTTGTACCACTTTTTTTTTTTGTGCCATACTGCACCGTCTGTGACAGTGCACATCGCTATTGTGGATGTGGGACTGCTCGGCAAACATTATCTCATTTCCAGAGTGAAATTTTCACTCTGCAACGGAGTGTGCATTGTTATGGAACTTCCTGGCAGATTAAATCTAAGTGCCGGACCGAGACTCGAACTCGGGACCTTCGCGTTTCGCGGGCAATTGCTCTACCAACTGTGCTATCCAAGCACGACTCAGGAACCGTCCTCACTGCTTTAATTCCGCCAGTACCTCGTCTCCTACCTTCCAAACTTTACAGAAGCTCCCCTGCAGACCTTGCTGAACTACCACTCCTGGAAGAAAGGATATTGCGGAGACATGGCTTAGCCACAGCGTGGCACTTGTCCGGGAAAGGCAAACGTTTCGAGTTCGAGTCTCGGTCCGGCTCACAGTTCTAATCTGCCAGGAAGTTTCTCTATCCCATTTGAAAGGTGCCCTGACGCCATTGTTGGCGTGGTTGTTCGTTGACTGGAATGCCATATTCCGCGCAGAACACGATCGAATGGACATCTGTTGACAGTTATATGATTATATCGTGAATGAGACACAGGACGGGGAAACCGATTAGTTGCTTTAATTTCGGACACCAGTGTAAATACCGGTACCTGATGTAAACTTGTAACTAAGTTAGTTTACTTCACGTCAATCAAATGCTTACTCTAACGTAAATTAAAATTTTGAACAAGAGAATTAGAACTCAGATTTTGGTTAGTTGATTTGGGCCAAACTACAAGGTCATCAGTCCCTACTCATATTTTATTTGTGTGTAAATGTCAACTATGTACTCCACATAAAACACTATTTTCATGCAGTTTTGCGGTTAATTGGAGACGTGTATGCGGTTTGGAATATTATGTTGGGTAGCATACTAAGCACCTTTGTATTGTGTAGGTTACTGTACACCTTTGTATTTTTTATGTTATGTATTATCTGACGAAATCCCTGTAGTATAGCCGTCCGGAGTGGCCGAGCGGTTCTAGGCGCTTCAGTCTAGAACCGCACGACCGCTACGGTCGCATGTTCGAATCCTGCCTCGGGCACTGATGTGTGTGATGTCTTTAGGTTAGTTAGGTTTAAGTGGTTCTAAGTTCTAGGGGACTGATGACCTCAGCTGTTAAGTCCCATAGTGCTCAGGGCCATTTGAACCCTGTAGAATATATTGCCTCTGGATGAATAAACTTCTACTACTAATGTTTGAATATCCTATATCGATAAACTCAAATGATTTCGATTGATAGTGACTGATCTTTGAGTTGGAGATGGCTATCTGGAAGTTTGAAAGAGTTGTGGAACTCGGTCGGGTAATAGTAGAACAAAGACAAAACTTGAGTAACTACAATCTCCAATTTCTCATCTGAGCAAGAAGTGGATAATGACTTGAATGAAAATACTGTACTTCTGATTGCAAAATCTCATGGTTGGAGGTATACGGCTAAGTCTGAACGCGAGCAGAGCGAGAGCGAATACTACAACGCCAGGCCACGAGCTTTTGACCTATACAGATGTCCCTCCTGGACCGCTGTCTGTACTGAACTCTACTGCGAGCTACGCCGCCCCACCTTTTATCTCTGCATCAGGTTGCGTCGCCCCTTCCACGTTGGTACTTTCAGCCACCACCCTTTGGGGCCTAATATGTGACCACATATGGTCCACACCAACTCCTTGCCACGCATCAAGCTTCTCCACATGAGCTCACACGATACCTCTTGGGTCCACGAAACATTGCCGGCCAACTCCCAAGCAACTGCCTGCCCTTCCTGTGGCGCCGCCTTTGTACTCCGATTACTTTCTAGAAAACTTATTCTTTCTGGCTTCTGTTCATTGCGTTTTCTAAG
Organism: Schistocerca gregaria; assembly: GCF_023897955.1. Classification (NCBI taxonomy): domain Eukaryota; kingdom Metazoa; phylum Arthropoda; class Insecta; order Orthoptera; family Acrididae; genus Schistocerca; species Schistocerca gregaria. The sequence continues at coordinate 307,271,426 of NC_064926.1, read as the reverse complement.
TATGCGACAACTCTCCCCTTAGGGAAAAATTTGTAGGCGCTGTCCTCAGCGAATACAAATTTTTATTCAAAGTTTCCCACAAATTATATTCCATTAATGGGTAAACATACACATTTGTTTTACAATAATGTTCAAAAGACACACTCACTTGCTTTACAACTGTACTTACATTTGACACTTAATATTATTGTTAAATATTATGATACAATGAATAAAGATACATTTTATTTTACAATATGAGCCATTTAGTTTTTACATATTCTACCAGTGTTATCATTCTTTAGCGTTTGTCCGGTTTTGTCTTAACACTTTGATAGCTACCACTTCTAACGTGTCTAGCAAGCACTAGAGATCTGTCAAAAATTACCTCTTTGTTATCTCTAAATGTGGTGCTCATAGAACGCCACCCGACTATATCCTTCTCTGGACACAAATGTAAAACAGTCCCGGCAACATTTACAATATTTACATAGACAACAAATATAACTTCAATTACTACACCAGAGATCATGAAACTTCAGGAAGAGAAATGACTTAGCGAGAAATTGCTGAAGGCACTTCTCTCCTAATACTGTCTTACTATGTAGCTCCTCAGCTTATATCCTGAAGCTTTGAGGTTACCTTACTGTCTAATTGTAGGTTGTATTGGAAGTTCCAGTTTAAGTTTACTTATATTCTCCCTTTCATTGTTCACTATGTAGTAATCTATTTCCATGATTAAGTTCGCTGATGACATTTGTTTATATTGTTTCTGAAAGTATTTGTGTGGAGTGTAGCCATGTATGGAAGTGAAACAAGGACGATAAATACTTTGGACAAGAAGAGAATAGAAGCTTTCAAAATGTGGTGCTACAGAAGAATGCTGAAGATTAGATGGGTAGATCACATAACTAATGAGGAGGTATTGAATAGGATTGGGGAGAAAATGAGTTTGTGGCACAACTTGACTAGAAAAATGAATCGGTTGGTAGTTCATGTTCTGAGGCATCAAGGGATCACCAATTTAGTATTGGAGGGCAGTGTGGAGGGTAAAAATCGTAGAGGAAGACCAAGAGACGAATACACTAAGCAGATTCAGAAGAATGTAGGTTGCAGTAGGTACTGGGAGATGAAGAAGCTTGCACAGAATAAAGTAGCATGGGAGAGCTGCATCAAACCAGTCTCAGGACTGAAGACCGCAACAACAACCACATATGTTCAGACTGTATCACTGTCTGAGATGTATACCTATGACACATACCTACAAATGTTGTCTCCCCTGTGCCTCTGAGCATGATACCCGTGGGATTTGCATCATGACGGACAACGGTAATGCCTTCGTCTACTGGGGCTACAAGCATCCATTCATTATTATTTAATGTTGTCCACAGATTTTCGTTTAACACGCGATATGGAGCTTAACCATTTGATTAAAACTACTCCAGGTTGTTTGAACTGCTGTCGCTTGCTCCGTTGAAAGTCGGAGCAGTTCTTTCTGTTCCCCTTGTAAGACTGTGTCTTCGCCTTGGCGTCATGTTTGTCTGGTGTTCCAAACAGAATCTTACTGCCATCGCCCAGTCAGACCCAGTGCGTTTTCTGTTTTTACTGTGTGCCATTTTAACGCAAGTTTTGCACTGTTACTCTTTGTTGCACACATATTCAGTAATGCTAACCTGTCTTTTCAATTTCCGATTGCTCAGCCTGCAAGAACCTCAATGCGCACAAATTTCTCTCTCAGTTCCATTAAATTCAAGTAACTCGCAATTTTTCACATTATACCGTAAATTTTCGCTCGACATAAACTGTCATAACACAGTTCAGGTGACACCAGGAACTTCATTACTTGCGTGTACGGTTCTTGTCTGGTGTACTCTAGCCCAAAGAGCAGTAGGATAACGCCAACGAAGCAGTATGACTCCGACATCTCGAATTAGAAAAAAAATCCTTCAGTCTGTTTACATGAACTATGAGATATTTATTTCGTTTCAGACACATTACGACATTAGGCTCCTTTATTTCTATCCCTTGTACGGACCTCGCCATTGTGTATATAACTTACGTGACCTGCCTTGTCATACGTTCTCATCAAACGACAGAACCTTATCCTCACAACGGAATTCATTTGGACTCTCGATCATATCATAGTATACATTATTTTTTATCTTACATTGCGGATTCTGTGTTCTTTTATATTGGTGCATTTCTTGCTTGCGCTCCTTTGGCTCTGCCACATATTCACAAAAATTATGCCTCACTCCAGCCAGATCTTTCTGTAGTATCCCTGGAATATTGCATGTTCTTCCAAAGAACAATTCTTATGGCGTATAACCTGTCGCACTATGCTCTGTAGTATTACACACAAAAATCGCGAATGGAACCCAACTATCCCAATTTGTCTGTGCTCTGTTTACATAGTGTCGCACTTCGTTAATGTTCGACACCACATCTCTAACGCTCCATTTGTCTGAGGGTGGTAACTTGTTGTCTGTATCTTCTTGATGTGCAGTAATTTACGTACTTATTTGTATAGTCTCACTCGTGAAATTACTTCCCATGTCACTTAACAATATTGACGGTATTCCATATCCCAGTGTAATGTGCTCAACTAGCATCCACGCTCTAGCATCGGCATTTGCCATTCAGTGGGTTCAGCTACCATAAATTTCGTCAGTGCATCCTGAAACATAAGGGTACACTTTTTCCCTCTGTCCGTCTGGTTTAATGGACCTACTATGCCAATGTCTCACCCTTCTAAAACGTGCTCAGTCATCTCCATCATCTTTATAGGCATCTTTAAGTGTTTCCTAGTGAGCTTAGTCTTTTGCCAACTTTCGAATTTCCGGTTCGTATAGTCTTCTAAATCCTTCTTCGTATCGTTCCATACTCGACAATTCTTTATTTGTTCTTAGGTTCTTCCTTTGCCCTGGTGTCCTCCAGTTCTAATACTGCGGCTTTGTCAGTAGCACTTACTTCTTCTCCTTTCCTGGTTCAGCTCTCTCTTTTTCGGGAGATACTTTTCTGTATGCCTGATGCAGTTTTCTCGTTTCTGAATATCTTTTACTGTTCTCGGACCAGCTGTTTTGTGTGCTGCGTCCTTGCTGGCCACGCCTGCCTCCTGCTCTTGTGCGCCAACAGCACCGCTGTCGTCCCAGTAGTTGGTCCCTGATCCGTGCCATGGCTTTTACAAGGGTTGTTTTTTAAGTAAGGGCCGTTCGCGCGTATAGTCCCGTAGTTCGCGCGGACGCCGCAACAAGCCACCGCGCCACTTGCCGGCATCCTTTCCCGTTCACACTGATGCAAGTTGCAGCTCTGTAGCTGACGTGTACGCATCGCTGTGCTACTTTATAATGTTTACGATTATTGAATCGCCCGCCGCGTGTGACATACGGTCAGTGATACGTTTTTTGACCGCGAGAAGCCTATCAGCTGCAGAAATTCATCGTCAGTTAACAGACGTTAATGGCTTGAATGCAATGAGTGAAGGTAAAGTGCGTCAATGGGTTAGAGAGTTTAAAAATGGCCGTCAAAACGTCCATGACGAAGAACGCTCAGGTCGGCCCTCTGTGATCACTGATGATTTGGTGGCTGCAGTCGAAACAAAGATTCGTGAGAACAGAAGATTCACAATTTCCACTCTTTCTTTGGAATTTCCAGAAGTTTCAAGATCGGGTTTGTACAAAATTGTGTCTGAAAACCTAAAATTTAAGAAACTGTGTTCTCGGTGGGTACCCAGACTCCTCACAGAGGACCACAAACGGAAGAGATTTGCCACTTCATTGGACTTTTTGATTCGTTTCGAAGAAGAAGGGGATGACATGTTGAGTCAAATTGTCACTGGAGATGAAACATGGGTATCCCATATCACTCCCGAAATCAAGCGACAATCGATGGAATGGCGAAACACAACCTCACCCGTCAAGGTCAAAGCCAAACAGACGTCAAATCGCAAGATTATGGCAACTGTGTTCTGGGACCGGTGCGGTGTTTTGCTAGTGGACTTTATGCCACGAGGAACGACAATCAACTCAGATGCCTAATGTGCAACTCTAAAGAAGCTCAGCAGAGCAATTCAAGACAAAAGGCGCGGCATGCTGACAAAAGGAGTTTTGCTCCTGCACGATAACGCTAGGCCTCTCACCTCTCAAAAGACTCGGGATTTGATTGATTCTTTTGGCTGGGAAGTTTTGGACCATGCACCATACAGCCCCGACCTTGCTCCTAGCGATTTTCAACTTTTGCGGTACCTGAAACACTATCTTGGCGGGCAGCGCTTCATTGACGACGATGAAGTGAAAGCGGCTGTGAACTCTTGGCTATCGGAGCAGGCTCCTTTATTTCTATCCCTTGTACGGACCTCGCCATTGTGTATATAACTTACGTGACCTGCCGAATTCTTTGAAGAGGGAATTAAAAACTTAGTTGTACGGTATGACAAGTGCTTAAATAAACAAGGCAACTATGTAGAAAAATAGGTAAAAGTGTGTAGAATCAGAAAATATAAGTTTTTTTACAAAAGTATTTGTATCTATTTTTTAAATAAAAACGGCCCTTACTTAAAAAACAACCCTCGTATTTCCACCGTGTCTTGACCTAGGCTAATGGCGCACACCAGCCACGCCTGTTCCCTCTCACCCACGAGAGTGCGCCAGCGACTTTATTTCATTTGCCACTCTTGTACAAGATCTGATACTCATATTCCTCCTGCTTTAACCTGAATTTCCTCGATCTGGATGGAGGATCTGATATACTACCTAACCACTTTCTGCCTTGTGCAGCGTCCTCGAAGCATACGTGACAGGTAAGTTGCTTCCAATTTTTCCCTGACTTAAAACTGCTCCAATTCTTGACTGGCCAACGTCCGTGATAATTATGAAGTCCTTTTCAAAGTGCGGGTACTGTAGTGTAGACAGCCTGATCAGCATCTCTTTCAAACGCTGAAAAGTGTTTTCTTGCTTGACACCCCAGGTGCAAAGTACTTCTTTCTTTAATAATTCATGTAGTGGCTTCGCGATTTTACCGAAGTTGCATATAAAACGCCAGTAGAATCTCACAAGACGTAAATACGCCTTTAATTGCTTCGTTGTTTTGGGCTGTGGGCACTCCTTTATCAGCTCGATCTTCTGTGTACCTGGCCTCAAGCCCTGGGCCAATAAAATATGACACAAATAGCACGCTTTCCTTTCGCAAAAACTCGCGTTTGTCCACTTGTAGCTTTAAATTGTGCAGTCTAAGCCTTTCGAATAGCTCTGTCAGTCGCACATTATGTTCCTCAAAGGAGGTGCCAAATATTATCACGTTATTAAAATAGAGGAACAATGTGGCACCTTGTTGCCTTGTCAAAACAGAGTTCGCCAAGTTCTGAAATGTACTAGGAGCTGTTTTAAGAACCATAGGCATTTGTCCGTACTTTTAATGCCCATACGGCGTACTGAAAGCCACGTTTTTCTCGATCCTGTTCGTCAAATAAGACTTGACAATAGCCCTTTGCTAAGTCCAGGGTTGAGAAATACTTTGCCTTCCCTAGATCGTCAGGAATTTCGTATCTTCTTCGAAATGAATACACGGAATTTCCGAAGATCTTATGAAGTCGCCCATAGTCGGTAACTATTCGCCACTTTTGCTTTCCACAGGCATCCATCTTTTTAGGAATTAAAGTAAAGGGATAATTCCAACCACTTTTACTTAGTAGTATAATGTCATCCTCTAATATCTTTTCAATTTCCTGCTGAAGCCCGTCCTTATGTGCTTGCTGTATTCTGTAGGGTCGCAAACGTATCACTCTACCATCTGCTCCCGGTAGCTGTTTAATTTCGTGCTTGATATTATCCGTGTAAGATAATGTTTCTCCAGGCAACAGGAAAACGTCGTTGACATGGTGTATAACTATGTTGCCTCCTCTTCCGCATTCAGGTGACTTGTGCAGATGTTCTGCTTTAGTACACTCATTCGTGATTTCAGCTGTGGCTTATTTTTACTGACACAGTTCACACTGAACGATTGGCACAACAATGTCCACTCCGGAACTGCTTCTGCTGCCACCTGTGGGCAGTCACCCTCTCATCTACAGCTTTCAGCGTATTCGTTAAGCATTCTCCAGGTTCTACTTTTACTAAAGCCTCAGGTAAAAACATACCCTTGGTGATTCCTGTTTCAGAATGATAGTCTCTCCCATTTCATTTGCCTCTGTTTTTATTCGACACACCATTTCCTCCCAGGGTTCTACTGTCAATGCTGAAACAATTTGTTTGCTATATTTTTACGTATATAGTAGATTTGTGTTAAACTACTTGGTTTATGCTAAAACTACCAGATCTTCGTTCCATATTGTTAAAAATCATACTAAAAATACGTCAAAATACCTTGCGTTACTAATCGCGTTAGTGTTTTATTTTTTACTGTTACCATATGCAAACACGATATATCACTTTAATATAAAGAAGTCCTTAACTAGAGTAGAAAATGATTATTATTTACATAGGTTATTCGAATTTCTCTCTCAACAGGCCTGGAAATTTCACTGTGGACGGTTTCTGAAAAATCCTTTTCGTTATATTTTGTAGAAGAAAGTCATTCAAGAGTTGGATATTTTCAAATGGAATTTTATAAAAATCAACATATGACGTACACTGAAAATGAATCTTAGTTATAATTATTTCCACACTAAAACTCCTCCGTTCATTGGTTCATAATGCTTATGTGACTGAGAACTCTTTCTGCAGCAGCATTAGTGCCATGGCGTAAAGAAGTTGAAATGTTAGACCTCGTTCAGTACATTTTAATCAAAGAGTATATTTTCTTTATTCTTTGAGTATTATCCCATTTGTTCTGAATTTTGTTATGCTTCATATTACTTAAAAACACATTATTTCAAAATATACGGACGGTTAATGAAAAACGGGACGACATACGTCCTGAATGTATTATATCAGGACAACGCGACACTTATGCCAAATAAAGGACAACCACGTAAAATGCGGCGCATCTAGTCGCCCTATTTTCATCTATTCGTCTACTTTGTCTTTCTTGTTGGAGAACACTAGTCGGAAAAATACCACATCCTCGCGCAACCTTTGAAATGTCTCACAAAAACAAACAAAACAAAGATTAAGAGAATATAAAAGCGCAACATCTATTGCTACAATATGAGTAAGCTCAGTGAGAATAATTCATGTCACAAGCACACTATTGTGTATGTTATATAGTGTTAATTCATTGTTTTAAATCGGTTTGCGATCTACAAAGCCAGCAACAGGGCTGAACTGACTATTATCGTCAGATAAGATACTGTATTTGTGCACAATACTGAAAAATATGCTCCATCAAGAGTGATATATGCTAGTTTGACAGTGCAGTGGTAATGCAATTAAACATGCGAAACAGTGAATAAATATGAAGGGAAAAAAATAGGAAAACATTTAACACTTAACTCGAAAAAGAGTGCCTATATAACAGTTTAAATTAAATTAACAGTCAAAATAAATTAAAATTAGTGCGTGACAAGGGAACTGAAGAATAGCCTGAGGACATATTAAATGTGGAAGGTGATAAAGAAATAGAGTAAAAGACAGAACCAACAACTGTAACAACGAAATATAGGGGGTACACAGACAATCCCAGTGAGACAAATAAATCCAGAAATTGGAGAAATGTAATGGGACAGACATAGTGGGAAGTACGAGAAAACTGTTAGGATTAAGGGAAGCTTCGAAGAGGGGAAGTATTGAGCTGTATTTCGTCATTTAATGTTAAATCATGATTGTGGACCAATCTTAGGTGATATCCATGGCTTCCAACAAATTAAATTTTTGACTTTTGTTTGCTAAGTGGTGGACACTGATTACTTGCGTCATAACGCAACGTTACTTTTATTTTGAAAGCCCAAATATCTTTAGAGCTGTATACCAGAAAATGTGGTAATGGTGGTTTGTGTTTGCCTGTGAACACTGTTGTATTTACACATATCGGGGGATGTGAGGCTTTTCACTGTCCGTTTCCATTTGACAATGAAATTTTACGGAATGACGAAGGCTGTTAGTCTGACAAAAGAATACTATCGGTACGATTTACAGTTTCGTGTAAATTTGCTTCCATTGACGTAACGGTAATTTTATTTTAAACTATAGTACACTACACATGTAATATTAATCTTTCGAGCTTCACGCCCTGCTTTCTTTGTCAAATCTCTGCTTCAGTAGTCGGGGAGCTTGCAGTTGTATAAAATGGAATGATTTTCAACTTTCCGTACAAAGCTAATGTTCACAGCCTGTTCGTTTATTTTTGAACTGGATCAACACACAGCTGCGTCAGAGCGCTCGACGCAACTCAAATCGCTCGACAACTTGGGCGGCGGGTCGCTGGCAACTGGCTGGCAAGGCGTTGTAAGCGACTGACTGGGGAGTCACTATGCCGTCGCGATTCTCTGTCGACCCATTACCAACTATCGTAGGCAACGATTTGCTTTTGTGTGGCTCCGTCTGCGGAGGGTCTTAGGCAACTTTTTCCAATGGTCAGTTGTATTTTGCCCTTTCACGAAATGGTAGTTCAGAAAACGGCTTCACGCTCTTACAACACAGTATGCATAAAACGCAAAACGTTGTGTGATCTGAGGTTTTATAATTGTATTGTGTACAAAAAATTAAAAAATTTCAAAAGAAATGAAAACGAAAACACAAAAGTTTTTGTCATTCATATGCTGTATGATTTGTTATAACTCTAGTTCCACACCTTCAAAGTAGGCGAAATCGTAAAGAGAGTGCGAAATTTGCATCTTAACACAGTTCCCAGGGATACCCTGGATGAGGACGTATAATCTATTCCTACACATATTGAACAATTGCGAAGCTTTGTCGGGTAAGATAATATAGGTAAAGCATAGTACGAAGGTCCAAAGTGTAGTTTATAGTCTAGGAGACGGTAAATTCTCACTTTTTGTTGCCCTACAGTATTGCCTCACTTGCATTCCGAATAGACCTGTTGAGGTAGTTATTAATGTTAATGAGTAATAAAATAATAAGTAAAAGTTTGTGATTTTCGCCTCTTACGGAAACTTTTTCGAAATAACCGTGTTTAAATGAATCTGTTTCACAGAGCATTATTCCCTTCCCAACACTACAGCTCCATGCGAAACGGCAAATGTTGCTATTGACGTCAGTCAATCCGTAACTTAGGCGAGAAATCTGTTACAAAGATACCGTGGAGCGGACCTTGTGTATTCAGTTGCGTGCAGTTAGGTGGGAAAAGGATTTATTGTGTGTTCGAGATAACTGCTCGGTAACGGATTCACGACCCTTTCGGAGCTCTGATACGAGTTTGGGTGCTATGAATATTATCTGCAGGCGCGCTTGTTCAGTTTATTTTATAGGCAAACGAGTTTATCTGCTCTTTTCAGATAATATTATTGCAGGGGAGCAAAAGGGAAGATAAGGTTCGCAGAAGAAGAACTCAGTGATACGGAATCAGCTCGCACTCCTTGTCAGCTGTAACAGTCGGGCAGTATTTGAGGCTTCTCGTACAGTGAATTCTTAATCGTAAGAGAGATCAAGGAAACGTTTGGCCACAAGGGAATGTGCCGCTTGTTCGAGTGAAATGCCAGTTTTTTTTCCAAAATATGCTACACAAGTACTGCATTTAACAGCACAGTTCATGAATCATATGGACATTGTCAAGAAACGTGCCGCGCGGGGTAGCCCCGCGGTCTCTGGCGCCTTGCTACGGTTCGCGCGGCTCCCCCCGTCGGAGGTTCGAGTCCTCTCTCGGGAATGGGTGTGTGTGTGTTGTCCTTAGCGTAGTGTGTAATTCTAGGGACCGATGACCTCAACAGTTCTAACACCCCACCCGTTGCTTGTCCGATTTTTGCGTGTGTTCGCCCCTGACAAACAACTTACAGAGAAATTGGGAGTGGCACTGTACGCAAAACTGGATAACGCTAGATTTAAATGTGGCCCTGTCACCCCTAATTAATCTGCGGTGGTAGCGTTGACGATAAATCACACCTGTCTTTACTTCCAAACATTAACGACCACGAAAACTTACGGTGTTCAATGACATCAAACACATACACAAAAATAAAATAAAGCAAATGGGTGAATTTAGGATCAGCTACTGAAAGTAAAGGCTCTACTGAATTACAATAATTTTATTTTAACCTTCAGATCAGTGCTGAATAAAACACAATGAACAATTTACAAATGATCCACCTGACTGGCATTGGCAGTGAACTCTGTTAAAATTGGTCCAAAACACGATCTCTTATAACTTGGCTGAGCGACTAACATCGACACAAAACGTAAAATACGAAGAACCACTACACCCCAAAGTACCGTGAAACCTCTGTGGAAACAGCAACTGCACGTAATCCAACTGTTTAACATTACTCCTAACACAGGCCGAAGCGGGAGCGATCTCACCGTAATGCTCCCGTTGCAGCGGCGGTCTCCGACGGCGACGGCCCGGCTGTGCGATTGGCGTGTGGCGTCTCAGAAAGTACACTACTCGGACAACAGACCGCCGTCCATAAACTTCTCTATTTGCTACGATCTTCCCGGCAGAAAAGAGCTGGCGCGGCTAACGTCCACTCAGAACGATAGACCAAGACGGGAGACGACTTGGCTAAGGTCCTCTCAGTACGACAGCCGAGAACGGAAGACCATTACCGAAAGTCCAGCAAGATCGCTCTTCACCTTTGTTTTCTCCCTTAAACTTTCACCGAGCGAATCACATCACTAGAAGCTCTCGAAATACCCAGTTTGCCAGTGCCGACCAAGGTACGGCCTGGTAACAGAACTCTCTTCCGCCATTCTTTTATTTCTACAAAGTTTCACAAGTAAACTCCGCCCTCGCAGGCTGGGAAGAACCACAGCTGTGAGCAAAACACGTTTACTGGAAGTTTTCTCCCAAGAGAACACTCGAGATTTTTCCGACAAGCTTCCCCGTCGTAGCGAACACAGATTCTTGCATTTTCGCCTCTTACGGAAACTTATTCGAAATAACCGTGTTTAAATGAATCTGTTTCACAGAGCATTATTCCCTTCCCAACACTACAGCTCCATGCGAAACGGCAAATGTTGCTATTGACGTCAGTTATTCGGAAATCCTGGCCTGCCCCACTTGAGTTACTCGAAGGCGTAAAATTAATGGGACATAGCCAAGAGCACGCACAGGAAAGCCCATCCACCTATCCACTGCTCTGTTTTGGTAAACATTGGAACACCTGCAGCCGCACGTCCAAAATGGTTCAAATGTCTTAGCACTATGGGACTTAACATCTGTGGTCATCAATCCCCTAGAACTTAGAACTATTTAAACCTAACTAACCTAAAGACAGCACACACATCCATGCCCGAGGCAGGATTCTAACCTGCGACCGTAGCGGTCACGCGGTTCCAGACTGAAGCGCCTAGAACCGCACGGCCACACCGGCCGGCTCTGCACGTCCTCCAGAGGTTGACGACCGCTGTGGCCTCTCTAAACGGATTACAGAAGTCCCCCAGATCACCATTCATCCCGGTAGGCTGTGGCCTTCGGCGGCTAGGCGGGGAGGTAACTGAGCTCTGTCTCGCGTACTGCCTTTCCGCAAAATCTTATAATTACAAAATCGCGAAATTCTCGCGTGCCGATGCGTTTCCACATACATTTCCTACACCGTAATTTAGAGTATTAATCCAACAAAACCTAAAGCGTCACGTTAAATGGACTCATGTAAGATGCAAGGCCGTTGTCACCTTACACAGTTTGATTCCATAGGAACTTATCAAAAATTCCCAAATTCATCATGGAACTTAATTCTTTGAAGACGAACACGCATTTATGGGAATCGTGGTGCGATTTTCAGCTGAGACAATATCGAATTGTGTTTCTTCCTGGTTTATGAATGACAATTTTTAATCACTTTAGACGGTCCAGTCACATTAACGTGATCACCGCCTGTTTTCGACCTCAAGGTGCAATAATCACTCACAGACGGCAGGTGGCAGCACCATCTGCGGAGTATATAAATTGAGTCGGGAGGGGGGGGGGGCGGGGGGGAGGTCGTGGAAAACAGTGCAATCGTTGTCACAATGCGGAAACGGAGCGATTTATCTTACTTCCAAAAGGACATGATCATTGACTATCGGGCCAAGGCTGGAAGCATTTCCGAAACGCCTAAGTTTGTAAACTGTTCGCACGCCTCCGTGGTTGAAGTATATAAGCATGACAAAATGGCCCGTCCAAAACCGGCGCCGAGGCCCTGAGGTGCAACACGGGCGATAGGTGACAAGGGTGAACGAGGCTGCGGAGTTGCGTACAGGTGAACAGATGTAACTGATGAGCAACTGACCGCCTAGATGAATCAAGGGACTGTCAGCATTGTCTCCTCAAGGACCATTCAGCACATGTTGCTGCATCTGTGGCTCTGCAGCAAACTCCTGGTTCAAGCACCTATGCTTATTGATGTACGGCTTGAAACGTCTGAAAGCAAACACCCTGCAACAATCGTCAGAAGGGCTCAGACTGCTACGGTCGCAGGTTCGAATCCTGCCTCGGACATGGATGTGTGTGATGTCTTTAGATTAGTTAGGTTGTTTAAGTAGTTCGAAGTCTTGGGGACTGATGACCTCAGATATTAAGTCATATAGTGCTTAGAGCCATTTGAACCCAGCTTTTCTTTTCTTTTCTTTTCTTTTCTTTTCTTTTCTTTTCTTTTCTTTTCTTTTTTAGGAGCAGGCTGCAGGAGGGAGCGTTTTGGTCTGGGGAATGTTTTTGAGGTATTCTCTGGATGAACTCAGTATTCAGGAAGGCGCAGTGGATCAGCACAAGTATGTGTATGTATCTATCCTTGGGACCATGTCCATCCCTGTATGCAGTTTGTTTTTCATAGACACAACGGCATCTACCAGCAGGGAAATGTAAACTGTGTGTTTCGAAGAGCACCGCGATGAGTCTACCATGCTCCCCTGGCCACCAAATTTACCGGGTTTAAACCCAATTGAGAATATGCGGAGCTACCTGGATCGGACTCGACCGAGAAACCCAGCGTAGCAGACCACGGCACTAGAGTTGTCGTGGCTCCACATACCTGTCGGTACCTTCCAGAACCTCACTGACTCTCTTCCTGCATGTCTCGCAGCGGTCCGCGCTGGAAAAGTGGTTATCAGGCTTTTGACAGGTAGTTAGGTTAATACGACTGGACAGTGTATACAGAATGGGTAACTTCACCCAGTTACAGCAACTTTATTTTCGGTGTTGAGTAATTTGAGAAATAACTTCGTCTCTAATGCTACCGTTCTAGAATAACCATATGAACTTAATCGAGAACCTAAGTAAATTTTATTACTACCTTGTCAATACTTTATCTTGTTTATTCAAGGGACATTTACAAACATTAAGAACTGCTGTATATCCGTTGACATACTGACGTTTTGCTTGTAAGATCATTGTGACATTCATTATGTTTCTCACATGCTCCCGTGTTCGTGTAGTCTTCATTTTACACTGATACAGCTGTAGCTATTATCAATTGACTTCGGAGCGATATGTAATACTAGTTGCCTATGGGTGTGTAAACGGTACACATGTCACAGTGGAAATTCACGTCTGCTTTTTGCTTTTGCAATAGATCAAAACTCGAGAGGTTCGATCAGCGCAGAAAGACCGGATTACTGCAGAATACTTACAGGTGCTTGTTTTTCCTTGATATAGCTCCTAATACTTTTCCAAATACGGGGTGGCCAAAAAGTCCGTTAACATTTGAAAATTCACTATTTCATGGATTAATGTAGGTAGAGAGATAAACATAGACACACATGCTTGAAATCACACCAGTACTGATACAAAAAACAAATGCTAAAACTGATCAACAGATGGGGCTTGACAGCAACAAGTCTGTGACGCTGAGGGTCTGTCAAAACCCACAGCTGCAGAATTTGGGCTACCGAAAATCCTAGAACTGTCGTGGAAAAGCCACTGCATGGCGAGAAAGTCGCGGTGTGGGTGCACATTTACCACATCAATCATAATTGGACTTTTTTCCTTCGAAGAAGTGGCTAGTGATGCTTTTCAAATGTCAACGAATGCGAGGTACGCCGATATGTTACAGATTCGCACCATCCCTAGTCGGCTGGAAGGTACGACTTTTATGTAGGATGGCGCTCCGCCCCATATCGCTGCACGTCTGAAAGATCTCTTGCACCTATCGTTCGCTGAGCATAGCGTGCTGAGCCGCAACTTCATGCATGGCCTCTCTGGTCCCCACACCCCAATCCGTGTGATCATTTGTTGTACAGTTACCAGAAATCAGAGTCTACCGCGATTGTCGGGCGTCATAACTGATGCTAAAAGATAACAACAGACGGCAGTTTCTCACCTTACTAGTGATACGCTGTGCGGTGCTGTTCACAGCTTGGTCCCTCGACTACAGGCATTGTTGACGAATAACGGCCGAATGTTGGTCATTTGTTATAAGAACACCGCATTTGCTAAAAACAAATTGTTATGGTAATTATTGATTTTGTTCCATATGAAACGCCATCCGATGGTCATTTTGTGCACATTTTCTTTGTTTCAATAAAACTCGAAGTCGTTTCAAGCATGTGCGTCATTTTACCCTCTCTATATACAATATACCTTGAGGTACTGAATTTTCCAATGTTAACGGACTTTTGCGCCACCCTGTACTATTACACAACTAATTATTAGTTTCTATCAATGAAATACACTTGATTATTCGGAAACAATTACGTTTTCATCTTCTGTCATGGCGAATAGCACTGTGAGCGTTGAACAGACTGAAGTCGCTAGTGACTAACTTTCTACCGTAAACTAATCGACACACACACACACACACACATATACAAAATGCTCTCCGAAACGTAAGGACAAGATAGATAAAAATTACATACTACAACTAGGTGGAAATGAGTGCAAGTGCGGGAAGAAAACTAGACGTCTCATGACATCAGGATGGCTGGATGCGCGTTTGAACCGTCGCCCTTCCGAATGCGAGTCCAATGTTCTAACCACTGCGCCACCTCGTCCGATGAAATAGATGGTTACAGGAACTTCGGGTGTTCAAAATGAAATGAAAGCTAAATCACCTGCAGCTACCTCTTTTGCATTTCATTTATCTACTCAGTCAGTTTCGGTGTTCCATAGCACCATCTTCAACGCCCCTGACCAACGTAAACTGGGACGAATCCAGTACCGTGCGCAGTCATAGCAAGAGGTAAAAAATTAAATAACCGGTGCCCACAAATCTTTGGTTTGCACGAAGCTCTCCCTTCGTTCATCAACCGCCGAGTGTCAGGACAACGTTACTGAGATCTACAAAATGGCTCTGAACACTATGCGACTTAACTTCTGAGGTCATCAGTCGCCTAGAACTTAGAACTAATTAAACCTGACTAACGTAAGGACATCACACACATCCATGCCCTAGGCAGGATTCGAACCTGCGACCGTAGCGGTCGCGCGGTTCCAGATTGTAACGCCTAGAACCGCACGGCCACTCCGTCCGGCACTGAGATCTACAGACACCGGTTATTTAATATTGGTTCCTGTTATAACTATACATGAGATCAGGTTCCTCCCAATTTATATTAGTCAAGGGGCCTGAAGACAGTGTATAGAACACCAAGACTGGTTGCTTAAATAAAGTAAATGCAAAAGAGACAGGTTCATGTGTTTTAAATTTGATGTGCTATTGCTCAGTTCTAATGGAATCACAAAGAATTGTTACGTTCACCACTTCACTGATGACCTCAGAAGTTAAGTCCCATAGTGCTCAGAGCCATTTGTTCACCACTTGCTTTGCTGCAGCCACCCAGTATGCATTCCTGTCCACCTGTTCCAGCCATACGAACTCAAGACGTCCAGAAGGGAGTTGAACGTCCCCAAACACGAAGACGACACCCACCGGTCCTTGGACAACCTAATCACTATATTATAGTGTCAGAAGTGGGAAGTTCATAAGGTAGAGTGAGTTCTGGGAATAGTTAGAGGTTAGGAAATAGAGTCAAAGAACTTACGCGTGAGACTTCTATTTACGTGTAATGTGTAACACAGCATTGTGGACCGTAGAAACTTTAGCGTGTTTAATTTAGTAGGGAACATCGATATTTTGATTAAATGGTAAAGTGTGTCCAAGGAAACACTATAACTGTTAGTTTACGTGGAACGTATGAAAATGTAGTACGACGACCACCGGGACAGTAGTCAGTAAATGCTCCTTAGTTCTTAGATGTAAAATAGATGATAAGGTACGTAGATGTAAACAGTGATACAGTGTTTACATTCAAGGGCAGGCAGTGCATTGTCAGAGTTACGTAACACTATTAGCGAAGCGACTGGATGAAGTATTTTTTCTGAACGCTATAGGAAGAATGGGAAATTTCATTAAGATTTAATTCATTTACCTTGGGGTACTATTCAGATGTTCCGTAATTTCATCTTGCGGGACACTCATCTGGTATAAAGTATCGCAATTGCAGTTAGGACAGCGCTGCTTCACTATTAAATGTAGGCAACCACTTCAAAATTTCTCTCTGGGTATTATTGGAGAAACGGTAAACATGCAGATTGCGTTGCCGTAACGGAACCTAGAATGGACCCTCTTGCACATACGGCGGTTTGCAGCACCAGTCCTGGGCCGCAGTGGAAGGGGCCCCTCTTCCCGCTATACCACCAGCTACGGCTTAGCGGGGCCCACAAGCCCGTCTTCGAAAGCACAGAGGCAAACCCCGGACCGCAGGGGTCAAAATTTTTAAAAACATTTGATATGTAATAAAATAATAATATTGCTTGATTTAATGCTTCTATTACAATTCAAACATGCGAAAGTCGACTGTCCCTCTCTGTTAAAAACAGAGATGGATAGATATTTGTCAAATACGAGGGTGCTTCGTAAAGTTCTCGGAATCACCATGAGAGGTCAGTGATAGTGCAACGAGTTGTTCACGTGACATTCATTGAACTATTTCCTGTAAACACGTGCCACGTCATTGCTCTTGGAAGAGAGCTGTGTCAGTGACGTGGGTGTTGTTGTTCCCGCGTAGTGATTTGTGAAGATGGAAAAAATCGAAATTCGAGGAGTGATTAAGTGCTTCGTAAGAAAAGGTATGAAAGCAAAGGACATTCATCCCGACTTCCAGAATACTCGGAAACTCTGCTCCTTCATATTCAACTGTTGCCAAGTGGACAAATGAATTTAAATTTGGTCGGGAGAGCTTAGATGATGACCGCGCAGTGGTCGGCCAAAATGCATCACTATGGAAATCATTGCAAAAGTGCACAAAATGGTCACGGAGGATCACCGATTGAAAATGCGTGAAATTCCTCACGCTTGCCAGATGTCATCTGAAAGGGTATATCACACTGTAACTGAAGAATTAGTAATGAAAAAGTTGTCTACAAGATGGGTGCCGCGACTCTTGACGCTCGGTCAAAAACGCATGAGAATGGACATATCGGAACAATGTTTGGCCCGTTTTAGGAGAAACGAACAAGACTTTTTGCGCCAGTTTGTGACCACAGATGGAATTTGGGTGCAATACTCAACCCCAGAGACAAAATAACAGTGAAAGGAGTGGAAACATGCTGATTCTCCGCCACTAAAGAGAGCAAAGACAATTCCTTCGGCTGGAAAGGTCGTGGCATCAGTGTTCTGCGATGAGAAGGGGATTCTGTTTGTAGATCATCTTCCTACTAGGCAAACAATTACTGGAGAATACTATGTTAACCTTCTGGACAAATTGCAACAAAAGATAAACAAAAAAAGGCCAGCTTTAGGAAGGAAGAAAATCATCTTCCATCAAGACAATGCGCGCCCGCACACATGTGCCGTCGCCATGGCAAAATTACACAAACTAAGGTACGAATTGTTGACCGCCTTATTCACGTGATATGGCTCCGCCAGACTTCCATCTCTTGCCAAAACTGAAAATTTTTCTTGGTGGAGGAAGGTTCACTTCAAACGAAGATTTGACAGCCGGAGTTGACACCTACTTTGCAGGCCTGGAGGAAACTCATTTTCGGAATGGGACCAAGGCACCGGATCATCACTGGACCAAGTGCATTAACCTTCAAGTACACTATATTGAAAAATAAAAAAGTTTCCGTGATGTAAATACTTTTTTTTTATTCCGTTCTGAGAACTTTCCAAACCACCCTCGTACAAGTGAGCCCGTTTCGCAACTGCGGAATATGTGTGGTAATCGGACAGACGTCCTAATCTCCTCCTCTCCCCTCCTCACCGCTGCCTCCATCCATTTCCTCTTCCCCACTAACTCTCTCCACCTCCCCCACGTCCCTCTCCTCCTTCCCCCTCTTTATATCTGTCCTCTTCTCCCTCTTCTCGCGCCGGTCGCACATATATTGAGGGTTGAACACTCTTCTGTTAGCGAAGTTTTAGCGCAACTAAGGCGCTTCTCCTTCTGACATGAAGATTGGTGGGTGATGTGGGATGTCGTGACAGTTTGGTGGTTGCTTGACTTTTGTGCTTTTTTTTTATAAGAAGAAAGAATAGTCAGAGAGATAGTTGACGAAATGGGAAAACGAACGGCCCAATTGACTGGCCCTTTTTTTTCTTTTTTAAGAAGACAGGACAGAGGAAGGGACAGTAGAAGAGTGGCGGAACGAGAACGGCCCATTGAGTAGCCGGGGATATTCCATTAAATTACAGAATAAAGGAGAGAAGGAGGAATAGTTAGAGTGAGTGAAGCCGAAAGGCCATTATCCTGGCCTCTTCTTCTTCATAGCAGCGTCTTGATGGTGGTGGCAGGCAATCTTGAAGTGATGGGTTGGGGGGGAGGGGAAGAGAAAGAAGTCAGAGGGTGACAGCTGAAGAAGTGGAAAGAGGAAGGGCCTATCGTGATTAGGCCAACATTGGGGACAGAGTGGGTGGAAGGGTGGTAGGGGGGGGGGGTGGCGTGCTTGGGAGGGTGAGACATGACATGTTGGGGGATGATCGATGATGTGAGGAAGAGTAGTTGACATGAGATGAGGTGGCTTGTGCGTGCGAATTCATGGGGGGCGGAATAGAAGGTTAGGCCATCGAGTGGTGGCTAGACGGTGAACACGGGTACCCAGGGAGAGGATTAAGGGATTAGGAGAGTGACGTGTTTATTGGTAGAAGGAATTGGCTGCGGAGAGGATGCGGGTGCGAAGGAGCGGCACCTCGGGCATGTTGTGAAGTTCTTGGGTTGGGAAGTCGAAGGGGAGGTGGAGGGCACGCCGGAGAGCCCGATTCTGGACGGTTTGGAGTCGGCGGAGGTGGGTGGGAGCAGCATTGCCCCACACCACCGCCGCGTATTCAAGGATGGGACGAACAAGGGAGGTGTACAATCGAACAGCAAGGTGTGTGGAGAGTGAAGAGGTTGGATTGATGAGAGGGTAGAGCAGGCATAGCCGCCCCATTGCCTTACGACGCACGTCATCGATGTGGGGGCGCCAGGTGAGGCGTTGGTCCAGGGTAACACCCAAGTACTTCGCAGTACGAGTCCAGGGGACTGGGGTACCAAGGACCGTCACCTGAGGGAGCCGAATGGCAATATGGCGTCGGCAGATGATAAGGGCTTGAGTCTTGGAGGGATTAAATGCCAGACCTCAGGTCCTAGCCCAATCGGTTAGGGAATCTGTAGCCCCCTGGAGCCGCTGTTGTAGACCTGCCGCACTCCGAGAACGAGAGAAGAGTGCAGTATCATCTGGGTAGAGAGCTAAATGTACCCTCGGCGCAGAGGGCAGATCGGCTGTGAAGAGGGAGTAGAGTAGCGGTCCAAGTACACTGCTTTGTGGTACTCCTGCCCTAATGCGTCGTCCAGTAGGTTTCCCGTGACACCATGAAATTTATTTACTGTTATTGCCATCGAAACCTTCATTGGGAAACGAATTCGCTTAATGTAAAAAGGTCAATTGGTTGGAATCATCGGTTCACTTATTGTGCTAGGCCTCCAACGTCGATATTTCTCATGCTATTAATATACGAATGGGTAATATTTGGTAGACTTATAATTATAAGCCGATAATCCATATAACCGACTGCGAGAAAGAAAACAAAAGAGCATATAGTTGTGTATACAATTTTTGTTTAAAATTATATACAGGGTGAGTCAGGAGGAAAGATACATGCTTTGACAAGCGATAGTATTAGTGATTCTGAACAAAACTCTTCATATGGACGTGTTCCCTATTGCGAATGGTTTCCGAGATAAAACACGTTTAATATCACTTTTGTACGTTTTTCTTCAATAACTCGAAAACCGCGCACTCCAACGAAAACGTGTCTGAGTGCACAGTTAAAGTAAATGAAATCTGCAATAAAAAGGTCCTATTTACTTTTTGTCTAGGACTAACAGTTTGCGCGAAGAGTTCGCAAGAGTATTGGAAAACTCGCGCGACGCGGGTGCGCTGTAGCTCATGTACTTTTTGTAGGCCAGTTTGAGGTAGTTTTCCGACTTGATTAACCACAAGCGTCGTATATCAAAATGTTCGTCTCAACTTCCTCTATACTAATGTTATACGTTGTAAGTAATGAAAATGAATAATACAGAAAATAAATAGAAATGTTCATTAAAAGTGTTCTATCTCGGAAACCATTCGGAATAGGGCGTATGTCCACATCAAGTTTTTTGTTCAGAATTTCTAATGCTACCACCTCTCAAAACACGTACCTTTCCTCCAGGCTCACCCTGTATAAGGAGAAAGAATATAAGGGGCAACAATCTGTCTAATGGTTTAAATGCGCTGCTATCGTAGTTACCACTTACTTCGAACAAGAAAAATCCACACAGTTCCACAGCACAGCATTTTCTTTCACTCAGCGGCTTTTAACATAAAATTTGTACATTGTTGTTTAAAAGGATATGTACAAATCCTTCAGGAACTTTTCTAGATTTCTGCAGACAACGTTTCCTCTTTAAATAGTATATATTTATATAACATATGCATAGAAAAAATACGCATCCTATTCTCGTCTGAACGTTTATTACAGTATCATGTAGAAATATGAAGTAAATCGGTCGAAAATTTATCGAGACTTTTGCAAATGATATTTATTCTTAATGTATTGTGTATATATTTGTGTATCACTTACAGTGTGTAACGGGTATAAGCGCGGATATTTTTCTACGTGGGAATCTAATATGCCTTACGTCAGTGAGTTGTCTGTTTTTTCTCTGCGTTGAATAGAAACTTCACGACCTGATCTTTTGTGCTTGGATGTACTGTGGCTGCGTGGTGAACGCCGCCTGGCAGTGTTGTAGCTTTTAGCCGTCCACGTGTCCACACTGCACACCCAACTTACTGACCAGAGGAAAATAAGCATTAATGGAATTACAATGAAATGAATACACCTAGCTACATTCAGGCGTTGATATAAATCAACGGGGACACTTGAAGATGTGTGGCCAAACCGGGACTCGAACCTGTGATCTCCTGCTTACATGGTAGACGCTCTATCCAGCTGAGCCACCGAGGACACAGAGGATGGTGCGTCTGCAGGAACTTATCTCTGTCGCGCCTCCCGTGAGACCCACATTCCCAACTTATTGTCCCGCACTATATTCATAGTGCCCCTCCCCATTATACTCATTACTCGCAGCTTTTTACCGATTCCCGTAAGACTGCGGGCACTGTTTGTGCATCCGCACAGAAGAAGATGGTCAAATGGCCGGTGAGCATCAATGGCTTGCTCTTGCCACGAGTACGTGGAGGTTCTAACCAACCTACAAACATACTAGGAGGTACAAAAAAAAAAAAAGGAATTGTTTTTAAAAGCTATATAGTTTCAGACTGTTTACGAAACAACCTCATTTCCTTCAATGTTTTGTCCATCACAACTAATATATTCGTTCCACCGGTACTTCCAATGTTCGAAACATTTTTTGTAGTAATCTTTTGAAATATCGGACAACTCCGGCCTCGTTTCATCCTTGACTTCTTCAATGTTACCAGGTCGGTGTCCTTTCATGCCCCTTCTCATGCCAGGTCGCAAAGAGACAGGTTTGCAAGAAAACTGTCAACAGATATGGCTGTGTGTGCAGGTGCGTTGTCGTGGTGGAATAATCAGTTTCCTGTCTGCCTCAAATGGGATATTTTTTGACGAACACTGTTTCGCGATCTTCTTAAAACATCCAAGTAAAAGATCTGATTGACGGTGTGACCTGTGGGAACAAACTTATGAAAGAACTACGCCCTTAGCATCAAAAAAGCAAATCAGAATTGTTTTGATGTTTGATTTGACTTGACGATATTTTCTTGGACGGGGTGAAGATGACGTCTTCCACTAGCTTTATTGTTGCTTTGTTTCTCGTTCGTAACAATAGTACCATGACTCATCAGCAGTAATGATCTTTGGTAGTAAATCTGGATCAGTTTCAAGCTGTTGTTTCAAGGCGCGACATATTTCTCAACTCGACGTTTCTTTTGACTGTCATTCAAACACGAGGAAGAAACTTGGCAGAAACACTCTCCATTCCCAAATCTTCCGTTAAAATTCGCTGGACTGAGCTGTACTATAACCTACTAATCTCAGACAGTTGCCGGCCGCGGTGGTCTCGCGGTTCTAGGCGCTCAGTCCGGAACCGTGCGACTGCTACGGTCGCAGGTTCGAATCCTGCATCGGGCGTGGATGTGTGTGATGTCCTTAGTTAGGTTTAAGTAGTTCTAAGTTCTAGGGGACTAATGACCACAGCAGTTGAGTCCCATAGTGCTCAGAGCCATTTTTTCTGACAATTGATCAATTGTTTGCCGACGGTCTGTGAGCACAAGCTCTCTTAGTTTTTCAATATTTTCGTCGATTCGGGCAATTGATGGACGTCCAGAACAATGTTTGTCATCAATCGACATGTTGTTATTTTTAAATCGAGCAAACCCCTCGTACATTTCCGTTTTCCCCATAGTGTCATTTTGCTAAACTGTTTTCAACAGTTTAAATAGCATTTTTACCGAGTAGAAAACAAAATTTCAGAGCTGCACGTTGTTCGCAGAAACTTGCCATCATAAAAAACGAAACGAGAACAAAACGGCGCTAGCAAAAACAGTTACTGCAGAACAGACCAGGTCGACAACACAGGCGGCACTGAACTGGCAACGAGTTCTGCTATACACGCGTAGCGGCAGAAATGTGTACTACACAAGCTCCGCCCACGGCTGTGTTCTTCCGGTTCTTTTTGGGTTCCCCATCGTACTACTGCTAATAGCTATTATTGTCTGCAAATGAAGTAAATACTGATGTAATGTTGTTCAGTACGCTGTCCTCAGCCACCAATAACAATATCTTCAGTTATACCTGTTATACCCCGTATATTGAAAATACACGTAGCCCATGTTCTTCAGAAATTTTATTAGGATATTGTGTAAAAATTTGAAGTAAATCTGTCAAAAACGTTTTGATACTTTTGGTAACAATATTTCCTCTTTGTGCAGTATAAATGTATTTATATATGTACTGAAAAAATATGGAGCATATGATTGTCCGAACATTTATTAGGGTATCCCGTGAAAATTCGAAATTGATCAAGTTTTGTTTTTGTTTTTTTGTGATTACGTTTCCAGTGTATATACTACATACGTATTTGTAATACATATACAGGGTGCGACAGTTAAAAGTGTCCTGGACGAGCGGATACGATTGGACTTGACTGTATGCTTATAATCACAGCCCGTTAGTACACTTACTTCCAACAGAATGGAACAATAGTCCACACAACTGGCCGAGCCTTGGAGCACAATTACACAATTATCATACCTGACAGAGTTGTTAGCAGAGGTCACTCTGATCGCGGTCCTAGCTGGCCATCCAGGTCATCTGGTCTGTCAGTGTGTGATTGTTTTGTGCGGGGATCCCTCAAGTCTATGGCGTATCGCAACAACCCACACACCCTTCAAGAACTGTAACAGATCATTTCGGACGAAACTGCAGCAATTCCAGAAGTCCAGCTTCGATCCGCCTTCGGCAGCTTGCTACGCAGGGCCCAAAAGTGCCAAGAGATGAAAGGAGGTCACATTCAACGTCTGCTATGGACCTGACGGGATAACAATTCGATTCTACACAGAGTACGCGAAAGAACTTGCCCCCCTTCTAACAGCCGTGAACCGCAAGTCTCTAGAGGAACGGAAGGTTCCAAATGATTGGAAAAGAGCACAGGCAGTCCCAGTCTTCAAGAAGGGTCGTCGAGCAGATGCGTAAAACTATAGACCTATATCTCTGACGTCGATCTGTTGTAGAATTATAGAACATGTTTTTTGCTCGCGTATCATGTCGTTTCTGGAAACCCAGAATCTACTCTGTAGGAATCAACATGGATTCCGGAAACAGCGATCGTGTGAGACCCAACTCGCTTTGTTTGTTCATGAGACACATAAAATATTAGATCAGGCGCCCAGATAGATGCCATTTTCCTTGACTTCCGGAAGGCGTTCGATACAATTCCGCACTGTCGCCTGATAAACAAAGTAAGAGCCTACGGAATATCAGACCAGCTGTGTGGCTGGATTGAACAGTTTTTAGCAAACAAAACACAGCATGTTGTTCTCAATGGAGAGACGTCTGCAGACGTTAAAGTAACATCTGGCGTGCCACAGGGGAGTGTTATGAGACCATTGCTTTTCACAATATATATATATAAATGACCTAGTAGATAGTGTCGGAAGTTCCATGCGGCTTTTCGCGGATGACGCTGTAGTATACAGAGAAGTTGCAGCATTAGAAAATTGCAGCGAAATGCAGGAAGATCTGCAGCGGATATGCACTTGGTGCAGGGAATGGCAACTGATCGTTAACATAGACAAATGTGATGTGTTGCGAATGCATAGAAAGAAGGATTCTTTATCGTATGATTATATGATAGCGGAACAAACTCTGGCAGCAGTTACTTCTGCAAAATATCTGGGAGTATGCGTGAGGAACGATTTGAAGTGGAATGATCATATAAAATTAATTGTTGGTAAGGCGGGTACGAGGTTGAGATTCATTGGGAGAGTTCTTAGAAAATGTAGTCCAACAACAAAGGAGGTGGCTTACAAAACACTCGTTCGACCTATACTTGAATACTGCTCATCAGTGTGGGATCCGTAGCAGGTCGGGTTGACGGAGGAGATAGAGAAGATCCAAAGATGAGCGGCGCGTTTCGTCACATGGTTATTTGGTAACCGTGATAGCATTACGGAGATGTTTAGCAAACTCAAGTGGCAGACTCTTCAAGAGAGGCGCTCTGCATCGCGGTGTAGCTTGCTCGCCAGGTTTCGAGAGGGTGCGTTTCTGGATGAGGAATCGAATATATTGCTTCCCCCTACTTATACCTCCCGAGGTGATCACGAATGTAAAATTAGAGAGATTCGAGCGCGCACGGAGGCTTTCCGGCACTCGTTCTTCCCGCGAACCATACGCGACTGGAACAGAAAAGGGAGGTAATGACAGTGGCACGTAAAGTACACTCCGCCGCACACCGTTGGGTGGCTTGCGGTGTATAAATGTAGATGTAGATGCTATAGTCAGGTCTGTAATGTGTTTCCTTCCCCGTGTTGTCTTTCTTTGTACTCCGGAATTCTGTTCTGCGTGCCACTTACGTATCCCACATTGTATATTGAAAAGTAAGCAGCCTATGTTACACCGTAACGTTTATTAGAGTATCGTGTAAAAATCTGAAGTAAATTGGTCAAGAACATTTCGAGGTTAGGTTAGTGATTTTTAACGTCCCGTCGACAACGAGGTCATTAGAGACGGAGCACAAGCTCGGGTTAGGGAAGGATGGGGAAGGGAATCGGCCGTGCCCTTTCAAAAGAAACATCCCGGCATTTGCCTGAAACGATCTAGGGAAATCACGGAAAACCTAAATCAGGATGGCTGAAGACGGGACTGAACCGTCGTCCTCCCGAATGCGAGACCAGCGTGCTAACCACTGCGAACTTTTCGAGATTTTGGTAACAACGACTTGTCTTTACATAGTAGTTTAGATAAGTAAAAATATCTCCAGGTTTCAATATATTTCTGTCGATGCTATAGTGAGTACGATACTTTTCTGAAACTTCCTGGCAGATTAAAACTGTGTGCCGGACCGAGACTCAAACTCGAGACCTTTGCCTTTCGCGGGCAAGTGCTCTACCCACTGCGCTACCCAAGCACGACTGACGCCTCGTCCTCACAGTTTTACTTCTGCCAGTATCTCGTCTCCTACCTTCCAAACATTGCAGAAGCTCTCCTGCGAACCTTGCAGAACTAGCATTCCTGAAAGGAAGGATACTACGGAGACATGGCTTAGCCACAGCCTGGGGAATGTTTCCAGAATGAGATTTTCTCTCTGCAGCGGAGTGTGCGCTCATACGAAACTCCCTGGCAGATTAAAACTGTGTGCCGGACCGAGACTCGAACTCGGGACCTTTGCCTTTCGTCGGTAAGTGCTCTACCAACTGAGCTACCCAAGCACGAATCACGCCCCGTCCTCACAGCTTTACTTCTGCCAGTATCTCGTCTTCAACCTTCCAAACTAAAACAGAAGCTCTTCTGCGAACCTTGCAGAACTGGCACTCCTGAAAGAAAGGATACTGAGAAGACATGGCTTAGCCACAGCCTGGGGGATGTTTCCAGAATGAGATTTTCACTCTGCAGCGGAGTGTGCGCTGATATGAAACTTCCTGGCAGATTAAAACTCAGTTGGTAGAGCACTTGCCCGCGAAAAGCAAAGGTCTCGAGTTCCAGTCTCTGTCCGACACACAGTTTTAATCTGCCAGGAAGTTTCACATCAGCACACATTCCGCTGCAGAGTGAAAATGTCATTCACGATACTTTTCTTACGATACAAGTCATTAATTACCATTCGTTCGGTACCGTGTCAGTAGGCAGAGACGTCCGTTTGTCAAAATGTATTCGCTCGAGCATAGCGCGTGGCAGCTCGCACAGCACATTGCCCCCGTGTTTTGGGCGAAGGCGGCGTCCTCCCCCGGTGACACCGCCCCCTACGGCAGCTGCGCGCGCCCGCATCGCCTTTGCCGCCGCCGACGGCTGCGAACAGCTGTGAGGCGCCCCTGTTCGTGGCGGCGGCGCTGTGCCCTGTACGTCGCCCTGCCCCGGACCCTCTAGGCGCGGCTTTTTAAACCAGACACCGCGTATCAAGCGCAGCAGCAGCACGACTCGTGCTTGAGGGTTCCGTATATCTACATCTACATGGATACTCAGCAAATCACTTTTAAGTGCCTGGCAGAGGGTACATCGAACCACCTTCACTATTCCAATCTCGTACAGCGCGCGGGAAGAACAGACACCTATACCTTTCTGTGCGAGCTCTGATTTCCCTTGTTTTATCGTGGTGATAGTTTCTCTTTATGTAGGACGGTGTCAAAAAATACACTACTGGCCATTAAAATTGCTGCACCAAGGAGATGACGTGCTACAGACGCGAAATTTGACAGACAGGAAGAAGATGCTGTGATATGCAAATGATTAGCTTTTTAGAACATTCACACAAGGCTGGCGCCGGTGGCGACACCTACAACGTACTTACATGAGGAAAGTTTCCAACCGATTCCTCATACACAAACAGCAGTTGACCGGCGTTGCTTGGCGAATCGTTGTTACGATGCCTCGTGTAAGGAGGAGAAATGCGTACCTTCACGTTTCCGACTTTGATAAAAGTCGGATTGTAGCATATCGCGATTGCGTCTTATCGTATCGTGGCATTGCTGCTCGCCTTGGTCGAGATCCAATGACTGTTAGCAGAATATGGAATCGGTGGGTTCAGGAGGGTAATACGGGACACCGTGCTGGATCCCAACGACCTCGTATCACTAGTAGTCGAGATGACAGGCATCTTATCCGCATGACTGTAACGGATCGTGCAGCCATGTCTCGATCCCTGAGTCAAAAGACGGGGACGTTTGCAAGGCAACAACCATCAGCACGAATAGTTCGGAGACCACGGCTGCGGTTACCTTTGACGCTGCATCACAGATAGGAGCGCCTGCGATGGTGTACTCAACGACGAACCTGGGTGCACGAATGGCAAAACGTTATTTTTTCGGATGAATCCAGGTTCAGTTAACAGCATCATGATGGTCGCATCCGTGTTTGGCGACATCGCGGTGAACGAACATTGGAAGCGTGTATTCAACATGGCCATACTGGGGTATCACCCGACGTGATGGTATTGGGTGCCATTGGTTACACGTCTCGGTCACCTCTTGTTCGCATTCACGGCTCTTTGAACAGTGGACGTTACATTTCAGATGTGTTAAGACGGTGGCTCTACCCTTCATTCGATCCCTGCGAAAGACTACATTTCAGCAGGATAATGCACGACCGTATGTTACAGGTCCTGCACGGGCCTTTCTGGATACAGAAAATGTCCGACTGCTACCCTGGCCAGATCTCTCACCAACTGAAAACGTCTGGTCAATAGTGGCCGATCAACTGGCTCGTCACAATACGCCAGTCACTAATGTTCATGAACGGTGGTATCGTGTTGAAGCTGCATGGGCTGTTGTACCAGTACAATCCATCCAAGCTCTGTTTGACTCAATGCCCAGGCGTTTCAAGGCCGTTATTACGGCCAGAGGCGGTTGTTCTGGGTACTGATTTCTCAGGCTCTATGCACCCAAATTGAGTGAAAATGTAATCACATGTCAGATCTAGTATAATATATTTGTCCAATGAATAACCGTTTAACATCTGAATTTCTTCTTGGTGTAGCAATTTTAATGGCCAGTAGTGTATTTTCGCATACGGAGGAAAATGTTGGCGACTGGAGTTTCGTGAGAAGATCCCGCCGCAACGAAAAACGGCTTTTCTTGATGATGTCCTCCCCAAATCCTGTATCATTTCAGTGACAATCTCTCCCCTATTTCGCGATGCTACGAAACGTGCTGCTCTTCTTTCAACTTTTCCGATGTACTACGTCAATCCTATCTGGCAAGGACCCCACACTGCGCAGCAGTATTCTAAAATAGGGCGGACAAGCGTAGTGTAGGCAGTCTCCTTAGTAGATCTGTTACGTTTAAGTGTCCTGCCAATAAAATACAGTCTTTGGTTAGCCTTCTCCACAATATTTTCCGTGTTTTACTTCCATTTTAAGTTATTCGTAATTGTAATTCCTAGGTATTTAGCTGAATTTACGGCCTTTAGGTTTGACTGATTTATCGCGTAAAAGAAGTTTACCGGATTCCTTTTAGTACTCATGTGGACGACCCCACACTTTTCGTTATTTAGGGTCAATTGCCAATTTTCGCACCATACAGATATCTTTTCTAAATCGTTATGCAATTTGTTTTTATCTTCTGATGACTTAATTAGTCGATAAACGACAGCGTCATCTGCAAACAAGCTAAGACGGCTGCTCAGATTGTCTCCTAAAATCGTTTATATAGATAAGGAACAGGAAAGGGCCTATAACGCCAGAAATCACTTCTGTTTTACTCGATAACTTTCCGTCAATTACTACGAACTGTCACCTCTCTGACAGAAAATCTCGGACCCTGTAACATAACTGAGACGATATTCCATAAGCATGCAATTTCACTACGAGCCGCTTGTGTGGTACAGTGTCAAAAGAATTCCGGAAATCCAGAAATACGGAATCAATCTGAATTCTCTTGTCAGTAGCACTCAACACTTCATGCGAGTAAAGAGCTACTTTTGTTTCACAAGAAGGATGTTTTCTAAATCCATGTTGACTATGTGTCAATACACCGTTTTCCTCGAGATAATTCTTAATGTTCGAACACAATATATGTTCCAAAATGCTGCTGCATGTCGACGTTAACGATAAGCTCCTGTAATTTAGTGGATTATTCCTACTACCTTTCTTGAGTATTGGTGTGACCTGTGCAACTTTCCAGTCTTTCGTCGTGCGAAAGGTTGAATATGATTGTTAAGTATGGAGCTATTGCATCAGCATACTCTGAAAGGAACCTAATTGGTATACAGTCTGGACTAGAGTGCTAAAAATGGCTCTGAGCACTGTGGGAATTAACTTCTAAGGTCATCAGTCCCCTAGAACTAATGAAACCTAACTAACCTAAGGACATCACACACATCTATGCCCAAGGCAGGATTCGAACCTGCGACCGTAGCGGTCGCGCGGTTCCAGATTGTAGCGCCTAGAATCGCTCGGCCACCCCGGGCGGCTCTGGACTAGAAGACTGACCTCTATTAAGTAATCTCAGTTGCATCCCTACTCCGAGGATATTTACTTCTACGTTACTCATGTTGGCAGCTGTTCTTGATTCGAATTCTGGAATACTAACTACGTCTTCTTTTGTGAAGGCATTTCGGAAGGCTGTGTTTAGTAACTCTGCTTCGTAAGATGCTGATCGAGAATCTCAACGACTCCCCTCTGGTATCGACATCGATAATAGCGAGATATCGGTCCCGGGAATTACAAGAGTTCCTAGTGATACCATTACAAATTAACAGTTTTCGTATTTTTTCTTTACTTTTACTGTAAAGTCGCGCTTCTCGCTAAATTTCATAATTCTACGTTAACGGGAAGTACCCAATAGTTTTTTTTATGAGTGCGTTAGGAGTATCAAAATACGCAACATAAATGACAGTATCTTCTGGTTGTGTTGACTTACAAGCTTAAATTTCTGCAACCTCCAAGGGACCTCGGGCCACAGTTTGTGAGATGAATGTTAATTTGATACATCTTCACATTCCTGAGGAGAAGGGCGTTAATAGACGGGCTGACAGACAGCCGGATATCAAATGACAAAGAAAAACAACTTTTATCGTGTGATGTGATCACAAATTAATAATTTTCGGATCTTTCACCTTACTTATACTCTGAAATATTGGTTAGTGCCAAATTTCATTACTCCAGCGCTGTGGAAAGTACTTTACTGATTTTGATGAGCTAGTTTCAAAATATCAAAATATGACGCATTTAACAATATCTTTTGATTGCATGTACTTACAAGGGAAACTCGCCATCGCACATCCCTCAGATATAGTAGTAAGATGGCACAGTGGATGGCACTCCAAAACTGAACACAGATGAAGCATGAAAACGAGAGGATGATGTACACAACTGTGAAAAAAGGAGCAAAATAGAAACGGTGAACGGTCCAAGCTCAATATGTGCAACATCGAACGAATGGCAAGAACTACGGCGTCGTGACTGTGTTGTCACGGTGTTGGATTGCAAAGCGAAAGTTCCGTGTTCAAATCTTCTTCGTGCCCCATTTTCCCACAAAATTATGAGGTGTCCGTCCGGTCATTGGCCTGCCTATTGTTCTTCTGTTGTCGTAGCCATTGTCTTACAATGCACTGGCAACAGAATATGAGTCATGTGGTAACAACATATTACCGTCGCAAGTAAATGTGATGAATTGTGAGACCAGGCGAGATGCCGCATAGACCTCTTACTGAAATGAAAAGAACAAGTAAACGGGTGTGAACTACTTTACAACAGAGGAATTCGAGAGTCAGAACTCCCAAAACGGAATGCAAGAGCCAAAACATTTCGTATGTCTGGAGGTCCTTTTATCACACCTCGTTGTTGCAAACGGACGTTACACCACAATACAGACACAAATCTGATTACAGAGAACAGACACAACAATCACCGGAAGGACAGTTCATAATTTTGTGGGAAAAAATGGTGCACGAGGTAGATTTGAACACGAATCTTCTTATTTGGAGTCCAACACCATGATCAGATAACAACGACGCCAGAGCTATTCAATTTCGCTTGATGTTGCACACGTTGAGCTTGCACCGTTCACTGTTTCTATTTTGCTTCTTTCTTCAGAGTTCAGTACACCACCTTTCTCTTTTCAAGGTTGATCTGTGTTCAGGTTTTGACGGGCTATCCACGGGGCCATCTTGCCACTAAATCTGAGGGTGGGTGCAGTGGGGAGTTTCCCTTGTTACAAGCTTAATTTTTTTACACCGCCAAGGGACCGTACACCTTAGATTGTGACAAAAATGGTTCAAATGCCTCTGAGCACTATGGGAATTAACATCTGAGATCATCAGTCCCCTAGACTTAGAACTACTTAAACCTAACTAATGTAATGACATCACACACATCAATGCCCGAGGCAGCGGTCGCGCGGTTCCAGACTAAAGCGCTTAGAGCCGCTCGGCTACAGCCGCCGGATGTATGTGGCACAATTTTCAACTTAATACGTCTATCCGTTCTTGAGGAAAAATGTTTTTAACAGTCAGACAGAAGGAGGGACAACGGATTGATCCTATAAGGGATCCGTTTCTACGGACTGATGTAGAGAACCCTAAAAAGCTTATTCCACGCGACCATCAAAGTCACCTGGTGACGTTTTGTCCCTAGGCCAGTTACATGTATGAAAACTGCATCCAAAGAAATTAGCAACCATACAAAATTTGCGAAATTTACACCCTGTATTACTGGGAATAACCTACCCACTAAATCACGGTCTGCCTGCACCTCAGGAGTCTGCAAACGCTTGCTATGAGTCACGGTCTGCCTGCACCCCGAAAGTCCTAGTACATACCAGTGAATGTT
Source organism: Schistocerca gregaria (assembly GCF_023897955.1). Taxonomy (NCBI): domain Eukaryota; kingdom Metazoa; phylum Arthropoda; class Insecta; order Orthoptera; family Acrididae; genus Schistocerca; species Schistocerca gregaria. The sequence goes on along the minus strand of NC_064926.1, from coordinate 307,239,003 downwards.
CGCTTCAGCAGTCACCCTCTACATTTCGAGTCCTAATTAAAAATTTTCACAAAATTAATCCTTATTGGTCATCGTAAACAACGAAAATAACAAGAAATTGTCAAGAAGTAAACAACCGATTGTTTTATGGAGATGGTTTTGAAACGTCCCCTTTGGAAAATTGTAATTACTGTGCTGGTAAACTTCTACGTTATTTGATTTTCAAACAGCTGACCAAAACTGAACGTACGCAACAGTTCTTTCTTTTCTTATTCTAATCATCACTAAAATGACAATTTTTTTTATTTGCGCAACATAATCTGACTTTCAACAGTCCCTACAAAAGAATGACCCTGACTAATAATAACCTATACCTTTCATGAATCACTTACCTCACAAAAATCTTCGTTACTCGAACTACTGCAATACAGCGAGCGCCAATACTGCCAGCTAAATAAAAGATTCTAACTACTGATAGGCACACTTAGGAAATAAAAGATTTTGATAGAGAAGAAACAATGTATTTACCTTAATAGTGTTCAAAAGTCATAATATATATATATATATATATATATATATATATATATATATATATATATATATATATATATATATATATATCAGTTCATGACACACAGTCTTACAAATTAACTGTCTCTGTTGGACACACGTCCAGATCATCCGCTCTCAAAACTCCGCCATCTCTCTCCCCACATCCACCACTGCTGGCGGCTCACCTACAACTGTGCAACGCTACGCGCTGTTCACATCCAACTGCCCAACACTACAATAGCAAATATTCCAACAATGCAAACCAGCCACAGACTGCACACAGCACAGTCAGTGATTGTCATACAGAGCGCTATGTGGCATTACCAACATAAAAAGCTAAACAGCCTACTTACAATATCACAGAGCTGAACCTCAAACATTCGAATGACCTGCCTATCGCCAGAAATTACTCGTATAAAGTTACTTCTAATCTTTCGGGAACGTGATTCTGATTTTAGGCACTAAATTAACGTATAACATGTCACTCCTCTTTTTCAGCCATTATCTGACCAATTTTCTCTATTCAGTCGTTTTCCGCTATTACAGCTAATATAATTGCTGCACGCGCTTTCTCGAGGGTTTTTGACATCTTAACCTTGTAAAACCGCGTTGCCAACTAACAATATTGTCAATAATATTGTTGGTGGTTGGGTTGCACCAATACATTGAAGCTGTGACAAACTAGTAGTGTCAATAAATACTGAACGTGTGCAAATACCTTTAATACCTCTGCAACTTGGGTTATAATTCTGATAAGGAAAAACCTGAAAAGGATGGAAATGATGCACAAATTAGAAAAAAAGTAATGCGATTCGACGTTTTAGAAGAGTTGGAGGTGTACCTTGAAAAAAAAAAAATTGGAATCAGTGCACGTAGGACTGACGTACCAATGTTCCGTACAAGTTTAATTATGCACACGGGTAGTTCATACACTCCGGGAATTGAGAATTTCGATGATTTTTGCCTGTTATCGATATCGGTACTGACAAGTTACCAATATATGTAACGTAAATGGTCGTACCTTTTGACTGCTTTGATGTAGAAGTTTAGCTTTTTTTCAACAACAAGGGACCGTATATTTAATTTTATTTGCTTTTATTTATTCATATATTTGTTTAACGTAGTCTCATTAGACACCATCAGGCCCTCTCTTACAACGGACCAGGATTTCACATATTCAGTACATTTTTTACCTTATTGTTTCCTAAGAAATAACAATTTTGATATGACAAATAGTATTAAAGTGATTTGAGTATGTATAGTGATAATGTGAGTAATGGTACTGACTATGAACTAATTGAAGTTGGTACTGGCAATGTATGTCACATAAATCTCAAAAAAAATCCTGAAATTGTTAATTTTTAATCATATCATGCAAAAAAAAAATTTTTTTGGCATTTTAGCAGACTTTCTGTCTGTCCATCTGTTCAGACCCATTTTTTTCAGGAACAGGTAGACATATGTTGAGATTTATGTGACATACACTGACAGTACTAACTTTATTAGTTCGTAGCCAGTATCATTTGCTCACATTATCACTGTAGATACTCAGATCACGTCATGCACTGTGTGTCGCGGTCTAGGTGGCACTATGAATGGCGGTTATCGCTGAAACAACCCGATTCCGCCGGCCTGCGTGACCGAGCGGTTCTAGGCGCTACAGTATGGAACCGCGCGACCGCTGCGGTCGCAGGTTCGAATGCTGCCTTATGCATGGATGTGTGTGACGTCCTGAGGTTTGTTACGTTTAATTAGTTCTAAGGTCTAGGGGACTGATGACCTCATAAATTAAGTCCCACAGTGCCCAGAGCCATTTAAACCATTTGAACCCGTTTCCGGTTATATCGATTTCTTCAACGCCAATTTAACTTGCCTATTAAATGCGCTTAAAACAACCCTTTTCTGAAACAATCGATTTTCGGTTCTTTATTCCTGTTATTTCCTTAATAAACTTAGTAATCGAACAAAGTGTGAAAAATTTTGACTCCCTGTTTCATAGTGCATGGAATCAAAATATGAAATTAAAAACACAAAAAAATAACGTAGTCCGTTCACCGTTCGCTGCGTCTCTCGAAAAGTGGTAAGTAGTTGAATACTACAAACACTAACGAATACTTTCCTACTCATTCTAATTTTTCTGAAACTGATAAAAATAGTGTTGTAACCGAGGGTCGCACCACTATTTGGGCTTATGAATAATCAGTGCTGAAGAGTGAAAAATGAGGGTGAAAACTCTATTTTTCATATTAACTTGTTCGTTTTCAAGCGCTGCAAGCAGATAAAGGCATATTATATAGAACAGGCAGCAGATCAGCTACTTCCTATTTTTATTGTAAACTATGGCTGAATAGTAAGGTTTTAAGTTTTCTACTTTATGATGACGCAACATTATTGTGGTCGCTCCCGTTTTTGAGCTTTTAAAGCAAATGGAGCACTGTACTTCATCAATTCCGCACTTTGTACGATACTTCCGCACTAGGGATGGTGCCATTATGTAATACACTTGATGTCCAACGACGACAGTGAGAAATTACCATATAGACCATATGGGGCAATCTTATGCACTACGTATACACGCGAACCATCTACACTAATGTCCATTAATATTTGCTACACCACGAAGATGATGTGCTACAGACGCGAAATTTAACCGACAGGAAAAAGATGCTGTGATATGCAAATAATTAGCTTTTCAGAGCATTTACACAAGGTTGGCGCCGGTGGCGACACCTACAACGTGCTGACATGAAGAAAGTTTCCAATCGATTTCTCATACACGAACAGCAGTTGACCGGCGTTGCCTGGTGAAACGTTGTTATGATGCCTCCTGCAAGGAGGAGAAATGCGTACCATCACGATTCCGACTTTGATAAAGGTCGGATTGTAGCCTATCGCGATTGCGGTTTATCGTCTCGCGACATTGCTGCTCGTGTTGTTCGAGATCCAATGACTGTTAGCAGAATATGGAATCGCTGGGTTCACGAGAGTAATACGGAACGCCGTGCTGGATCCCAACGGCCTCATATCACTAGCAGTCGAGATAACAGGCATCTTATCCGCATGGCTGCAACGAATCGTACAGTCACGTCTCGATCCCTGAGTCAACAGATGGGAACGTTTGCAAGACAACAAACATCTACACGATCAGTTCGACGACGTTTGCAGCAGCATGGACTATCAGCTAGGAGACCTTGGCTGAGGTTGCCCTTGACGCTGAATCACAGACAGGAGCGCCTGCGATGGCGTACTCGACGACGAACCTGGGTGCACGAATGGCAAAACGTTATTTTTTCGGATGAATCCAGTTTCTGTTTACAGCATCATGATGGTCGCATCCGTGTTTGGCGAGATCGCGGTGGATGCACATTGGAAGCGTGTATTCGTCATCGCCATACTGGCGTATCACCCGGCATGATAGTATGGGGTGCTATTGGTTACACGTCTCGGTCACCTCTTGTTCGCATTGATGGCACGTTACATTTCAGATGTGTTACGACCGGTGGCTCTACCCTTCATTCGATCCCTGCGAAACCCTTCATTTAAGCAGGAAAATACACGACCGCATGTTGCAGATCCTGTACGGGCATTTCTGGATACGGAAAATGTTCGACTGCTGCCCTGACCAGCACATTCTCCAGGTCTCTCACCAATTGAAAACGTCTGGTCAATGGTGGCCGAGCAACTGGCTCGTCACAATACGCCAGTCACTACTCTTGATGAACTGTGGTATCGTGTTGAAGCTGCATGGGCAGCCATACCTGTATACGCTATCCAAACTCTGTTTGACTCAATGCCCAGGCGTATCAAGGCCGTTATTACGGCCAGAGGTGGTTGTTCTGGGTACTGATTTCTCAGGATCTATGCACCCAAATTGCGTGAAAATGTAATCACATGTCAGTTCTAGTATAATATATTTATCCAATGAATACCCGTTTATCATCTGCATTTCTTGTTGGTGTAGCAATTTTAATGGCCAGTCGTGTATTAGACTACGCCACATGTAACTGGTACATTATTGTTTCATCAATACTATACCATTTCTTATGCCATGCGTTTATTGCTTGTTTTATGCCAAAAATTTTAGCCCTTCTGCTATGGCTGATATTTCGGTGTTTTACTCTGTCTAAATAAATAAAAAAAAACATGTGTTATAAAAGCAAATACCGAAAAATAGCTGTTACTCAGAACGGAAATATCGGTATCGATTTTAACAAGTCTTTTTTTTTCGTGCTTATGTGGCATTGGGAACTCCCTCAGGTTGCCCAGATGTCCCCAAACAACAGCGAGATCTCGCAGCTCTGTCGATGTCTGTCTCATTGAATCAGTGGACCAAGGTCAAGGTGAAAAAACTCTGCACTGGGCAACGACTAGCGGGTGGAACAAACGACGGTGCAGAGTGTGAGTTCAGAGTGTGTTGTGTTGTGGCCTGGTGTGGGAGGGCAGAACCCCTGCGGATGCTGTGAGCTGGGTTGGGTCCGCTCACCCGACACCGCTCTCGGCGCCAGCTGGGTTGCTGCGCTCGCTGCCCGCTGCAGCGCCAGATGACGTCACCGCGAGGCGACCTTTTAAAACCCGATCTCGCTCGCGTAAGGCGAACCGCTTCCGGCGTCTTGCCCGCCGCTCGCTGCTCCTTTGTTTCTGCAGCCTGCTGGCCACCTTGCAACAGATCGATGCACCGGCGCTGCAGCCGGCACCCCGGTGCGGTCCCACGAGACGGGGAATCTGCAGCGTGGGTGCCCGGGGGAGGCGGTTAAGCGTCATCTTACACGTTCTCTCTCACTGTCCTCCAGAAGGTCCAAGTATTAAAGCACGACCGATCAGGGTCTAACAATCTGTATTCTAAGTTCCTGCAAATCACAATAAACAACTCACATCCTGTCCCCAAAGTTAGTTGATTTGTTTCATGGTCCCTGGATAATTTGCGCTATTAAACGTCATGATGTGGTACGAGTCGTTTATCATTCACATTACAAATTAATTTGTAAATATGGCTACACTCTGAACATTTAAAAGTTTCTTCAATTATTATCATTAAATACGCAGATGCAAGTTAGTAATACATAGTCACCATCTTTTCCACATTACAATAATAGAAATTCTTCTATGGAGCAGAAGGAGTCGTCAAGGAGAAAGTTCTCCAGTTTGTTTATAAATTTTCTTTGCGCTCTGTCAGACATTTTGTGTCTGTGGGTAAGTTTTGCAGAGCTGTGCACCCCTTTTGTGCTAAAAGCAACTTTAATGTGCAGTAATGAATGTCACATTTTCTTATGGCATTGTCATTACGTAATTCATTGTTTCTTTTTAAATGTAGTGGATTATTTACAACAAGCTTCATGAGCGCATAAATATACTGAGTAGCAGTAATTAGAAAACCCAGGTCCTTAAATAGGTGCCTACAATATGACCGTAGATGAGCACCACATATTCTTACAGTACGTTTTTGAGCAATGAATAATTTCTTTCTTAAATACGAGTCAACCCAGAACATTATTCCATATGACATTACAGAATTAAAATATGAAGCTTCTGTAAAGTTTGGAAGGTAGGAGACGAGATACTGGCAGAAGTAAAGCTGTGAGTACCGGGCGTGAGTCGTGCTTCGGTAACTCAGATGGTAGAGCACTTGCCCGCGAAAGGCAAAGGTCCCGAGTTCGAGTCTCGGTCGGGCACACAGTTTTAATCTGCCAGGAAGTTTCATATCAGCGCACACTCCGCTTCGGAGTGAAAATCTCTTTCTGCTACTACTTAATCTAACTTAAACTGACTTACGCTAAGGACGACACACACACCCATGCCCGACGGAGGACTCGAACCTCCGACGGGGGAATCCGCGCGGACCGTGACAAGGCGCCCAAGACCGCTCGGCTACCCCGCGCGGCCCCCGAAAAGCACTCAAAGGCGTGACATCGAATGAGCGTGGAAGACACGCGATGGCATCATCACGACCCATCCACCTCTCAGGAAATGCCGTTCAGTATATCCAGCATATTCAAACTCCAATGTAGGGGTGCACCATCGTGCTGGAAGATGCTGAACATCCAGTAGCTTTTCGATCTGTGGAAGGAACTGTTCGAGCATGTCCAGGCAAATTTTTACGTTACGGTTTTCTCTAAAAGAAAAAGAAAGGGCCTGTTGCCCCATCATGCATCGGGCCGCACCAACATTAAACGTCAAGCTATCAAAGATGTGTTCATGTGTGTCGAGTGGGTTTTCGGAGCCCAAATCGTATGTTGTGGCGATTTAATGTCCAGAAATATGGAACGTTGCTTGATCTGAAAATAGGCACCCTTTTAGCAACATTTATGGAGGCTAGCGTTGAATAGCGAGGACGGTCGTTTGACTTCAATGCTTCGACCAAATTCACTTTGTACCGAAGAGGCGTAACCTCTTATGTAAGGCTTTACGTTATGCACGACGAATTCACTTCTGGGGGCTGCACTGAAACAAAGCTTACATTTGCATTCTGTCAATACGTGCTTAAAACACCGGTGGTCGTCAACTTCGAGGAATGCTTTTGACAAGGCCCACCTGTTTGAAGTTTTGAACCACCTCTTTCTGCTTGTTTTTCCCGGTTGTGTCCTTGCCGCCCTGCCGTTGTCACAGATTTGGATTCTGCCTACCAGATAACACATTGCGTCTTGCCCTGGTCTGCCGCAAAAGAACAAAGAAAAAAACGTTTCACAAAAAAGTTGCTAAAAAACCACGGTTATCTATAGTTATCTATAGTTCCGAAATTACGAACTTTCGAAATGATAGTGACACTTTATGGATACTCTGTACTTTCCTTTGTCTTTTCGTTCTACAGCAGTGTGCTTCGCTGTACTTCTGTTTAATTTCACAGTTCCTTAAGTCCAGTTATAGGAGAATGGCTAAAATGAAAGTGACTGGGATCTTGCGCACCAAAGTTCAGCAACAGCTGTCTAACGTACTTAGGAGAACTTTTTGATCTCTAATGGCGGACTGACTGAAACAGGTGTCATGTATAGAAATCAGGAACTGAGGTTCCAAAGGTCCCGATACCATTATTCAGAATCGTTCGGTGCAAGTGAAAGCATGTAGGTACAGTAGTGGCCTTAATTCTCGACACTTTATTGAAGTCTTCATTCGTTTTTACGTCACATAATGTACGTAAGCTGTGGTGTATTATTTAGAAAATGAGATACTGTTACAGTCCTCAGTCCGACGGCTGTTTTGATGCAGCTGTCCATGCTACTCTATCCTGTACAAGCTTCTTCATCTCCGGACAACTACTGGAACCTACATTGTTTTGAACCTATTTATTTTATTCATCTGTTGCTTTCCCTCCACAATCTTTAACCACCCGTCTCCACACATACACCCGCACTTCCCCCCCCCCCCCCCCCAATACTAAACTGGTGCCGGCCGATGTGACCGAACGGTTCTAGGCGCTTCAGTCTGGAACCGCGCGATCGCTACGGTCGATGGTTCGAATCCTGCCTCGGGCATAGATGTGTATGATGTCCTTAGGCTAGTTAGGTTTAAGTAGTTCTAAGTTCTAGGGGACTGATGACCTTGTATGTTAAGTCCCATAGTGCTCAGAGTCATTTGAACCATTTTTGAACTAATCTGGTGATTCCGTGATGTCTGAGGACGTGTCCTATCAACCGATCCCTTCTTTTAGTCAAGTTGTGCCATAAATTTCTTTTGTCCTCAGTTCCACTCAGTACCTATTCATTGGTTATATAATCTTCCCATCTAATTTTCAGCATTCTACCGTAGCGCCACATTTCGAAATCTTCGAGTCTCTTCTTGTCTCAGCTGTTCATAGTTGACGTTTCACCTTCACTCAAGTCTACAGATTTTTTTAAGTGCGTGTAACAAAGTACACTACATAAAATAGCATGCCTATACCAGTTTCTCTGGCACTTCATTGTAAGATATAGACTGGCAATAGCACGGACAGTTTCTCTAAAAAGGAAAAGTCTGTTAACATCTAATTTAAATTTAAGTGTCAGTAAGTTGTTTTGAAATTATCAGCCTGTAGTGTTGGATTATATGGAAGTGAAACGTGGCTGCTTATCTGTACACATAAAAAGAGGCCAATTTTTTTTTAGTTCTGACGGTAAAAAAGAATGTTACAGATTGTATACGTAGATTTGGTAATTATTAAAGAGATACTGAATCGAGGGTTACAGGAAATAAATTTACCTTAGGGTGTGACTAAAAAAGAAGGAGTAGGTTGAGGTGACACAGCCTCAAGCATCGGGAGCAGTTAATTTATTACTGGAGGGAAGTGTGATGAAATGAGGGAGGTTGTCGGTTGCAGGGATGAGACTTAAGAGACTTGTACAGACAGTCGTAGAGAGCGGAGAATGTCGACCACAACAACAGAAATAACAGCAGGAGATAAATAATGATAATGAGCACCGATTAAAGATGAGCTGTTAGTTGAAAAGGGGGCCGGGGACCGGTGTGGTTGTCTGTTACTAAGGCAAGCAATTCTTACTTGTTCAAAGATATAGTCCGGCTCAGTTCGAGAACGTCTTTCCCCAAGAGATGCACATCATTAGGCGTCCAACACATTGAAGACCATTTGAACCAATAAATATAGGTGATTTCGTATTTAAAAGTGGAAGGAATCGAACTCCGTCAATGAACGTGATCGGCAGCCTATTGCTGAGGAGAAGAGCTACCACGCCTCCTTTTACAGAGAGGCGTTACAGATCCACATACATAACAACAGCTTCAGCATTAAAGAGGAAATGCTCAAGGTGCACGATCCTGGATTCCCGTGCCGCAGGGAATGACTATTGCGGGTAGCAACGAGAGAACCACAGCTGTACGACCACGGCAAAGCTCTCGGAGGCTGGCGCGACAGGTACGTACACAACCCCGTAACACAGATGTGATCACCTGTTAATAGCGTGAATAAACACCTTTTGCGGAGTGGACCGCTGCGAGACGTTCAGGAGGAGTTAGTAATCTTCTGGAAGGTACCAACAGAGGTGTGGAGCCACTCCGTGGTCAGCTGCGGTAGGTTTCTCGGTTGAGGATCCATAGCAAAGACAGCCTGATCGAGGGGGTCTCTCAGATCCTCCATTGGATTGAAATCTAGGGAGTACAATAATCTGATCTGGTGCTCTTCGAACCATGCACGCACATCACGAGCTGTGCGACACTTTGCATTGTCCTGCTGGTAGATGCCATCGTGCTGAGGAGAAACAAACTGCATTTAGGGGAGGACATGGTCCCCAGGGATAGAGTCATATTTGTGTTCTCCCATGGTACTTCCAGAATGATGAGACCACCCAAGGAACACCACGAAAACATTTCCAAGCCCGTAACACTCCCTCTGAAACGTCCCCTTAGAACAGTTATACACGACTGTGCTTAAACTGACACACAATAGTTTTTGGCGCAACGCAATCTGACTTTCAATAATCCCTACAAGAGAAATATGTTTCACAAATCACTTACCTCACAAAAATCTTCGTTACTCGAACTACTGCAATACAGCGAGCGCCACTACTGCCAGCTAACTAAAAGATTCAAACTACGGAAGTCACTAACTACTGATAGGCACAGTTTGCAAATGAAAGATTTTAATAGAGAACAAACAATGTATTTACCTTTGACACCAATTCTTACAAATTTCAAAACTCCGCCATCTCTCTCCCCACGTCCACCACCGCTGGTGGCTCACCTCCAACTGCGCAACGCTGCGCGCTGTTAGCATCCAGCTGCCGCTGCCCAACACTACAATGGCAGGCAACAATGCAAACCAGCCACAGACTGCACACGGCACAGCCAGTGATTTTCACACAGAGCGCTACGTGGCGGCGGCGTTACCAATAAAAAAAAACCTAAACAGCCTACTTACACCTGTTGTGGCGTGGCCACTTCCGACAATTGTTGCAGGATGTTTGCTTTCAAAAGTTTCGTGTTGTACACGCCTACGGCCATCTGCCTGATGGAGCACAAAAAGTGATTCATCTAGAAAGGTCACCTGTTGCCACTCAGTTGATACCCATTGCGTCGTCGCCGATGAACTCAGCATAAGTGCATGAAACAGACGCGTGCTACAGACGCCCATATGCTTCAGCGTTCGCTGAATGGTCGCTGAGGAGAGACTGTTGGTAGCCTCTGGTTCATCTGGGCGGTCAGAGGCTTAACAGCGGCACGTACTTTCTCTCGTACACACATCCGCAGCCGTTGCTCACCTCTGTCCGTGATGATCCACAGTTGCCTCTGTGCCACTTCTCGAGGTCGCCATTTTCCCATACCCGGTATTTTTTAGCCACGGCGGCAGGTGAACTATTTATAAACTGAGCTGCTTTGGAAACGGTTTCGCCGTTGCGACGAAAGCCTCTGACTTTTTGGACGTCAAACAAATCGCTCCATTTACATCTACATCCACACTCCGCAAGCCACCTGACTTGTGTGGCGGAGTGAACTTTGAGTGCCTCTATCGGTTCTCCCTTCTATTCCTGTCTCGTACTATCCTTCATCTACATCTACATCTACATCTACATCCATACTCCGCAAGCCACCTGACGGTGTGTGGCGGAGGGTACCCTGATTACCTCTATCGGTTCTCCCTCCTATTCCAGTCTCGTATTGTTCGTGGAAAGAAGGATTGTCGGTATGCTTCTGTGTGGGGTCTGATCTCTCTGATTTTATCCTCATGGTCTCTTCGCGAGATATACGTAGGAGGAAGCAATATACTGCTTGACTCTTCGGTGAAGGTATGCTCTCGAAACTTTAACAAAAGCCCGTACCGAGCTGCTGAGCGGCTCTCCTGCAGAGTCTTCCACTGGAGTTTATCTATCATCTCCGTAACGCTTTCGCGATTACTAAATGATCCTGTAACGAAGCGCGCTGCTCTCCGTTGGATCTTCTCTATCTCTTCTATCGACCCTATCTGGTACGGATCCCACACTGTTGAGCAGTATTCAAACAGTGGGCGAACAAGCGTACTGCAACCTGCTTCCTTTGTTTTCGGATTCCATTTCCTTAGGATTCTTCCAATGAATTTCAGTCTGGCATCTGCTTTACCGACAAACAACTTTATATGATCATTCCATTTTAAATCACTCCTAATGCCTACTCCCAGATAATTTATGGGATTAACTGCTTCCAGTTGCTGACCTGCTATTTTGTAGCTAAATGATAGGGGATCTATCTTCCTATGTATTCGCAGCACATTACACTTGTCTACATTGAGATTCAATTGCCATTCCCTGCACCATGCGTCTATTCGCTGCAGATCCTCCTGCAATTCAGTACAATTTTTCATTGTTGCAACCTCTCGATACACCACAGCATCATCTGCAAAAAGCCTCAGTGAACTTCCGATGTCATCCACCAGGTAATTTATGTATATAGTGAATAGCAACGGTCCTATGACACTCCCCTGCGGCACACCTGAAATCACTCTTACTTCGGAAGACTTCTCTCCATTGAGAATGCCATGCTGCGTTCTGTTATCTAGGAACTCCTCAATCCAATCACACAATTAGTCTGATAGTCCGTATGCTCTTACTTTGTTCATTAAAGGACTGTGGGGAACTGTGTCAAACGCCTTGCGGAAGTCAAGAAGCACGGCATCTACCTATGGCCCTCTGAGTCTCGTGGACGAGCCGGGTTTCACACGACCGTCTTTTTTCAAACCCATGCTGATTCCTACAGAGTACATTTATAGTCTCCAGAAAAGTCATTATACTCGAACATAATACGTGTTCCAAAATTCTGCAACTGAGCGACGTTAGATATATAGGTCTATAGTTCTGCACGTCTGTTTGACGTCCCTTCTTGAAAACGGGGATAACCTGTGCCCTTTTCCAATCCTTTGGAACGCTTCGCTCTTCTAGAGACCTACGGTACACCGCTGCAAGAAGGGGGGGCAAGTTCCGTCGTGTACTCTGTGTAAAATCGAACTGGTATCCCATCAGGTCCAGCGGCCTTTCCTCTTTTGAGCGATTTTAATTGTTTCTCTATCCCTCTGTCATCTATTTCGATATCTACCATTTTGACATCTGTGCGACAATCTAGAGAAGGAACTACAGTGCAGTCTTCCTCTGTGAAACAGCTTTGGAAGAAGACATTTAGTATTTCGGCCTTTAGTCTGTCATCCTCTGTTTCAGTACCATTTTGGTCACAGAGTGTCTGGACATTTTGTTTTGGTCCACCTACCGCTTTGACATAGGACCAAAATTTCTTAGAATTTTCTGCCAAGTCAGTACAGAGAACTTTACTTTCGAATTCATTGATCGCCTCTCGCATAGCCCTCCTCACACTACATTTCGCATCGCGTAATTTTTGTTTGTCTGCAAAGCTTTGGCTATGTTTATGTTTGCTGTGAAGTTCCCTTTGCTTCCGCAGCAGTTTTCTAACTCGGTTGTTGTAACACCGTGGCTCTTTTCCATCTCTTACGATCTTGCTTGGCACATACTCATCTAACGCATTTTGTACGATGGTTTTGAACTTTGTCCACTGATCCTCAACACTATCTGTACTTGAGACAAAACTTTTGTGTTGAGCCATCAAGTACTATGAAATCTGCTTTTTGTCACTTTTGCTAAACAGAAAAATCTTCCTACCTTTTTTAATATTTCTATTTACGGCTGAAATCATCGATGCAGTAACCGCTTTATGATCGCTGATTCCCTGTTCTGCATTAACTGATTCAAATAGTTCGGGTCTGTTTGTCACCAAAAGGTCTAATATGTTATCGCCACGAGTCGGTTCTCTTTTTAACTGCTCAAGGTAGTTTTCAGATAAAGCATTTGCAAACATTTCACTGGACTCTTTTTCCCTGCCACCCGTTATGAACGTTTGAGTCTCCCAGTCTATATCCGGCAAATTAAAATCTCCACCCAGAACTATAACATGGTGGGGAAATCTACTCGAAATTATTCTTCAGGTGCTCAGCCACAACAGCTGCTGAGCCCTGGGGCCTATAGAGACATTCAATTACCATGTCTAAGCCTGCTTTAACCGTGACCTTCACCCAAATCATTTCACAATTCGGATCTCCGTGAATTTCCTTCGATACTATTGCAATTCTTATCGCTATAAACATCCTTGGAAAGAGAGATTGTCCGTATGCCTCTGCGTGGGCTGTAATCTCTTTGATTTTATCCTCATGGTCTCTTCGCGAGATATACGTAGGAGGGAGGGAGCAATATACTGCTTGACTCCTCGGTGAAGGTATGTTCTCGAAACCTGAACAAAAGCCCGCACCGAGCTACTGAGCGTGTCTCTTGCAGAGTCTTCTACTGGAGTTTATCTGTCATCTTCGTAACGCTTTCACGATTACTAAATGATCCTGTAACGAAGCGCGCTGCTCCCCGTTGGATCTTCTCTATATCAACCCTATCTGGCACGGATCCCACACCGGTGAGCAGTATTCAAGCAGTGGGCGAACAAGCGTACTGTAACCTACTTACTTAGTTATCGGACGGCATTCTTCCAATGAATCGCAGTCCGGCATCTGCTTTACCGACGATTAATTTTATATGGCCATTCCTTTTTAAATCACTCCTAATGCCTACTCCCAGATAATTTATGGACTTAACTGCTTCCAGTTGCTGAACTGCTATTTTGTAGCTAAATGATAAGGGATCTATCTTTCTATGTATTCGCAGCACATTACACTTGTCTACATTGAGATTCAATTGCCATTCCCTGCACCATGCGTCTATTCGCTGCAGATCCTCCTGCATTTCAGTACAATTTTCCATTGTTACAAACTCACGATACACTACAGCATCATCTGCAAAAAGTCTCAGTGAACTTCCGATGTCATCCACCAGGTAATTTATGTATATAGTGAATAGCAACGGTCCTATGACACTCCCCTGCGGCACACCTGAAATCACTCTTACTTCGGAAGACTTCTCTCCATTGAGAATGCCATGCTGCGTTCTGTTACCTAGGAACTCCTCAATCCAATCATACAATTGGTCTGATAGTCCGTATGCTCTTACTTTGTTCATTAAACGACTGTGGGGAACTGTGTCAAACGCTTTGCGGAAGTCAAGAAGCACGGCATCTACCTATGGCCCTCTGAGTCTTGTGGACGAGCTGGGTTTCACACGACCGTCTTTTTCGAAACCCATGCTGATTCCTACAGAGTACATTTCTAGTCTCCAGAAAAGTCATTATACTCGAACATAATACGTGTTCCAAAATTCTACAACTGATCGACGTTCGAGATACAGGTCTATAGTTCTGCACATCTGTTCGACGTCCATTCTTGAAAACGCTTATATCCCAGGCACCTGCCGCCTGAGTGGTTATTGTACCTTGACGCTGAACATAGGTGATGGTAAAATTGCGACTGGATCGTGTATAATAAGCGGCCGTGAGCTCGACTGAAGCCTGCCACTAGAAATGGACGGTGAAGCTCTGACAATGCCAACCACGCCTTCTGGCGAAACGGTAGAAATATCATGAAACAAACGTCGGCTGGGAAACCCGAGACACACGCCAATGGACAGGTTCTCAACAAGTGGCCACGAAAGCCTCAGTAATTTTACATTGTGTAAGTTCGTTACGCTGGAAATGAAGTGTCCTGTTCGGAGAGTAGGAAGGTGAATCACATGCAAGATCTGTGTATCAGTAGATTAAAAGTAGTACCGTAAAAGTTTAATAAGTCACAGCTGCAAAATACTAACGCGAATTTTTTATAGACGAATGGAAAAACTGGTACAAGCCGACCTTGGCGAAGATCAGTTTGGATTCCGTAGAAATGTTGGAACACGTGTGGCAATACTGAGCTTACGACTTATCTTAGAAGAAAAATTAAGGAAAGGCAAACCTACGTTTCTAGCATTTACAGACTTAGAGAAAGCTTTTGACGCCGGCTGCAGTGACCGTGTGGTTCTAGGCGCTACAGTCTGGAGCCGAGCGACCGCTACGGTCGCAGGTTCGAATCCTGACTCGGGCATGGATGTGTGTGATGTCCTTAGGTTAGTTAGGTTTAAGTAGTTCTAAGTTCTGGGCGACTGCTGACCTCAGAAGTTAAGTCGCACAGTGCTCAGAACCATTTTGAGCCAAAGCTTTTGACAATGTTGACTGGAATACTCTCTTTCAAATTCTAAAGGTGGCAGCGGTAAAATACAGGAAGCGAAAGGCTATTTACAATTTGTACAGAAACCAGATGGCAGTTATAAGAGTCGAGCGGCACGAAAGGGAAGCAGTGGTTGGGAAGGGAGTGAGACAGGGTTGTAGCCTCTCCCTGATGTCATTCAATCTGTATACTGAGCAAGCAGTGAAGGAAACAAAAGAAAAATTCAGAGTAGGTATTAAAATTCATGGACAAGAAATAAAAACTTTGAGATTCGCCGATGACACTGTAATTCTGTCAGAGTCAGCAAAGGACTTGGAAGAGCAGTTGAACGGAATGGACAGTGTCTTCGAAGGAGGGTATAAGATGAACATCAACAAAAGCAAAACGAGGATAATGGAATGAAGTCGAATTAAGGAAATGAGACACTTAAAGTAGTGACGGAGTTTTGCTATTTGGGGAGCAAAATAACTAGTGATGGTCGAAGTAGAGAGGACATAAAATGTAGACTGCCAATGGCAACGAAAGTGTTTCTAAAGAAGAGAAATTTGTTAACATCGAGAATAGATTCAAGTGTCAGGAAGTCATTTCTGAAAGTATTTGTATGGAGTGTAGTCATGTATGGAAGTGAAACATGAACGATAAATAGTTTGGACAAGAAGAGAACAGAAGGTTTCGAAATGTAGTGCTACAGAAGAAAGCTGAAGATTAGATGGGTAGATCACATAACTAATGAGGAGGTATTGAATAGAATTGGGGAGAAGAGAAGTTTGTGGCACAACTTGACAAGAAGAAGGGACCGGTTGGTCGGGCATGTTCCGAGGAATGAGGGGATCACAAGTTTAGCATTGGAGGGCAGCGTGGAGGGTAAAAATCGTAGAGGGAGACCAAGATATGAATACACTAAGCAGGTTCAGAAGGATGTAGGTCGCAGTAAGTCCTGTGAGATGAAGAAGCTGGCACAGGATGGAGTAGCATGGAGAGCTGCATCGAACCAGTCTCAGGACTGAAGACCACAACAACAACAACCGTAACTTTGTACAGTATTCCTGGAGTGGCTGCGTCTGTACAAAAGCACGAGTCGTGTAACGAGAGAGGAATCTGAGAGTGGCGGGTAGAGGTTTTGGAGGCTTCATTAGTGCGCGAGGAGCCCCTCCTTTGTCCCTCTCCCCACGCCACCTCGGACCGGCTCCGCCTGTTAAAGGCTCCGAGTCGTGTGGCGGCTGGCGTCGACCCTTATCGCTGTTTGCGCTGCTCGGCAACAATCACGGCCGCGCATGCGCACTGCGGCACAGTAGCCACGCGCGACGCCGCTATCTGCACCCTGTTTGCCGCGTCACAGCGCAAAGAGGACCGCGCGTGCTCAGCTGCGAAACCGTAACGCAACGCCACAAAGCCAGCCGCAGCCGCCCCTTGATGTTTATCGCCAGACGTCACCCGTCCGCAGTAGATTCTTATCGCGCGCGCCGAACGTGCTGCAAATGTGTCGCCGTTGATGCCCCACTGTGCACTAGAGCACGACCACCGCGCTTTTGTGAGAATAGCGAATAAAAAATTTACAAGCGCGCAAGCGCTGCTAATGAAGCAGTCCGATGAAGCTCTTGTAAACTCCCGAGAAAGAAAGGCCAAGTAACAACGTACCTTCCGTTAATTCATCAGTGGAGAGTTGGCCGTTAATCCGTTTCGTATCTCCAGTTCGGCTGACTTGATACTACGGTGGCAATACCTTACAGAGAGAATCATTATTAATTCAGCCAATCGGCATACACAGATCCCCCCGCAAAGTGTCATTTAAGTAGACATTGAGTTGCACAACACTACACAGCCCATTTATATTGGTGTGTCCGCCGCGTATGTTGGACGTCAACGTGAAACATCCACTCACACACGGCAGTGGAAAGTACTTAAAGCGTATCCGGTGGGTTAGGGTGGGCGGGGGGTGTTGAGACGCGGAAAACAGCGCAGTTGTTGTCCTAATGCGGAAACGGAACGATTTACCTGACGTCCAAAATGGCATTATTATTGACTTTCGGGCAAAGGTTGGTTCAAATGGCTCTGACCACTACGGGACTTAACTTCTGAGGTCATCAGTCCCCTAGATTTTAGAACTACATAAACCTAACTAAACGAAGGACATCACACACATCCATGCCCGAGACAGGATTCGAACCTGCGACCGGCCGGCAGGATGGCCGAGCGGTTCTAGGCGCTTCAGTCCGGGACCGTGCGACTGCTACCGTCGCAGGTTCGAATCCAGCCTCGGGGATTTATATGTGTGATGATCTTAGGTTAGTTAGGTTTAAGTAGTTCTAAATTTAGGGGACTGATGACCTCAGATGTAAAGTCCCATAGTGCTCAGAGCCATTTGAACCATCTGAACCTCGATCCTCAACCGAAGAACCTCGCGCAACTGATTACGGCACACATCGCCGTCGGTACCTTCCAGAACCCCACTGACTTCCTACATGTCCGCGCTGTAAAAGATGATTATTCAGTCTTTTGACAGGTGGGCACATTTATGTGACTAGACCGTGTACACTCCTGGAAATGGAAAAAAGAACACATTGACACCGGTGTGTCAGACCCACCATACTTGCTTCGGATACTGCGAGAGGGCTGTACAAGCAATGATCACACGCACGGCACAGCGGACACACCAGCAACCGCGGTGTTGGCCGTCGAATGGCGCTAGCTGCGCAGCATTAGTGCACCGCCGCCGTCAGTGTCAGCCAGTTTGCCGTGGCATACGGAGCTCCATCGCAGTCTTTAACACTGGTAGCATGCCGCGACAGCGTGGACGTGAACCGTATGTGCAGTTGACGGACTTTGAGCGAAGGCATATAGTGGGCATGCGGGAGGCCGGGTGGACGTACCGCCGAATTGCTCAACACGTGGGGCGTGAGGTCTCCACAGTACATCGATGTTGTCGCCAGTGGTCGGCGGAAGGTGCACGTGCCTGTCGACCTGGGACCGGACCGCAGCGACGCACGGATGCACGCCAAGACCGTAGGATCCTACGCAGTGCCGTAGGGGACCGCACCGTCACTTCCCAGCAAATTAGGGACACTGTTGCTCCTGGGGTATCGGCGAGGACCATTCGCAACCGTCTCCATGAAGCTGGGCTACGGTCCCGCACACCGTTAGGCCGTCTTCCGCTCACGCCCCAACATCGTGCAGCCCGCCTCCAGTGGTGTCGCGACAGGCGTGAATGGAGGGACGAATGGAGACGTGTCGTCTTCAGCGATGAGAGTCGCTTCTGCCTTGGTGCCAATGATGGTCGTATGCGTGTTCGGCGCCGTGCAGGTGAGCGCCACAATCAGGACTGCATACGACCGAGGCACACAGGGCCAACACCCGGCATCATGGTGTGGGGAGCGATCTCCTACACTGGCCGTACACCTCTGGTGATCGTCGAGGGGACACTTCCTAGACCGGCAAGGGAACGTGCTGTTCCAACAGGACAATGCACGTCCGCATGTATCCCGATCCACCCAACGTGCTCTAGAAGGTGTAAGTCAACTACCCTGGCCAGCAAGATCTCCGGATCTGTCCCCCAATGAGCATGTTTGGGACTGGATGAAGCGTCGTCTCACGCGGTCTTCACGTCCAGCACGAACGCTGGTCCAACTGAGGCCCCAGGTGGAAATGGCATGGCAAGCCGTTCCACAGGACTACATCCAGCATCTCTACGATCGTCTCCATGGGAGAATAGCAGCCTGCATTGCTGTTAAAGGTGGATATACACTGTACTAGTGCCGACATTGTGCATGCTCTGTTGCCTGTGTGTATGTGCCTGTGGTTCTGTCAGTGTGATCATGTGATGTATCTGACCCCAGGAATGTGTCAATAAAATTTCCCCTTCCTGGGACAATGAATTCACGGTGTTCTTATTTCAATTTCCAGGAGTGTAGTTAATACTTCTAATCTATCGACAAACTTCGTCATGACTAGATTCTAAAACCCAGAGATGAATCTTAATCTGTATAATTTTCGAATGAAGTGTAATGAGAATGATGAAGATGAACATTCACTTTGTTAGGTAATTCTGAATTGTAGTCTATTAACTGGTGAAAAATTTCATTACTTTGTGATTTCAATGCCCTTCAAAAGCAAATTTGTAAGTACCACAGACGAACGCAGTTAAATTGTTAAACTGAGTACATACCTTCATCTGCCAACTTGCTCGTCATGTCTGATAACGGACTCTTTATAGTGACAATGCAGCTGAACTTATTTGTGGTTTGTGCCCCTGCATATCGCACCCCAATAAGAACAGGGAAAAAACTCAAAAATGTAATACTTGACAACACTCGATTTAAAGAAGTAATTCTATACCTCTTATTGTTTACTGAAATACTGTTTGCTTCCTGTAAATTTCAAGTAAGTACTTATTTCCCGTGGAAACTGGGGCGATTCACACATACTTTTCATTGATGTAAAAATGCCGTTCTTCGACTTGCGTCGCTTTTCTTGATAGGATGCGACATATTTGTATATTTATATTATACATATTAGCTCAATACAACAATAAAGCATAGTTAAAAGCTAACTAACATGCAGGTGTACAATTCCTTACGCGTCTATTTATTTCCAAAACGAATGTTGTTGTTGTTGTTGTTGTTGTGGTCTTCAGTCCTGAGACTGGTCAATGCAGCTCTTCATGCTACTATATCCTGTACAAGCCTCTTCATCTCCCAGTACTTACCGCAACCTACATCCTTCTGAATCTGCTTAGTGTATTCATCTCTTGGTCTCCCTCTACGATTTTTACCCTCCACGCTGCCCTCCAGTACTAAATTGGTGATCCCTTGATGCCTCAGAACATGTCCTACCAGCCGATCCCTTCTGCTAGTCAAGTTGTGCCACAAACTTCTCTTCTCCCCAATCCTATTCAATACTTCCTCATGAGTTATGTGATCTACCCATCTAATCTTCAGCATTCTTCTGTAGCACCACATTTCAAAAGCTTCTATTCTCTTCTTGTCCAAACTATTTATCGTCCATGTTTCACTTCCACTTCACGCTCCATACAAATACTTTCAGAAATGACTTCCTGACACTTAAATCTATACTCGATGTTAACACATTTCTCTTCTTCAGAAACGCTTTCCTTGCCATTGCCAGTATACTTTTTATGTCCTCTCTACTTCGACAATCATCAGTTATTTTGCTCCCCAAATAGCAAAACTCCTTTACTACTTTAAGTGTCTCATTTCCTAATCTAATTCCCTCAGCATCACCCGACGTAATTCGACTACATTCCATTATCCTCGTTTTGCTTTTGTTGATGTTCATCTTATATCCTCCTTTCAAGACACTACCCATTCCGTTCAACTGCTCTTCCAAGTCCTTTGCGGTCTCTGACAGAATTACAATGTCATTGGCGAACCTCAAAGTTTTTATTTCTTCTCTATGGATTTTAATACCTACTCCGAACTTTTGTTTCCTTCACTGCTTGCTCAATATACAGATTGAATAACATCGAGGATAGGCTACAACCCTGTCTCACTCCCTTCCCAACCGCTGCTTCCTTTTCATGCCCCTCGACTCTTATAACTGTCATTTGGTTTCCGTACAAATTGTAAATAGCCTTTCGCTCCCTGTATTTTACCCCTGCCACCTTTAGAATTTGAAAGAGAGCATTCCAGTTAACATTGTTAAAAGATTTCTGTAAGTCTACAAATGCTAGAAACGTAGGTTACGCTGTTTATTTATGGTTGAAGTTGCAAGCGCTGTCCTCACTGAACAGATGAGGGGCAGTCAAATGAAAACTAGACAGATTTGAAAAAGGTAAGTAAACTGTTTATTGCTTCAAAAGTAATTGTGATAACTGTTAATACCTCTATCTGAGTGTGAGAAAAGAAGATCAATGCCTTCATGGAAAATTTTTGCGGTTGCCTATGTGACAGGCGTCAACCCACGGCCACAAGCGGCTTTCTTCAAGGCTCCAAAAATATGGAAATCGCTTGGGTAGCGATCGGAACTGTGTGGAGGTGCGTACAGAGTTTCCAGTGAAACTTTTGTAGCTTATGTAGCCCAATGGAAGTGACCTTGGCAACACGTGGGCAGGCCTTCACATCCTCTATACATTTACGATCTCCCCCCCCCTCCCCCCCCCCATGGAATTTCTTTATTTTTGGAGCCCTCAAGACAGACATTCCCGGCCGTCGATTTGCTTCGGACGAAGAGGTGCACGCCTGGGTACTACCATGATTCCGTAGACAACAGCAAAGCATTGACTCTCTTGTCTCGCAGTGGGATAAATGCAGTAACAGTTGCGGCGATTATTTTGGAAATAATACAAAGTTTACTTACTTTTTTCATATGTTTAGTTTTCATTTGCCTGTCCCTTGTACTACATACACATTCTTTCGGCTGACATTTGGACCATGATCACATCAATGCCCATGTCTTTAACGCTTTGTGTGTTCCCACGTGTCCTGCCCAGAAATTGAATTAGCATTCTTTCATCATGAAGATGTTGATGTTAGTAAGACGCAGACGCAAGAAGTTTACAATTTCCCATTACGGGTTTTGCGGCTACAGTTTTTCAGTAACATGAATTACACTCTCAAAGAATCTTATGGAATGACAGAGATTTTTTAATTTTTAATTTTGTTCAACACTGACAATTTTTGATTAACGCCTACTTTGTGTCGTTTATGTAATCCTTTGCTCTACAGAAAGTGTTTTTAAGACGTATGCTTTAACATCCAGACACTAATTGAGGACGGAGGCTGCAAGTGCTACTCCGAAATGAAAAGATGGGCACAAGAGAGGAATTCATGGCAGGTCGTATCAGACAAGTCAGAGGACTAATCACTCATAACAAAAAAAGCTTTTACTGCTGTTTTTTTTTTAATAAAGTGGATGGTAGTTATCTCATTCGTCTCCTTCGGCTATTTTTTGACAATTTGATTCCCTGTCAAATACTGTTTCGAATTTTCTGTTTAGAGTTTATCAGTATGTGAAAATGAAGCGGAACTCTTGCTGCATGATGATGGACAGAGCTGTTGGTTTAATAATTACTAATGTCTTTCTTAATATGGACAGAGGAGTGGTAGATGTGCTTAACTGCTGCACTGATAATCCCCAGCTCTATAGACAGATTTTCACAATGAGTCCAGTTATTGTTATTGTTTTTTGCGGGGTTCTGCCTACTCGTGTCATATAGAGTGCCTAAAGGATGCTGCGTTCTCAGATTGCTATACATCAATTCATTAAAATCAAGTTAATAGTTTTTATAACAATAAAGAAGATAGATAAGACTTAACTTTGTATTACAAGAAGGCTTTGCAAGCGATGGGCGACAGGCAAACAGCCAGTGTCTTTCTCTATGTACTCTAACATTGTGAGGCCGAGGCTGGCAAGAGCGGCTCTTACATTGTCCTGTTGTAGGGGCCGCTCCTATCGTGGTGCAGTCCTAGTCGTAAGGCTATTGGCTGACGTCGTCTCACAGCCTTCTCTACTCTTGCATTCTTCATCTTCGTGCCGGCGCTTGTCGATACGCCGGAACATTTTTAGTCATCATTCCTACGGTTCTGTTCCGTAGTTGAAATAATGTTGCCATATACTGTGCAAAAAATTTGAGACAGTTGAGGATTGTGAGTGCATAAAAACAGTATGACAAGGCTCTAAGGGTATAACATGCTCTCGACATGCCTCACTTGTGTGCCTCATACTTTGATGTATGACGTCTCCTGTAAGTAGGCTGTTTAGGTTTTCTTATTGGTAACGCCACATAGCGCTCTGTATGAAAAATCACTGGCTGTGCTGTGCGCAGTCTGTGGCTAGTTTGCATTGTTGTCTGCCATTGTAGTGTCGGGCAGCGGCAGCTAGACGCTAACAGCGCGTAGCGTTGCGCAGTTGGAGGTGAGTCGCCAGCACTGGTGGACGTGGGGAGAGAGATGGCGGAGTTTTGAAATTTGTAAGAATTGGTGTCATGAACTGATATATATATATTATGACTATTAAGGTAAATACATTGTTTGTTCTCTATTAAAATTTTTCATTTGCTAACTGTGCCTATCAGTAGTTAGTGACTTCCGTAGTTTGAATCTTTTAGTTAGCTGGCAGTAGTGGCGCTCGCTGTATTGCAGTAGTTCGAGTAACGAAGATTTTTGTGAGGTAAGTGATTTGTGAAACATATAGGTTAATGTTAGTCAGGGCCATTCTCTTGTAGGGATTATTGAAAGTCAGATTGCGTTGCGCTAAAAACTATTGTGTGTCAGTTTAAGCACAGTCGTGTATAATTTTTCTAAGGGGACGTTTCATATGTCGACCCTTAGCCGAGGATACCTCACTGGAATTTTCTGATTTTTTTCTTGTAGTTTGTGTAATTAGTGTAGCTTTTGTTTATTGCTAGCGCGTAATCATAGAGAGAATTTCCTTTGTATTTGCAGTCTTTCATTTTTGTACAGTAAAACCGTTTTGGCATGCATGTAGTTTTTGCACGAAGTATTTCGCAGCTGCGCTTGCAGTTAACTAGTTATTATTTTCAGTGCTATGTTAATGTGTTTTCTTATTTTGCTCTTCAAATTGTGCTTTTCTGTGTTGTCGTGTGAAATAATAATGGCGTGTGAAAAACGTAATACTAGGCTCCAAAGTAAACTGAGAAATGACAGTGAAGACGAAAGCAGTGTGTTAGCGCCACCATGTAATGAATTAACTAATGTTCAAAGTAGTAATTTGGTAATTGTACATAGGGAAATGGAGCGGGCTGCAAACAATGGTGTAGACAGTGAAACAATTAGTGAACAGGGAAGCATTATCGATCGATCGGTTGGCAACCGCTCGCCTCAGGAGTCCGGAATGACAGGACACATTCTTGCAAATACTGTAGATTCAGGTTTTGCGTCCTCACCGTTTTCTCAAATAAGTCAAGACACATTTTCTGTTTTTCAAACTGCGAATATTGTCGGTTCAAATACATTGCCAATTAGCACTAAGGAACATGTTTCAGACACCAGTGCACTGTTATTACAATTAATGCAACAAATGGGACAAAAGCTTCAAAAGGTAGACACAATGGAACAAAATCAGAGACAAACACAGCAAAAGCTTCAAAAGTTAGACGCAATGGAACAAAATCAGAGACAAACACAGCAACAGTTGGACACAATGGAACATAATCTTCAAAAGTTAGACACAATGGAACAAAATCAGAGACAAACACAGCAAAAGCTTCAAAAGTTAGACACAATGGAACAAAATCTTCGGAAGTTAGACACCACACTTGAACAAACACGTGAAGATTTAACTACTGAGTTACATAACATTGAATCGAAATGTCAAAAAATCTGTAATGACGTAAAAACACAAGTTTGTGAGCATTTTCAACCTATTTTTTCGCGGCATGAAAACGCATTACAGAATCATGAAGCAGCCATAAAAGAATTGCAAACTGTTTTTCGTGAAAATCACGACACCTTGCAAGCTAAAATGGACTCAGTTGCATCCACCGATTCGGTTATGCAACTTGCAAGAACTCAGGAAAACTTAAAGGACACAGTAGATTCGATTTCAACACAAATGGACACTCTGAAACTTGGTTCAGAAAAACACACTGAGGAAATGTGTTCACTATCGGAGAAAGTAGCCGAACTTTCGGATCAGTTCACTAATTTATCTACGAAGGTAGATGATAATCTGAATGACACGAAACCGGTAGTCTTTAATGACACAGAAGAGTGCAAACAAATTAGGAAATTCAAACAAAGTCTGAATCAAATTAGTACGCAACACCAAAGAGAAATCCGGGAAGTACAAGATCAGCTGACACAGGTAATACAACGATTACGTATTTCAGAGGACACTCGCGCTCCAATACGGGAAGAGGGACATAGAAATACGGAACAGCCACAAAATAATAACACAGGGCACTTCGGAAATTATGAAAGAAATTGGCAAGGTACACCGAATTTTGAGATGGAACCGCTGAAACGACGTAACAATGACCGACATGCGACTCGCCGACATGATGATTTTGACCATAAGCTGTTCATTACTACACGCAAATTCAAAACATTTAAGAATTCTGGCAACGACATTCATCCACAAGCGTGGCTTCATCAATTCTCTCATTGTTTTCCTCCCAACTGGTCATTAGAACACAGATTAGAATTTATGTGTGGCTACTTGGAGAATGAACCAGCTGTAAGAATGCGATCGGTCATTCACGATTGTCACAGTGAAGGAGAATTTTATCATGCTTTCCTCTCAGCATATTGGTCTCAAGCTACACAAGACCGAGTAAAACATAGCATAATGATGATGAAACACTTTGAACAATCTGAATTTTCCAGTCTTGTCAAATATTTTGAAGACATGTTGCATAAGAACCAATATCTTTCAAACCCATATAGCCCTTCAGAACTCATCCGCATTTGCATAATGAAATTTCCTGAACATTTAAGGAATATTATTTTGGCAGGACGCTGCAAAGACGACATTGAAGCTTTTCAGGGGCTCTTACAAGAATTAGAAATTGACACTGACAATCGCGGAATGCGAAAACAGGAACACAACAATCACTACAGGTCACATCCGTCGCAATTCCGCGATGAAAGAAAGAATAACTGGACACGACAAGGCCATTCTCACAACACAAATCGTGACCAAAACAGACACCACCCATATGACAACCACTGGCAGAGTAATAGTTACAGAGAAAGATCGCGTTTCCGTAGTAATGAATATCACAGACACAATCAGAGAAACAGACAATACGGGAACCAAAATAATTATTATCAGGGGAGACGGAATAACTTAAGACGCAACGGTCCAGCGCGCAGTTACGATTCAGGGAGAAATTCTCCACCACGTGACCGACAAGAAAGAAACTATGGAATCTACCGACATGACGACAGACGATATGATCGTAACGACAGACCTGTATTGCAGCAGAACTGCCGGGATTCAAACAGAGCAGGGCCATCTCGACAAGGTGAATTTGTAGAAGTTAGGTCTCCAATTCCCAATAACGACGCGCGCCAACAAAGACACAATAGGCAATGACTCATACAGTTGGCAGCCACAAAACGTACGCATGAAACTGACGACTCAGCTGCCGTAGCTAGTAATTACGTAAAAATGGAAGACATTAGGGACATCATACTGCAGGAACACGACGTAAAACATAACAACATTGCATATCCTGTGATTCACATTACTGTAAATGACGTAAAATTTACGGCAGTACTTGACTTAGGCTGTCCCATTTCAGTAATTAGTGAAACAGCATTTAGCAAATGCAACAAATCGAACGATTGCTCCACGCTTCCGTTACGCAAGATTAAATTACAAGGTGCAGTCATTGGAAAAAGTGTGGATGTACGTCAACAAACCAACTTAGAATTCTTTTGTCAAAGCCGCAGATTCCCTATGAACTTTCTTATTGTTCCATTATTGTCGACGGAAATTATACTGGGAGTAGACTTTTTGAATGAATACAAAGCAATCTTAAACTTTCACGATGCTGAAATAAGTTTAGAGAAAGAAGGTAAGTCAATAGCTTTGAAATTTGTAGATTGGCTCTCAAACCATGACGAGGAAATTAATCGGCTTTATCTTCTGTTAGACAACAGTTCGGAATTTTCTACGTAACTAGACACTAATAATCACTCTGCAAGTACTGACAGAGATGATATCGACGGAATATTTGAAACTAATGAGTTAATTCAGAATAAAATTCAAACAATTGAGAATTGTAATGACACTGATAGGCAGGACCTTTTTGAGATTTTTCAAGCACATTCCACAGTTTTTACACACAATACAGGAACAATCTAGGGATTTCAGTACCAATTTCGTGTTCGTGAGCATACTAAATTTTGTGTTAGACCACACGTAATTCCAGCACATTATAGGGACCGTGTTAGAACAGAAATACAATCTATGCTTGACGAGGGCATTATTGAGCCTGCAGTAAGCTCATACAACAATCCATTACATGTTGTTGAGAAGAAAAATGGATCGATCAGGCTTGTATTAGATTCGAGACAAATCAATACTATCATTATTCCTGAAACAGACACGCCGCAAAAGTTGGAAGAACTACTTCAAAATTTTAATGGTGTAAAAGTGTTGTCTTCCATTGATCTCAGATCCAGCTTTTATCAGATCGAACTTCACCCTGAATGTAGAAAATACACAGCTTTCCTTTGTTTCGGTGTTTATCAGTTTCGGAAACTTCCTTTTGGTTTGAACATTTCTTCGGCAGCATTCATTCGCGGGCTAAATTCCATATTACCTGAGTTCTTAAAACGTCACATCACCTTATATGTGGACGATATTCTGATAGCAGAAGCCTCATGGGAACAACATAATCGCATCCTCAACAGCGTGTTATATATTTTTACAAAATCTGGAATTACAGTTAACTTGGAAAAGTCTGAATTCGGTAGGACAAAGGTTGAAGTTTTTGGGACATATTATTTCTTCTGAAGGCATTCAGCCGAATCCTGAAAAGTTAGAAGCAATCAGAGCCATTCCAGTTCCATCCACAAAAAAACAAGTCCGCAGTTTTCTAGGCCTCGTAAATTTTTACCGTCGTTTTCTGAATATGCAAATTCTAGTTACACCAAAACTTTGTTCTCTCGCTGGAAAAAATACTATTTGGAACTGGGACGAACAAGCACAGTTGGAATTCAACTCTTTGAAAGAATCGCTACTTAACGCGCCATTACTAGCTCATCCAGATCTCTCACAAGATTTTTGCCTTAGCACGGATTCTTCTAAAGTCGGTCTTGGTGCCCTTTTATTTCAAGAAGCCACAGAAAATGACATTACTGTTCAGAAAACCATTGCTTTTGCTAGCCGAGTGCTAACAAAATCTGAAAAAAAATTATTCCGTTACTGAATTAGAAGCTTTAGCTATCGTTTGGGCATTTAACAAACTCCGTTTCTTTCTTTATGGTAAGCACGTAAAAGTATACAGTGACCATCGTTCATTACAATTTCTTATGTCTTCAAAATTAAATCATGACAGGTTAAAACGTTGGGCATTGTTTCTGCAAGAATTCCACTTCACAATAGTCTACATTCCCGGCAAGGAGAACATTGTTGCGGACGCACTGTCACGCGCACCGGCTGGGCTCGAGAAAAGTAACACAGAAAGGAACCTCGATAAAAATTTCAGTATTCTTTACATTCAGAAAGTCGCCTTTGAAAATTTCATCACCACAACTTTAAAGGACATTGCTCATGAACAAGATAAAGATCCGATTTGGAAAGACATCAAAAGTAAATGGCATGAAAAGACACACACACACAGATTCGGCATTATTATCTGGTTAGGAACAACATACTGTTCAAACGCTGCTCTGTTGATGACAAGCTATGGGTACTTTGCATTTCAGACGATTTCGTTAATAAGCTGATTTGGTACATTCATTTCAGCTATGCACATTTTGGTCCACGAAAATGTTATCATATTCTTCGAACGACTTGTCATTTTAACAATATGGAAAAGAGAATTCGAAGAGTCTTGTCTATTTGTAAAGTTTGTCACAAGGCGAAACCATCTACTGTCTCGCATCGTGCTCCATTGTTTCCTATCATTCCTTCTAAATTAAAAGAATTTGCTGCTGTTGATCTCTTGGGACCGCTTGTCAGAACATCTAATGGAATTTCGTACGTTCTAGTCGCTGTTGAACTTACTTCAAAATTTGTTTCTTTCACTCCGTTACGTAAAGCCACTGGACGGTCTATATCCAACGCCTTTGTTAAAAATTTCTTACGTGAAGTTGGACACGTTAGTAAAGTAATTTCAGATAACGGACCGCAATTCAGATCTGCTGTTTGGTCACGCATGCTTTGTAACCATAAAATCAAATCTGTTTTTATTTCATTGTACTCACCACATTGTAACCCGTCTGAACGGATTATGAAAGAAATCAATAAGCTTTGCAGACTTTATTGTCACAGAAAGCATCAGCATTGGGACAGATATTTACACTTATTTCAAAACGTGCTGAATGAAATGCCTCATGACTCCACTGCTAATTTTGTACTTAAAACATTTATTTTTAAAGATATTTGAAATACAATGATACAAAGGTTTTCCGTGATACATTTCATTCCATTGCTGTAATCTGTAACATCTGAGGATATAATTACATTAATCCTCAGGGGGGTACACGCCTACTTTGTGTACCATGTGTTTGGCAAGCACAAGGAGCCCTAGCTAATATGGTATTTGTTTATACAACTTTACACATCGGTACCGTATTCCTCTAACACATTAATTACACAGCTATCTGATCATTTAACTGGGAGAGGCAAACATTCATTTTACTACATCAGTGACAGATGTTTACGTAATTACACAGTTGAATAACTTCACACTTACGAAATTGTATTTTGTCTGTACTTTGTGAACTGTTCATACATTTTCGGAACCATTGTGATACTATGAGAGCTTTGAATGACATAATTGGGTATGAGATCATGATTTTTAAAGTACGGTTGTGGTAGATGACACTTTTGACATGAGCAGAGAATTATTTTATGTTTTGAAATTATTGGAAGAAGCTACGACGATTTTGAGATTTGACTGAGGTGTTATGATGTTATTATTACGATGACTATGTGTATTATGCTGTTGTGGTATGTTTATGGTCAATAATCTGATGCTATAAGAGTTATTTGATTATGCTATATATCTGTTATGATGAAATATTGAAGAAGTGTCGACGAATAAGGTAAGGAATAAAGAGTAGTGGTTAGGGACTCTGGTTTGTGAAAAAAGGATGTTGGAAACCGAGAATCGTACTTTAAGAGTTATGAAATGTGTGTATATGCTTGAATAATCACTTTGCTGGCGAAAATTTTTGGACACTATTATATTTAAAGGATTTTGTTTCTACAGATTTGTAACACAAATTCTCAACCTGTGAAAATATTTTTATATGAGACTGTCACTGTAGCGGAAACTGCTGTCGTAATTTTTTCAGTAAGAAAGGTAAGTGACCACCTGCACATAATGCGTCGTGGGCACCCAGCTGTGCGACAGTCGCCTGGGAAAAAAGCCATTAGTGTGTGCCTTTCAGAGGCTCAGGTAAAAAAAAAAGGGTCCATTATGATCGCTATTGACCGTTTCTTTGTAGAAAGAGTCGCAAATACGACACGCTCAAACTTGAAAACATATGATTATACTGCGGAGCTCTTAATTTATGATATTTACTAAAATGCCTAATGAAACGATGAGAAACATTACATGGCTATTGTCTTGCTATTTGAGAGAAATGCCATATGGATTGCTTTATATATTTATTTACTCATTTTGTTTAATATCTAGTTTCTATCTGCACTGCAGCATTGGTTAAAATACAATTTAATAGATGTACTAATATAGTTATTTTATGCCTACAGATGCAGTAAATAATAACTTTACGATATACTTAAAAAAACGAAGGAGCACAAAAAGACTTCTCTTCACAGGAACTGCATACATAATTTTGTTTTCAAGTACTTGGTAATTTTTATGGTAGGATAACTTCTTGTGGTGCACCACTTTAATGACATAGATATTAATATGTGAATAGACATTTCCCTTTTCTGCATTGTTGTTTTTACTGTAATATTTTTTCTGCTTGAGCTTTGTCATGTTTAGTTATAAGCTATTGCATTTGCTGCTCTGTGCCAGGCGTAATGTTACTGAATTTGACTTTGTATTACTCTGTTAAGCCAGTTTTACTAGGGATTTGTTTTTCTTGTTTGCTGCACAGCGCCTTATATTAGTTGTAATATTGCAATTGCTTTACCAATTTCCATTTTTTGGGACATTGCTGTTTGTATTAATTTGTTTTGTGCTGCTGCTTTGCCTCGTCCCTTAGTTTAGCATCTGAGCTCAGTAGATTTAAGTTAGCTTAAGAGGGGGTAGACTATATAAGAATCTAACTATGATGAATTGGAAGAAAAGCATTGAGAAGCTATAAGAAAATGGTTTGGCTAAAAAAGTAGTGTACAGTGGAGAAAAACTATTTTTGAAAGAGGATGTGAACAGAATACAGAAAGCATGCTTGGATAGGATTTTTTTGGAGGAAACAAATGTTAAGATACGACAAAAGATCTACAGTATGAAGTTTTGGGTTGAACTGCAGTACCAAATGTTACCCTGAAAACAAGCCCCGTCCTTTCCTTTTGTGTATCCCACTATATGTTTGTGTACCCTTGTGTATTTGTTTTCTTCCTGTCTCTGTGTACTGTTTCATAGAATTTTTTCTCTGCTAATACTAAGCTACATTCACTATGATGAGGAATACTGTTATCCTCAAATATAATTTGCATTAATAACATGTTATTTACTTTGTAAAGATGTTTACACATTATTTATTCTGTTTTGTTCTAATGCTCATGTGTGAAGTTGATGTTTCAAAAGTTATTCTGATCTTTTATGTATGTACTTACAATTTTTGTAACACTGATGTATTTGCTATTTCGATTCTTTTGTAAAGCCTGTACTACTGCAAATGTTATCTGTATTGTTATGTTCTTTAAAGATGTGTTTTGTACCTTTGTTATTGTATTCTTATGTTATAAAATTGTAATTGACACCAGTTCATCAAATTAAGTAACTTGTAAATTACATTTCGCTGCACACGTTTCTGTTGGTCATAGTATATGGACAATATGTGAGAAGTAGGGACTGATAGTGTTTGCACGTATGTCAATAATTCAGTAAGGGACTGGATAATAGCATTGCTGGTTCTATGGACATTTCAAAAACAATTTTTGAAAGTGCACAAGTGGTGGTTATGGACTTGCTATATTATCCGCAAGACTCTTCAATTGTGATTGTGCGCCTTCAAAGTCAAACAGATGGCTGCTGGCAATCTCTACAAGGACTACAGTGGGTCTACACCTTTGATGACCCACCAATACCATTATTTCTACAAGGTCTACAGTGGGTCTGCATCTCTGGTGGCCCACCAATACCGTAATCTCTACCAGGACTACAAGGGGTCTACTCTGTGATGACCTACCTACCAATATTCTTCAAAACTTCGACTGACTCTGCTGTGGGTTTGCTCTGTTGCGGCCCATTACCTGTCTGCATGTCAAGAGTCAGCACTGTCTCCGTTGGAAGGACAACACTACTTCTTCAAGACTGATTAGAAATCCACTACTTCCAAGTGCAATCTCTATTATTGCTCAGACTTTGAGAAAAACACTGCAATTTTACTGTGATGAACGATCAGGACTGTCTTTATGGACTGTGAGAAAATTTTAGCTTTTGACCAACATTGTATCGATAAGTGTGTGCATTTCATTTCTTTGTCATTGTAATTATGAAATTTTTTTTCAAATCTGTATTGGCCACTGCCCAAAGCAATTTGTAATTTTTTTTTTGTGGGGAGCATGAGGGCTATTTAAGTAGGCTGTTTAGGTTTTCTTATTGGTAACGCCACATAGCGCTCTGTATGAAAAATCACTGGCTGTGCTGTGCGCAGTCTGTGGCTAGTTTGCATTGTTGTCTGCCATTGTAGTGTCAGGCAGCGGGAGCTGGATGCTAACAGCTCGTAGCATTGCGCAGTTGGAGGTGAGTCGCCAGCAGTGGTGGACGTGGGGAGAGAGATGGCGGAGTTTTGAAATTTGTAAGAATTGGTGTCATGAACTTATATATATATATATATATATATATATATATATATATATATATATATATATATATATATATTATGACTATAAAGGTAAATACGTTGTTTGTTCTCTATTAAAATCTTTCATTTGCTAACTGTGCCTATCAGTAGTTAGTGACTTCCGTAGTTTGAATCTTTTAGTTAGCTGGCACTAGCGGCGCTCGCTGTATTGCAGTAGTTCGAGTAACGAAGATTTTTGTGAGGTAAGTGATTTGTGAAACATATAGGTTAATGTTAGTCAGGGCCATTCTCTTGTAGGGATTATTGAAAGTCAGATTGCGTTGCGCTAAAAACTATTGTGTGTCAGTTTAAGCACAGTCGTGTATAATTTTTCTAAGGGGATGTTTCACTCCTTTCAGCAAGGCAGCCATAAGTCATTCCCCGTAAATCATTCAATAAGACAGCTGTAAGTCATAATCTGCCAGTGTTTCTAACTCAATGCCTGACAAATATCATGATCTTTCAGACCCAAAGACTGTCAGAAACATCTTCCATGTACCGCGATCTCTTACTACAGCATTTCATATGAACGTTTATCAGGCAACTGGACGCTGTGGGTGGCAATCGTAACTCACCCCACTGTTTTTTGGCTACATGCCTCTGCGATATAGTTGTCTAGAATTGTACTGGTTCCTGCCATTTTCGCTGTACAAGAAGATAAATGGCGCCTGGGGAAGGGTGGAAACTGTCTACAGCGATATTTCATACACACACTTAGTAACACAGTGGCTGAAAGCCAATAAACATGACAGTTATGGAAAGTCATTACACAAGAAAACTGTAATACGAACCACTAAGCCAACTCGGTCCCATTACTTTTCAGGTCTTTCTTTTACCAACTGAGCAAACGGAGCAGAGCTTACGTCTGTATTCAGAATCCTAATCTTCTAGTGAGTCACATAGCTTCTCTCACACACCAACTTCATTTCCATTCTTTGGAGACTGGTGCAGATCAAAGATTTTCTTAGAGTGGGGTCACAATTTGTTATTCTTTCAGCCCTCACCTCCACTTCCTACTGGTTTCTGTGCCCTTCGCTACCAAATGTAATTTCCCATCAGCCTCACTTAATAGCTCAGCGATCAGTGTGTGTGGCCACTAAACAGAAGACCTGGTTCCATTCCCAGCAATGCCAGAGTTGTTTCCTTAGTGGGAGGATTGCACAAGGGTGCATGAAGCCCCACGATGCCAACTGAGGAGCAACTCTGAGGACAAGAAGTTGGACAACGACCGGAGTCTGGTGCACTGACCCGATCGCCCATCGTACCGCATTAACAGGACAGGGTGAGTGATGGGCTGGTGGGCTGGAGAGCCCAGTGGAAACACTGTTGGCAGTAAAGAGTGACATGATGTGTCATGGCTGACCAACACAGCTATGCCTCTTTCTGATATCCTTGCAGGGGGCTGACATAGGGCAACACCTTTCATCCCAAATGCCTAGCCAGTCCCTGTGATCCTGACGACAGGTTTGTGGTACTTCAGTAGCCGTTAGAGGACAAGGCCTTTGATGCCAATGGCGTGCTACCTGCGTTGGCGGTGTGGATCCCCGCTGACAGCTCACTGTGCACATGTCATTAAGGCAGCTGTGTCACTACGGCTGCACGTGGAGACTGCTGTTCGCTGACAGGAATCAGATGGCGGCTGGCGTTGAGGTGCCAAGTTACATTAGGAACTGAGAGTCGGCAACAGCAGACACGGCTGGGAGGTCGGCGCTGCTCCCGTGAAGGACTTAGTGCTGGCGACAGGCGCAGTCGCCGCCCAGTCATCTCGCTATTTGCAATAGCTTTGGTGTTGTGGTGATGCTTCTGGTCTCCAAGTGGTGAGAAATTCTGACTTATTTCTATGCCTCTGATGCACTTTTACTTCACCAAAATGCGCCTCCAGCCAAGTCTCTCACAAGAGACTTGCCCCGGTGTGGTGTCCCCGCCGTGACTATTGGGACAAGGGGGATACGGCCCCAAAGTACCGTTATCCAAGATGTCGGCGATGACGTCATTCAAGATGGCGGCGATGACGTCATCCAAGGTGGTGGAGTGACGTCATCAAAGGTGGAGCCCGTGACGTCATTCAAGATGTCGGATTTTGGCGGGAAGTTCGAAGTGCCACGTCCCTCTATGCCAGAAAAATGGCGGGAAGTTCAAATTCCAACAGGATAATGGCGGGAAAAATTTACTTGTATTTATTATGTAACCAGTTTCAAGTGTGTGTGTTCGCCACAAGCTCTAGAGCCCAAATTGCTTAGTTGATATTGTCGCCACCAGAGAGCGCCATAGTGACGTCATCCAGGATGGCGGATTTTGCCGAGAAGTTTGAATTTTGGCGGGGAGAAGGTCAATTGGGCTACCTCCACTAACCTACCCTCCTTCCCTCCCCCCCCCCCCCAAGGAAATGGCGCGAAGTACAAATTCCAACATGATAATGGCGGAAAAAATCCACTTGTCTTTATTATTTAACCAGTTTCATGCAGATGTGTTCGCCACTGAGTTTGGAGTGCAACTGACTTAGTTCATATCAGTGCCATCACAGAGTGCCACCATGACGCCAATCAAGATGGCTGCACCCAGTGTATTCACCACGTGGCTTAGTACACAGAGGACGCTGTGTTGATGTCAGCTGATGACGCGAGTACCGTTATCCAAGATGGCGACAATTTTTTTTTTTTTACAACTCAGATGACCTGAATTGGCAGTGCACATTCAATCTTTGCTGTGCTGTCGTTGTCAAATCATCATCATGTGTTCGATCATCGAGATGAATGTGAAGGATAGAACATAAAGAAATGGCGCGAAAGAAAAGACACTTTACTAACCTCAGTCACCAGACTGCTACCACCTCCTAAGGATTCGTGGGAATAGGACTTGGACATAAGACTGTATCTAAACAATTCCATGCAGGTGTGTTCACCACAAGGTCAGGACTCCAACTGACTTAGTACACATGTCTACAATCAGAGGGGGCTCTCATCTGTGACATATTCCAAGATGGAGACTCCCAGTGTATTCACCACAAGGTCTGGACTCCAATTGACTTAGTATGTATCGTCGCCACCAGACAGGTGCTCTGTGATGTCATCCAAAATGGCGACCATGACGTCAATCAAGATGGCTGCACCCAGTGTATCAACCATGTGGGGTAAGATTGTACACTTGGCCTACCTCCACTAACCTAACCCCCCACCCTCCAGCAAATGGCGGGAAGTTCAAATTCCAGCACTATTATGGGGGGAAAACTGGACTTGTTTTTATTATTATTTCAACAATATCATGCAACTGCGTTCACCACAAGGTTCGGAGTCCAACTGGCTTAGTTGATATCGTCGCCACCAGAGAGCGCCACTGTGACGTCATTCAAGATGTCGGATTTTGGCGCGAAGTTTGAATTTTGGCGGGAAGATAGGCCAATTGGGCTATGTCCTCTAACCTAACCCTCCATAAAAAAATTGGTCACAAGTTCGAATTCCAACACGATAATCGATCACACCTTCGAAAAAGTGATCTGAAATAGGTCAATTGGGTCACATCCACTAACTAAAGTTCACTTCATCCTACGAATGTGATGTAGCTGTAAAATATCTCGGACTATCAGACCATCTCTGTCAAATAACAATAGTAAAGTCAGGCATGGAATCATTCCCTAAACTACAAGCGTGCGAACGATATCTATCAGAAATCAAAAGAACTGGAAAAACAAAAGCTGGGATGAAGTGTATAAGGAAACCAATGTGAATATGAAATTCTATAAATTCTTCACATGATTTAAATTGAACTTTGAAAAGGCATATCCAAAAGTAAGCATCTCTGTATCAACATCTCACTAAAACAGTTGGATAACAGCGAAGTACTTCCAAACATTTAAACAACTGAGTTCCATGAAAAAGATTCACAATGATCCAGAATTCTTAAATTACTATCATAGATAAAAAAGGTCTATAGGAAGGTGCTGATTGCTGCAAAAAGGTCATTTAATGACAAAATAATATGTAAAGAATAAAAGCAAAGCGGTCTGGGATGTTATAAAAAGGGAAATGGGGAGAGGCAAACAAACACAGAATAACATACTGCTAAGTGAGAGATATGAAGTAATAAATGATCCACAACACTTAGTAAACTATGCTAACGAGCATTTTTTAAGTATTACAGAGGTGTTATAGCAAAAATTCCCCAAACAAATATAACACCTGTAAATATTGTTGCACTAAATACAATGATGTTACTTCCAACCACAGAGAATGAAGTCAGTAAAACAATTCAAACACTAAAAAATAAAGAGCCAGTAGGCTTAGATGAAGTACCAATGTGTGTACTGAAACAATGAATAGGGATTATACAAGGTCCTTAACAAATATAACCTCTGCTTAAGAGGGGTAATGCAGCAGTCAGAAAATTACCAGCCCATTCCTTGCTGTTAGAATTCTCAAAAATAATAGAAGCAATTATGAAAGACGGATTAATAAATTACCTGAATAAATACAATCATTTAAGCGAATCATATTTTCGTTTCTGAAGTGGCAAACATACAGAATCAGCCATACTAGAATTCACAAAAGCTGTACTTGATGCTCTTGATGAAGATGAGTGTGTCAGAGGCATATTTTTGGATCTTTCTAAGGCGTTTGATACAGTAGACCACAAGATTCTATTAAATAAATTAGAAGCATTAGGAATAAGATGGGTAGATAATGAGTAGTTTCGATCATACCTAACAGATAGAGTCCAAAGAGTGGTGACAACACATACTTCAAATAGATCTAAACAAATGTCAAACACTTGTCAGAACCAAAATACATTAATGTAGGGGTTCTGCAAGGTAGCATTTTAGGACCAATACTGTTACTGATATACGTCAATGACTTTCCCAGTATCGTTACTCATGGTGAAAAAAATCCTCTTTGCTGATGACAGCAACATTATAGTCACTGAGAAAACAAGAGAACTCCTTGCTGAGGAAGCAAATGAAACTCTCAGGAAGTTTATGATTGGTCAATATGACCATAAAGAAAACTAACACCCTGAATTTCAGTTTGAAGAGGAAAAATGGCTGTGTTAAATTAAATGTAGATGGCACCTCAATATACTGTGTAACAAATGCAAAATTTCTAGTAATTAATATTGATTCTCAGTTGAAGTGGTGTGAACACACAAAGGTACTAACAAACATAATGTCATCAGCATGGTATGCTTTTAGAATCCTATCATCAATGTGCAACATGCAGTGTCTTTTAGTTACATATTATTCATATGTGCACTGAATTCTTAGCTATGGCATTCTTTTTTGGGAACAAATGCACAAAATGTGAACACAATTTTCAGATTCCAGAAAAGAGCCATTAGAATAATAACCAAAAATACTAGTCGAACTCATTGTAAAGATCTGTTCAGAACACTGGGGCTTTTAACTGCTCTATGTGAATACATTTACCAGTCAGTTGTAAAATGACATTGGTAATTACTGCACAAACAGCTATGTCCATGACCATGCGACAAGAGATAGACTACACTTACATTTACCAAGAAAAAATAAGCATAAAACTCAAAACAGCATTTTCTTCCAAGGAATGAAACTGTACAATAAATTACTAAAATAGGTTAAAGAAATTGTAAAAAATACACTTATTTAAAAAGGCAGCTAAAAATTACCCATTACATAATACATTTTATACATTGAAGGATTACTTAGACAAAACAGAGTAGAGGTTTGATAAAAATGTTATACAAATAAATAAATAATAATAATACTAATGATTATAAAATATCCACCATTCCACATAAAACTTCCAATTTATGTTTTTCTCCTTTCTAGAAACACTTACCCCCAAACTATGCATGGCACAATACTAACACCTCTTCCTCTTTCTGAGCTCAACATCTCACTCATTATGGAGGGATGCTGACTCCGTTTTTGAGGATAGCAAACGGGAAGTTGCAGTACAGAAAATGGCCCAGAGATCACCAATGTGTGTGTGTGTGTGTGTGTGTGTGTGTGTGTGTGAGTGTAGTGTTATGAAACAATGTGTGTATAATTTGTGTAGTGACTGGTAGTGAGATATGAGTGAACACTGTGGCATTACATTATTTAATAAGTTGTTTGTAAAAAGAAGTGTTGTATATCAGGAGTAAATCTAATGATTGTCTCTAATAGAAGTCTGTAAATATATGTGCATACGAATTAGCTTATTTTAAATTGATCTGAATTTGTAAATATTTTGACATGTCCTATATCCTTGTAAAAAGAGATCTACAGATGAATAAAACTATTTCTACTACTATGTTTTCTCTAATTAATCAGACAACGTAATAGGTGCAAAGAACGAAAACTTACATCAAAATTAGACTTTCTATATTTACAAAACGTTTTTACAACTTTTTTAAAAATGTTTAACAAAGCTTCAGAATCGTATCCTTATCATGGTTGTAAACAAATCAGCGACTTAACATACTTTGACTGGGATATCTGTGTGATTAAACGGGAATAGAAGCCATTGACCGCTGGTGCCAAGATGTAGGACTAGCTCCATGTCTACTTTAAGGATGTACTGAAAGACAATCTTTCTGGAAAAATATTCGCTCTCTCCTTCTCTCTCTCTCCTTCTCTCTCTCACTCTCTCTCTCTCTCTCTCTCTCTCTCTCTCTCTCTCTCCTTCTCTCTCGCCCATTATCAGTTATTTGAGATCGAATGGTGGAAACAGCTCTTTTCTAGTCTTTCAACTGGGAGAAACATAAAGGGAAGGTGAACGCAAGCACTCACAAAAAAAAAGTTTGTGGAGTTTTCCGTTTCTTATTGGAAGTTATCTGTTTAAATTTATTTGAGTGAAAGTGGATCTATGATGTTAATGTCGACAGATGATAAGACTTTACGATATAAAGCTAATAAGTTGTATCCTTGGTGTGCACTATCTTTGCTACGTGCACAGGTAGTATCTTTAGTAAATGTATTTTTGCGCCAACTGACTTAGCTTCACATGCTGTCAGTGCACCTGAACAGTCAAAAGGCTGCATTTTGACAACGACATGCACTTATGTCAGATAATTTTATATTCTGACAGAATGTAAGTAATATACATTTATCTCCAATTTTTATAATTGACCTACTTTCTTAATGAAATGTTTTCTAGATAATATACACTCCTGGAAAGTGAAATAAGAACACCGTGAATTCATTGTCCCAGGAAGGGGAAACTTTACTGACACATTCCTGGGGTCAGATACATCACATGATCACACTGACAGAACCACAGGCACATAGACACAGGCAACAGAGCATGCACAATGTCGGCACTACTACAGTGTATATCCACCTTTCGTAGCAATGCAGGCTGCTATTCTCCCACGGAGACGATCGTAGAGTTGCTGGATGTAGTCCTGTGGAACGGCTTGCCATGCCATTTCCACCTGGCGCCTCAGTTGGACCAGCGTTCGTGCTGGACGTGCAGACCGCGTGAGACGACACTTCATCCAGTCCCAAACATGCTCAATGGGGGACAGATCCGGAGATCTTGCTGGCCAGGGTAGTTGACTTACACCTTCTAGAGCACGTTGGGTGGCACGGGATACATGCGGACGTGCATTGTCCTGTTGGAACAGCAAGTTCCCTTGCGGGTCTAGGAATGGTAGAACGATGGGTTCGATGAGGGTTTGGATGTACCGTGCACTATTCAGTGTCCCCTCGACGATCACCAGAGGTGTACGGCCAGTGTAGGAGATCGCTCCCCACAACATGATGCCGGGTGTTGGCCCTGTGTGCCTCGGTCGTATGCAGTCCTGATTGTGGCGCTCACCTGCACGGAGCCAAACATGCATACGACCATCATTGGCACCAAGGCAGAAGCGACTCTCATCGCTGAAGACGACACGTCTCCATTCGTCCCTCCATTCACGCCTGTCGCGACACCACTGGAGGCGGGCTGCACGATGTTGGGGCGTGAGCGGAAGACGGCCTAACGGTGTTCGGGACCGTAGCCCAGCTTCATGGAGACGGTTGCGAATGGTCCTCGCCGATACCCCTGGAGCAACAATGTCCCTAATTTGCTGGGAAGTGGCGGTGCGGTCTCCTACGGCACTGCGTAGGATCCTACGGTCTTGGCGTGCATCCGTGCGTCGCTGCGGTCCGGTCCCAGGTCGACGGGCACGTGCACCTTCCGCCGACCACTGGCGACAACATCGATGTACTGTGGAGACCTCACGCCCCACGTGTTGAGCAATTCGGCGGTACGTCCACCCGGCCTCCCGCATGCCCACTATACGCCCTCGCTCAAAGTCCGTCAACTGCACATACGGTTCACGTCCACGCTGTCGCGGCATGCTACCAGTGTTAAAGACTGCGAAGGAACTCCGTATGCCACGGCAAACTGGCTGACACTGACGGTGGCGGTGCACAAATGCTGCGCAGCTAGCGCCATTTGACGACCAACACTGTGGTTCCTGGTGTGTCCGCTGTGCCGTGCGTGTGATCATTGCTTGTACAGCCCTCTCGCAGTGTCCGGAGCAAGTATGGTGGGTCTGACACACCGGTGTCAATGTGTTCTTTTTTCCATTTCCAGGAGTGTATATACACCCTGTGCCTCACTTTTGCATGTTTGTGTTTAGGTCGCTTTGCAGTGTTACTTGAAAATGGCCATAAGGCCGAAATTGCTATAGTAACAATTAATATTTTATACAGTCAACGGCGACTATGATGTCTTTTAAGAAATATTCTACTTACGTATGTGGAAAAATATTATAATCTACACATATTTGGGATGAAATGGCTGATGACTTAACTTCTACATAATTACAACAGTCACTCATTAGTGAAGAAAACATATGTATCACGACGTGACTATGCTAAGAAATGTGTACTGATTAAAAAATTGTGCCCAAAAAATTGCTCTACGAAATGTTTAACATTGGAAATGTGGTGTACACCACGAGATTTTGTTGTGGGTAATGTTTCACCTTCAATGGAATTTAAGCGAGCTATTCGGCGAATACTGAACGATCCACTGTAGATTAGGAAGAATTTTGGAAAGTTCTTCTTTGATTTTCGTGTTAACTGGTGAGAGCGAACTAAAGCCTTTTGACATACTTTTAATACTTTATTGATGCATCTCCTCTTCGTAGATGTTTTCTCTTCCCTGCTGCTTGCTTTATGTTTTAAGAGCTATTTCAGTGATTTAGTGATGTTTTAAGCATTGTGACTTTGGGAAAGATACAATTTCTCTGATTTTGACAGGCAGTTGTTTATTATTCAGTATCAAATGTCGCTAAATAATACGGAATCATTAGGTAAAGATTTTATGGAGCAATTTTTCTGCAGGAGGGTCTACATAATTCTATTTCTTTCATGATTCAGGGTGGAAGAAGCATGGTAGTGGGATATGAAAATTGGTGTAATTTTTCTATTTTTCAGTGTTCGTATCCAAGGAGCCGAACGAATTGAGGTCTATTGCGAGAGATAACTCTGTCCACAAGTCGACTTTTCTTAAAAATCTTTGGTAAACTCAGAAACAGTTCTCGCAGTCGCTTTATGATGTGGTGTTAAAAGATCAATTTTGATATGAGTTGTGCTGGCACAAAATATTCGAAAAACTTCCTCTGCGCGTTGGAAACAGTCGATACAGGTCCATGGTTGTTAAATGACATAATTTAACTGGAATTATGGGAAACAAAGGAGCAAAATTTGAAGTGGTGTGTATTCTAGCTTTATGACATAATTTACATTTGGTCGGAAAACGTGAGATGCGTTTTTTCATGTTGAGAAGGCAAGAGGTATCACGAAGTATGCAAAAACATTTTCTCGCTCCATAGTGTGCATAACTTAGATGACTGTACCAAGCTAACTTCTTTACCAAATTATGTGGAATGCAAACATGCGACGTATCACTGTCAGGTAATAAACATTTGAAGAACGTTGTTGCTAACCAAATAATAATATCTGTCTAGTAGCTTGTGTCTCGCCACAGCTTTTTGATAGTTTTCGGTATGGGATCTTTTTGTTCTTTGACCTTTAAAGCAGAAGAAACATAATGTCCGAAAGCAACCGCTTATATATACACTCCTGGAAATGGAAAAAAGAACACATTGACACCGGTGTGTCAGACCCACCATACTTGCTCCGGACACTGCGAGAGGGCTGTACAAGCAATGATCACACGCACGGCACAGCGGACACACCAGTAACCGCGGTGTTGGCCGTCGAATGGCGCTAGCTGCGCAGCATTTGTGCACCGCCGCCGTCAGTGTCAGCCAGTTTGCCGTGGCATACGGAGCTCCATCGCGGTCTTTAACACTGGTAGCATGCCGCGACAGCGTGGACGTGACCATATGTGCAGTTGACGGACTTTGAGCGAGGGCGTATAGTGGGCATGCGGGAGGCCGGGTGGACGTACCGCCGAATTGCTCAACACGTGTGGCGTGAGGTCTCCACAGTA
Organism: Schistocerca gregaria; assembly: GCF_023897955.1. Classification (NCBI taxonomy): domain Eukaryota; kingdom Metazoa; phylum Arthropoda; class Insecta; order Orthoptera; family Acrididae; genus Schistocerca; species Schistocerca gregaria. Next base: position 307,195,396 of record NC_064926.1, on the reverse strand, counting down.
CATCGATGTTGTCGCCAGTGGTCGGCGGAAGGTGCACGTGCCCGTCGCCCAGGGACCGGACCGCAGCTTCGCACGAATGCACGCCAAGACCGTAGGATCCTACGCAGTGCCGTAGGGGACCACACCGCCACTTCCCAGCAAATTAGGGACACTGTTGCTCCTGGGGTATCGGCGAGGACCATTCGCAACCGTCTCCATGAAGCTGGGCTACGGTCCCGAACACTGTTAGGCCGTCTTCCGCTCACGCCCCAACATCGTGCAGCTCACCTCCAGTGGTGTCGCGACAGGCGTGAATGGAGGGACGAATGGAGACGTGTCGTCTTCAGCGATGAGAGTCGCTTCTGCCTTGGTGCTAATGATGGTCGTATGCGTGTTTGGCGCCGTGCAGATGAGCGCCACAATCAGGACTGCATACGACCGAGGCACACAGGGCCAACACCCGGCATCATGGTGTGGGGAGCGATCTCCTACACTGGCCGTACACCTCTGGTGATCGTCGAGGGGACACTGAATAGTGCACGGTACATCCAAACCGTCATCGAACCCATCGTTCTACCATTCCTAGACCGGCAAGGGAACTTGCTGTTCCAACAGGACAGTGCACGTCCGCATCTATCCCGTGCCACCCAACGTGCTCTAGAAGGTGTAAGTCAACTACCCTGGCCAGCAAGATCTCCGGATCTGTTCCCCATTGAGCATGTTTGGGACTGGATGAAGTGTCGTCTCACGCGGTCTGCACGTCCAGCACGAACGCTGGTCCAACTGAGGCGCCAGGTGGAAATGGCATGGCAAGCCGTTCCACAGGACTACATCCAGCATCTCTACGATCGTCTCCGTGGGAGAATAGCAGCCTGCATTGCTGCGAAAGGCGGAAATACACTGTACTAGTGCGGACATTGTGCATGCTCTGTTGCCTGTGTCTATGTGCCTGTGGTTCTGTCAGTGTGATCATGTGATGTATCTGACCCCAGGAATGTGTCAGTAAAGTTTCCCCTTCCTGGGACAATGAATTCACGGTGTTCTTATTTCAATTTCCAGGAGTATATATATATATGAAATTGGACTGTTTAATTTGTATGGATGAACCGGTTTGTAAGGCACCAAGAAATCATGAAAAGGCGTCAGCAACAATTTTCTCTTCTCTAGGAATGTGTATAACAATGAAATGAAATTCCTGTACATATAATGCCCATCTCCTCAAGCAATCATGATAACGGTTGGCGGCCATAAGAAATTGTAACGCATGGTTGTTTGTGTACAGTTTTGTATGATTGCCAAATAAAAATTATCGAAATTTTGTGAAAGCCCAAACGACAGCTTATGCCTGGAGTTCTGTGACTGAATAATTTCGTTGAGAAGCGGAAAGAACACGTCTGGCAAACACAGTGCTCTTAGTAAGAGTGACACCTGTTTCCTCTATTTCTTGAAACACATGAGCTTCAAGGGCTGTCTTGGAGCTCTCAGTCGCGATACTAAATCATGTGAAATATCCCGGTAAGAGAGTAAAGGAGCATTTAGTACAGCTTGTTCCAATTTATCAAATTACTTTTCTGCTTGTTCGCCCCAAAACCACCTTGAATTTTAGCCTGTAAGCTGACATAATATTGGAGTGTCCAAAGCTTTGTAGTGAATGAATCGGTGAAAAAATTGACGAGGCCTAAAGAAAATCTCTAATTTGGCGTTAAGTTGTAGGAACTGTAATGTCACAAATAGTCTGAAGTTCGTCTGGATGGGGTTCAATACCAGAAGCTAAAATGATATGACCAAAAAATTTAATAAACGATTTTGCAAACTCAGATTTGCTTAAATTACCGTGATTGAATGATTTGAAAATGTTTCCAACAATGAGTTAAAGATGCTGACATGTTGATGCTAGTTTTCCTCACTAACGAGTATATCGTCGGCATAAATAGTGATTGTCTTTTAATTGTGTTGGGAGAATGGAGTTCAGATCTCTGATGAAAGTTACAGATGAAATATTACGATTTCTAGGTAGTTTGCAAAGTTGATAACAGATTCTAAAGCATAAAATGGCTGTACATTTGCGACAATACGGGGGTAATTCGATCTGCCAGAATTCTGTTTTAAATCTTGGATAGAAAATACGGCGACTCAACGAAATTTTTGGAGCAACTCATCTAATGTTTGCAACCTGTCTGGCCCTGTTACTACGATGTCATTAATTAGTATCGAATCTAAAACAAATTTCTGAGAACCATCCTTTCTTGAAAAACGTGTAACGGACTGTTGTAAGGCCTTGCTGCTGTTTCAGTTACGCCTTTGTTGAAGTATAGATCCAGTTCCCTATTTTACGTTGCCTTTATAAATGAATAGAAAGAAAAGTATTGTGGGGTTTCACATGAAATTCGTAAACAAATCCGCGCATAGTTCCGGGAACTATGTCAAAACCATGTGAATGAGTCTGTAGAACTACCTGTAATTGTTTTCCTATCCCTGTTTGTTGCAGCTTTACACTTGTATATTTTGGCTTGTATTATTTGAGAAATGCCCGAATTTGGTTCTTCATTTTCATTAATAATTGAAAATTCTGCATAGTGAAGAAAGACTTGTACCAATTTATACTTTTGGTTGACGTGAAAAACAGTAGCCTATTAACATCCAGTTCCATCATCGGAAACTCTTCACAAAATTCAAGGTTTTGTAGTGAAATACATGAAGTTTAAAAATCTAATACTACTTTTTGCTGTTTAAGAAATCCATGCCAAGGATAATCTCTGTTGTTAGCTGTGTAACGAACCAGAAGTTTGCAAAGGAAGTGTGACGTTGTACAGTAAATTGTTCAGTGTTTGCTATTTTACATCGACACTTTTCCCTGCAACAGCTCCTCTAACTTTTGTTCTGCAAATGAATTCTACCTTGTGTGTCACTGGCCAAGGTGGTGGTAAAGAAAAGCTAAATTGTTGGATCCAGTCAAATGGATGTAAGTCACTGATTCCACTGCGAAAAACTTTAAGCTTTCTACCTGATAAAAATGTTTCTAGTCAAATGCGTCGTGTCTTTTTAAGTCATTAAAGTTCTGTCGGTTGAAATATATTTCTGAATTTTGCGTTCGTTTCCAAAGTCAAAAGTCACTTTCCCGTCTAAGTCGGACAAAATGATGGTTTTGCGCGAAATATTTTTCTCGTCCATGATACCTCTCACTACAATCACATGTATTTGGTTTTTGTGTTAAATGCTTTTAATGTCAGCTAGATGTTTGCGTAACCAATTAATTTCTTATTTGTGCTGTTTGTTTACCGTTATCTGTCGTTCTTTAACATGCTCTAAAGACTGAAACTATTCGGTCTCTTTAAAATGGATTTGTTTGAAAGTTCATGGATCTGTGGTTTGAAAGTTTCAACTTGTTGTTTTGCTCCGGTATCAGTTTTATTCGTTTTTGTTTCCAAATTTTGTATCTGTGTGAATGCTTTTGTGAGATGCACTGCAATTTTGCGACCGCGGCGCTAGGAAATGCTTTATTAATTTTCGATAACCGATTAATTTTCGATAACCGATACTTTCTCTTTTCGGCTTGAATTTGTAATTTCAATAAATTTTGTGCCAACCTCAGACACTCTCAGAAAAAATTGACATAATTATGTCTATGTTTCTGCAATTTCTTCTGCTCCCGTAGAGATATTGCTTAATTCTATTTTCTTGCCAGTCCTTACATCCTTTACTATTGACTTATTGCTTTCTTTTGCACTGTTCATCCTTTACGATTGACTCATTGCTTTCTTTCGTTTTGTTTCAAGCATTTTGTTGTTTTGTTGTTTTTTTTTTAAGATGACTTGATAACTAACCTGTTCGTGCTTCGTTACTTTCTTGTAAACAGTGGTGAAGCACAAATGCAAGATTGTTATTCTGAGAAGAATTCGTGTTAACTGTTGTGTGGTGAACTGAGTGTTCGTCTGTTTTCATTCACTGCTGCGTTTTCCGAAAAAAAAAAATGCGTCATCTTTGTATCTGTGTATGAAAAAAAGTTGTCTCAAAAATTTAAATTTGTGGCTGCAGCCCTTGTCAAAAAATGCGCCTCGCGGCGCTTCTTGCTTGGCACGAAGCGTTGTAGAGACTCTGGCTATTTCTGAAACCTATAAAAATGGAACATTCTTAAAATAGAACGAATCTGGGCCTGGGGGAAGACGGAGGGGGGGAGGATGGAAGGGGGGCCATCATGATGTGTTTTTGAAAACTACCTCAGAAAAGAAAAAGACAGTTATTTGAAAAACGTGTCAAATTCTTGGCAGTCAACTGTTAATAAAAAAAAAGCTCACGCTAAGGTCCCTACATTTAATTAACTTTCATTTTTTAAATCAAATGAATCATTTAATATGGCGGTGTCTAGAGAGCTTCGTTCGCTGAAACATGTTGTTTCGAGAAAAATGCGTTTAAAGTTTGCAGTAACAAGAAACATCTTGCTTCAAAACTTACTCTTCCTCAAACACGTTCTGGGTCTGAATTTGTGCTGTATTTTCTCAATCCGGGCTCTTTTAATCAGCTGAGACATTCCTCACTCCACGACGGCCTCGCCTTTCCTGTAAGATAACTCCCTGAAGCACTTGCTGTTCGTCCCTGTGACGAATCTTAACACGTCCCTGGTTTTTGGAATAGATGAATAACCTCCGTTGAATACATATGCAGCTGTATATGCTGCTGTTTCAGCAGTTTTCGCTCCGCAATGAAGATGGTACGGTACCTGTTTCCAAATGCCCGCGTTGAAGGTCTCGTTGTCATTTTGCGTATTGGCACCGGTGTATCAGTGCATCTTGTAAACAGGTCTTCATTGAAAAGAAATTCGTATAGTGGTCTAATCTTTTCTTGAACTAAGACATCGAGCGCCTACAGCTGCCTGTATTACGATCGGTGCACGATTCCATTCAACACGCTGTAACTTCTAAAATACGTTCGCAATAAAAGAATTCTTTTACAGGCTTGATCTATATACTTTAGGGATGCAAATTACGTAAAAGGATCCATTTTTTCCCATAGGTCTCCACCAGAACATCCCCTTCAAGGGAACATACTTCTGTCAATATTTTGTTTGATAGAACATTTCTGAATATTACCCGCGCTTCATAATTACATGCTCCTCTGCGTACAGTCACTTGCCGAAAAACTTGCTTCGATATCCTGAACGATTTACGAAATAAAACACGTGTAAGTGCTAGGCAGAGCATTTTGTAGAAGTTAGTTTTCTTTTATGTTCAAGAATCCTTCCGTTAACAGTTCGCCCTCTCGAGATATACCTTTCCTTTTGTGTATGGGTTTGAGATTGGTGCCTGAACTCAGAGAATCTGCACTATCTGATCAAAATCATCCGGATGGCTGTTAGTGACATAGATTTGGGGTGTGTCTACCCTGCGTCTTTTGACGGCTGAACTCTGTTGGGGAAATTTCCAGTGAGATATCTGAATATCTGTGGGGGAACGGCAACTCACTCCTCCTCAACAATTGAAACCAAAGAAGGTAGAGATGCTGGACGGCGGGGCCTGTAGCGAAATCGATGACCTAACTCATCCCAAAGGTGTTCCATTGGCGTCAGGTCGGGATTCTGGGCAGGTCAGCCCATTTCAGGAAGTTTATTGTCCACAGACCATTGCCTCACAGGGGGTGCTGTATGACAGGATGGATCGTCACGTTGATACAATCAACATTTTCGAACTGTTCCTCTACTGTACGGGGTACACAACGCTATAAAATCTGTTCATACCGTTCCGAATTTAGCATTTTCGTAAGCGCAATGAGGAGACCACATTCTAACCACGAAAAGAAACCCCGTACGGTAACACCACTTCTTGCAAACTTAACTGTTGGCACTACACATAATAGCAGGTGACTGTCTTCATGCATTCGTCAAACCCAAACCTGTTGGACTGCCGCAAGCTATAGTGTGAACCATTACTCCAAATCACTCGTTTTCAGTCGTACACTGTCCAGTGGCACCTCTCTATACGACAAGTCAAGCGTCGTTTAGCAATGACTACAGAAATATTTGGCTTTGTGGAGCTCCTCCATCACTGTGCCCAAATTTTTGTAACTCCCTACACATGGTCATTGCGCTAGATGGATTGCTGGTAGCACCTTGTGACTCTCGAGTGATCCCTTCCGCCGACTTCAAGCGATTTTTTACAAACTCCCTACTCAATGCTCGATGGTTACTGTCCGTCAGTACACGAGATTTGCCTGATCCTGGCTTAGCTATAGCTGTTCCCTCACGTTTCGACTTCTCAGTGCCATCACGAACAACCAGTTTGGACAGTTTTGAAAGGATCGAAACATCAATGATGGGTTTGTTACTCACGTGATATCCAGTGACTAGCCCTTGTTCGAGTCACTGTGCTCTCCTCATTGATCCGTTCTGTTACCGCTTCTCTATTGACAATACAATACTGCCCGCGTTCCTTAATACTTCTGGGTGCGCTTTTCGCGGTATCTAATAGTTCATAGCGTATTATGTAAGGGTGTTGGGTTCATTGGATTGATTTGGGGGAAGGGACCAAACAGCGAGATCATCTGTCGCATCGGATTAGGGAAGGATGGGGAAGGAAGTCAGCCACGCCCTTTCGAAGGAACCATCCCTGGATTTGCCCGAAGCGATTTAGGGAAAGCACGGAAAACCTAAATCAGGATAGGCGGTTGCGGGTGTGAACAGTCGTCCTCCGGAAAGGTAGTCCTCTGTGCTAACCACTGCGCCACCTCGCTCGGTGTAAGGGTGTCTGCATACTATTGGTCAGCTAGCGTATCACCTAACAAAAGAAAAAGAATGAACTTACTTGAAGGCACCGAAGTTTATTCTCAGAAATGTTTATCCCAATTGCCCTAAATGACCAAACTAAGTTATCCAGCCACGCGGGATTAGCCAAGCGGTCTGAGGCGCTGCAGTCATGGACTGTGCGGCTGGTCCCGGCGGAGGTTCGAGTCCTCCCACGGGCATGGGTGTGTGTGTGTTTGTCCTTAGGATGATTTAGGTTAAGTAGTGTGTAAGCTTAGGGACTGATGACCTTAGCAGTTAAGTCCCATAAGGTTTCACACACATTTTTTTTAGTTATCCAATAAGTTTTTTGTAAGGAATTTCGATGATTAGTTATAAAGCCAGACACCAAGTCCGATCATGATGAAACTAATCCAGTACGAGCCCATCCAATGCATATAATAATTCCATATCTAGCAAGTCTCTTATTGTGTTTGTTGTTTGTTCAACTGTCAATAAAATATGTAATATTATTTTTTTTATGTAAGTAGCTGTAACCGGCCACTTCTTGTTTTGTGTCATTCTGGTAAATGGAAAAGAAAGAAAAGAGGAAACACACGTTTCTGATTCGTATGGGAATTTGATAAAAGTCACGATCTCCTTCTCCCCTTTGTCTCTGTGCATCTCTTCCTACTTTCTTTGTCCATTTCCACCTCATTCCCCTCTCTCTCTCTGTCCATCTTCTCCCCCTGTATCCTCTCTCTATCCATCTCATCCTCTCAGCTATCTATGTAAATTTTCTCCCTCCCGTCTGTTCATCTCCTCTTTGCTCTCACTCTCTCACGTTGAGCCTTGTTCAATGTTATTGTAAATTCAGATTTTGTAGTAATATTCTAATCACAAGCCGATAAGCCAAAAATACATCTTTCCTGATTACTGTGAAAATCGTCTGAGTAAGGAAACAATTTATGTTTAAAAATACACACTAAGAGGAAGAATACGTATGGGAAATCGATTTATCTAATGGTTTAAATGCCTCACTATCGCAGTTGAAACTGCCTGAGACAAACGAAGAAAAACCGCACATTATTACGACAGCGCATTTTCTTTCTTCCAGTCGTTTCTTAACAGAAAACCTATGCAGTGTTGTTTTAAAAAATAAATGGTATATGTCCTTTTAAATGTTTAACAGACTGTTATATTAAAAAATATATAGCCTACTGTAGGTCTGAATGTTTGTTCAGTATCATGTACAATCTTAAGTAAATCTCTCAAGAGCGTTTGCAGATTTTTGGTAACAATGTTTCCCTGTTATATATAACACATTAACCTATGTAATACGTATACTGAAAATAAATAGCCTATGTCCATCCGAATTTTCATTGGTGTATCGTGCAAAAATTTGAAGTAAATCGGCCAAGAACTTTTCGAGGATTTTGGTAACGACGTTTCCCTTTTGTATGCTACATATTTAGTTAGATAGTATGTAACGTAGAAATATGTATATAAAAACACGCGGGAATGCACATGCAACGTTGCATCAAAATTAGAAAGCAATCGACGAACTACTTTTCGAGTTTTGCAAGCTAAAGATGTGCTATATTATTTTTATTATAATCAACTTGGTTTAACTAAACTGCCACTAATGCATTTATTGCACATTCATGCTAAGTTATTTCAGCTCATTTGTCCTACAGAAGCTTGAACTTGAAATTGACTGTCACAACCGGTAAGTAAATTGAAACTTTGACCATAGATACAATTTTCCGATGTAAACAAAGATATCAGTCGGCGACATGGCGGAGATTGCACTGTTTATGTGCAAAAGACAAGTGACATAACTTCAATGCTACGATTATAAAGGCGAAAATCGGAACAACAATAAGCAGAGTTGAAAGTAAGTATATCTAATCAGTAACATATCATAAATACACAACTGGTGAAGTACAGAGTGTTTCAGAAAGATCGCTGCACCACTGGTCGGTTATTGGAGGAAGGAATACATTGTTTAGTTTGTATTCATTACCACTAGATGTCGGTTGTCTTTCGTTTGCTTTGTTACCCTCACATGTAGCAAAATTGGTGCTCTGCAGCAAAAATAATTTTGTGTTCTCGGGTTGGGGAAGGGTAATTCCGTGATTACAAGTTGAGGTATCAAACTGATTTGTCCGAATGGATGGAACAGCCACCTAATGTGTATGTAAAGTAAAGAGTACTGGCCGCCATCGTGTTTTCGATGGAAATGTTGCACGATTCAAAGCGATTACCAACGTAGTCCTATAAAAGGAACTCGTGTCAGTCGGGAGTTATAACTGCCTATAACAACAATATGAAGTAAAACTTTGAACATAGCTGCTAAGGTTCAGTGACCGTGTCAGAATTATAATAGAACAAATAAGCCCTCGGTCACAAATATTAAGTCAAAATTGACCAGGTTTCGACGCTAGTATGAGTGTCGTCTTCAGAATTAGACTAACTGTTCTAAAACATTTTAGGTATATAATACATTAATAAAATTAAAGTTTGTACTGACGGGAAAAGATGCACTTAAGGACAATCTGTTACTACGAAAGGCCGGAATTTACAAGATACCGTGCCAATGTGGTAGGGCTTACATAGGTCAAACCACTCGCGCCGTGAAAGAACGCTGCACTGAACATCAACGTTACACCCGTCTTTTGCAGTCAAGCAAGTCCGCTATTGCTGAACATCGTATTTCTACTGGTCATTCAATGGAGTATGAGAAAACAATGATTTTGTCCACAACAACGTCTTTCTGGGACTCCATTATTAAAGAATCCGTAGAAATACGACTGGCGGAAAATCTGTTAAACCGTGACAGCGGCTAGCAGCTGGACAGTGCATGGAATCCCATCATCTCCACGATTTGCTCAAATCGAAGAACAGCAACGCAGAGGGCGACTGAGTTCCGCCATTGCACCAGCGAGGGCGCTGCAGGCGTTCAACTATCAAGTTTTCGACGCATGCGCAGAATAGTTAGTACGCTAGATATTGCGGAACGGAGGACGTTTTCGCCAGTCTGCGACGGCTCACCTGAAGATGACTGGCAGGTGCCCACTTGAAATATCGTGCAAAGTAATGAACGACGACCGGCTGCAAGCCCGAAATTCGTTTGAACAGTCAATTCGCAGGGAAAATTTTAAAATTCACGACAGGCATCTTATCCGCATGGCTGTAACGGATCGTGCAGCCACGTCTCGTTCCCTGCGTCAACAGATGGGAACGTTTGCAAGACAACAACCATCTGCACGAACAGTTCGACGACGTTTGCAGCTGCATGAACTATCAGCTCGGAGACCATGGCTGCGGTTACCCTTGACGCTGCATCACAGACAGGACCGCCTGCGATGGTGTACTCAACGACGAATCTGGGTGCACAAATGGCAAAATGTCATTTTTTCGGATGAATCGAGGTTTTGCTTACAGCATCATGATGGTCGCATCCGTGTTCGGCGACATCGCGGTGAACGCACATTGGAAGCGTGTATTCGTCATCGCCATACTGGCGTGTCACCCTCCATGATGTTATGGGGTGCCATTCGTTACCAGTGGATGTTACATTTCAGATATTTTACGACCCGTGGCTCTATCCTTCATTCGATCCCTGCGAAACCATACATTTCAGCAGGATAATGCACGACCGCATGTTACAGGTCTTGTACGGGCCTTTCTCGATACAGAAAATGTTCGACTACTGCCGTGGCAAGCACGTTCTCCAGATCTCTGACCAATTGAAAACGTGTGGTCAATGATGGCCGAGCAACTGCCTCGTCACAATACGCCAGTCACTACTCTTGATGAACTGTGGTGTCGTCTTGAAGCTGCATTGGCAGCTGTACCTGTACACACCAACCAAGCTCTGTTTGACTGAATGCCCAGGCGTATCAAGGCCGTTATTACGGCCAGAGGTGATTGTTCTGGGTACTGATTTCTCAGGATCTATGCACCAAAATTGCGTGAAAATGGAATCACGTCATTTCTAGTATATAATATATTTGTCCAATGAATACCCGTTTAACATCAGCATTCATTTTTGGTGTAGCTATTTTAATGGCCAATAGTGTAAAAAGTGGCTGGTTGCCGTAATAGTTAAAATAATTCCCGTGCCGGATCTGCGACGGCGGACAGACGAGACGGCGTCAGAGCCATCAGCAGGCGGGTGCTCACAGCGGGCCGGGCGTCCGTTATTAGTTTAAAGCGATCCCGGCAGCCGCGACGGCGCGCGATAAACGGAGCGGCGGCCGGCCAGCCTCCCCCGCGATAATTCTGTTTTCCCGTGCGGCTTGGGCGAGGGGCGACCGTTACAGCGTCGGGGGTCCGCCCAGAGCGGCACATCTGCCCCGCGCCGCCAGGGAGGGTGCGGTCTCGCCGCATTACCACCGCGGCACCTGGCGCCAGATCGCCGATAACCGCCGGCGCGCTATGGCTCTCGACGTGCGCCACGCTAGGTGTCGGCCCGGCCATTTGAATAGTACAGAGAGTGCGGATCAGCTGCCGCCACGCGCCGCGCGCCCTGGGGCCGGCCCGTTCTCGTAGCGCACTCCGAGAGTCAATGCTGGCCGAGTTGCCGAGTCCCACTTCAGCGGCTTTTCCCGCGTTGTGTTAGCTCGCGGCGTTTAATGAATTGCGCCCACTGTACACCCTCACTACCCACTCCAACGGCAGTGGCTAGTTCACGATTAACTTTCAAGGCGACCAATGTATTTGCTGTTGTTATGTTTGGTTTTTGTACGTAGTCTCGAGTATACCGACTACGTTTACGTGTTTTCTACGTCAGTACCATCTGCTCTTCAATGACGAACAGCACGCAGCCACAATGTGGAAACGGCAGTCCGGCGAGAGAGAGAGAGAGAGAGAGAGAGAGAGAGAGAGATGTGGAAGTACTAATACCGCTGAAAATGCCCGCGTTCGGCTGACTTTGAGGGTTGGCAGTTGCCTTTCTGCTGTCAGTCAAAACAGACGACCATTTGTCCCGGGAACTGCTCGGGTGACCCAAAGATCCGTTAAAATTTGAAAACGCACTCATGAAATAATTTAGGCAGTGAGGTAAAACTTGACACACATCCCTGAAGTGACATGGGGTTTTGTTGAAACCCTAAACGAGTGCAAAAACCGGCCAACAAATGGCGCTGGAGAGCAACATGTCACTGACGCCACGAAAGCATTCTGTATAAAATTATTGCTAAGGCGGGTGCCAGGTTGAGATTCATTGGGAGAGTCCTTAGAAAATGTAGTCCCTCAACAAAGGAGATGGCTTACAAAACATTCGTTCGACCTATACTTGATTGTTGCTCATCAGTGTGGGATCCGTACCAGGTCGGGTTGACAGAGGAGATAGAGAAGATCCAAAGAAGAGCTGCGCGTCTCGTCACACGGTTATTTGTTAAGCGTTATAGCGTTACGGAGATGTTTAGCAAACTCAAGTGGCAGACTCTGCAAGAGAGGCGCTCTGCATCGCGGTGTAGCTTGCTGTCCAGGTTTGGAGAGGGTGCGTTTCTGGATGAGGTATCGAATGTATAGCTTCCCCCTACTTACACCACCTGAGGAGATCACGAATGTAAAATTAGAGAGATTCGAGCGCGCACGGAGGCTTTCCGGCAGTCGTTCTTCCCGCGAACCATACGCGACTGGAACAGGAAAGGGAGGTAATGACAGTGTCACGTAAAGTGCCCTCCGCCACACACCGTTGGGTGGCTTGCGGAGTATAAATGTAGATGTAGCTGTAGTGATGAAGGGAGTCAGATGCGCAAGCAATTGCGACATTTTGACTTTACCAAAAAAAGGACTTTTAGTGAAGCTTTACTGTCGCGTTGGAGAATCGCCTTCTGCAGCTTTGCGATCCCGTCGCCATAAGAAGAGCATACGAACGGGCAAAGATCTTGTGACAAGTGTCGCTGTGAAGAAACTGATCACGAAGTTCGAAGCCACGGCCACCAGCCACGAGTGCTACTGCTGATCGGACAGTTCAGGTAGAAATGGAGACTTTAGCGGGTTGACCTCCGCATGAGGAAGTCAAAGCTCGTCAAGTCGCACGGTGCAACGGCATTCCACGCACTACTGTTTGGAGAACACTAAGCCGTACCCTCCAATGCTATCCGTACAAAATGCAGCGTCGTCACGAACTATTAGCCACCTATTTTGTGACGCGGATGCGTCTGCGGTGTAATGACTTTAAAAAGTGGGGGAAGATGACGATTCACTGTCTAACGACTCGTTGACTGACGAACACTATTTCACACACAGCTGCAGTATTTGGGATACCGAAAATCCTAGAACTGTCGTGGAAATCCTATTGGACGCCAAGACGGTCACGCTGTGGTGTGTAATTACCACGTCAATCGTGATCAGATCCTTTTTCTTTGAGGAACTGCAGGATGCTGCTTTTCAAAGTGTCAGCGTAAAGGGTACGAGGTATGCCGATATTTTACAGAATTGCTTCATTCCAAGCCTGGCTATTAAACACATGCTGGAAATTACGAGTTTTCTGCAGAATGTCGCCTCACCACATATTGATACACATGTGGAAGATGTATTGACACGTAGTCTGGTGAGGATCACGTGCTAAGCCTCCACTTCCGGCATGTTTGGCCTCCCAGGTCTCCAGACCTCAGTTTTGAAATTTGAAGTAAGTTCCTGTGGGCCCAAACTGCTGAGGTCATCGGTCCCTATGCTTACGCGCCACTTAATCTAACTTAAAGTAACTTACACTAAGGACAACACACACATCCATGCCCGAGGGAGTACTCGAACCTCCGAGGGAGGGGGGGGGGGGGGGGGGAATAGCTGGGCGAACCGTGACAAGGCGCCCGAGACCGCGCGGGTACCCCGTGCGGCCCAGACCTCAATCCGTGTGACTGTTTAGTGGTTGTGGGGTCACCTAAAGTCGCAAATCTACCACAGTCGTCAGACCTCATTAGGGATGCTAAAAGACAACATCCGACGGCATTTTATCACCAGATCTACTGGTATGCTGTACAGTGCTCTTCACATCTGCACAGCGTTGTCCCTCGACTACAGGTATTGTTGATGAACGACGACGGACACATTGAGCATTTATTATAAAGAACATCGTCTTTGATAAAAATCAATTGCTACGCTAATTACTGCTTTTGTATTACATAAGCACCATCTGTTGCTCATTTTGTGCATCTTTATTTGGTTTCAATAAAACCCCATGTCATTTGAAGCATGTGTGTTTTACATCCCTACCTACGTTGTTCTGTGACGTATTGAATTTTCAAATGGTAGTGGACTTTTGTGTCACCCTGTACATCAATGTTTTAAAACGTTCCTATCGTACGTACCTCGGAGTTATGCTAGCGGCCGCGGTCTGAATCCACTCTCCCTTGGCGACGTGTGGTAAGCGTGACGCACTGTTCCTCTGATTTGATTGGAAACGTTTGCTGGCGGACACGCAGTAATTCTCTGCTCTGCTGCACTATAAAATGAGTCCAAGCCTCATTGAGCCCAGTGTTAAACTCCTCCGCACTACAAAATACCTGAATAAAAGCCCCATAGTTGTCCAACTACTTTCAGGAAAGATTCCTAGGTCCGGCCACTGGACTGAAAATATTTTTTTGATTTATCAGTCTTCTGACTGGTTTGATTCGGCCAGCCACAAGTTTCTCTCCTGCTTTAACCTCTGCATGTCGGATTAGCACTTGCACCCTAAGTCCTCAATTATTTGTTGGATGTAATAAATCTCTCTTTTCCCCTACGGTTTTTACCTCCTGCAGCTCCCTCTAGCACGATGGAGGTTATTGCCTGATGTCTTACACATGTCCTTTCGTCCTGTCCCTTCTCCTTCCCAGTGTTTTCCATATATTCCTCTCGCAACCGATTCTATGAGCAACCTTTGAAAGGTCTCTGTTGGACTCCTTACATGTTAATTTTTAAAACTGTTGTCATTTAAAGCATACATTCCACTTCTAAATTTACTGTGGTGTTTCTGGCTATCTGGGAGTAGACAGAGCAGTGGAACGTGTTACCTTTACACATAATCAAGAACGATCTGTCACAATACTACACTTTAAAACACAGTTTATATGTAATTCATGTCATACAGTCTCATACGGAACCTACATCCGCATTCTTTTATGTATTGTATATGATAAAATACTGTCATCCCCCTTCCCTTCTGTGTGAGAGGATGAATGAGCAAATGTATTTCTAGTTGCACGCTTGATGGTAGCAGACAAGCCTGTCTGCTAGAGAACAGTAGGACCAAGGTCGGAACAGGTAGCTACGCTTTCTAGCAGCACAGAGGTTTCTATTCTTAGTATGGTCCTGTCCGTCATGTTGATATAGGAAGCTGCCTCTCTGGTCACTTCCGTTTGTACCTGTTAAGCACCCTCGTTAGGGGCCCAGATCAGTCTGTCCACGGCGAGCGTCTGAAGTGGTAAGATCTCCAGCTAAGCGCGTGTCTGCTAAGTCCGTAGGACAATGGATTTCTTCAGTTCAGCCTAACTGAAAATTTAATCACCTTTATTTCAGGTTTATCTCTAAAATACCTAATGTTATGTTAAATTGCAACGCAGTGTATTTCGAGTGTGAAGTTCAGAATATCTTTCAGTAGTTGCTTTGTCACTACTTTGTGAATAAAGTGGAACCACGTGTTAATCAGTAACTCTAACTAAGATCATCACTCTTAAATGCAAATGTGCGTGAGATTATAACGTCTCGTCTTGACACTATTTTTCAATATAGCAACTTTTCTTTATGTTCAATCCACGTGCGGTGTACTTTGTGAGACCAGTACCACGTGCTTATACAATTGTTTGACCCATTAGGTTTATAGTAAGAAGATAGTAACCAGTCGAAGTTTTTCTTTTGTAAATTGCGTTTCGATGTAATTTATTTTAATTATCAAAATTATTGTGGAGTTACGCTCTTTTTGTAAACCAAGTTGACCACGTGTAGCATGTGGTGTAATCACCAAAGGAGCCCTCAGCTATTCTTTTCGGGAAGATTTCACAGAGAGTTAGTATGAATTTAGCATACTAGTGTGTGGTAATTTCATGACTGACAGGATTGTGCTACGAACATAACTTCTTTGGGAGAAAGTTGAATCGGTTGGTTGTGGCTAATTTCCTCTTGGATATGTTCCAACGTTCTTCGTGTGTTATTTTATGAATGAAGTATTGTATGCAGTCTCCCAATCTTGGCTCCATATTTGATGTGTTCCGTAAGATTACAAACTCACATTTTCACAATCCTAAATAAGGCACCAGTTTAGTTATGAATCAAGTTTAATATGCTGAAATTTTAACGGAGCAACGATCAATGTTAAAATAAATGTCCAAATATAAACTGATTTATTTCTTTTTGTTTAAATCGTCTTTTCATACGTATATCACCGGTTATCGTAAGATGACTACTAAAAGATTATAATTAATGTTAGTCTGGTTGGGAATTTGGTAAGCTAGACTGGATACCTGATAAAAAACAGTTGCTCAAGGTTAACTTCCGCAGACAGCTCACAGCTTTTAACCCGCTTTTATTGTCTTGAATATGAGCACTGCTTTCAGAACAAATTAATGCATCAACATTACACCTTCTTCTGAAACCGTACACAGCAAAAAGTTCATACACCGCCTCCGACTGGGTACTGGCACTGGCAGCTATCTCCGATAAATGACAACAGCAGCAAAACAGGAATACAGTTCAAAGAATGATACAAAAAATCACTCTCAAATTTGTACGTAAACTAACGATATTTATTTGCACGAAGTAACTCTATCCCACTCCGCCGCTTTTGTCGAACGCTGCCTCCAGCTAGCTAATGGCTCCATGTTCTGGTCTCAGATCTCTCTCATTGTCAGAGTCTACACTCACTAATTCACAACAGTCGCCGAGAAAAACAGGGAAATGCATAAGCAGAATGGCACGCCCGCTCCCACGATCTTACTTCGGATTCTGTCTTCCGTAGTGCAATAAGCAACTTGGATCATCACGAAAGGTCGCCTACAACCGACTTTAGAATTACAACGAAATCACCACTTCTGTTCCAGAGGCCACATTACTTCTATGCCACAAGATGGCTGACGTCTCTCCCCGATTTAACGAAATCCAAAACCACAGAACGGTATTATTTAACATGAAACGTTTAGGTCTTTCAGCTAATCGAAATCTCGAGCAAAGTTAGGTATTCTCTTTGGTCATTTCCAATTCCTCCTTACGTCTTTTCTGCAAGGTGCAGCTTCTTGGCAAGACTTTAGTGACTTGTTCTGCACCCGATGTTGGAAGCACCAGCCGTCATGGGAGTTACTCGCCCTAGAAATGCACCTACTCGTCTCCGACCACTACCCATTTAAGAGGATTGTGGAAAAAGAGGCCCATGAAGTACAGGCTGAAGAAACCCCTCCTGCCCCAGAAAGTGACACCGTCGTCTCCAATAGTTCGCCTACGAAATTAGATGTTACCTGCAGCTTTTATCGATGCAATATATCGCATGGTAGTATCGAAATTATGACTTTTAGTGAAAAATTCGTCGATGTTTCCAAATCATTTTGTTTTTTACAATTGAATGCAGACATGGTTTTCATATGCCTTAAACTGACAGAAAACATATACTTTCACAAAGTTCCAAAACCCTTTACTAGTTGTAACAAAAATTCAATTTTTTACAAAATCACAGTACTTATTTCCTACGCTTTGCAAAAGCCAAGTTTTTCTCAATCATTTTCCATTCAGTTTGTAAGTGGGCTGTTTACGTTTTTATATTGGCAATGCCACGTAGCGCTCTGTATGAAAATCACTGACTGTGCTGTGTGCAGTCTGTGACTGGTTGGACTCATTGTTGAAATATTCGCTTGTGTAGTGTTGCGCAGTTAGATGTGAACGGCACGTAGCGTTGGGCAGTTGGAGGTGAGCCGCCAGCAGTGGTGGATGTGGGGTGAGAGATGCCAGAGTTTTGCTTCATTCGCCAACTGTGCCTATCAGTAGATAGTGCCTTCAGTAGTTAGAATCTTTTCTTTAGCTGGCAGTATTGGCGCTCGCTGTATTGCAATAGTTCGAGTAACGAAGATTTTTGTGAGGTAAGTGATTCATGAAAGGTATAGGTTATTGTTAGTCAGGGCCATTCTTTTGTAGGGATTATTGAAAGTCAGATTGCGTTGCGCTAAGTAAAGAGAGAACTGTCTGAGTAAGTTCAGTTTTACTCAGCTGTCATTGTATCAAATAACGTAGAACTTATCCAGCACAGTAATTTATAATTTTCCAAAGGGGACGTTTCAAGTTGATTACGTTGTTGATTTAAAAGTTGTGCTGACAGCAAAAATAATCTCTCACTTGGAACAGATGTATCGAACATTGTCAAATATTTAAACTCGTTCTATATACTTTGGAAATTGAGTTTTATAACCTTTCAAAATTTCCTATGAATTTTCATTTAATATTCTTACGGGAGAATTCAAATAAATTGAAATTTCATCCGAAAAAACTGTCTTCATATTTTAATTAAACTGGATTCCATTAGACCCCTGTGTGTGCAGCGACCGTTAAGAAAAAAGACAGCAATTAACTGGAGAAGATCTATATTTCGACTATTTCATGGTCATCTTAGGAGTAAAAAATGTAAGGAAAGGTGGAATCAACAACAGATACGAAATATATATCATATCCTACAGGTAAGAGCGGATCCAAGGGATGTGGGCTGGCACGGGGGCACATGCCCCCCCCCCCCCCACCCCTCCCCGTCTGTCGGAGAGAGAGACAGCGAGAGAGAAAAGAGAGACACCCTACACATCTACAAAATCGTGGCCCGGTCATATGAGTCACGATTTCAGTTGGTAAGAGCTGTTTGGATTCGACTGCGGCGTAGACTCAACGAAGCCATGAAACGAAGTTGTTACCGAGGTACTGTGCAAGTTGGTGATGGTTCCAGAATGGTGTGGTCTGTGTTTACATGGAATGCACTGAGTCCTTTGGTCCAAATGAAGCGATCGTTTGGTGGAAATGGTGATGTTCGGCTACTTTGAGACCATTTGCAACCACTCGTGGACTTCAGGTTCCCAAAAAAGAATGGAATTTTATGGAAGACATTGCGCCGGGCCACATTTCATCTACATCTACGTGATTATTCTGCTATTCACAATAAACTGCCTGACAGAGGGTTGAGAGAACCACCTTCAAGCTGTCTCTCTACCGTTCCATTCTCGAACGGCGCGCGGGGAAAACGAGCACTTAAATTTTTCTGTGCGAGCCCTGATTTCTCTTATTTTATCGTGATGATCATTTCTCCCAATGTAGGTGCGTGCCAACAGAACGTTTTCGAAATCGGAGGAGAAAACTGCTAATTGAAATTTCATGAGAAGATCCCGTCGCAACGAAAAACGCCTTTGTTTTAATGGTTGCCACTCCACGTACCATGTCTGTAGCACTATCTCCCATCTTTCACGATAATTCAAAATCCTGCACCGGCAACACTATCCCAATTATGGAGGGAGCCACCGTGGCTGTACAGGAGACTCCCAGCCTGTATATATACAGGGTGGTCGTCACCCGGCCAAATATCTCACGAAATAATCGTCAAACGAAAAAACTACAAAGATCAAAGCTTGTCTATCTTGAAGGGGGAACCCAGATGGCGCTATGATTGGCCCGCTAGATGGCGCTCCCATAGGTCAAACGGATATCAACTGCGTTTTTTTCAAATAGCAACCCCCATGTTTAATACATATTCGTGTATTACGTATCACTTTGTGATAGATGACAATGTGATAGTCACAAACGTATAAGTACGTGGTATCACGTAACATTCTGCCATTGTTGACGGTATTTGCTTCGTGATACATTACCCGTGTTAAAATGGACCATTTACCAATTGCGGAAAAGATCGATATCGTGTTGATGTATGGCTATTGTCATGAAAATGCTCAACGGGCGTGTGCTATGTGTGCTGCTCGGTATCCTGGACGACATCATCCAAGTGTCCGGACCGTTCGCCGGATAGTTACGTTATTTAAGGACACATGAAGCGTTCAGCCACATGTGAAACGTCAACCACGACCTGCAACAACTGATGATGCCCAAGTAGGTGTTTTAGCTGCTGTCGCGGCTAATCTTCACACATCAGTAGCAGACAAATTGCGTGAGAATCGGGAATCTCAAAAACGTCGGTGTTGAGAATGCTACATCAACATCGATTGCACCCGTACCATATTTCTACGCACCAGGAAGTGCATGGCGAAGACTTTGAACGTCGTGTACAGTTTTGTCACTAGGCACGAGACAAGTTACGGGAAGATGACAGATTTTTTGCACGCGTTCTACACTCCTGGAAATGGAAAAAAGAACACATTGACACCGCTGTGTCAGACCCACCATACTTGCTCCGGACACTGCGAGAGGGCTGTACAAGCAATGATCACACGCACGGCACAGCGGACACACCAGGAACCGCGGTGTTGGCCGTCGAATGGCGCTAGTTGCGCAGCATTTGTGCACCGCCGCCGTCAGTGTCAGCCAGTTTGCCGTGGCATACGGAGCTCCATCGCAGTCTTTAACACTGGTAGCATGCCGCGACAGCGTGGACGTGAACCGTATGTGCAGTTGACGGACTTTGAGCGAGGGCGTATAGTGGGCATGCGGGAGGCCGGGTGGACGTACCGCCGAATTACTCAACACGTGGGGCGTGAGGTCTCCACAGTACATCGATGTTGTCGCCAGTGGTCGGCGGAAGGTGCACGTGCCCGCCGACCTGGGACCGGACCGCAGCGACGCACGGATGCACGCCAAGACCGTAGGATCCTACGCAGTGCCGTAGAGGACCGCACCGCCACTTCCCAGCAAATTAGGGACGCTGTTGCTCCTGGGGTATCGGCGAGGACCATTCGCAACCGTCTCCATGAAGCTGGGCTACGGTTCCGCACACCGTTAGGCCGTCTTCCGCTCACGCCCCAACATCGTGCAGCCCGCCTCCAGTGGTGTCGCGACAGGCGTGAATGGAGGGACGAATGGAGACGTGTCGTCTTCAGCGATGAGAGTCGCTTCTGCCTTGGTGCCAATGATGGTCGTATGCGTGTTTGGCGCCGTGCAGCTGAGTGCCACAATCAGGACTGCATACGACCGAGGCACACAGGGCCAACACCCGGCATCATGGTGTGGGGAGCGATCTCCTACACTGGCCGTACGCCTCTAATGATCGTCGAAGGGACACTGAATAGTGCACGGTACATCCAAACCGTCATCAAACACATCGTTCTACCATTCCGAGACCGGCAAGGGAACTTGCTGTTCCAACAGGACAATGCACGTCCGCATGTATCCCGTGCCACCCAACGTGTTCTAGAAGGTGTAAGTCAACTACCCTGGCCAGCAAGATCTCCGGGTCTGTCCCCAATTGAGCATGTTTGGGACTGGATGAAGCGTCGTCTCACGCGGTCTGCACGTCCAGCACGAACGCTGATCCAACTGAGGCGCCAGGTGGAAATGGCATGGCAAGCCGTTCCACAGCACTACATCCAGCATTTCTACGATCGTCTCCATGGGAGAATAGCAGCCTGCATTGCTGCGAAAGGTGGATATACACTGTAGTAGTGCCGACATTGTGCATGCTCTGTTGCCTGTGTCTATGTGCCTGTGGTTCTGTCAGTGTGATCATGTGATGTATCTGACCCCAGGAATGTGTCAATAAAGTTTCCCCTTCCTGGGACAATGAATTCAGGGTGTTCTTATTTCAATTTCCAGGAGTGTATTTAGCGACGAAGCGTCATTCCCCAAAAGCGGTAACGTAGTCCGGCATAATATGCATTATTGGACAACGGAAAATCCACGATGGCTGCGACAAGTGGAACATCAGCGACCTTGGCGAGTTAATGTATGGTGCGGCAGTATGGGAGGAAGGACAATTGGCCCCCATTTTATCGATGGCAATCTAAATGGTGAATGTATGCTGATTTCCTACTTAATGTCCTACCGATGTTACTACAAGATGTTTCACTGCATGACAGAAAGTCGATGTACATCCAAGCCGGCTGGTGTGGCCGTGCGGTTCTGGGCGCTTCAGTCTGGAACCGCGTGACCGCTACTGTCGCAGGTTCGAATCCTACCTCGGGCATGGATGTATGTGATGTCCTTAGGTTAGTTAGGTTTAAGTAGTTCTAAGTTCTAGGGGACTGATGACCACCGATATTAAGTTCCATAGTGCTCAGAGCCATTTGAACCATTTTTTGTACATCCAACATGATGCATGTCCAGCACATATCTCGCGTGCTGTTGAAGCGGTATTGAATAGCATATTTCATGACAGGTGGATTGGTCGTCGAAGCACGTTCACCGGATCTGACGTCCCCGGATTTCTTTCTGTGGGGAAAGTTGAAGGATATTTGCAATCGTGATCCACCGACAACGCCTGAGAACATGCGTCAGTGCATTCTCAATGCATGTGCGAACATTACGGAAGGCGAACTACTCGCTGTTGAGAGGAATGTCGTTACACGTACTGCCAAATGCATTGAGGTTGATGGAAATCATTTTGAGCATCTATTGCATTAATGTGGTATTTTCAGGTAATCACGCTGCAACAGCATGCGTTCTCAGAAATGATAAGTTCACAAAGGTACACGTATCACATTAGAACAACCGAAATAAAATGTTCAAACGCACCTACGTTCTGTATTTTAATTTAAAAAACCTACGTGTTACCAACTGTTCGTCTAAAATTGTGAGCCATATGTTTGTGACTATAACAGCGCCATCTATCACAAAGCGGAAAAAGTGGTCCAACTAGAACATTCACATTTCTTTACGTACTACACGAATATGTATTAAAAATGGGGGTTCCTATTTTAAAAAACGCAGTTATATCCGTTTGACCTATGGCAGCGCCATCTAGCGGGCCAACAATAGCGCCATCTGGTTTCCCCCTCCAAGCTAGACAAGTTTCGTTCTTTGTAGTTTTTTCGTTTGACGCTTATTTCGTGAGATATTTGGCCCGGTCACGATCAATGGACCATAAGTTGCGGCCACGAGCTATGGATAGCTGACCGACCGAGAGACCATTCACAATTTCTGTCATGTCGCCGTGTCGAGTGAACGCTCGTGTGCCCCTGGGGGGAATGGCCTACTGACCATTTTGTCCCTCAGGAATAATATCTCCAGAGTGGCTTTCTAGTGACTTGATCGAATGTAACTACCAAACATACCGGCCGCCAAAGAAATATTAATTTCTTTCGAACTTAGTATAAGTAACACAAGTCTTGCCAAATCATTGGAAAATGCCAAATCGTTGCGTCTTTCAACCAGGTATTCTATCCATTGAGTTTGTAACTGATGCCTGAAAATCACGATCACAATACAAAAAATATACTGAAACATAAAAATCGACGAAATACACTAAGTTTGCAAGGTACACACATGACAAAGAAAAGAAAACATACAAGATAAAAAAAACCACGAATACACTGTTCAATTTTGTACCAGTTCATTCGGTAAAGGACGTAGCTTGCAGATTGGTCTCTTGAAAACCCCTTGCGGTGTGCGAATAGTGACCACTCGCACCGTTCCATCCCCTCCAAGATTAAATCCCTCAGTGATGGCCAGCTTCCAGCATAAGGGTGGCAGGTTATCTTCCCTTAGTACGATCAATGTGCCAGGTTGCACATTTTGACTGGGGATCGTCACATGTTCTGCTGCAGCAGATGATATAGGTATGCTGACAAAACATCTGGAACCCCTGCTGCAGTAGTTCCCCCCTTGTGAGAAAGCTCAGATTAGCTGTACCTAGGTCTGGCTGACGGATGTTTACGGTTGCGGTTCCAATCAGGAAATGACCTGGGGCGAGTACTTATGGCTGGTTCAAATGGCTTTGAGCACTATGGGGCTTTACACCTGACGTTATCAGCCCCCTAGATCTTAGAACTACTTAAACGTAACCAACCTAAGGACATCACACACATCCATGCCCCAGGCAGGATTCGAACGTGCGACCGTAGCGGTCAAGCGGTTCCAGATTGAAGCGCCTAGAACCGCACGGCCACACCGGCCGGCTGAGTACTTATGGATCCGTAGGATCACAATATAGTACCGTGAGAAGACTAGTTGAAGCAAGCCTCAGTTTGGCAAGTCAGGGCTGTGAACTCTTCGAATGTTGGCCATACAGCTACCATCGTTCGTCGCAAGTGATACTTGAAGGACGTTGTTCCTGCTTCCCATAATCCGCCAAAGTGTGGTGACGCAGGGGGAACGAAGTGCCAATCGATGCCTTCTTCGTGCGTTTGCTGATAATGATTGCTGACGGCATCTTGTCGCGAAGCTCCCAACTAGCTCCAACAAAGTTTGTCCCGTTGTCACTTTACAGCTCTTGGCACCTACCCTGTCGTGATACATACCTTCTAAGGGCGGACAGAAATGCTTCGGTCGTGATGTTGCCAATTACCTCCAAATGCACTGCTGATCTAGCCAGGCGTACAAATAAGGTAACGTAGCAATTTTCCTTTCATTTGGATCGTTGTGAGCCAGTTTTAACATAGAACGATCCTACATAATCAGTCCTACAATTGGTCAGGCTATGCCTTTAATCACTGACACGTCAAGCACTGATTCGGAACATGCAGCATTGTATTTCGTCCGTTAGGTATCTGTTATTGCTAGATATGTTGGCAACAGTTGTCACCTAGCGTGGAAAAGACGACAATGCTCACCTTCCACTATTAGTGTCATGAGGTGATAGTGAGGTGACAGTATGAGTTAACGCTTCTCCTCATACGACAGCTCAGCATTTCGCAGCCTGCCTCCAACTCGTAATAATCTCGTGTCATCGAGGATAGGATGCAGTGGTCTGGGCTTGCAATTATTGTCTACTGTCTTGTTGGTCTCCAACTGATGGGTTTCCGTTGCATATGTCGCTTCTTGTGCTATTCTCACACACCGTAACAACGTCCTGCATTTCATTGGGAGACAGTTCATCAATTTGCTCTAGTTTCCTTTGGAGTCTTTCAGTTAAGCCTAAGATAGGATGCCATTATCCGCTGCAATTGTGACAGCTTCGAAAATCGACAAGTGTTGTCATTTTGGATTGCTCTGTTGATGTGACAGGGGATTTTTTCTTTTTGTTCTGACAACTCCTAAGATTCAGAATCGTTACGTGTGTCTAATATATGCAATAAAATGGTATGGTCTGTAAGCCAGGTTGGTTCCTCAAATCAAAGGCTGTTTTCTTGCAGGTCTGATAAGTCAGATGAGCTGCTTTCACCATTGTTGATACATGGCTCCATAACGCGGCTGTTGTGATTTCCTGTATCTCTGACACATGGTTCCTAGAGAATGTCTTCATATTGCCTCATGAACTCAATGCATCTTCCCGTAAACTTCGGCTGTCTCGTTCGTCTATTTTCAATCTGACAGTACCTTTGCAGCATTGTGGAAAGAATAGGCTAATTGACTTCGGTCTTCTCGAAATCTGACTGTGGTATCTTTCTTCGTGTGTTCCACGAAATGTGCTTCGTACTGTTCGTCTTCTTTCGTCGTTATGCCATGATGTTATTGTCCTATATTCCAGTATTGGACGTGTGTGAAAACAGTGTCGGCTTTTACAAAGCACGACTTGACCAGCCGACGTTACAAAATGGTGTGCTCTACGGTTTGCTACTGGCCTGATATGACCTACTATAGTTCTGTCTCCTGAAGCACGGGATTATCAGCTTCTGTGAAGAGAGGAAGATAGTCCGATAGTTCTTGACTTCTGAATGTGCGGACAAAATTCTTCTCCTAGCAATACGTCGATCTTTTCAGGGGACCAAAACTTTGGATCAGCGGGTTGTCATTTGGCAAGTTCCACGCACAGGGCTGAAATATTTGTTCAGCCAAGGTGTGCGTTATCTTCTGCAAAACCAAACATTCGACAGATGACATAAAGTTGCTTACACAGGAGCCCACTAGTACAGGGGCATGTTCTTTTGTTGCTATGTGTTTCAAGAGCTGTTAGTAGTAATCACGTCCCCCTGTCGAGTGACAACTGTCATAGCAACATAGCACATCAGAGTACTGTGAGTTGACACAGCTTCTTATAGAAAACGACTTTACATTTCATCATTGTTGTTTTGCTTCGATTCCTATGTTTCGTTCATGTCTGTGTATTTATCAGGCCGTCTTTAGTACGGAAGGGACTGTGATTGCTGTCTTCACTTGTGAGCTGAGTTGGTGACCTTTCACTCACAGCTCCAGGTGGTGTCGGCTTTGGTCACACAGCCTTGAGGCTGGATCTGAGGGACGTACAGCACGACCCACGTGTCCCCCGATTGATACACTACTATGGCTGCCCCAGGTATTGCCCACACCGAGGTTGATCCCTCACCCGTCATCGAATCATTCCATTGAGTGCTTACGACGAAAGACTTTCCGAGCGACCGACAATAGGGCCTCCCTGGTTCGTCTGACGAACATACAGGGTGTTTCAAAAATGACCGGTATCTTTGAAACGGCAATACAAACTAAACGAGCAGCGATAGAAATACACCGTTTGTTGCAATATGCTTGGGACAACAGTACATTTTCAGGCAGACAAACTTTAAAAATTACAGTAGTTACAATTGTCAACAACAGATGGCGCTGCGGTCTGGGAAACTCTATAGTACGATATTTTCCACATATCCACCATGCGTAGCAATAATATGGCGTAGTCTCTGAACGAAATTACCCGAAACCTTTGACAACGTGTCTGGCGGAATGGCTTCACATGCAGATGAGATGTACTGCTTCAGCTGTTCAATTGTTTCTGGATTCTGGCGGTACACCTGGTCTTTCAAGTGTCCCCACAGAAAGAAGTCACAGGGGTTCATGTCTGGCGAATAGGGAGGCCAATCCACGGCGCCTCCTGTATGTTTCGGATAGCCCAAAGCAATCACACGATCATCGAAATATTCATTCAGGAATTTAAAGACGTCGGCCGTGTGATGTGGCCGGGCACCATCTTGCATAAACCACGAGGTGTTCGCAGTGTCGTCTAAGGCAGTTTGTATCGCCACAAATTCACGAAGAATGTCCAGATAGCGTGATGCAGTAATCGTTTCGGATCTGAAAAATGGGCCAATGATTCCTTTGAAAGAAATGGCGGCCCAGACCAGTACTTTTTGAGGATGCAGGGACGATGGGACTGCAACATGGGGCTTTTCGGTTCTCCATATGCGCCAGTTCTGTTTATTGACGAAGCCGTCCAGGTAAAAATAAGCTTCGTCAGTAAACCAAATGCTGCCCACATGCATATCGCCGTCATCAATCCTGTGCACTATATCGTTAGCGAATGTCTCTCGTGCAGCAATGGTAGCGGCACTGAGGGGTTGTCTCGTTTGAATTTTGTATGGATAGAGGTGTAAACTCTGGCGCATGAGACGATACGTGGACGTTGGCGTCATTTGGACCGCAGCTGCAACACGGCGAACGGAAACCCGAGGCCGCTGTTGGATCACCTGCTGCACTAGCTGCGCGTTGCCCTCTGTGGTTGCCGTACGCGGTCGCCCTACCTTTCCAGCACGTTCATCTGTCACGTTCCCAGTCCGTTGAAATTTTTCAAACAGATCCTTTATTGTATCGCTTTTCGGTCCTTTGGTTACATTAAACCTCCGTTGAAAACTTCGTCATGTTGCAAAAACACTGTGTTCTAGGCGGTGGAATTCCAACACCAGAAATATCCTCTGTTCTAAGGAATAAACCATGTTGTCCACAGCACACTTGCACGTTGTGAACAGCACACGCTTACAGCAGAAAGACTACGTAAAAATGGCGCACCCACAGACTGCGTTGTCTTCTATATCTTTCACATCACTTGCAGCACCATCTGTTGTTGAAAATTGTAACTACTGTAATTTCGAAAGTTTGTCCGCCTGAAAATGTACTGTTGTCCCAAGCATATTGCAACAAACGGTGTATTTCTATCGCTGCTCGTTTAGTTTTTATTGCCGTTTCAAATATACCGGTCATTTTTGAAACACCCTGTATTTCAGTCAGCCTGAAATGTCTCTGACCCAGAAGTCACTCGATCCGTTCTCGGTCTGCTAGATCAAGACATTCACGGAGGGTGGGAGTGCTGGAAGTTGGGCACTCCAACGGTAGGTGCGTAATGAGGCCCCTTATGGATATGGTTGTGGAGGAGGGAAGGAATCTAGCGTGCACTCTGTGTGCGTACCAGTAGGAGTCATTCCAGAAATTGAACGGGTACATCTGGATGACATGAAGAGCACAGGGTGCAACCGACTGCAGGTGGTGGCTCATGTGAGCAGTAAGAATGTGTGATGATTTGGATTGGAAGAGATTCTGTCTGGTTTCAGGCGACTAGCGTAAGTAGTAAAGACTGCCAGTCTTGTTTGCGAGATGAAGGCGAGCTCACCATCTGTAACATCGTCGACAGAACCGACTGTGGTCCTTTGTTACAGAGCCGAGTGGAGGGTCTCAATCAGACGCTCGGACGGTACTGCGACCGTGCAGTTTGGAGATTTCGCGACTTGCGCCATTGGGTAGTGCATTTCCAGGTTCCGCTAAGTAGATAAGGAGTCCACTACATTCAGGAAGCGGCTACACGGGTAGCGGGGGCTGTGTGGAAGGGACTGGGAGCTTTTACAGGTTAGAAGTCTCGGGAAAAGTGCGGAAAGGGCTTCAATTTCAAAACGTGCAGGACGAACACAGGTGGAGGGTAGACATAGGAACAACCAGCATTGTAGTTGTAAACTGTCGTAGCTGTATAGGAAAACAATAAGAGCTTCAAGCGCTAATATAAAGCACTGAATCTCAAATCGTTACAGTTACGGAAGTTGGCTAAAGCAGGAAATGAATTATAGGTTCAGTAGAAATTAGACTTAACCGTGTTCAGAAAGGATATACTAAATGCAATTGGTGGTGGAGTGTATATTACTGTCATAAGTAGTCTACCATGTAGTGAAAGTGAAGTAGGTAGTTCCTGTGAGTTAGTATGGGTAGTGGTTGTACTTGACAATCGGAATAAATTAATAACCGTTTCCTTTTATCGATCCCCCTACTCAAATGTTAAAGTTGCTGTACACTTCAAAGCAAACTTGAGTGTCATTTCAGATACGTACCCCACGAATACAATTATAGTTGGTGGTGATTTCGATCTACTCCAGGTATGTTGGCGAAGATACATGTTTAAAGTCGGTGATAGGCATAAAACGTCATCCGAAATCGCACTGAATCCCTTCTCATAAAATTATTTTGAACATCTAGTTGAGAAGCCTACTCGAAGTGTACATAACTGCGACAACATACTTGAACTCTTAGCAACAAATAATCCTGACCAAATAAGGCGCATCATGACAGATACAGGGATTAGTGAGTACAAGGTTCCTGCGGATAGGCTGAATACCGTAACACCCAAACCCACCAAAAATAAATGCAAAATACATCTGTTTAAAAAATCCGATAAAAATTCGCTTCACACTTTCCTTGCAAACTTACTTTGAGGGCGTAGACCAATTGTGGTTTAAATTCAAAGAAATCGTACCGACGTCAATAAAGAGATATATTCCAAATAAATTAATAAAGGATGGTACTGATCACTCTTGGCCCAGAAAACAGATCAGAACGCTAATTCAGAAGAAACGAGAAGAAAAGCACACCAAATTTAAAAGGAATCAAAATTCCCAAAATTGGCGAAGTTTTATAGAAGCTTGAAATTCAGCGCGAATTTCAATGCGAGATACTTTTAATAGTTTCCACAATGAAACTCGGTTTCGAAGTCTGGTAGAAAATCCAAAGAGACACTGGTCGTATGTAAATTACACCGTCAATAGCCTGACGACGCGATAACAAAGATGATAGTGCCACTAAAGCAGAGTTACTAAATAAGTTTTCCGAAATCCTTCACCACATAAGGGAAAGTAAATATTCCAGAATTCGATTCTAGAACACTGCTAACATGAATAACTTAGAAGTAGATATGCTCTGTTTAGCAAAGCCGCTTAGATCACTTGTGAAAGGCAAGTCCCCTGGTCCGGATTGTATTTCAATTTAAGTTCCTTTAAGAGAATGAGGATAAAATAGTTCGATATTTAGCAGTCATATACAACAGCTGGCATGTATAAAGATAAGTACCCAAGGACTGGAAAGCTGTACAAGTCACACCAGTATCCAAGAAAGGAAATAGAAGTAATCCGATGAATCACAGACGTCGAATTGCAGCAGGATTTTGAAGCATATAGTGTGTTGTTATGAATTACCTCGAAGACAACGATTTATTGATAAGTAGTCAAAACGGATTCAGAAAATATCGTTCTTGTGAAAGAAAACTACCTCTATATTCTCATGAAATAATGAGTGCTGTCGACAGGGGATGTCAAACTTGTTCCATATTTTTTGATTTCCGGAAGGCTTTCGACACCGTTCCTCACAAGCGACATCCAATTAAATTTCGTGCTTATAGAGTATCGCCTCAGTTGTGTGACTGGATTGTGATTTCCTGTCAGCAAAGTCATTGTCCTTAATAACTGACGGGAAGTCATGGACTAAAACAGAGAAGTGATACCTGGCATTGCTCGAGAAAGTGTTAAATGCCCTCTGTTGTTCCTGATCTACGTAAACGACTTAGGAAACAATCTGAGCAGTCCTTTTAGATTGTTTGCAGATGATGCTGTCATTTACTGTTAGGTGAAGTCATCGGACGATCAAAAAGAATTGCAAAATGATTTAGACAAGAATCTGTAAGGTGCAAAAAGTAGCAACTGACTCTAAATCATGAGAAATGTGAAGTCATTCACATGAGCAAGAAAAGAAGCGGCTAATTTTCAGTTAACGATAAATCACACAAATCTGAAACCTGTAAACAACACTAAATACTTAGGAATTACAATTACGAATAACTTAAACTGGAACGATCACATAGATAATATTGCGGGGAAAGCAACCCAAAGAGTGCAATTCATTGACAGAGCACTTCGAAAATGTAGCAGGCCTACTAACAGAGACTGCTCACACCAAGCTTGTGCGCGCTTTTCTGGAGTACCTGCTGTGCGGTGTGGGGTCCTCACCAGATAGGATTGACGAAGGACATCAAAAAAGTTCAAAGACGGGCAGCTCGTTTTGCATTTTCGCGAAGTAGTGGAGAGACTGCCACGTATATGATACACGAATTGGGGCGACAGTAATTAGAAAACAGGCGTTCTTCGCTGCGGCAAGTTCTTCCCAAGAAATTTCAGTCACCAATTTTCTCCTCAGAGAGTGAAGAAAATTTCATCTTAATAAAAAAAAAAAAAAGAAGAGAAATCATGGCTCACTCGGAAAGGTTTAAGCGTTTGTTTTTCCCTCGGGCTGTTCGAGAGTAGAACGGTAGAGAAGTAGTGTAAAGGTGGTTTCTATGAACCCTCTGCCAGGCACTTAACTGTGAATTGCGGAATTATAATGCAGATGTAGATTCCTTGTATCGCTACTCTGCTGAGGAACCTTTTAAGTCTGAGGCGCTATGCACTTGTTTCCGAAATGAACCGACCTAGAATCTAATAGATCATTGTTCCTTAAAAAATGAATACCTAAATGGCCATTTGGATATTCGAACTCGCAGTATACACTATTTGTATAAAGTTTACTGACGCAAGAGACAAAAGGTTCTCTTTCAACAGTAGACTGTATTTTATGTTTCAGGACAAAAATTAACATCTAGGAAGCTACATAATTTGGTGCAGTCTGTGTGGAAGGTGGTAGCAGAAAACAGCCAGTCGACAGGAACCTCAGAAAGAAGAGCAAATTGATTTAATAAGTAGCTACCAAGCGGCAAGCGGCGGAACATCAATCAAAGCCTTAGCCCACCGCAGCGCGAGAACCTGCTAATTGTGGGCAGCGCCCAACAAAAGCGTGGCTTTCAACTTAAGGGGGGACAGGTGGCTGACGAGATGAGCTCCGTCGTCCTCTCCCCCTCCCTCCCCCCACCTCCTCAAAGTTTCCTCCCACCGTGTAGAAAGACAACCCACAGTGGTTAGTAGAGGAAAACCATTCTTGGCTGGAAATTACAGAGGTGATAATCCGACGCAATACTTCAGTCTCTCTGTCACATGGGCAGGCACAATCAGAATTGAAAAGAATGTATAAACTATGCAAAATAAGAAGAAAATAATTGAGAAAAATAAAACAGTCGGCTGAAAAAGAAAGTACAGTGTGTTGTTAACATAGCAACACTTTATTAATCCACCAAATACAATGCAGCACTGATGAAATTCACTTTTATCGCAAGTACATAGCACTGCAGTACTTCTCTGAGATACTTGTACCATTTAGAGTTACGAAAACGAGAATAGATGGTTGGTACAATCGAATTATGTTGAGGAATTTGCTACTGGGCCGTCTGCGATTGCTTGACACTAGAGGTTTTAATTATCACATCAGAAAACAAAATAAAGTTACGTAATTGTTATGTGAAGCAACAAATGTTTTCTGTATTTTGTTCACGAAAGTATGTCTCCAGAAAAATGCCCTGAATAAGTGTCCTTTTGACATGAAGTTATGACCCAACAAATGATTTATAGCATAGTGTGGCCATATTTTAAAAACATATTCAAGAGCAGTTAGTGTTAACTGTACGCAATGGATAGAAATACAGGCAAAAATGAATATTTGAATGACTTTTATGAGAATACTTCTTCCTAGCAGTCTCACAGTCTGATTCGGAGAACGTGTATATTATCCACCTTTTAGGTGAAACATGTGCAATGAGCGTGCGGGTCTTATTCTGATAACCTAACACCTTTCTGTACAAAATATTAAATTAGAGGATCCAAAGCAATGACGTTGAACGTAATATAATCAGCAGCAGGCAGTCTCGGAATTTCCTCACCGTCATTGATCTAACCTGTGGAGCATGAAAGCGTAGCAAAGGGTTCCCGCCGATTGCAGTTATGGAAAAAACTCATACTGATTGCAGTTGTGTGTCTTATTGAGTAGTTTTTCTGGTGAAGGCAGACAATGGATGAGAGTTCATACTCGAAGTAACTGCAAAGAGCATAACGCCTAAATGTCCCGTTATTAGTTCTATTTGTAAACATGAATTCATCAGTGACGCGGTATGTAAACAAATTGTAAAAGGTACAGTTCAATACATAATTATTACCAAACTACCATCACGATACAGAATAGAGTGGAATTGTCATACATGCTCCATGGGGTCTACATGGCTACCTCATAAGAATTGGACAAAGGAATTTCAGCTACATTAGAAAAAAACTGGATTCATTTACATAAACAAGAGTTTAGGATCTGCAGCGATGCATCAAAAACAGTCTGCCCCATTGACCGATGAATGTTAAGTCTGAACGCAAGTAAAAGTACATTGAAGACCTGAAAATGCTGCAAGTAAATACTAGCAACACCCAGATCCGCCCACGGAAGGCAACCCGGAAACCTAGACAGGAACAGACTAGCCCATTAACTGCCGAGTTGTATCCCGTTCATCAAGCTACTATTTGCATGGTCGTCTTACAAGTCGACAAAGTACTAATATGCACCGACTCCACTACTGCCCTAGAGCTTCTTCCAATGGCAGCCGAAGGAAAAACTGTAAATCTTTTGGCACATCTTGTGCTGATATCGACTACCGAAAATAGCGCTGCATTTAGTTGTTATTGACATGGCCCTACCAGACAGTAGTTTTCTTAGTAGACTTGCACAACCAAGTAAGAAGGGGATTGTAGTCGACATGGACCGTAAAATCAAAGGCACATGGTGCTGGCCGATTCAGCAGCAGGTTTCACCCCATCTTTGGTTTCTCAGCTTGCTCACTAGAAGTGACATTGTTACTATAAACAGATTAATACCAGGTAATGCTGACATGGATACTAACCAGAACAAGACATTTGTTAAAATTAATTGTCTGTTCAAGCTGTGATTCCTGCCTCACTGACAAGGAAATTGTACGTATGCTAATAGAATGTGGGAGATACGACCATCCAACGACAGTTATAGTCTACAATATTTTAAAAATTAAGGACTATTTTTCTTCCAGGGCAGCTTTTGGTTTCATGAATAGGTCCATCGCCGAACGTGTTTGCCGTTTCATCCGTCTTCTTAAAAGGATCTTTTCTTACTTTTCTTTATGCAAGGTGATTAAAAAATAGTTTAAAAACTGACACGGCATATCGAGCACACAACAAGGATCAGTAATCACTTAGGAAAAGGGGCGTGACAAAGGCCATCCGGGGCTACTAAATGGCATTGCAGTTATTTACTCACATGCCACAAATGGACATCCACTACAGGAGATGCTTAAGGTTTTGACCAGATGCATCGATACACGCCTGACATCGACGCTCCATTCAATGACGCACCCTCTCAAAGATACCTGTCTCGAAGACATCCTGCTGCCGCCACAATCTTGCCCACAAGGTCCTCTGTCGATGTAGCAGGTGTTTCATACACAAGGCACTTCAGATAGCCCCTCCGTCCCACCCTCCCACAGAAAAGTAAAAGGATTGGAGACAGATCGGGTGATCGTGGTGGTCATGCGTCTGGCTCGCCGCGACGAATCCAGCAGCCGGGAAAGGTTGCCTGCAGATGTACCCTCACTTGGCTGCTGAAATGCGCAGGGTTCCGTCGCGCTGAAATCGAATGTTGCGATGAACATACTTGGGAACATCATTCAGCATGTCCAGTAGAACCTCTCGCGGGAATTCGAGACACGTGCGAAGATCAAGTCGGTCCGGGAAATTGTGCGGCCCAATTAAACTGTCTCCGCCTACGCCAGCGCACACGTTAAGCGCAAATTTGCGTTGTGAGGTATGCGTATGTGTGGCATGTGGTTCACATTCGCCAACGTACGAGTTTGTAAACGCTCAGCATACCCTCGAGTGAGAAAGCAGCCTCGCTGGTGAAGAAGACACTCGCTGTGAGGCTTTGCTTTTCAACGGATTCTCGCAGAAACCACAGCGGAAATCTCATGCTCTTGTTGTAGTCCCCCAGTTGCAGTACCAGGATAATAAGATTGGGAGCAGATTTTAGATGGTGGATTGCAGTTCTTTCTACAGATGCAAGATTAGCTTGCATGTTGAGGATCTGGAGAATAATGGTGTCAAGGTTAAGATATTCTGGAAAGTTAATAGGGGGTGATTAGGTGGCGGCAGGGGTGAATCGTGGATGGTGGAGGAGTGAACTGCGTCAGACAGGGTTCAAGATTGGTCTTAGGTTGGATCTGATTGGTAAGGTTGCTGGTGAAAACGTTTTTCCGCTGTAGGGACCAGGAGAAGGAGAGAAGGTCTTCAACAAGTCCACCATGAGTGAAACTGGGAAGTGGGGCAAAATGTAATGCCTTTGGAAAGGTCTGAAATTTCTGTGGGGCTAAGCCTTCTGGAGGAAACGTTCGTGACTGTGTTTTGGATCTGATTAGGTTCTGGATTCTGTATGGTCGTGTCGTATCTCTACAGACACCAACCACCTCCCAAAGTCCCACCATTTGGCTACAGAGGAGCATACTCTCAGTGACTGTGTATCACCTGGGACTGGAGAAACTGAATCATATTCAATGCAAAGGTTTCGACTACCTCTCGTCGTGCCCTGAAATGTTGAATGTCCTATCCTCTATCCTTCCACCCCTTCCATAGTAGTATTCCCTCACCCACCGAACGTATACAACATCTTCATCCATCCCTACACAACACCTGCTCCCAACCCCTTGCCTCATGGCTTATATACCTGTAACAGAACTAGATACAAGACTTATCCCATACGTCCTCCCACCACCACCTACTTCAGTCTGGTCACAAGCATCAAAGGCAGGGCTACCTATTAAAACAGTCATGTAATCTACAAGCTACGCTGGAACCACTGTGCTGGTCCCAATTCACAGCCTTATATTCCACAAGTGCTCCCACAGTCTTTTTACTTCTCTCCTTTTCCACCCCTACCCTGCCCTCTGTTTAATCTCCAGACTGCTCCTAGATGTCCTACTCTCTCCTACCTCATCCCTGGATGTTCCCAAAAACAGCACTTTACCATCCCCCTGCTGCACCTTGCTGTCCCTCCTCCTCCCCACCGCAGCCTCCTTATTACCCCCATCACCCAGATTGCTTCTCACATCACGTGTAGTTGCCTGAATTCTGGACTCAGCAGCCAGAGACAACATATGTGTGTTTGTGAACTGTGCTTGCGTGAATGTGTGTGTGTGTGTGTGTGTGTGTGTGTGCTTTGTTTATTTCAAAAGGAAGCCTTCTGGACGAAAGCTTACATGTTTAGTAATCTTTTTGTTCTGCCTGTCTGTGACTCGACATCTCTGCTACATGGTGAGTGGCAGTCTATCCTTTACATAATATTGTCTTTATTCCACCCTGGATTTTTCATTGTTTTATTGTAACTTATCCATTAATTTTTTGTATTTTGTCATAAAATCAGACCATTGTCCTAATTGTATCATTTTGTAAAATGGGCTCTGCCTGAAATAAAATAAAATAAATCATACCAGGCAACTGTACCCTTTTACTACTGTTTTGCACCTCTACTCATCAAACTATGTCTTGGCAGATATACCTTCACTCAGCTTGTCAAAGACTGCAGTATCTCCAGTAATCGATCACTGCATGCAGAACATCTTTGCAGTATGCTTGTCATTCGGAATACACGGAAAAAGGATACTTTTGAAAGTTGACATTGTGACGAGCAACTTCCAATTAGCAAGTACATATCTGCACTTCTGGTACACCATTAGAACCCCGCACAGCTGTACCATAGTACTCCACTACAGGAGCCAAAATACAATGGCTCAGCCAACTGTAAAATTATAGAGTATTGTGATAACAGCACTGGAGCGTCGGAAAGCCAGGCTGAAGTGGGTGTGACACTCTAGTTTGAAACACATTACATTTATTACTACTCCAACAAACATTTCTTTAAAAAATAAGCTGACAGAAAAAAATCGCATCACAAAGAACAAGTTGTGCGACATAAAAGAAAATTTGTAGGCATGCTTCTACATTTGAAAGCCGATGTACATTCAAACTTCCCGGCAGTCGCCTAAGAGTGGGGCCAGTAACGCCATCATCAGTAAGCAAATCAGGCTTGCTTTAAATAAACGCTGTAACGATCGTGAGCGCTCGTTACCATTGAGGTTGTACGTGGTCAGTCGAAGATAATTAACACCTCACTGGGTTTGAACGGCACCTTGTAGTAGGGCTACGTGAAGCCGGATGTTTCTTCTGCGATACTGAGAAAGACTTGGCAGAAATATAGCCACTATGCATGTATGCGAGCGGTGGTGGTCACGAGAATATACGGTCACAAGAAGACCGGATTACGGACAGCCATGTGGCACTACCGAGGAGGAGGGCCATCGTGTTCCGTGTATGGCTCTGGTGCATCGTACTGCATCTACAACAGCAATATGAGCAGCAATTGGCACCACAATGATACAGTAAACTGTTACAAATCGATTACTTCAAGGACAACTGCGAAGCAGACGCCCCGCAGCCTGCATTTTACTAACCCCAACCACCGCCATTTGTGACATTAGTGGCGTCAGACGAGAGCACATTGGAGGGCAGGGTGGAAGTCTGTTGTGTGTTCTGTTGAAAGCTGGTTTTGCATCGGTGCCAATGAAGGTCGTGTGTAGATTAGAAGCAGGCTAGTTGAGGACCTGTAGCCGGCCGGGGTAGCCGATCGGCTCTAGGCGCTTCAGTCCGGAACCCCGCTGCTGCTGCGGTCACAGGTTCGAATCCTGCCTCTGGCATGGATGTGTGTGATGTCCTTCGGTTAGTTAGGTTTAAGTATTTCTAACTTCTAGGGGACTGATGACCTCAGAAGTTAAGTCCCATAGAGCTCAGAAACATTTGAACCATTTTGAGGACCTGTAACCAACCTGTCTGTGTGCTAGACACCTTGAACCTGCACCTGGGGTTATGGTCTGGGATGCTATTTCGTATGACAGAAGGAGCACTCCTAGAGTTATCCCATACAACCTGAGTGCAAATTTGTACATCAGCCTGGAGATTCGACCTGTTGTGCTGCAATTTATAGATAGTTTCCAGGGGGGTGTTCTCCAACACGATACCGCTATTGTAGTTCAAGGTGCTGTACAGTGTCAACATATTTTCTTGGCCTGCTCGATCGCCAAATGTCTCCAGTCGAGTACATATGGGACATCATCGGATGACAACTCCAGCATCATCCACAACCAGCATTAACCATCCCTGTATTGACCGGCGAAGTGCAACAGGCATGGAACTCCATTCCACAAACTGACATCTGTCACCTGTACAACACAAAATGCACACGTTTATATGCTTGCATTCAACATTCTGGCCGTTACACTTGTTACTAATGTGCCAGCATTTACCGTTTACAGTGTATTATCTCGCGCTTACATTAATCTGTGATCTTGCCACGTTAATCACGTCAATATCTTATCTAGGCAAATGTATTACGGAAATTTCATTACTGTACATCAACTGCTGTTTGGTGTTACGATTTTTTTCGTCGGTGTACTACTAAAACCCCCAGTTACACTTCCCTTATTACAAACTTGCGAATTGCAAAAATCCCCATTAATTCTTACTTATAGATGAGCTGATACACAGTTGTAATAAAAAAGAATACAAATGACCTT
This sequence comes from Schistocerca gregaria, assembly GCF_023897955.1. Classification (NCBI taxonomy): domain Eukaryota; kingdom Metazoa; phylum Arthropoda; class Insecta; order Orthoptera; family Acrididae; genus Schistocerca; species Schistocerca gregaria. The sequence goes on along the minus strand of NC_064926.1, from coordinate 307,157,168 downwards.
CCACACAATTATAATGAAACAGACACTAATTTCTTAATTCCGATTAACATTACGGTGTAAACTAACGAATTTGTCATGAAGCTAGAAGCAGCATCAGCAGTGTTAGACCACTTTTCAACCAAGAAATATTTTGACTGAATCGGAGTACTGCAGAATACTCAAACGACGAACAACATGATCTTATGTGTGTCCATCAACTAGTTCAAATAAGGACAAAGATAAATTATTTGCCTGCATATACCGCTCAAAACCGTTCCTGTTCTTCAAAAACGGATCACTTCGATAAATCCCAGACAACTGCAAATCCGCTACGGTCGCAGGCTCGAATCCTGCCACGGGCATGGATGTGTGTGATGTCCTTAGGTTAGTTAGGTTTAATTAGTTCTACGTTCTAGACGACTGATGACTTCAGAAGTTAAGTCGCATAGTGCTCAGAGCCATTTGAGCCAACTGCAAACCATTAATTGTCACTTACACGAAGATACCGTCGGTCCCTGTTGACGTGCCGTAACCCACCGCATCAGCCACACGGAAACATCAGCCAATCTATGCAGCGGCGCTTGCAAAATAGCTAGTGGCGCGTGCAAGCGTTCTCCAAGATCAGCTCCAACTATTACCCAAAACAGCATTAACGTTTTATGGCAACCGACACGTACCAAGCAGCCGCTTTGCATTGTTATGGCAGCAGCATCCATCATGGAGACCAAGGTAACTTCTTAGTACTTCCAGGTTGAAGGGACGCTCCACCGATGTGCCGGGTAAGCTACAGCTGCAGCTAGGCTCGCCACAGCCGTCCTGCTCCCAACACTGCGCTACAGCGAGAAGCAGGATCATATAGCTACTGTGAGATGTCGGCTGAGCTGTTTTCCATATCCGTAAGATTCTTCAAGTCCAATCCCCGGTGATCTGTAGGGAAGGGAAGCTCCGCATGAGATCAATAAATTCACGAGAAACAGTCTCTATCAATAGCTAACGTCTTATTAAAGTACTAGAAGTGGTCCAATTAAGCATGAAAGTGCGCGTACCACACCTCACACAGATATACACTGAAGAGCCAAAGAAAACGGTACACCTACTTAATATAGTGTAGGGCCTTCGCGAGCACGCGGTAGTGCCGCAACACGACATGCCATGGACACTACTAATGACTGAAGTAGTGTTGGAGGGAACTGACGCTATGAATCCTGCAGCGCTGTCCATAAATCCGTAAGAGTACGAAGGGGTGGAGATCTCTTCTGGACAGCACGTTGCAAGGCATGGCAGATACACTCAATAATGTTCATGCTTAGAGAGTTTGGTGGCCAGCTTGTTTAAACTCAGAAGAGTGTTTCTGGAGCCACTCTGTAGCAATTCTGGACGTGTGGAGTGTCGCATTGTTCTAATGGAGTCGCCCACGTCCGTCGGAATGCACAATGGACATGCATGGATGCAGGTGACCAGACAGGATGCTTACCTATGACAGTCGTATCTAGACTTATCAGAGGTCGCATATCACTCCAACTGCAGACGCCCCACACCATTACAGAGCCTCCACCAGCTTGAACAGTCGCCTGCTGACATGATGGTCCATGGATTCGTGAGGTTGTCCCTATACCCGTACATGCCCATCTGCTCGATACAATTTGAAACAAGACTTGTCCGATCAGGCAACATGTTTCCAGTCATCAACAGTCCAATGTCAGTGTTGACGGACCCAGTTTTGTGTCGTGCAGTCACCAAGGGCACAAGAGTTGGCCTTCGGCTCCGAAAGCATCGACGATGTTTCATTGAATGGTTCGCACGCTACACTTGTTGATGGCCCACCAATGAAATATGCGACACTTTTCGGAGGGGTTTCAGTTCCGTCACATTGAACGATTCTCTTCAGTCGTCGTTGGTCTCGTACTTGCAGGATTTTTTTCCGGCCGCAGTGTTGACGGAGATTTTATGTTTTACCAGACTCCTGATACTCACGGTAGACTCGTGTAATGGTCGTACAGGAAAATCCCCACTTCATCGCTACCTCGGAGATGCTGTGTCCCATCGCTCGTGCAACGACTATAACACCACGTTCAAACTCACTTAAACCTTGATAATCTGCCATTGTAGCAGCAGTAACCGATCTAACAACTGCGCCAGGCACTTGGTGTCTTATATAAGCATTGCCGATCGCAGCGCCGTATTCTGCCTGTTTACATATCTCTGTATTTGATTACGCATGCCTTTACCAGTTTATTTGGCGCTTCAGCGTATTAGTGAAGGGAAGTCATCAAACTACAAAAGGAAACAAGTGGTTTTACAAATTAGTTTATTGCTATAATAAATAGAAATGGTTTAACCACCGAATCGAGTACTCAAACATTTGATAAAAGGACGACAGGCAGCGAACACCAGCTATGGCTTAGGCACAGTTTGGTTATGACATTAAAGCATAAAATAAAACTGTATCACGTTTACGCCCAATGACTGCGAAAACTGTTAATTATTTGAAGAAAAGCAAGAACAAACAGCAATACCTTCGCGAAAACGCAAGCTGGGTGCAACTAATTGGCAATGAATGTTAATTATGGGCAATTACACCCTGATGCAAATTAACTAACTTCATGACCCTCTCGCCTCAGCTGCTGCATCAGTAGCACACACTTACCACTCATACACAGAGTGACTCTGGAAGATGGCTGCAGTACGGCTGCAAATTTTCAGTTCAACCCAGCCCTTTTATTCTGCTGTAAGAGACAACCTCTTTCTGTATATATCTTATGCAGGTGCTTAATGTGAAGAGCATTCTCAATGGCATCCCTGAAGCAGGTGTACTCTTCATCGTCCCTTCAGAAGCTTATTCTGGCCTTATTCTATGAAATATAGTTCGTTCTGCCAGTATAGGAATCTTGCTAGCCAACTGCAGCAGACGTTGAGAGTTCCGACCAGCAATAATTTTACAAAGAAGTGTAACGATTTCCCACATCGGATTTTGTCATGATTAATCAATAATGGAATGGCATGGAAAGAAAGGAAGAAAATCTCTCCGACCGAGCCAATCGAAAACCTGGCATGTAGAGATGTGGAGGAAAACTTGCATTCCGCTGAAATGCTGTGCCAGAAAAAAAAATCGCAACACCAAAAAATAATTGATGAAATTTTGGGTATACATTTGTCTAAGTAACATATTTAAGTCACGGTTAATGGTGAAAGCCAAAACAGTTGCAGGATAAAGATTTGTTAAAATTCTTGACCACGGTTTCGGTATATCTAAATATACCTTCATCAGAAGTAAAATACACTAAAATCACATCCTGCAATGGATGCGATTTCAGTGTATTTTACTTCTGATGAAGGTATATTTAAACATACCGAAACCGTGGTGAAGACTTTTAATAAATCTTTATCCTGCAACTGTTTCGGCTGTCATCATTTACCGTGAAGAATTACAACAGTTGCTGTTTCAGCCATTCAAATTCTATGAGGTGTTGATAGTGGCGTGTTTGTCGCCTTAAAGGCGTTCTTAACTAACATCAACTCATCACGACGAATCTCAAAGGTAACTAACGTTTACAACTGTTTAAGCGTTTACTTAAAGCAAACGTTATTCGCATCCTCATACTGACGCTAATAACGCCAGTCTTATGTGACTGGCACGAAATTTGAATAAACAACATGTTTGATATGTAGAAACACTCCTACCAACTGTCGTTTATATCGCACACCTCCTTCTTGGTGCTGCGATTTTGTTTTTCGTCAGTGTAATTACTGTGAGCCAATCGCAGGCACCCTTACTAAAATTTAAACGAACATTTCTGTGCTGCACGGCAGCATCCGGTGTCTGATCCCATGGTCTGAAGCACTGTGTTTTTCACCTGGCGCTATTATATCATCTATCCAAAAAGGGTTCCTTTTGAGTGTCTCACACAATGCAATTTTTATGGAATCCAGTCAGCCCCCTCACACTCTCTTGCTCCGCAGACATGGGAAGCCGCTATTATTATGTCCTTTACCTGCATTAGGATGGCTTTCAGCGTTAAAAGAAGTTTATGACAATCCAGTCCTTCTAAGCTAACTTCCCTCTGATGAGCCAGTTACAGAAGATCGCCAAGGCTGCAGAAAATAACAGCCGTCTCCCGCTGTAATAAAAGTAAAGGAGAAGGAGAAGAAGTTAGCAGTGAAATAATTGGCAGTAGTGATTATTGTCTTGTTTTCATGCAGCGTTAAAGGATTGACTATTCTGACTATTGTCACAGGCATATTACCTCATAAACATAGGTTGTGTGACAGTTTGGGCATAAACTTCCACATAATACTACGTCATGCACCTTGAGTCAGCAAACGGGTTTGTTTGCAGCAAGACAAGCACCCACATTGAGCAGTGCAATGACATATGGGGCACCAACGTAGTACGCCAATCCTAGACACTGCAGCAGAGAGAGGTGGGGCGATAGTAGTAGTCCCATTAACAACTTTGGACACAGGAGTGATTTTCAGGTAAATCCTGCGCATAGCAGCATGATGGAAATATCCATGAGTGATGGGGCCTAGGAGAATGAACGTTACCAGATTGCATTAGTCAAAGTCAAAAGACTAAGGTAATTTGGACAGCAAGAATTACGTTCCGGATGTCTTGAGGCCAATGACTGCGCTCTATGTTCGAGACCACCGTGATGTTATCTTTCAACAACATAATATATGACCGTATGCTGTTTGCGCTGTCTTAATCTACCTCGAAACAGAACGCATTTGATTGTTGGCCTGGCCAGCATGTCCTCCGGATATCTGACCCATTCGAAAGCCCTACTCACCAGCCGCTACGACAGATAAATTCCGGCAAAGAGTTGAAGCAACATGATTGACGTATCTGTAGCTCTAGTGCAAACCCACTTCACACCGAAGTTAAGTCATGGTGGAGCCATTGTTGCTGCGGGTGCGTTTACTAAGTGCCACTCCCTGTATACCTTCAAGTCACCTACAAAATTAATTTTGGGTTCTTCTACTACACTGTATACACAAGACACTTTGCTTCCTTTCTTCCTAGCGTTACAGTCTGTAATGGACAGCAGCGTGTAAGACAGATACTTCTCAAAATTAATTCCTGTACTGACCGCAATCGGGCAGATATGGGAACGCTTTCAGAAACAGGGTTGGCTGGCTGACTGGCCGAGGGCGTCGACTGCGAGTCGCCAACAGGTAGACAACACGAGAAGGCGACAGAAAACGCAAACGGCACGGCAGAGTAACAAATCCGAAGGGCAGGCCCGGATCTAGGGAGGGACAAACCGGGGTATCTGCCCCGGGCGGGAATTTCAGGGGACGCCAAATTCATATTCTTGAAGAAAAAAACCTTGTTTCACAAAGCGCTTACCATCCAGTGCACTTTGGTCTATCCATTGTTCATATGATTTTGAAACGCATCCCTGTTGGTTTTTTAAAATTTTTGAAAACACTGTAAGTTAGTTTCTGAACGAACCATAAGTTGATTTTTGAATGCGAGCATAGAGTACGTGGCGTCTCTGCCAGGGGCGTGTGTGTCTGTCGCATCTAGAAATAAAATAATTACCAGCAGACAAAACGGGACGGGTCTATACGAACTGAGCCTAATAAATCGAACAGATGAATGCCAATAGGTGTTTGTTATGTTATTCATTGGATGTGCCAGTGGTAAGCATTGTTATAATTACTAGCGAAATCCATAGACTCGGACTACCAAAGTGGGAATAAGCGAATAACAGGTAAGAAAGATTACGTATTATCTTCTCGGTGTATTCAAGAAAATGAAATTTTGATAGAACATTTTTTTCAGATCGCTCGCTACACTGCTAAGGGCCAGGTACCTGGTTAGCAGCCGCTTAGTTCTATCCTCGGAATAGCATGGAAAATTTGTTGTACAAACACGTAATTAACGCCTAAATGGACAAGAAACACGGGATAACTGAACCGGTGATTCTGGAAGGTTTAGTGAAGTTAACCGAAGAATAAGTTTTGACAATGGCAGGAATAGTTACAGAATTAGTGTGCTTGAGAAACTGGAGCATATGAATGAAATGTGAAACTACTTCCTAACACAGTATTTTTTGCTTTTAGAAGGCCTAATAGGCATCTGATATTGGTACATCGTGAATTACATTCTGTCATGTTATTTACGAAAATGAGGTAGATAAAAGTGACGTTTTCTGACAAAACAGTCTCTCTTATTTGGCGTGCGTTACAACTGCTATAGTATCAGAATCGTTTTATCTAGCAGACGTAATCAAGTCGAGAAGCTATACCAGTCTTCGGTACTATTCATATTAACAGCTTTCTCATTGTTGACAACAACATTTTGATTTTTCATGTAGAAAATGTTTGACGAACTTTGATAAGGTAATAAGAGTTTTTCGCAGGAAGGAAAGTACCCTGTGTAAAGCTGTAGCAAGGTTAGAGAGAAAAATATGCTGCGACCTAAAGATTGAAGAAATGTATATTGTCTTGCTTGTTCTTACCTTTATTACTTTTGAACTGTAGATTAAAACTGAAGAAACTGCAAAAAGGTAGAATTTAAGGAGATAGGACCGGGATAAACTGATTAAACCAGAGGTTGTACAGAGTTTCAGGGAGAGCATAAGGGAACAATTGACAGCACTGGGGGAAAGAAGTACAGTAGAAGAAGAATGGGTAGCTCTGAGGGATGAAGTAGTGAAGGCAGCAGAGGATCAAGCAGGTAGAAAGACGAGGGCTGGTAGAACTTCTTGGTTAACAGAAGAAATACTAAATCTAATTGATGAAAGGAGAAAATATAAAAATGCAGTAAATGAAGCAGGCAAAAAGGAACACAAAGGTCTCAAAAATGAGATCGACAGGAAGTGCAAAATGGCTAAGCAGGGATGGCTAGAGGACAAATGTAAGGATGTAGAGGCTTATCTCACTAGGGGTAAGATAAATGCTGCCTACAGGAAAATTAAAGAGACCTTTGGAGAAAAGAGAACAACTTGTATGAATATCAAGAGCTCAGGTGGGTAGATCACATAACTAATGAGGAGGTACTGAAAAGAATTGGGGTGAAGAGGAGTTTGTTGCACAGCTTGAGGAGAAGAAGGGCTCAGTTCGTAGGACATGTTCTGAAGCATCAAGGGATCACAAATTTAGCATTGGAGGGCAGCGTGGAGGGTAAAAACCGTAGAGGGAGACCAAGAGATGAATACACTAAGCAGATTCAGAAGGATGTAGGTTGCAGTAGGTACTGGGAGATGAAGAAACTTGCACAGGATGGGGAAGCATGGAGAGCTGCATCAAACCAGTCTCAGGACTGAAGACCACAACAACAACAACATATTTAATTTTATATCATACAAAAGAGAAAGTTATTAGCTAAAAGGCAATAAAGAGTGCAGATTTTCTGAAGAGTTCTTATTCTTCCTGTCCCACGCAGTATTAACTGTGAGTGTTTATAAGAGGAGTAGGATGTTAAACGGGCCGACTGGGAGCAGGAGAGGTATCACGGGACGTTTTAATGATGTTTGGTTTGTGGGGCGCTCAACTGCGCGGTCATCGGCTCTCGTACAAAGTCCCAATTGTTTCACAGTCCACATTTTTTTTCCACAGTCCAATCTAGACACTGTCACGAATGATGACTACGATGATGATATGATGAGGACAACACAAACAGTCAGTTCCCGGCAGAGAAAATCCCCAACCCGGCCAGGAATCGAACCCGAGACCTTGTGATCCAGAGGTAGTAACGCTAGCCGCTATACCACGAGCTGCGGACCCGGGACTTTTTAATTTCTCTTGTTCTGAACATAGGTTTGATGGCTTCCATTGCCAAATATACACGTTTGAATTACTTTTTAATTTCTACTGTTCAAAACATAGGTTTGATGGCTTCCGTTGCCAAATATACACGTTTGATTTCGAAAGAAGAAATAAAGTGATGTGCGATAGAAGAATGGCACACTTAATAGCAAATAACGTGTCTTACATATTCTCGAATATGCGTGTTTTATATATAAAACTCTTCAGAAAGGTGCACGCTACAAAATGAAAATATTTTTGAAAAACTGTTTTTTTAATTTTTGACGTACCATCTCAAACACTCGAGGGGGAGGGCAGGGCGCCACTATCGAGTTTTTGCTCCGTTTCGGAAATATCGTAGACCCGGGGCTGCCAAAGGACACACCAAGATCGAATACTAATACGTAGCGAATTCAAGCCAACAATAAGTACGGTAAGGTAGAGAAATCTTGATAGATGGAGTGGCTGCGTTGCTAGCTTTAAAGTGTGCCCGCCAACCCTGATAAGCTGGCCGGACATACGTACCTTACGGCGGTGCTTACACCGGCGACTGCAGCTCACACGAGTGCAGCAGTGCCACCTAGCGGTCGTCATCGAAGTCCATTCCGTCCGGCGGGTCTTCAGATGCTCCGGGCTGGGATACGAGACTTGCAGTGATGACAAAGTAGGCCTATTTGTCAGATCAACTTCAAAATACCCTATTTTGACCTTGGGTATGATTCCAAACTTGCGAAGCGGTGTGTCGAAACATTTTTCTCGTTGGCGAAGAATGGTTAATTGCTGGAAAACAATCCCTATTTGAAAGAAGATTTTTTTCGAATTTTCGCCGTTGTGTATGAATGAACACAAAACTGCTCCGCAACTCATTTATTTCGAAATGCACTTCATAGCCCCAGTAATGTTTTTCTGTGCACTGTTCAAAGGGATACAGAGCGTCTTCCCAAATTTAACCAACAATAAACCTCTGTGATATAAAGCGACAGTGAATACAACCTACTTCGAATACATCGTGTGGCTGTACAGCACAGGCTTCCGCGTTGAGCCGGTATCAAATAACCGCATAGATGACTGATTTCTTAAAACGTTCATAGGCGCATTTCATATTTCGTCAGCTTTAAAAATATGATAGTGAGAACGATTATCTTCGTCGTCACCTTGGTAATAAAGTTTGATTCGAATCAAATGTGCCAATCTTGCGACCCCAACATGAAATTTAGGTACTCCATGAGCACAAAATTTGTAATAACCTAAACTACTGGGTGTTCAAAAAGTCTCTCCGCAGTGCCGTATGAGTGTTGGGCGCGCGTGCCTAGGTTAATTGCCTTCAAGTGGACTCTCGCAACATTCCTCTGTTTCGTTTATCTCAGCTCACAAAAATCTTCGTTACTAGAACTGCAGCAATACAGCGAGAGCCAATACTGCCAGCTGAATAAAAGATTCTAACTACTGAAGGCACTAACTACTGATAGGCATAGTTAGCAAATGAAAGATTTTGATAGAGAACAAACATCGTATTTACCTTAATAGTGTTCAAATGTCATAATATATATAGCAGTTCATGACATCCAGTCTTACAAATTTACTGTCTCTGATGGACACACGTCCAGATCATCCGCTCTCAAAACTCCACCATCTCTCTCCCCACATCCACCACTGCTGGCGGCTCACCTCCAACTGCGCAATGCTACGCGCTATTAACAGCCAACTGCCCAACACTACAATAGCATATACTCCAACAATGCAAACCAACCACAGCCTTCACACAGCACAGCCAGTGATTTTCATATAGAGCGCTACGTGGCGTTACCAACATAAAAACCTAAACAACCTACTTACAGTATCTTTGGTGGGTGTCGTTCCGTGTTGACGTGAACGTTTAAGTTTAGTTCCTTTGTTCGTTTGTTTCATATTTGTCACTGTTAAAATGCTAACCATTGAAGAACGCTTTTTTTAGTCGAACAAGTGTTTAAAGCTGGCGGTAAATACACAGTTTCAGTTCGTCAAACATTTAATTCAGTTTTCCCAGAGACAACACTCCCACATCGCGATACTGTGCGAGATTTGATTAACAAATTTCGAAGTATGTTTTTAGTGACAGATGCACCGAGAAGTGGTCGTCCTAGCGTTTTGTCTGAGGATAAACTACTCGATATTTCCGATAAAATGTCCATGAGCCCGAACAAGTCAGTAAGAAAACTCGTGCAGGAAATCGATGTTAGCGTCGGAACGATCCACACAGCTGTAAGGAAAAAATTAGAAGTTTTCCCATACAAAGTGACAGACAGGCAGGAACTGAAAAATGCTGATCATGGCAAGAGACTGTATTATTGTCAATGGTTCAAAAATTTCGTTCAACAAGATGGAAGGGATGTTCTTGATGAAACGTTTTTCACTGACGAGGCGTGGTTTCATTTATCCGGGCATATGCACTCGCAACATTCTCGTATATGGAGTACTGCAAATCCATTGTCTATTCATGAGCAACCACTTCATTCTGTGAACATAGGATTTTTGATTGCAATTTCTAGACGTCGGGTTGTGGGTACTTTATTTTTCAACGAAGCAATAAACGCACAACGATACTGCAGCGATATTCTGTACCTATTCATAGGAGAACTTAAGTTAAATACTGAACGGCTATTTTCAACAAGATGGTGCAACCGCGCATGCAGCTCGCGTTTCAATGTCACTGCTTGCTGATGTTTTTGGTGATCTCATAATTTCACAGGGACTTTGGCCTCCACGATCGCCTGACCGAACATCACCTGACTTTTTCTTCTGGGGTGCAGCGAAAGCAGCTGTCTATAAAAACCGTCCAAAATCCATCGATGGATTGAAAACTGCAATATCCACTTTCACTGCTTCTGTTATAGAAGAAATGTTACAGATTGTGTTTGGAAACATGATTAGATGAATTGAATTGTGTAATCAACAACAGGGGGGAGACTTTCAACATTTAATGTGAAAATTAGTAAGTAAAAATGAATATTCAATAAATTAATAACTTGTGTTTCACTGAGTTTTATCTCTGCATATTCACTGCGGCATTCGGCACGCGCAGCTAACAATCACACGGCACTGTGGATAGACTTTTTGAACACCCCGTATAAACTAGTCTTCAAGTCGGAGGAAAACTTTTCGATAATTGCGTAATTGGAAACATAGGTTTCAGTAGTTATAGTTCTCAGTGATGATCTGCGCACTGAATAGCTGTTGCTACAGTCCAATTAAAATAACTTGACGGTTGACGTTTCCCACTTGCCGCTGCATTGTTGCCACATCCGCTGGCGGCTATCGCTTGGTTAAAGGCGACACACAAATATGGCGAGTTACCTCACAAATGCCGTTAATGTGTAACGCAGAACAACGTTGGAAGCAGCCTCTGCGAGGCATGACGGAAATGCCAAGTGCTCTGTTGATAATTGATTTTAAGTGCCCAATCACTAAAACTGCAGCAGACGTCGCGTTTTGTAGTCCTAAATTTAAGCCCACGATGTGCAATAGATCTGAGGAAACAGCGATCAGTAATCTGCGGCAGAAGATAGCGACTGCTTTGTTCAAGGCGATTAAAGCTAACCTACGTGAACAAGACAAGAAAATTTCAGTTTCATCCCTAAAAGCAAACTGTAATTTCTCGCTATTATTGGTTACCTCAAACTATCCTCGCTCTGGCTACATGAGCTGCCTCGTTGCCAAGGATGAGCAGTCATGGTTGGCACTTGCCTGCAGATTACAGGTAGATGAGAAATGGAAAAAGAATGATGAAGAAAAATGAAAGTAAATAAAAATTCAATGTGATGACGCAAATGACATGGCAAAGTATTAGAAATTCAAAAAACTATGTTCAAACAACTTAATTAAATCAAAATAATAGTTGAAGTCTTTGGATTAGATTTAGAAATAAAAGAAAAGTTGTTGCATTTAACAATACTCGAACCTACATTCTTCCACACGTAAAGCTTTTACACAACCACTCAACTACGCCCATACATTGGGTTATGGTGTCGAATTTGTGACTGCAGTGACCCATTCGCAAAGATTAGTTGCAATCTTCAAAAGTTCGGCTTCAGGCAATGTCGCGCGAAGAATACCTAATGTAAGCCCATCTCTGTGATTATAATAACTGTACATGTGACGCTGAATCGCATCTTACGCGGAAAGGATGCAGTAGTATTTGGTTAGTGTTTTGTGTGAAACGTGTGTATTTCATTAGCATCGTACTGTGTGTGTGTCTGTGTGTGTGTGTGTGTGTGTGTGTGTGTGTGTGTGTGTGTATGTGTGTGTGTGTGTGTGTGTGTGTGTGTGTGCGTGCGTGTGTGTGTATGTGTGCGTGCGTGTGTTTATATTACCATGTATGATGAAGTAAAAGAAATTATTCAGATAGTGAAGGGAGATGAAAATTTAATAGTCATGGGTGACTGAAATTCGAGTGTAGGAAAAGGGGGAGAAGGAAACGTAGTAGGTGGATATGGATTGGGGATAAGAAATGAAAGAGGAAGCCGCCTGGTAGAATTTTGCACAGAGCACAACTTAATCATAGCTAACACTTGGTTTAAGAATCATGAAAGAAGGTTGTATACATGGAAGAACCCTGGAGATACTAAAAGGAATCAGATAGGGTATATAATGGTAAGACAGAGATTTAGGAACCAGGTTTTAAATTGTAAGATATTTCCAGGGGCAGATGTGGACCCTGACCACACTCTATTGGTTATGACCTGTACATTGAAACCGAAGAAACTGCAAAAAGGTGGGAATTTAAGGAGATGGGACCTGGATAAACTGAAAGAACTAGAGGTTGTACAGAGTTTCAGGGAGAGCATAAGGGAACATTTGACAGGAATGGGGGAAAGAAATAGAGTAGAAGAAGAATGGGTAGCTTTGAGGGATGAAGTAGTGAAGGCAGCAGAGGATCAAGTAGGTAAAAAGACGAGGGCTAGTAGAAATCCTTGGGTAACAGAAGAAATATTGAATTTAATTGATGAAAGGAGAAAATATAAAAATGCAATAAATGATGCAATCAAAAAGGAATACAAACGCCTCAAAAATGAGATCGACAGGAAGTGCAAAATGGCTAAGCAGGGATGGCTAGAGGACAAATGTAAGGATGTAGAGGCTTAACTCACTAGGGGTAAGATAGATACTGCCTACAGGAAAATTAAAGAGACCTTTGGAGATAAGAGAACCACTTGTATGAACATCAAGAGCGCAGATGGAAACCCAGTTCTAAGCAAACAAGAGAAAGCAGAAAGGTGGAAGGAGTATATAGAGGGTCTATACAAGGGCGATATACTTGAGTATAATGTTATGGAAATGGAAGAGGATGTAGATGACGATGAAATGGGAGATACGATACTGCGTGAAGAGTTTGACAGAGCACTGAAAGACCCGAGTCGAAACAAGGCCCTCGGAGTAGACAACATTCCATTAGAACTACTGACAGCCTTGGGAGAGCCAGTCATGATAAAATTCTACCGTCTGGTGATCAAGATGTATGAAACCGGCGAAATACCCTCAGACTTCAAGAAGAATATAATAATTACAATCCCAAAGAAAGCAAATGTTGACAGATGTGAAAATTAGCGAAAATCAGTTTAATAAGCCATAGCTGCAAAATACCAACACCAGTTCTTTACAGACGAATGGAAAAACTAGTAGAAGCCGACCTCGGGGAAGATCAGTTTGGATTCCGTAGAAATACTGGAACACGTGAGGCAATACTGACCTTACGACTTACCTTAGAAGAAAGATTAAGGAAAGGCAAACCTACGTTTCTAGCATTTGTAGACTTAGAGAAAGCTTTTGACAATGTTGACTGGAATATTCTCTTTCAAATTCTAAAGGTGGCAGGGGTAAAATACAGGGAGCGAAAGGCTATTTACAATTTGTACAGAAACCAGATGGCAGTTATAAGAGTCGAGGGACATGAAAGGGAAGCAGTGGTTGGAAAGGCAGTAAGACAGGGTTGTAGCCTCTCCCCGATGTTATTAAATCTGTATATTGAGCAAGCAGTAAAGGAAACAAAGGAAAAATTCGGAGTAGATATTAAAAACCATGGAGAAGAAATAAAAACTTTGTGGTTCGCCGATGACATTGTAATTGTGTCAGAGACAGCAAAGGACTTGGAAGAGCAGTTGAATGGTATGGGCAGTGTCTTGAGAGGAGTATATAAGATGAACATCAACAAAAGCAAAACGAGGATAATGGAATGTAGTCGAATTAAGTCGGGTGATGCTGAGGGAATTAGATTAGGAAATGAGACACTTAAAGTAGTAAAGGAGTTTTGCTATTTGGGGAGCAAAATAACTGATGATTGTCGAAGTAGGGAGGATATAAAATGTAGACTGGCAATGGCAAGGAAAGCGTTTCTGAAGAAGAGAAATTTGTTAACATTGAATATAGATTTATGTATCAGGAAGTCGTTTCTGAAAGTATTTGTTTGGAGTGTAGCCATGTATGGAAGTGAAACATGGACGATAACTAGTTTGGACAAGAAGAGAATAGAAGCTTTCGAAATATGGTGCTACAGAAGAATGCTGAAGAGTAGATGGGTAGATCACATAACTAACGAGGAGGTATTGAATAGGATTGGGGAGAAGAGAAGTTTGTGGCACAACTTGACCAGAAGAAGGGATCGGTTGGTAGGACACGTTCTGAGGCATCAAGGGATCACCAATTTAGTACTGGAGGGCAGCGTGGAGGGTAAAACTCGTAGAGGGAGACCAAGAGATGAATACACTAAGCAGATTTAGAAGGATGTAGGATGCAGTAGGTACTGGGAGATGAAGAAGGTTGCACAGGATAGAGTAGCATGGGGAGCTGCATCAAACCAGTCTCAGGACTGAAGACAACAACAACAACAATGATAAATAAAAGGGCCAGACCTAGGATTCGGGAATCAAACATATCAAGCAATAAAGCGGGGCAGGGAATCTGAAGTGCACTAACTGGTTGTGGCAAACTGGCAATGGCGAAAGGTTCTGGCGTGACGTTGAGTCCTCTGTAGGAAAACAGCTTCAACCCGTGAAGTGTCAGCTATCAAATAATTTTCGTTGAAGTGCCGTAAATTATCTCATCTACAGTGATTGATAAAGCGTCCTGTGGAACACACTACCACTTTTATATGAGATCGTTTTCTTCTGAAACTCTGATCGCACGGCATAAACACCAGACAAGTGGCACGCGGGTGGCGTGCGAAGTAGGCTGTTTCGCACCTTCCAACCCACATGTTGTGCCGCTGCCTCGTCCAAGACGTCACTGAGAGCTGAGCTGCAGTCACATAAACATGACTGAGTTTATTGATTCCACATCCATGTGTGAATTGCAGAGCGTTATTCGTTTCTGGCTAGCAGAAGGGAACAGAAGAGCAGAAATTCATAGAAGAAAAATCCGAGTGTATGGAGAAACAAGAAAAGGAGAGGAATGCTGACTTCTGGTTCTGATACATGGCAAAATACGTCCTCTCAGTAACAGTGTACCATGCCCGCCCGGTTAGCCGTGACGTCTAACGCATTGCTTTCCGGGCGGGAAGGCCTGCCGGCTCCTGACACGATCTACGAATCCGCCCGGCGCACTGGTGTCGAGCTCAGGTGTGCTGACCACTCCATGGATGGTTCATAATGCGGCCTGGCTCCCCTTATTCCGCCTCAGTTACACTATGCCGGCGATTGCTGCACAAACACTGTCTCCACGTACGCGTACACCGTAATTATTCTAGCACGCAAACTTTGGGGTTACACTCGTCTGGTGTGAGACGTTCCCGGTGGGATCCACTGGGGGCGAAGTGCACTATAACCCTTGATTCGGTGTGGGGCGGCGGTGGGGTGGGTCGACTGCTGTGGGCTGTTGTGGGGTTGTGAACCACTGAGGGCTAAGGCAGGACGAAGCCTCTCCGTCGTTACTAGGTCCCCAGTTCGATACAATGCAATACAATACCGGTGCAACACAACGGCTTCTTGAGCAATGTGAATGGGACATTGCTGATTATCTGCCGTCCAGTGGCGACCTAGCGGCGAGTGTCTTCCATCTTTTCTGTGAACTGATCAGGTGGTTAGGAGGGAAGGTCTTCAAAGCTAACGAGAAGCTTCAGGACAATACCAAGACTCATTTCAGTTTATTGACAGTAGCATTTTATGAAGAAAGTATTGGAAAGTTTGTCCAATGGCACGAAAAATGCCTCTGTCATTACGATGATTGTGTCGACAAGTAACAGTAAGTGTACTGTAGATAACTTTTAGTCATAAAATAATTTGTTATACATTTGTCTTTAATTTATGGCCTATCTAACGATGGAAAAATTCTCTAATACTATAGAAAAATCCGTTCTATCCTTAGCAGAAATGTTTTTGTAATGTAATAGTTAAGCCCGCATCGCGTGGTAGTGCGGTAGCGTTCTCGCTTCCCACGCCCGTGTTCCCGGGTTCGATTCCCGGCGGGGTCAGGGATTTTCTCTGCCTCGTGATGGCTGGGTGTTGTGTGATGTCCTTAGGTTAGTTAGGTTTAAGTAGTTCTAAGTTCTAGGGGATTGATGACCTAAGATGTTAAGTCCCATAGTGCTCAGAGCCATTTGAACCATTTTTTTGTAACAGTTAACTGACACTTATGCTATGACAAAAAGTGATGAACATTATCTATGTCCCCTGTTTGACATTGTATGCAAAATACCCACTTTCTGTAAGTTCAATGTGAACTCGAGCAACTGATGAATTATTTTTGTAGCCAAATGTGTGAAATTTGAGCAATCTCATATTCACCAAAGTGGAACGGTGCCTCGGCAAACCCGAAGCATTGAATGAAAGCTACACGTTTTTGATAGCAACTCGCCAGCAGCGGTAATTGTTTACGGATGAATATCTAAATAGACTAGTAACAGAGGAACTAGCCCGTTGAGGAATCAGACTGGCTAGTGGGAGTAGATTAGACTTCGTGAGACGCAAACAATATGAGGCTCAGTCACAAAAAAAATTTCTGATATCAGCGGTTACGGTTGATCATTTTAGATTGCATCTGCTTTACACACAGGATCACGAATTAGTCACTTCTGGATGACATCATTTTACTATTGTGTAATACCACCTCTATCCTTGATAAAATTACGGGAGGGAAGAGAGGCCACACGTTTGTTCAGGTGTGCCATATTTTGATGAAACCACTCACTGACCATTAGATCCTGTATAAGTAGCAAACTGCTGTGATGATCACTCCTACATTTCAACCGCTGTTTCAAAAAATGCCAGACTTTTCTGTGATATTAAGACCGGGCGATCTAGCGGATCAGTCAAGGCGCGAAGGGGTGCCCGAATGCATGTCAAACCAGTAACATGTGTGTGCGGTCCCGTGGAAACAGCTGTTATCATCTTGGATGTCAAGCTGTGCACGGCATAATCATCATGAAGATGTAGAAGAATGACAACACTTGGGCAACGAGAATGTTGAAATAAACAGTTCATGGTAACTAGAATAAGTAAGTCCAAGCCATAGTATGAGAAACACACCCAAAACGCCGCAGAACCGACTGCGACCAGAACTACACAGTCCACGTACTGTGGGTTAAACGCCGTATTGCGCTGTCTGTGCACTCGACAGCTTACGCTGTTTGAAGATGGAAAAATGACAACTCGTTGAACCCGCAGTTTACGACTATTGGACACAGTTTACACGTACTATCTGCGCCTCCGTAGATGAATGGTTTCCGACGAATCGTCGACTTTGTAAGGTGGGTATGTCATTTTGATTTTTGTAAGTTATCGATATGCACGTCAGAGAGAGAGAGAGCAAGTTACATTACCGTTAAACCATCTTTGGTCTTGTTGTGGCAGAGTCTCTGCCTCTGAGCAGTCTGAAACACTCTTAGCTGAAGTGTGGTAGAAGATGTGCCGCGCGGGATTAGCCGGGCGGTTTAGGGCGGTGCAATCATGGACTGAGCGGCTGGTCCCTGCGGAGGTTGTTGTCCTCCGTCGGGCATGGATATGTGTGTTTGACCTTAGGATAATTTAGGTTAAGTAGTGTGTAAGCTTAGGAACTGATGACCTTAGCAGTTAAGTCCTATAAGATTTACACACATTTGAACATTTTTGTGGTAGGAGATGGACATATTCAGTAGTGCTCTATTGACTTGTGATTGTATCTGTTAGATGAGGAAAAATTTATTGTAAAGGACGACAAGGATGAGTGTGATGTATATATTCGAAGACGAAAAGAATACAGATTTTGAGTAATGTTATTATTTTTGAAGAGGAGAAGTTTGAGATAAGACTGCAGCATTTCGCTGCTAGTTTGTCGGAATGATTATTGTCAGACAGTTAACTTGCTCAGAGCTGAGAGAAAGACCGTGCCATTTCCATGTCCCATGCACTAACATATCAAGTCAATAACCTCTTTAGGGTTTATAGAAATTCTCTGTTAATATTGCATCCCTTTTCAAATCACTATCAAATCATTGTGCACTTTGTTAAGCATGGTATTGTTGAGACCAGCGTTATGTGTGAAGATCACTCGAAATTTTACTCTCCCTTTTCGAATACATACTTCATTGTAAAATCGTTATCTTGGAATATCATTTCATAGGAATAGTTACTCTCGCCGTTCGACTCTTAAAGAAGGTTTATCATTACGCGTTACCTCATTGCACCATATGGTATGCGAAAGTTTGAATACTGTTTGGAAATTTTATTTAAAAAAAAGGAATATAGCTAAGTTGCTGCCTTTACTGTTTGCTGTTGTACTTTCGAGAAATCTACAACGATGTTGTCAAGCCACTAGGTAAGTGGATATTTTGATTAGGGCCAGATAATTATTTCACTTCAGTTGCGCAATTAATATAAAGACAAATTGTATTCAGACCAGTTAAAGTTCGGTTCAGTCCAAGGTTTGCATACAATTTTTAAGTTGGATAACAGTTTGTGGGTACATTGTTTTGGTAATACATAAATTTTGTATAGAGTGGGAGATTAATCTGAGCTAAGTTTGATACAGAAACACATAGTGGCGAGCTTATTATATATGACTGACTACTTCGCCACTTTCCTCTGACCGTCAACTTGACGAAACTGACGAGCATCTTCTTATGTGCTCCCTGGTACGGGACGTGTGGCTCCTAATCCAACGCATCGTGGGCTGTTATCTTCGCGCCCAACCAACGTCGTTACCCCGGAGTTCCTGCTATTGCCCCAGACGTCTCACTATCCTCTTGGGAAACATCACGCACTGCTCTGTTTTCGAGGACAGGCTTTAGAATACCTCTGTTCACACACGGTCTTCAACTTCCGGCATCAGGCTGTGATCGCACAAAGTACCCACATCCGGTTACCCATTACCGACGAATCTTCGCAGGAGATCTCCACAGCGTCTTTCTTAAGCCTCCCAGTTGGAGTGTGCCCCGTCTCCCCACTTCATGACGCATCTGTAATTATCCTCCACGGTATGGTGCAACGCCACCTTCAGTTGAAGAAGAGATATAATATTAGGCTTACAACTATGCTTCCGCCTTTTTGCAATAGACGGCAGTAGCGACAACTGGGGTTCAGACGGTTGGCCACAGGTGTAATACAATAAATAAAATAAATTTAGGAATCTGTAAACATAATGCCATACAAATATCAGTCGATTTGTGATTGAATCATAAGGTTATTCTCGATTAAGTACGTTAACTTACGTACCCATTTATCGCCATTTGCGGGAAGTTTTAATTTTTTGCTTTAACATGAAGAAATATGCAGCTGTGGTTCTTAGAAGAACAATGGTGAGGGAACTCTTAGATGAAGAACGCGCAGAGAAAGTTTTCAACACTTTAAGAACGGTGATTTTGATGTCGAAGACCAGTATGGCGCTGAAAGACAGAACGTTTTCGTAGCTACTGAAACAGACGAAGACAGTCACAGGACATCATTACTGAAAGCAATTGATGCGTTCGAACCCAGCACTGAAACACAAACGGCCACAATACAGCGATAGACACGTAAAGGTAATTTTGCAGTAGGTCAGTGTTCGACCCCATGTCGCAAAACCTGTCAAAATATCCACGGAAATGTTGAAATGATAAATCCTATCCCTCCCGCCGCATTCTCTATACGTTGCTCTCTCTGACTACCACCTTTTTCGATCAGTGCCATACATTCTGGCTGACCAGCACATCCGATCATATGAACAAGTGCAAAATTGAATCGATTCGTGGATGCCCACAAAAGACGCCCGGTTCTTCGTCCACGGGATTCGAATGGTATCCGAAAGATGGGAGAATGTAGTGGCCAGCGATGGGCAATACTATGAACCACAATAAAGCCCCGAACGTCGAGAAGAAATCGGTGGAAGCAAAGTTGAAGACATAGTACAAAAAAAAAAAAAAAAAGGGAAATGCTGAGCATGGGTGACTGCCATGTAACGATGCGTGGATAGCTGGCCAGGTCGGAGATATTATCCGCCCGTGGACGGAGTGTTGTGTTGTCCTCATCATTATTTCAACATCATCGACACACAAGTCACCGAAGTGCCGTCGAAAAAAAAAGAATGTTCCGTTAAAAAATAGTCCAATAAGGTTTCGCCAGTTTTTTAAAACCACGAGGTTTCAAGGCTCCACTTCTTCGATACCGGACGGGGTCGACACATACGACGAGGCACAGTTCAGACGCGAACGCAGCGGCGCGGAAGCTGCAGCACAGTGAAGTGTTCTCCGGCCGCACACATGGCGCTCTGGGGCAGCCATGCGGCGGAACCGGCCTTATTAGCTTCCCCCGGATACTGGGCTGTGCGGTCGGCCGCAGCGGCAACCGGCAACCCTTCCCGATATTTAATTTGCGGACCGGAGCCCGTGATTACTGTCATCGAGACGCGGGCCGCGCGGGCAGTAATTGGCTGCCATTGACGGCGGCCATCACGCAGCTGTCGGGAACCGGACGCCGGCGCGTTGTTTGCGCCATTGTGTGGCACTGCGCGCGTGGGCGCTCAGCGCCGCCGAGGTTTCGTGGCTGTCTGTCTCCGCCCCCGAACTCCACCCCCGCCCCCACCCGCGCAACTGTCTGGCTGGCTGTCGGCTTGTTTGGCAATCTGTCGCGCCCGCGTCACTCACCCGCGGACGGCAATCGGAGCTATTTTCGTTTCTCTACGCCCCCTCCCCCTTCCCTGCTGTCCGGGGGAAGATAAAAGACCCGAATTCGACAAACTGCTGGGGCATTAACAATGATAGGTGTAGGTGAAACGAGCCATTGAATTAGAACAGCGTTTTTCTGATTGAGTCCAGCTGTTCGTAGAGCGGGGGGACGATAATGGACCTCAATAACCGCGGAGGGTTCATTAATTTAGACGCAGATAAGAACAATAATAATGTAGTTTGCACATCTGGGCGAGAGGCCGATTTGGCAAAACAATTAATTGTAGAAAAAAAAATCTGCAGTTACCGGGGTCGATGGCACATTTCATATAGAAATTGCCAGGAGCGTGGTTTACGTCAGAGCTCAGTTACTCTACTTCAGCTACCAGTTAAATGGAATACTTAAAATAAAGACTGTCTCTGGTCTTTTCAATAGTTTATGTTATTCGCAAATGAACAATTCGAAGAACAGCTTATAACTGATTATTTCATTAATTTTAACGTGCGCGCGCGCGCGCGTTTGTGTGTGTGTGTGGGTGTGTGTGGGTGTGTGTGTGTGTATGTGAGAGAGAGAGAGAGAGAGAGACAGTGAGAGAGTCTGTAGGTTTGTGTGTGTGTGTGTGTGTGTGTGTGTGTGTGTGTAAATGTGACCTCGAGATTTCGGGAATAGCTGCTTTTCAACTCTTAACATTCTAATACATAATCTTGGATGAAACTAAATTGACCGTTCTGTGGTGTACGAGGGTAAGCCAATTATTATCCACAAAGTAGTTTCAAAATTTTATTGTAATCAAATAGGAAACTTAAAAGAACATCGTTATTCTACATAATCTCTTTCCGTTGAAATGCACTTGGTCCATCGTTGTACAAGGTTCCTGATGACCACATAAAAGAAGGTTTTCGGTTGAGCTGCAAGCAAGGAATGCACCGCTTCTTTCACTGTTTCGACCGAGGCAAATCGACGGCCCGTTAATGCTTGTTTGAGTGGGCCAAACAAGTGATAGCCAGAAAGGGCAAGATGGGAATATATGGAGGATGATCCAGTACTTCAAATTTGTATTTCTGGAGCGTTTCAGCAGTGTGGGCAGCGGTATGCGGACGGTCATTGTTGTGCAACAACACAACACCTTTTGACAGAAATCCTCGGCGTTTGCTTCGAATAGCAGGCTTTAGCCTGGCGGTAAAATGGTTCAAACACTCTGAGCAGTATGGGACTTAACTTCTGAGGTCATCAGTCCCCTAGAACTTAGAACTACTGAAAACCTAACTAACCTAAGGACATGATACATATCCATGCCCGAGGCAGGATTCGAACCTGCGACCGTAGCGGTCGCACGGTTCCAGACTGTAGCGCCTAGAACTGCTCGGCCACCCCTGCAGGCCCTGCCAGTAAGAATCTCACTATACACTCTGTGACCAAAATGATACTG
The DNA here is from genome assembly GCF_023897955.1 of Schistocerca gregaria. Classification (NCBI taxonomy): domain Eukaryota; kingdom Metazoa; phylum Arthropoda; class Insecta; order Orthoptera; family Acrididae; genus Schistocerca; species Schistocerca gregaria. The sequence continues at coordinate 307,134,920 of NC_064926.1, read as the reverse complement.
AAACAGAGGATGACAGACTAAAGGCCGAAATACTAAATGTCTTCTTCCAAAGCTGTTTCACAGAGGAAGACTGCACTGTGCTTCCTTCTCTAGATTGTCGCACAGTTGACAAAATGGTAGATATCGAAGTAGACGACAGAGGGATAGAGAAACAATTAAAATCGCTCAAAAGAGGAAAGGCCGCTGGTCCTGATGGGATACCAGTTCGATTTTACACAGAGTACGCGAAGGAACTTGCCCCCCTTCTTGCAGCGGTGTACCGTAGGTCTCTAGAAGAGCGAAGCGTTCCAAAGGATTGGAAAAGGGCACAGGTCATCCCCGTTTTCAAGAAGGGACGTCGAACAGATGTGCAGAACTATAGACCTATATCTCTGACGTCGATGTGTTGTGGAATTTTGGAACACGTATTATGTTCGAGTATAATGTCTTTTCTGGAGACTAGAAATCTACTCTGTAGGAATCAGCATGGGTTTCGAAAAAGACGGTCGTGTGAAACCCAGCTCGCGCTATTCGTCCACGAGACACAGAGGGCCTTAGACACGGGTTCACAGGTAGATGCCGTGTTTCTTGACTTCCGCAAGGCGTTTGACACAGTTCCCCACAGTCGTTTAATGAACAAAGTAGGAGCATACGGACTATCAGATCAATTGTGTGATTGGATTGAGGAGTTCCTAGATAACAGAACGCAGCATGTCATTCTCAATGGAGAGAAGTCTTCCGAAGTAAGAGTGATTTCAGGTGTGCCGCAGGGGAGTGTCATAGGACCGTTGCTATTCACAATATACTAAATGACCTGGTGGATGACATCGGAAGTTCACTGAGGCTTTTTGCAGATGATGCTGTGGTGTATCGAGAGGTTGCAACAATGAAAAATTGTACTGAAATGCAGGAGGATCTGCATTGACGCATGGTGCACGGAATGGCAATTGAATCTCAATGTAGACAAGTGTAATGTGATGCGAATACATAGAATGATAGGTCCCTTATCATTTAGCTACAAAATAGCAGGTCAGCAACTGGAAGCAGTTAATTCCATAAATTATCTGGGAGTACGCATTAGGAGTGATTTAAAATGGAATGATCATATAAAGTTGATCGTCGGTAAAGCAGATGCCAGACTGAGATTCATTGGAAGAATCCTAAGGAAATGCAATCCGACAACAAAGGAAGTAGGTTACAGTACGCTTGTTCGCCCAATGCTTGAATACTGCTCAGCAGTGTGGGATCCGCACCAGGTAGGGTTGATAGAAGAGATAGAGAAGATCCAACGGAGAGCAGCGCGCTTCGTTACAGGATCATTTAGTAATTGCGAAAGCGTTACGGAGATGATAGATAAACTCCAGTGGAAGACTCTGCAGGAGAGACGCTCAGTAGCTCGGTACGGGCTTTTGTTAAAGTTTCGAGAACATACCTTCACCGAAGAGTCAAGCAGTATATTGCTCCCTCCTACGTATAGCTCGCGAAGAGACCATGAGGATAAAATCAGAGAGATTAGAGCCCACACAGAAGCATACCGACAATCCTTCTTTCCACGTACAATACGAGACTGGAATAGAAGGGAGAACCGATAGAGGTACTCAGGGTACCCTCCGCCACACACCGTCAGGTGGCTTGCGGAGTATGGATGTAGATGTAGATATCGTACACTGTTTATTGTTGTGCCCCTTTCCCCATATGTTCCGGTACTGGACCTTATGCGTCCCAAAAACCCGTAAGCATCAGTTTTCCTGCGGACGTTTGGGGTTTGAACTTTCTCTTGCACGGCGAATTTGGATGTTTACATTCCATACTCTGCCGTTTACTCTCCGGCTCCTAATGATGGATCCATGTCCAAGCAGTTGTTCCCTTCGTTACCATAACGATCGAAATGTTTTTGCAGATGACCAAGCGCGTTTGTTTATGCAACTGCTTCAAATGGTTCAAATGGCTCTGAGCACTATGGGACTTAACATCTATGGTCATCGGTCTCATAGAACTACTTAAACCTAACTAACCTAAGGACAGCACACAACACCCAGCCATCACGAGGCAGAGAGAAAATCCCTGACCCGGGAATCGAAACCGGGAACCCGGGCGTGGGAAGCGAGAAAGCTACTGCACGACCACGAGATGCGGGCTATGCAAGTGCGAGAGTTGGTTTGCGACCCATCTTGCACAAAGTCTTCTGTGGATGATTTCGTAAGCAGAACCGTGACTAGTTTGCAGACGATGTGCCACTTCGTCAGTAGATAATCGCCTAAGAGAATCGTTTCACGTGAACGCTCAATGGTTTCCTCATTTGTGGCGGTAAACGGTCGTCCGGCTCCTTCATCGTGCATAACATTTGTGCGATCATTTCTGAATTTTTCAATCCATTCATATACACTCCATTGTGGTAAAACACTGTTCCCGTACTGTACCGAAAGTCTTCGATGATTTTCGGCCCCTGATACGCCTTCCGTCCACAAAAAACGGATCACTGAACGTAACTCTTCTTTGGTGCAAATAGACTGCGGAGCAGCCATGATTAACAGCACGGCAGCGATAACGAAACTAAACTAGCAGCTTGAAAATTGCAAAGATGTAACAACAAATAAACAAAGCTTGCGTCATCAACGTAAAAAGACCGTACTACCAAAATAAACAAAAATATAACTAAATTGCGGATAATAGTTGACTTACCCTCGTATACAAATACTTTACGACAAAAAAAAAAGAAGAAGAAAGAAAGGGAAACGCACCACGAACGTATTATCTGAATGGGACGGAAGTCACTAGATGTGACGTACATATAAAGAACAAATGGTAAAAACTGCAGAAAAATTGAATGATTCATTCAAGAGAAAGACTTTCACAAATTAAGCAAATCAATACATCTACATCTACATCTACATCTACATGACTACTCTGCAATTCACATTTAAGTGCTTGGCAGAGGGTTCATCGAACCACAATCATACTATCTCTCTACTATTCCACTCCCGAACAGCGAGCGGGAAAAACGAACACCTAAACCTTTCTGTTCGAGCTCTGATTTCTCTTATTTTATTTTGATGATCATTCCTACCTATGTAGGTTGGGCTCAACAAAATATTTTCGCATTCGGAAGAGAAAGTTGGTGACTGAAATTTCGTAAAAAGGTCTCGCCGCGACGAAAAACGTCTATGCTGTAATGACTTCCATCCCAACTCGTGTATCATGTCTGCCACACTCTCTCCCCTATAACGCGATAATACAAAACGAGCTGCCCTTCTTTGCACCCTCTCGATGTCCTCCGTCAATCCCACCTGGTAAGGATCCCACACCGCGCAGCAATATTCTAACAGAGGACGAACGAGTGTAGTGTAAGCTGTCTCTTTAGTGGACTTGTTGCATCTTCTAAGTGTCCTGCCAATGAAACGCAACCTTTGGCTCGCCTTCCCGACAATGTTATCTATGTGGTCCTTCCAACTTAAGTTGTTCGTAATTTTAACACCCAGGTACTTAGTTGAATTGACAGCCTTGAGAATTGTACTATTTATCGAGTAATCGAATTCCAACGGATTTCTTTTGGAACTCATGTGGATCATCTCACACTTTTCGTTATTTAGCGTCAACTGCCACCTGACACACCATACAGCAATCTTTTCTAAATCGCTTTGCAACTGATACTGGTCTTCGGATGACCTTACTAGACGGTAAATTACAGCATCATCTGCGAACAGTCTAAGAGAACTGCTCAGATTGTCACCCAGGTCATTTATATAGATCAGGAACAGTAGAGGTCCCAGGACGCTTCCCTGGGGAACACCTGATATCACTTCAGTTTTACTCGATGATTTGCCGTCTATTAATACGAACTGCGACCTTCCTGACAGGAAATCACGAATCCAGTCGCACAACTAAGACGATACCCCATAGCTCCGCAGCTTGATTAGAAGTCGCTTGTGAGGAACGGTGTCAAAAGCTTTCCGGAATTCTAGAAATACGGAATCAACTTGAGATCCCCTGTCGATAGCGGCCATTACTTCGTGCGAATATAGAGCTAGCTGCGTAGCACAAGAGCGATGTTTTCTGAAGCCATGCTGATCACGTGTCAATAGATCGTTCCCTTCGAGGTGATTCATAATGCTTGAATACAGTATATGCTCCAAAACCCTACTGCAAACCGACGTCAATGATATAGGTCTGTAGTTAAATGGATTGCTCCTACTACCCTTCTTGAACACTGGTGCGACCTGCGCAATTTTCCAATCTGTAGGTACAGATCTATCGGTGAGCGAGCGGTTGTATATGAGTGCTAAGTAGGAAGCTATAGTATCAGCGTAATCTGAAAGGAACCTAATCGGTATACAATCTGGACCTGAAGACTTGCCCGTATCAAGCGATTTGAGTTGCAACCCCTAAGGTATCTACTTCTAAGAAACTCATGCTAGCAGATGTTCGTGTTTCAAATTCTGGAATATTCCATTCGTCTTCCCTGGTGAAGGAATTTCGGAAAACTGCGTTCAATAACTCCGCTTTAGCGGCACAGTCGTCGATAACAGTACCATCGGCACTGCGCAGCGAAGGTATTGACTGCGTCTTGCCGCTTGTGTATTTTACATACGACCAGAATTTCTTCGGATTTTCTACCAAATTTCGAGACAATGTTTCGTTGTGGAACCTATTAAAGGCATCTCGCATCGAAGTACGTGCCAAATTTCGCGCGTCTGTAAATTTTAGCCCATCTTCAGGATTTCGCGTTCTTCTGAACTTCGCATGCTTTTTCCGTTGCCTCTGCAACAGCGTTCGGACCTTTTTTGTGTACCACGGGGGATCCGTTCCATCTCTTACCAATTTATGAGGTATGAATATCTCAATTGCTGTTGCTACTATATCTTTGAATTTGAGCCACATCTCGTCTACATTCGCATAGTCAGTTCGGAAGGAATGGAAATTGTCTTTTAGGAAGGCTTCTAGTGGCACTTTATCCGCTTTTTTAAATAAAATTATTTTGCGTTTGTTTCTGATGGATTTGGAAGAAATGGTATTGAGCCTAGCTACAATGACCTTGTGATCACTAATCCCTGTATCAGTCATGATGCTCTCTATCAGCTCTGGATTGTTTGTGGCCAAGAGGTCAAGTGTGTTTTCGCAACCATTTACAATTCGCGTGGGTTCGTGAACTAACTGCTCGAAATAATTTTCGGAGAATGTATTTAGGACAATCTCGGAAGACGTTTTCTGCCTACCACCGGTTTTGAACAAGTATTTTTGCCAACATACCGAGGGTAGGTTGAAGTCCCCACCAACTATAACCGTATGAGTGGGGTATTTATTTGTTACGAGACTCAAACTTTCTCTGAACTGTTCCGCAACTGTATCATCGGAGTCTGGGGGTCGGTAGAAGGAGCCAATTATTAACTTAATTCGGCTGTTAAGTATAACCTCCACCCACACCAATTCGCACGGAGTACCTACTTCGACTTCACTACAAGATAAACCACTACTGACAGACACAAGCACTCCACCACCAATTCTGCCTAATCTATCTTTCCTGAACACCGTCTGAGACTTCGTAAAAATTTCTGCAGAACTTATTTCAGGCTTTAGCCAGCTTTCTGTACCTATAACGATATCAGCTTCTGTGCTTTCTATTAGCGCTTGAAGCTCAGGGACTTTTCCAGCGCAACTACAACAATTTACAACTAAAATTCCGACTGTTCCTTGATCCAAGCACGTCCTGTAATTGCCAAGCACCCTTTGACATTGCAGCCCATCCCGCACTTTCCCGAGGCCTTCTAACCTAAAAAAACCGCCCAGTCCACGCCACACAGCCTCCGCTACCCGTGTAGCCGCCAGCTGAGTGTAGTGAACTCCTGACCTATTCAGCGGAACCCGAAACACCACCACCCTATGGCGCAAGTCCAGGAATCTGCAGCCAATACGGTCGCAAAACCATCTGAGCCTCTGATTTAGACCCTCCACCCGGCTCTGCACCAAAGGTCCGCAGTCGGTTCTGTCAACGATGCTGCAGATGGTGAGCTCTGCCTTCATCTCGTAAGCAAGACCGGCAGCCTTCACCAAATCAGATAGCCGCTGGAATCCAGAGAGAATTTCCTCAGATCCAAAGCGACACACGTCATTAGTGCCGACATAACGAGATGATCCACCTCTGGCGCTAATGTAAGGGAGTTATTCGGCTTGACATTGATTGACAGAGATCTTGGTGGATATCGTGCCAAATTGTGCCCAATTGGCGCGTCAGATCGTCAAAATCCCGAGATGGTTGGAAAGCCCTGCTCAAAATGCTCCGAACGTCCTCAATTTGGAAGAGAGCTGACGACCTTGCTGGCCAAGATAGAGTTCGGCAAGCATGAAGACAAGCAGTAGAAACCCACGCCATGTGCGGGCTGGCATTATCTTGCTAAAATGTAGGCCCAGGATGCTAGCCATGAAGGGCAACAAAACGGAGCGTAGCATGTCGACGTACCGCAGTGCTGTAAGAGTGCCGGGGATGACAACCAAAAGGGTCCTGCTATTAGAAGAAACGTCACTCCAGACCAGCTAATTCACAACAGTGCAATTTCGGTGTTTGATTTTAAGCTGTAAGAAGAACAGAAGATAATATTATTTTTCCCATTGAATTAAAGTAAATTTTTTTGAAAGTTGTCTAACACGTAAGTTGTTACCCATTTTTGTGTACCTAAAAAACCTTTCACTTTGCGATATTCTTTGGAACTTGTAGTGCTATAATTTAAAACTGTGCATGTTCTTGTGCGAACGCAAACATGGGGGAGATGCTTCACTGCGAAGTCACATACAATGGAAATCGCTTAGCTCATGTACTTTTTGTGTCAGATCTCACTAGACAGTCGATTTTGCTGCGTTTAATTTTTATTACATCTACGTATGCCGTTCGGGGTAGCCGCCCGGTCTCACGCGCCTTGTCACGGTCCGCGCGGCTTTCTCCCCGTCGGGGGTTCGAGTCCTCCCTCGGGCATGAGGGTGTGTGTGTTGTTCTTAGCGTAAGTTAGTTTAAGTTAGATTAAGTAATGTGTAAGCTTACGGATCGATGACCTCAGCAGTTTGGTCCCTTAGGATCTAACCACATATTTCCAAAAAAATCTACTTACCAAATCAAAATTTGTTAAATAACTGCACAAACAGCTGCAGAAAAATAGTTTTACTGGGGATGGGAGCGCAATAAAGAGGCAAGGATCATCTCTTCGTGGTTCTGTGAGTGATGCATTTGTGTCCCCAGTAGAGACGGGCCGACTCGTACATCTCGGTGAACTAGTTCACTGGTGAACGGTCCTTTATGAGACCCATTCATTTTTAATCATTTACTGTTCTTTTTTTCTGGTTACATAATACTGTAATTCTGCATCAACTTTTAATTTATTTTTATATGACCAGTACTTAAAAATAAAAATAAATTATTTTTATTAAAATTGGCTTTAATAATGCGTTCACAATGCTGTTCGTAGTAGCTTACCCGCATTCCTATTTTCTTTTCGAGATTTTCGGTAACAACGTTAAACAACAATTGGTCTTTATATAGTACTATAGATTTATCTAACAGGGGGACCTTATAGATTTTCTTCAGTCCTTTGCGATTTAAAGATCAGTGTTCACACATCAATCTCCTAAGGCAGTAATATGCGGTGCTCAAGCAGCTTGATCAATCGGCTTTGACGAGGGAAAATTCCCTGATTGTCGCGTAGGCTTTCACGGCCGGCGTCTTCATTAGTTAAAACTTGCAGGCTGACAGGTCGTGGTAGATTTATAAAACTTCTTCTTCCTGACGTGGTGGTCGCTTGGAATTTTTTTGTATGTAACATAATCAGAAAATCGTTAGTTAAAAGTTCCGGGCTGAGAGGTCGTCGTCGATTCGGAGTAGATATTAAAATCCATGGAGAAGAAATAAAAACTTTGAGGTTCACCGATGACATTGTAATTCTGTCAGAGACATCAAAAGATTTGGAAGAGCAGTTGGGCGGAATGGACAGTGTCTTGAAATGAAAATATAACATGAACATCAACAATAGCAAAGCAAGGATATCGGAATGTAGTCGAATTAAATCAGGGGATGCTGAGGGAATTAGATTAGGAAACGAGGCCTTAAAGTAGTTGATGAGTTTTGCTATTTAGGCAACAAAATAACTAATGATGGCCGAAGTAGAAACGATAATGTAGACTGGCAATAGCAAGAAAAGCATTTCTGAGGTAGAGCAATTTGTTTACATAGAATATAGATTTAAGTATTAGGAAGTCTTTTCTAAAAGTATTTGTCTGTATGGAAGTGAAACATGAATGATGAACAGTTTGCATAAAATGGGAATAGAAGCTTTCGAAATGTGGTGCTACAGAAGAATGTTGAAAATTAGGTGGGTAGATCACGTGACTAATGAGATACTGAATACAATTGGGGAGACAAGAAATTTGTGGCACAACTTGACCAAAAGAAGGAATCGGTTGATAGGGCACATTCTGAGACATCGAGGGATCACCAATTTAGTACTGGAGGGCAGCGTTGGGGGTAAAATCGTCTTGGGAGACCAAGAGCTGAATACAGTTCGCAGATTCAGAAGAAATGGGTTACAACAGTTATGAGGCTCGTACACGGCAAAGCAGCATGGAGAGCTGCATCAAACCAGTCTTCAGACTGAAGACCACCATAACAACAACAACGTTACCTGCGTAACGTAGCATGTCTGTCTTCTGTCCATTAATTTTGGTAGCATCTCAGCAGTTTCATGAACTTGGTATATAGCTTCCTGACTACAAGCACTGAATATAAGAGGAGAAAGAGCACATCTGTGTTTGACTCATTTTCTAATTTTTCCGTCTTGTTCCTGATAAAAATTCTTAATCACAGCCACTGCGTTCTTATTTCAGACCTGATTTTTTCCAACACTCTGAACCCTTCTTGCCAGATAATTATCAAATGCCTTTTCCATGTCTACAAAGGCAATTTAAGTTGGTTCATTTGCTTGTATTTGCTTTTAGATAAGTTGCCTCATTTCTCGAATTGCTTGTCTCATTCCTAGTCCCCTCCTGAATCCATACTGATCCTCACTCAATATATTCTCCACCTTCTCTTCAGTTGTCCTCAGAATTATCTTTGTAAGAACTTCTGATGCTTGCGATATTAGGATAAAGTTTCGATGCTGTTCACATTTTGTAGCTGCCGCCTTCTCCGGTATAGAAACGATGATACATTTCTGGAAGTCGGTTGGTATCTCTCCTGTGTTACAGATGGACCCAATCAGTTTCAGGAGCATCATTTTCATAATGACACCAACATTCTTTATTAGTTGTGCAGGAAAGTAATCAATACCCGTTGCTTTGTTATCCCATTAGATCTTTAAAGTTTTCTCAAATTCTTCTTGCAGACTGTCATCTCCTTTGTCATTTTCGCCTACTTCCTCTTATTTTCCTATTATATCCCCCGATAATTTCTTTCCATCTCTTCACCTGATCTTCACCAAACAGAATTTTTCTCTCATTGTCTTCTATTGTGCCCGAGTTAGTTGCTTTGCGTTTGTTACAAATATTATTTGCTGTTCCGTAGGCTACATCAGTTCTCCTTTTTCCCATATTTTCTCCCACTTCTCCGCAAATTTCCTCAAGAAAATTTTCTTTTGTTTTCCTAGTTTCTCTATTGACTAAATTTCTTAGTCTTCTATTTCGGCTTTTCCGTGTTCATCAACAGCATTTTTGTACAGTTCTGTTTTCGATAAGCTGAATATCTTCTGCAATCCATTACCCCTTGTTTTTGGGTTTAGTTTTTCCAATAACGTTTCCTACTGCTTTATGCAGTTGTTCAGAAATTCCCGTTGTAAACATCCTGGAGTTGTAGAGGCAAGTGAGTACATAATATTTTGATGAGGAATCAATGGCTGGAAACCTGCTTTTTCCGTGCTCCAGCCGTTTGAAAACGTGTGTGCTAGGACAGTACGCAACATGGTAGTCATGGTGGGTGGTGGTTACGCCGGATCGTCTGATGTCATTTGACACCTGTCCTACCTCTCCGACTTGGTACCTTCACCGACAGCAGGCGTGACTGGTGCTCAAAGAAGACGGCGCACACCAGAATTGGAAGAGGCATCACGTTGTACATAACGCGTCAACGAGTACACGAGCAATTTCTTTCGCTATTAAAGAGCGGAATTATAGAGCAAGTGAAGTACTGGGTCACGCCTAATCAGTTACTTGTAAAAGTGGTCGCGTTACCAACATGTTTGCAGATGGCTGTAGCATAGAAACGGTACGTTTCCGGCCTTGGGTTCCAATACAAAATATTATGTACTCACTCCCTTCTACAAGTCTTAGAAGTTTCTAACGGGAATTTCCGAATACCGTGTATGTACCAGATTTAATACGTTCCGAGTTTTTTGCTTTACTCCGCCATGTTGGCAATTATAACTAGGTTGTCTGTTTCTTATGAATAATACGAGGGTCACTCCGAAAGAAATGCACACTATTTTTTTTAATCCATCTTTTACTCTACATGTCTGAAAGTTTTTCAGTGTTTAGATACATCCTTTGGGAACAATATTTTCATTTCTCCACATAATTTCCATCCCTCTCAACTGCCTTACACCATCTTGGAACCAACGCCTGTATACCCGCACGGTAAAATTCTGGACCAACCCGTTGGAGCCACTGTTTGGCAGCATGCACAAGGGAGTCATCATCTTCAAACCTTGTTCCACGGAGAGAGTCTTTCAGTTTCCCAAAGAGATGATAGTCAGATGGAGCCAGGTCAGGACAGAAAGGCGGATGTTTCAGTGTTGTCCATCCAAGTTTTGTGATCGCTTCCATGGTTTTTTGACTGACATGTGGCCGTGCATTGTCGTGCAACAGCAAAACATCCTGCTTTTGCCGAAGTGGTCGAACACGACTCAGTCGAGCATGAAGTTTCTTCATTTTCCTCACATATGCATCAGAATTTATGGTGGTTACACTTGGCATGATATCCGCAAGCAACAGTACTTCGGAATCGAAAAACACCGTAGCCATAACTTTTCCAGCAGAAGGTGTGGTTTTGAAGAAAAATGATGGAGCCATGTTTCATCACCTGTCACAATTCTTCCAAGAAATTCGTCTCCACCATTCTCGTATTGTTCCAAAAGTTCGCTGTATACCGTTTTTCTTGTTTCTTTGTGAGCCACTGTCAACATCCGGGGAACCCACCTGGCACAAACCTTTTTTAACGTCAACAGTTTCAATATTCTGCAAACACTTCCTTCCCCTATCGCAACGTAGCGTGACAATTCGTTCACTGTGATGCGTCTGTCAGCAGTCACCAATTCATTAAGTCTCTGCACATTGTCTGGAGTGTGTGCAGTACGAGGCCTGCCGCTGCGAGGACAATCCTCAATATTGCCGTGCCCGCTTTCATCACGTAACCTGCTTGCCCACCGACTAACTGTACTGCGATCGACAGCAGCATCTCCATACACCTTTTTCAACCTCTTGTGGATGTTTCCCACTGTCTCGTTTTCACAGCACAGGAATTCTATGACAGCACGTTGCTTCTGACGATCGTCAGGTGTAGCAGCCATCTTGAAGACATGCTGCGACAGCGCCACTCACGGGAACAGGTTGAACTAAGTTTGAAAATAAGGGGGAAGGATGTATCTATACACTGTAAAACTTTCACACGTGCAGAATGAAAACTGTATTTTTACAAAAATAGTGTGCATTTCTTTTGGAGTGACCCTCGTACATTGCTAGTCCAGTTGAAGCGTTTCTGAGAGTAGCTACTATCGTCTTCTGTTCCCACAATCGGTCGTCCCTCTCCCAGAACGTCGGCCCCAGTAGGGTTGTACGATCGCGGTCCGCGTCAGAGAGCTTCTCTCCGGGCTTGAGGTTTTCCCTCTTCCACCTCCTTTCCGGGCCCGTCTGCGTACACCACCGTGGTGTGTGCCCCGCCCTTGCCTTCGGCACGAATTGGCACAGGACCTGAAGGACCCAGTCCCTTCGGAGGCCTTCCGCCGCCGCTTTTATTCCATCCTAGCCACGTATCAGGGCTCTGGCGTGTTTTACACTGACGGTTCGATGGTTGCTGGTCGCGTCGGTTATGCTCTAACTCTAGGGGACCATTACGAACAACGATCCTTGCCTGCTGGCTGCAGCGTTTTCACTGCTGAGCTAGTCGCCATCTTTCGTGCCCTAGAGTATACCCGCTCCTGCTCAGGTGAGTCCTTCGTTATCTGTAGCGACTCCCTGAACGGTTTACGAGCTGTCGACCAGAGTTTCCCTAACTCTCGTCTGGTGATGGCTGTCCAGGAGTCCCTCCATGCTCTTGCCCGTTGCGGCCGCTCTGTGGTCTTTGTGTGGACTCCAGGCCATGTTGGGATACCCGGCAATGAAGACGTAGACCGCCTGGCGAAAGAGGCCACCAGTAAACCATCTCTGGACATTGGCCTCCCGGCGACTGATTTGAGGGAAATCTTACGCCGCAAAATTTTCGAACTATGGGACAGTGAATGACGCAACCAGACCACACCAAACAAACTCCGTCCTATCAAGGAGACGACGGATGTGTGGGGCGGTTGTCCATGCAAGCCACTCACAGGGACTCAGTAGTTCTTTGTCGGCTCCGCATTGGCCACACCCACTTGACACACAGCCATTTACTGCGCCATGCGGACCCGCCTCTATGTCGCTGTGGGTCGGCTTTCACGGTGGTCCACATTTTGTTGGCCTGTCCACTTTTAACAGTGCTCAGGCAGACGTTTGCGCTGCCTGATACTCTCCCTGACCTTTTAACTGATGACTCTGCTATGGCAGGCTTAGTTTTGCGTTTTATTCGGGCAGGGGGCTTTTATTATTTGCTCTAACAAGGGAACCTCCCCATCGCACCCCCCTCAGATTTAGTTATAAGTTGGCACAGTGGATAGGCCTTGAAAAATTGAACACAGATCAATCGAGAAAACAGGAAGAAGTTGTGTGGAACTATGAAAAAAAAGCAAAATATACAAACTGCGTAGTCCATGCGCAAGATATACAACATGAAGGGTAATGTAAGCTCAGGAACGCCGTGGTCCCATGGATAGCCGGCACGGTAGCTCAGCGTGTTCGGTCAGAGGGTTACGTGCCCTCTGTAATAAAAAAACTGAGTCAGTCGATCAACAACGAACATAAATGGATGTCTTACGACGTCCGCCCAGACCAGATGCAACGAACAAAAGCGAACAAAATGAGATTAAAAAAAATGGTTAGCGTGAGCAGCTGCGGAACGAAAGGTCCTTGGTTCAAGTCTTCCCTCGAGTGAAAAGTTTAATTTTTTATTTTCAGCTTATGTGACAAAGTCGTATGTTTTCATCACTTTTTTGGAGTGATTTTCACATCCACAAGAAAATCTAAATCGGGCAAGGTAGAAGAATCTTTTTATTCATTCGCCAAGTGCACAAGTTAGGTGGGTCGACAACATATTCCTGTCATGCGACGCACATGCCGTCACCATTGTCGTATAGAATATAGCAGACGTGTTTTCCTGTAGAGGAATCGGTTGACCTATGACCTTGCGATCAAATGTTTTCGGTTCCCATTGGAGCGGCACGTCCTCTCGTATACTAATCGCACGGTTTTGCGGTGCGCTCGCAAAACACAGACACTAAGCTTATTGCAGTGAACAGAGGCGTCAGTGAAAGAACGGACAGATCATAACTTTGCGAAATTAAAGTCTCGAGGGAAGACTTGAACCAAGGACGTCTCGTGCCGCAGGTACTCACGCTAACCTCGGGACCACAACGCTCCTTAGCTCAAGCTGTTCTTGATGTTGGCTATATTAAACATGGACTACTCAGTTTGTACATTTTGTTTATTTTTTTCATAGTGTCGCACAACTTCTTCCTGTTTTCTCGATTGATCTGTGTTCAGCTTTACAAGGCCTATCCACTGTGCGAACTTATAACTAAATCTGAGGGAGGTTCCCTTGTAAGTGTTTACAATTATTTAGTGGTGACTCTGGCTTTTGGCCTATGATTTTAGACTGAGTTTTTAATATGTTTCTCGGTGGTTGGCTTTTCCTTTTTTTTCTCTATGGTCGGCCAACCACCATCACACTCCGTGTGATTTTAATTCGTTTTGTCTGGTCTTTGTCTAAGTTTCTCTTGTCGTGTGTCTTCTCTCATCTTTTCACTGTTCGCTTTTATTCTGTGTGGGTGTTTTTAAGGTTTGGAAAGAGGGACCGATGACCGTAGCAGTGTGGTCCCTTTCATCCCACATACCAACCAGTGAGCAGAAACTGCTCCTGGGTGGACAAGACTGCCATTAGTAGGTGGGTGCTCAGTGCAGAGGCCTTCTTAATCGAGGCGGCGCTGCTCGTCCCCAGCGCTCGCCCCGTGGTGTCTGCAGCGGCCAGAGACCCTCCTGGGCGGGCACGCGCCTCTGCCGTCGCGGCCGTCTCTGGTTTCCGCGCAGCGAGACCGCAGAAACCCCGCAGCCGCCGCGCCACCTGATCCAGCCGGCCGCGCCGCGCGCCCCTATCGGCTTTCCCGGAGGCCCGGCCAGGCGGCCGCAGGCGCCGACTCGTCTTGCTGGGTGGCGGGGCCGAGCTGAGGCGAGGTGAGCAACGCCTGACGGCTGGCGCGTTGCCACAGAACTGGCGGCCCCACCGACGGCACTAAACGTCGGCGCCGCATCTGCTGGCGCAGAGAGCAGCTGCCGGCGCCTCAGACGATCTGCCAATCTGTAAATACGTCCCGATGCTTCCCCAATCGCGCTTCTCAATTTCTTTTTAAATTCTGCGGGAGGTTTGAACCTGCTGGGACTGCAGACGAATCTGTTGTGCGTCTGAACAATAGCAAAGTAATAGGCCTGAGGGACAAGGAGAGGATAGAACTCGAGAGCTGTGAGTGTTTGGTGAAAACCGTATTTTGTTTCTTGCTACCTGAGCGTGCGCGGCGTTGCTTGCGGCGGATCAAATCCTAGAAAATCAGACTCGGGTTGTCGGGCTAGAGGCACAGCTGGAAGCGTCTTTCTCCGGCATTCATCGTATCACCTCCTGTTTCCAAAATGTGTGCTTCTCATGTTAATTGTACAACCTTCCTTCCACATACTGTAGTAACGGTAACCAGAGATGATTTATCACTGCAGTACTTGTAGTGCACGCTACGGGCTTCACACTGTTAATGCCTCGATCTGCACTGTGTGTTTTTCTAAGGGATAATTAGCTGTTAGTATTTTTGACTTGAAAAGTAGCACTGTTTAGGATTACGCACGGAAAGTTGATAAGGGACGTGTTGTGCCGTACAAAGATACACTCGCCAATGCGTTCTTTTGTTTGCTCCGGGGACGGCCGGTGTGGCTGAGCGCTTCTAGGCGCTTCAGTCTAGAACCGCGCGAACGCTACGGTCGCAGGTTCGAGTACTGCTTCGGGCATGGATGTGTGTGATGTCCTTAGGCTAGTTAGGTTTAGGTAGTTCTAAGTTCTAGGGGACTGATGACCTCAGATGTTAAGTCCCATAGTGCTCAGAGCCATTTGAACCATTTTGTTTGCTCCGGGTGGAAATTAAGTGGAACTATAACATATAACATGTTAGCACAATTGTAAGTAGGCTCTTTAGGTTTTCTTATTGGTAACGCCACATAGCGCTCTGTATGAAAAATCACTGGCTGTGCTGTGCGCAGTCTGTGACTAGTTTGCATTGTTGTCTGCCATTGTAGTGTTGGGCAGCGGCAGCTGGATGCTAACAGCGCGTAGCGTTGCGCAGTTGGAGGTGAGCCGCCAGCAGTGGTGGACGTGGGGAG
Source organism: Schistocerca gregaria (assembly GCF_023897955.1). NCBI lineage: Eukaryota > Metazoa > Arthropoda > Insecta > Orthoptera > Acrididae > Schistocerca > Schistocerca gregaria. The sequence continues at coordinate 307,119,212 of NC_064926.1, read as the reverse complement.
AGAGATGGCGGAGTTTTGAAATTTGTAAGAATTAGTGTCATGAACTGCTATATATATTATGACTAGTGAGGTAAATACATTGTTTTTTCTCTATTAAAATCTTTCATTTGCTAACTATGCCTATCAGTAGATAGTGCCTTCCGTAGTTTGAATCTTTTATTTAGCTGGCAGTAGTGGTGCTCGCTGTATTGCAGTAGCTTGAGTAACGAAGATTTTTGTGAGGTAAGTGATTTGTGAAACGTATAGGTTAATGTTAGTCAGGGCCATTCTTTCGTAGGGATTTTTGAAAGTCAGATTGCGTTGCGCTAAAAAATATTGTGTGTCAGTTTAAGCACAGTCTTGTATAAATTTTTCCAAGGGGACGTTTCACAATACAGACATGAATATTTACTTAATGTTATGCATCCCTTTCGACAGGGATGTTCTGAGTATTTACAACTAACTGTCTCTTGAATATTGAAGTATCACTTGATGCAGACAAATTTACAAGACTCTTCACTTGAACTGTAACTGACGTAACGTTCACAGAAACTTCTCCCCAAGACATTTAACACATTGCTGGCATGTTTAAGAAGATGCTGTTGTCTTGATCGTTCACTGCGAACTTGGTGAGTGTTACTTTGCTCAGCCGTAAGTAGACTGCCGATTGCTATGGCGTGACAAAGCTCTTGGAGACGTAGTTATGCCGGCGTTTTAAATTCGTCGGTGGGGCATGCAGCGACTATACACGTCTGTATTTTCCTTGCAAGGTGCCAACGTTGTTTTAGCATCCCGCTTTTCGGACGACAACACAGGTTGCAATACTTAACTATGAACAAAACATGTTCATACGATTTGTCGACCTACGAAAGGCAATCGGAAATGCAAAATGGTGAAAAATGTTTCGAAACTGTCACGAAAATAGGTGTATATTACAGGAAACAATATAGACAACAAGCAAGATAGACAATAAGACTGATAGACGAACGTCGAAGCGCTCGGATTAAAAAGGGTGTGAGACAACGACCTAGCCTTTTACCCCTACTGTTCAGTCTGTACATCGAAGAAGCAATGACGGAAATACGAGGGCGACTCAGAAGGACCATGCCCCTAATTTTTATGAGCCGAAATAAGGTACATACTGGTAATTATAAATATAGGTACTATTCTGTATACGTTACATTACTTTTCTACATAATCCCCACACTAGTTTAGACATTTATCCGTCGCAGCACTAAATCTGAGGTGCCCCTGTGATGGAATTCTTCTAGCTGACTTGCTACGGTCGCAGGTTCGAATCCTATCTCGGGCATGGGTGTGTGTGATGTCCTTAGGTTAGTTAGGTTTAAGTAGTTCTAAGTTCTAGGGGACTTATGACCTAAGATGTTGAGTCCCATAGTGCTCAGAGCCATTTCAACCATTTTTTTCTAGCTGACTGTGGAAACATCGTCAGACTGCATTATCGTTCCATCTGAATCGCTGCACTCCCAGCAACGTCTTCAGCGGATCGAAAACATGGAAGTCACTAAGTACGAACTATAAGGCGGCTGGTCCAGACTCTCCCTGTGAAACGACCGGAGCTTGTTCGCGTTTCCGATTGCCACATATGATATCTCATTATTGTGCGGGATAAACACGTTGTCCACGTAGAGAATTTCTCGGGGGTTGTTTGTGATGGCAGCCCACAGAGGTGAGAGTATGGAACAGTAACTACTGGCATTGATGGTTTGCACATAGCAGTGTGAAATCCGGCAAGAGCGGTGCACGGTGACCCCAGAAGACAGTTAACGTCACTTTCCCAATAGATGGTGGCACTGAACGGAATGTTTTTGTCACTGGCGAACCCAGATGTTTCTATACCATACTGTGCTGCTTCGCTTTCGGCGTGAAATGCACCATCCATGCTCCATCGCCAGTAACAATGGGGTCCAACAAACTGTCACCCTCCTCGGCATACCACTGCAGATGGCTCAGTGCTGGAACCATTCGCTAGCCTTTCATCATATCATACGACTGCTTAGGCACCCACTGACATGAAATCTTCCGGTACATTAAGGACGCTTGAACGATGTTGTAAACACTCTCATACGAAATGCCAAGCTCCGGAGAGATATTTTGAGATGCACGCACTTATCCCCTTTCATCATTGCATCCACGAGGATAATGTTATCGTCAGTCAGCCATGAACTTAGGCTCTCTGAACGCCAACTGTCATGCAAGTTTTCACGGCCTTTGGCGAGCTCACACCACCACCACCACCACCATCTCTTCACGCTTTTCAAAGCGAGGCACTTTTCACCACTCGTGGGTTGCACTTCCTTACGGATTTCAAAGGGCGTTCGTCCATCGCACATAGAAAACGAATCACACTTCGTTGCTCGTATGCCGTGGACGTGTGAAGGGCGACCACCATCTTCAACAACTGGCTGTAGCGCTGTGACGCAGAGCTATCGGCAGATAAGGCTGGGCTTGAGCAAGAGAGGTCTACTGCTGGAGATGGATATGTTGACTTCGCATTTACACCTGTAATTTGGCTAAAAAAAGTGGGTAAAAACTTTCTGATATGTCCTTGTAAAACAAAAATTCAAGAATGGGATTAAAATTCAAGGTGAAAGGATATCATTCATACGATTCCTTGATGACGTTATTATGCTCAGAGAAATGAGGAAGACTTCCAGGATCTGTTGAATGGAATGAGTAGTCTATTAATCAGATAGTATAGATTGACACGAAACGGAAGAAAGACGTAAGTGAAGAGCAGTAACGAACTCATATTAGCAATAAACTTATCATCGTAGTTGGGAACCACGGAGTAGACGAAGTGAAGCAATTCTCCTACCTTGGAAGGAAAGTAACGTGTGACAGACAAAGCAATGAGGACATAAAAAGCGACCTAGCACAGGCAAAGAGGGCACTCCTGGCCAAGACAGATCTACTTGTATCAAATATAGGCCTTAATTTGAGGAAGCAACTTCTGAGAACGTGCTTTTGGAGCACACAGCATTGCATGGTAGTGTATCATGAACTGTGCGAAAACAGAATCAGAAGAGAATAGAAGTATTTGAGGTGTAGTACTACAGAAAGATATTGAACGTTAGTTGGACTGATAAGATAAGAAATGAGGGTCTCCGCAAATTCGGCGACGAGATGAATTGGGGGAATCATTGACCAAAAGAAGGGCCCAGATGGTAGGGCATGTGTTAAGACATCAAGAAATAACTTCCATAGTACTCGATGCCTTCCTAAGAGAGAGTCTCCATTCCTTCCAAGCTAATTACGTAAGTGTATACCAGATATGGCCAAATTCAAAGATACAGTATCGAAAGCACTACATAGATTCATATCGCATAAGTTAATAAGAGATGGAACTGATCCACCATGGTTCACAAAACACGTCAGAACACTGTGTAAGTAGCCTGTTTAGGTTTTTATGTTGGTAACGCCACGTAGCGCTCTGTATAAAAATCACTGACTGTGCTGTGTGCAGTCTGTGGCTGGTTTGCATTGTTGGAATATTTACTATTGTAGTGTTGGGCAGTTAGATGTGAACAGCGCGTAGCGTTGCGCAGTTGGAGGTGAGCCGTCAGCAGTAGTGGATGCGGGGAGAGAGATGGCAGAATTTTGAGAGCGGAAGATCTGGACGTGTGTCCATCAGAAAGAGTAAATTTGTAATATTGGATATATATATATATATATATATATATATATATATATATATATATATATATATATATATATATGATGACTTTTGAACCTTATTAAGATAAATACATTGTCAGTTCCCTATCAAAATCTTACATTTGCTAACTATGCCTATCAGTAGTTAGTGCCTTCAGTAGTTAGAATCTTTTATTCAGCTGGCAGTATTGGCGCACACTGTATTGCAGTAGTTTGAGTAGCAAAGATTTTTGTGAGGTAAGTGAATCATGAAAGGTATAGGTTATTGTTAGTCAGGGACATTCTTTTGTAGAGATTATTGAAAGTCATATTGCGTTGCGCTATAAAAATATTGTGTGTCAGTTGAGAGAAATGTCTGAGTACGTTCAGTTTTGCTCAGCTGTTTGAAAATTAAATAACGTAGAGGTTTCCCAGCACTGTCATTTACAAAAATTTTCTAAGGTGATGTTTCAACTGTTGCAGAAGCAACGAAAAAAGCATGCCAAATTCAGAAGAACGCAAAATCCCCAAGACTGGCTAAATTTCAGGAAAGCTCGAAATTTAGCGCGGACGTCAATGCGAGATTCTTTTGATAGTTTCCACAATGAAACATTGTCTCAAAATATGGTAAAAAACCCAAAGAGATTCTGGTCGTATGTAAAGTACACCAGCAGCAGAAAACAGTCAATACCGTCCCTGCGCGATAGCGATGGAAATGTTACCTATAATGGTGCCACTAAATCGGAGTTACTAAATACCGTTTTCTGTAATTCCTTCAAGAAAGAAGATGAAGTAAATATTCCAGAATTCGAAACCAGAATAGCTGTTAGCATGAGTGACATAAAAGTAGACATCTTACGTATTGCGAAACAACTCAAATCGCTTAAGAAAGGCAAGTCTTCCGGTCCAGATAGTATACCAGTCAGGTTCCTTTCAGAGTATGCAGACACAATAGCGACTTACTTAGCAATCATATACAACCGCTCACTTGACGAAAGGTTTGTTCCTAAAGACTGGAAAGTGGCACAGGTCACACTAATATTCAAGAAAGGAAATATTAGAGGAATTACAATTACGAGCAACTTAAATTGGAAAGACCACATGGATAATATTGTGCGGAAGGCGTAACAAGGACTGCGCTTTGTTGGCAGTGCACTTAGAAGATGCGACAAACCCACTAAAGAGACAGCCTACATTACATTTGTCCATCCTCTGCTGGAATATTGCTGCGCTGTTTGGGATGTTTTCCAGAATAAATCGGTTCGCATTAGCGCATGAGTACATCTTCCAAGTTTCGCTGCCTTACGATGATTTCAGCCAACACTGAGACTCTGTGAATAGCTGCAATGAATCTCAACCTGGCACCCGCCTTACCAACAATTAATTTTATGTGATCATTCCACTTCAAATCATTCCTTACGCATACTCCTAGATATTTTACAGAACTAACTGCTACCAGTGTTTGTTCCGCTATCATATAATCATACAATAAAGGATCCTTCTTTATATGTATTCGCAATACATTACATTTGTCTATATTAAGGGTCAGTTGCCACTCCCTGCACCAAGCGCCTATCCGCTGCAGACATTCCTGCATTTTGCTGCAATTTTCTAATGCTCCAACTTCTCTGTATACTACAGCATCATCCGCGAAAAGCCTCATGGAACTTCCGACACTATCTACTATGTCATTTATATATTTTGTGAAAAGCAATGGCCGGCCGCGGTGGCCGTGCGGTTCTAGGCGCTCAGTCTGGAGACGCGGGACTGCTACGGTCGCAGGTTCGACTCCTGCCTCGGGCATGTATGTGTGTGATGTCCTTACGTTAGTTAGGTTTAAGTAGTTCTAAGTTGTAGGGGACTGATGACTTCAGATGTTAAGTCCCATAGTGCTCAGAGCCATTTTTGAAAAGCAGTGGTCCCATAACACTCACCTGTGGCACGCCAGAGGTTACTTTAACGTCTGTAGACGTCTCTCCATTGAGAACAACATGGTGTGTTCTATTTGATAAAAACTCTTCAATCCAGCCACACAGCTGGTCTGATATTCCGTAGGCTCTTACTTTGTTTATCAGGCGACAGTGCGGAACTGTATCGTACGTTTCCGGTTGCTCTGTTATACATTCGTATGGGAGGCCCGCTTCCTAGATTCCTGAATAAAGTCCACGCAGGCTTACCAGATGTCTGAAAATTCAGGCTTTCTACAGTTTAAGCCATCTTATTAAAATTTCAATTAATGCATTGTTCTTATATACTCTTGTCATTAGAGGGGTCTGAAGTGGTGTTTCTGCTTGTGTACGAGGGGACTTCAAAAATTAATTTACATATTATTGTGGCAGGACAAGTAACTTTTATTGAATACTGCACTATACTACAAAGTAATAAACATATATGACGCTATTTTTCAACATAACCTCCAAATTTCTGAAGTATGGTAGTGTGTGGACAAGTTGAGAATTTGGTCCTGATGAGAAGCGCGCTAAGGTATGCCGTGTAGTTGTGATGGCCACTGTATCCGCATGAGTTAGTGGTCAAAACAGCTGCCTATTGAGCAGGAGACGTTCTAACGGCCGCCCCCGGTAGCTGAGTGATGCCTGCACGGTAGCTCAGCGTGTTCGGTCAGAGGGCTGCGTGCTCGCTGTCATAATAATAATAAAAAAAAACTGAGTCAAGGAATCAACGAACAACTTGAACGGATGTCTTGTGACGTCCACCCAGACCAAACGCAACGAACTATATCGAAAAAAAAGTGGTCAGCGCGACAGACTGTCAATCCTAAGGGCCCGGGTTCGATTCCCGGTTTGGTCGGAGATTTTCTCCGCTCAGGAACTCGATGTTGTGTTGTCCTAATCATCATTTCATCCCCATAGACGCAAAAGCCGCCAAAGTGGCGTCAAATCGAAAGACTTGCCCCAGGCGAACAGTCTACCCTACGGGATGCCCTCGTCACACGCCATTTTAACGTTCTATCAATTGTGCAGTTCCTCGACGACAGAAATCCACTTTTTTGTCACTAAGCCATTCTAAAGGCGCTATGCGAACGGCATCATAGTTGGAAAATTTCTATCCCCCAGATGGCCTTTCAGCTTGCCGAAAGATGAAAATGGCATGGTGCAAGATTTGGACTGAATGGTGGCCAGCATCACCCACGTCTCTGCGGTCGTTGTCAGATTGTTGGCACCTTATGACAACGGCTGGACGCGACATTTCATTTGGTACATATATCGCCGGAATTTCACTTTGAATCTCCGTGTAATCTAGCGGTTTTAACCCACAAGGACCGTTTTGTCCCACTTACTTCAACTTCGGAATACGTTACTTGTTGGCGTGCCGTTTCATACCTCCACTGATTCACCCATTATCCGTGTATATGTAGTGGTGTTTATGGCTAAGTCGTGCTCAACAACGAGGTTATCGGCGCCCATACCAAGACAAATTGAAACGTTTGTGGTTGAAACATAGAAAATACCATAATATATGTAAGCGGCAGACTGAGATAAAATAGCTCTAACTCCCTCCAGATGCCAACCACGACCATCTGCTTCAATCACTCTAGCTCACAATATGGAGAAATGTTCGAAAACTGCCAGTTGAAATACAACGAAGACTAGGGGAAAATGAAAAGAGAGTCACAGCCATCTGTTGCTGGCTGATCACTTACCAAAACACGGTGATCCGGCCACCTCAGTAACACATTAAACACGCCACCTTAAAATTCCAAGGAACAAGTCGGACAATTCACAACATTTTAAAAGTCGTACTACATTCGTTTGATTGTCAGCTAAAATATATAACAAATCTGTCGGCAAATGAGTTACCGCCCTTTCGCTCAAAAATAAAACACAGTTTAGAATTCGTCGCTTACTGCAATGTATACGCCACAAGCACAGTAAACTTGAGGGTCCTGTTATTCGTGCCGCAGCAGAACCATGTTCCCAAGAAATTTGGAACATCTACTGTTTTTTTGATAATGCGGCATTCTTGTTGCGCAATGCAGCTGGTGGATAAAGATGTGGAAACACCACGAGAAATCCATTCTTGAACATATATGCAGATGATAGCCAAACCTGCAGCTTGTGCTCTTGTATTTGACCAGGAACGGCACCTGTGCAATGGCCTCAGTACGTTCCAAGGGTTAGTTGTTGTGGGAACAGTGTTCTGTGTAGTTGTGAGTGCGTTATGTCAGAGATTAGCGTACGTGGACAAATTGTTGTTGCTCGTACAAAGTAACCAGAGTGTTTGTTATTTCAAGAGGTGCCGTATCGAAGATTGGCACCGTGTACAGAAAGAGAGAAAAAAAAAAAAAAACATCATCCGCAAAGTCAAACGCGAACGAAAGTGTGTGTTGAATGATCGTGACGGACTTTCATTGTGGAGGATTGTGAAGAAAAAGGCGAGGACAACAGCTGCTAAAGTCACTACAAAACCTGAATGTCGCACTCGTGCGCTCTGTCAGTAGCAAAACAACACGCACGGGATTCCATATGCAGGGAACTGCTGGGTGAGTTGCCGTTCCAGAAACGATCATCAGTGGTGCAAACGTCCATAGCAAGAAAACGTGGTGCCGAAGCTATAAAACCTAGTGTTTGGAGCAGTAGAAGTCACTTGGTCGGATGAATCTATTTTTATAATATTTCCAACTTCTGCCCAAGTGTACATACCAAGAGTTGAAGTGGCTGGGGTTCAGTGATGATTTGGGCAGCTATATCGTGGTATTCCGTAGGCCCCATGGTTGCCCCGCAAGGACGCATTACTGCCAAAGGTTAAGTGATCCGTTTATCTTATCATGCCCTTTCCATAGCACAATGTTTGTTACCCAGTGGTAATGCTTTGTTCCAAGACAGCACAGGCCCTATTGACACAGCTCTCATCGTCCAGGACTGGTTTTGTGAGCACGAGGATGACTTGGCGCACCTGCTCTTGCCACCACAGTCATTTCATCTTAATAAACTACTGGCCATTAAAATTGCTACACCAACAAGAATTCATTGGACAAATGTATTGTACTAGAACTGACATGTGATTACATTTTTACGCAATTTGGGTGCATAGATCCTGAGAAATCAGTACCCAGAACAGCCACTTCTGGCCGTAATGACGACCTTGATACGACTGGGCATTGAGTTTAACAGAGCTTGCATGGCGTGTACAGGTACAGCTGCCCATGCAGCTTCAACACGATACCACAGTTCATCAAGAGTAGTGACTGGCGTATTGTGACAATCCAGTTGCTCGGCCACCATTGACCAGACTTTTTCAGTAGGTGAGAGATCTGGCGAATGTGCTGGCCAGGACAGCAGACGAATATTTTCTGTATCAAGGAAGGCCCGTACAGGACGTGCAACATGCGGTCGTGCATTACCCTGCTGAAATGTAGGGTTCCGAAGAAATCGAATGAAGGGTAGAGCCACGGGTCGTAACACATCAAAAATGTAACGTCCACTATTCAAAGTGCCGTCAATGCGAACAAGAGGTGACCGGGATGTGTAACTAATGGCAGCCCATACCATCATGGCAGGTGATACGCTTGTCTGGCGATGACGAATACACGATTCCAATGTGCGTTCACCGCGATGTCGCCAAACACGGATGCGACCATCATGATGCTGTAAACAGAACCATTATTCATCTGAAAAAATGACTTTTGCCATTCGTGTACCCAGGTTCGTCGTTGAGTACACCATTGCAGGCGCTCCTGTCCGTGATGCAGCGCCAAGGGTAATCGCAACCATGGTCTCCGAGCTGATAGTCCATGCTGCTGCAAACGTCGTCGAACTGTTCGTGCAGATGGTTGTTGTCTTGCAAACGTCCCCATCTGTTGACTCAGGGATAGAGACGTGGCTGCACGATCCGTTACAGCCATGCGGATAAGATGCCTGTCAACTCGACTGCTAGTGATACGAGGCCGTTGGGATCCAGTACGGCATTCCGTATTACCCTCCTGAATCCACCGATTCCATATTCTGCTAACAGTCATTGGATCTCGACCAATGCGAGCAGCAATGTTGTGATACGATAAACCGCAATCGCAATAGGCTACAATCCGACTTTTATCAAAGTCAGAAACGTGATGGCACGCATTTCTCCTCCTTACACGAGGCATCACAACAGCGTTTCACCAGGCAACCTTCGGTCAACTGCTGTTTGTGTATGAGGAATCGGTCGGAAACTTTCCTCATGTCAGCACGTTGAAGGTGTCGCCACCGGCGCCAACCTTGTGTGAATGCTCTGAAAAGCTAATGATTTGCGTATCACAGAATCTTCTTCCTGTCGGTTAAATTTCGCGTGTGTAGCACGTCATCTTCGTGGTGTAGCAATTTTAATGCTGTGGTCTATTTTGCAGAGGAGGGAGCCTAATCGCTATCCACATCTACAACAACTGAAGTTGCCACTATTTTGCAGAAAGAAACCCTAGAGGAGCTCATTCCGAGATGACTTGAAGTTGTTTCGAATGCCAGTGGTCTTCGTACACCATATTAGGCACGGTAATACTGAAACTAACCTGTTTCTACGGGTTATTACGTTAAGAGTGGGAATGGAAATGTTTATTGATTGTGAAATTAAAGTGAGAAGATTAGGGTCGCCGCCGACTCTAACCATACAACTAATGGAAGGTTTGGCCGAGTCGGAAAATAAATTAATTTGATCACAGACCAAAAAATCATAAAAATACGTACATCGTGATATCGCTCATAGGGGATGCGATGTAATTAATAGTTTTTGCCGTGCACTGTCCACGAGAATCAATAATTGAAAATAAAGTAGTACATGCATGAGCAGTGTGCAGAAGATAAGCTCCCAGCAACACACCTGAAAATAAGACTTAATCTGAAGCATTTGTTTTAAAATAAAAGGGGAAACTAATCACTGGACCTGTGTGTAAGGAAACGCGTTGCATGTGCTAACAGGAAAGCTACGAGGTGAGTGGCTTAGGTGCAAAAACGTAACATCGGAATGCAAGAGAAAATTGTGTATAAAATCATTTATTCCTAAGATATGGATGTGAGGCATGTACACAATTCCTGAGAACATTAATTCCTAAAACATTAAAGAAAAGCATCGAAACATACACCGTTATAATCTACACCTAAAATCATTGGTGTGATTTATTCATACAGCTGCTGTTGCCTGATAACTGTTCGCAATAACTCCTGAAACGGTACACGTTTCGCAGTACACCCGCGTGCCCACGTGGTTTATGGAGACACAATTTCTAGGTATCGTGGCCAAGTTGCAACAATATCTCATCACACAATCAGGAACAGTTAACATTCTTTAAAACAAACATGAGACCGGACAGTTAGTGATGACGGAAGCCCAACAAACTTAATGTTAAACCACGTGGTCGGTACCCCACGGACGAAAGATACATAAAGCAAGGAAAATTTACGAGAAGGCAAAGCTATTAATATTTAGAAAAATGAAAGCTTATACAGGCACAGCTGAAGGCAAACAGACATTCATACAGAAGCGAGTGCTCACTTCTTATCGACACCTTTGTGTGGCGCTCTTTCGGTGAATCCAAGTCTGCTATAGAAATTTACTAAAAGAAAAATCTGCCAAAGTTTTGTATTCCTTGCTGCGACAAGGCAAAGCAATCTTTCAGAGTTGAAAAGCGAGACCAAAAGTTAACAGCTCTCTTCTCGCCAAGTAACAACGAGCCACGCGGCCAGTCTATCTTCTAAACATTCTTGGTGGTTTCTGTTTGTTCTATATCGTGTTTCCCTACCACTTTCGCGCAACGACGCTCTGAGCGTGTTTTTAGGCAATTGACTGGTTTGAACCTGGGACCTGTTGCTGGTAAGGAGACGCCAGACCACACATGACATGTAGAATTCAGAAGAGTTCAGTGAGACTAGCGATGATATAATCAAATACTTAATGATCTCAGCGTCAGCTCCACTGCACTCCCTGTAAAAGAATCTTAATACTAACTAAATTTAGTGGAAGGGGCTCAAGGCTTTCCTATTTTTAGTTAGCTGGTAAAATAACGTCGAAAAAGCAGTTACGTTTTCCATTGGAAATTGTATTCTACTCACAAAACATCGTTTATAAATTGCACTATTGATAAAAGGAAATGTTTTAATACAGGATGGTAAAAACCAACTGCGTTCAAACAAATGTGAACGAATATTCCCTGAATGGGTTTCCAAGTTCTACAATGGATCGAATGATGACCTATGCCATATCACATCTATAATCTAGGTTTAAATTAAGTTTCACAAAAGAGAAAAACTATCAAAATGGTCTACAGTGACCCTCAATTATCTTAAATAACTTATCTAACTTGTCGTAAATTACAGTGGCTGATGTGGCCTCTCAATAACTATATAACAGAAAAATCATCGCGTTTCAGATTTTTACTTCAAGTTTCAAATGTGAACGCCATGAGTTTTAATTAACGATCGACACTAATATTACGCAAAAAAGGGGGTGTAACAGATGATACTTCTGCAGTTGTGAGTGAAGCCTTATGCGCTCAAAAATGCGGCATCGCGTGCGTTCATTACCTTGTCGGTATTTAGGCAGCGTCAGGGCAGCGGCGGGCAGCACAGCTCCGCTCACCTCGCCATCTCGGAAGCAACTCTACTCTAACTTCTCCTTACTACATTTACCGAAGTTGGTTTAAAAAAAAAAACTATCTGGCTGTGTTTTCATCTGACCAATCAGGGTCTCAATGTTAACCTTAAGCTCCGCCTACAAAAATTCTGTCTATCCAATGAGAAACGTTATACTTTTCGTGGTGGGGCAATGTTTTTAAAGTTTGCAACGCAACAGAGACGCGAAAAAGTCTCACGCTAAAACCTGCAGCTGGTGTGGTCCTTTTAGTGCTATCGTAAGATCTATACTGTTCTTCTGGAGGGCTCTATCTTTTAACATGGGCTGAGTGGTGGTCCTAATGTAACAGACACGCGAAAAGGCTCACGCTAAAACTTGCGGATGGTAGTGGCCCTATTTGTGTTATCGTAAGATCTATACTGTTTTTCTGTAGGGCTCTAGCTTTTAACATAGGCTGGGGGGTGGTCCGTGACGTAACAGAGAAGCGAAAAAGTCTCATGCTAAAACGTGCGGGTTGTGTGGCTCCAGTGGTTAGCTGGCGACGTGGGTGTCCAGTCCGTCCCTTATCGTAGGGCCTTCTAGCTTAACACGGTTCTGCTCTCGGCTTCTGTTCTCGTTTCTCTCCTCGGAACTGCGTCGGTCTCACGGTGGGAAGGTACGACATGCATTTAGGCATTCTTGTGTTAGTCTGTGGTATTCCATTTGCTCACTCGTTACTCGTATTACTTTGGTTAATTTAATGTCACGATTTATTCGGAGCTATGTGACATACTACTGGAATTATTTATCATGTCAGGGTTTTCATGGAAGGTATTGGATTTGCCTGACACCTTACAATCTCACCCTTCTTCGACTGGAGCACAGCTGAGGACGCTTCCCGTACCGGCGGCAGACTGCCTCCCTTTTACTTCTCCAGCCTCCTCCACGCTCTGCGTGGCCCAGAAAACCGAAAGATGCCATTTCCGACACCAACCTAACGCAGGTGGATTTCTCACAAGTAGCGAAAACCTCTATGGCTACTTGACCACTAAGCGAGTTGGCTATTCTGTACACTCCTGCTGAATCTGTACGACTATCGCAGACTTTCTGCAGCAGACTACGCCATCATCTAGCCACGTGACACACAACCACATTCATTCAATCGCACGATTATGAGAGTTATGAGGAAAGAGAAATAAGGAAAAGAAGGAGAAATGCTAGTGAAAATGGGCTACCGGACTAATGAAAGGTGGTTTCAGGACTCCTTCAATATGTTATGTTTTTGTTTTTTTCTATATTCTTGCTTTCGCACTGTATGTCCTTCTCAAGTTCCTACATACTTTGGGCTTGGTTTGCTCTGAACTGTGCTGCCACGCTGCTAAGGTTGTCTTCCGCCAATGCAGAGTGTATTCACTAGAAATGACGCGACAGTGAAGTTTCTCAGGCCTTGGCCACAAGCTGTGGTTCAGACAGCGATTGTCTCTACGAAACGAATGATACCAAATAAGGCCGCAGCCGGTGACTGTACACGTACGTCCTCAGTGAGGTGCGTGGGCTCGCCTCCAGACGTGTTGTGACCCAGTGACAGTGAGTGGCCGGGCCCGGTCCGTGGGAAAGGTCAACAGCGCGGGGGTGGGGCGGCCCGGTTGCTGGTGTGGGGTGTGAACAGACCGGCGCGCTCTGTTGTGGCAGGGTGTTAGCGCGGGGCCAGAGCCGGCACCTCGCTCTCTTCTTAGTCCTCTCCCACTTACATACAACCGTCTGCCGACCGAGATGGCGCAGTGATTAGACGTTGGACTATTACTCGGGTTGATGGCGATCAAATTCCCGTGCATCCAACCGGATATTGAATTTGTATGATTTCCTCAAATCGCATTTCTAGTTCCCATTTTGGCTACGGGGGTAATCAGAAAAGCGCGGACTCTTATTTTTTAATAAGTACATAGACCTGTTTATGTCTACAATGGTTTACATCAGTTTACAGTTTGAACATTTAGCTATTTTTCGACATAATCATCATTTCTGTCGATGCATTTTTGTAGACGTTGTGGCGGCGAGCTGGTATGACATGGGCATACAAAACTGCCACGGCGTCTATAGAAATGCATCGACAGAAATGATGATTTTGTCGAAAATTAGCTAAATGTTCAAGATGTAAACCATTGTAGAAATAAACAGGTCTATGTACTTATAAAAAATAGGAGACCTTACTTTTGGGAATACCCTCGTATATTGTGACAACAGTAATTTTTTTACACTATCAATCGACACCGGCGATGTGCTATTTTCAAATCCTTAACCTACATCTATAATCTGGAACCCATCTTACGGTGTACGGCGTAGGGTACTTCGTGTACCAGTGTGTTCTCCCTTTTTCCTGTTTCATTCGCGTATGGTTCGCAGGAAGAACGATTGTTGCTAAGCCTCCGTGTAGGCTCCAGCCTAACTTTACCTTCTTGGTCTTTTCACGAGATATACGTGAAAGGAAGTAATATATTAGTTAATCCTTCTAGGAATGTACAGTCTCGGAACATTAACAGTAGACAATAACATGATGCAGAACACTTTCCTTGCAGCGTCTGCCATTGGAGTTGGCCGAACATCTCGGTGACGCTTTCGCGCTTACTACATGAACCTGTGACGAAATGTGCCGCTCTTTTTTGGATATTCTTTATTTCCTCCATCAGTCCTGTATGGTTAAGATCCCATACTAACAAATATTGGTCGAACGAGGGTTTTGTAAGCTGCTTCCTTTATGTGTGTGGTGTCTGTTCTTTCGGACGTGTCTCAAAGAAGAGACGCCATTTCGGCCCTTGCAGTCATTATGAATCAAGAAACAAAGGAGTTAATGACCTTTAGCTGCCAGAGGGCATTGATATTCATATTGGGGAAAGATGAAAATTTGTGCCGGACTGAGATTCGAAATCTGGTCTCGTGCTCACTAGGCAGAAGCTTTGACCACTAACTCATCTGGACACAGTGATCATCACAACTGCACAGCATACCTTAGCACGCTCCTCATCAGAACCAAATCCTCAACTTATCCACGCACTGCTGGCTTAGTGTCCCTGCTCACTATTCCCATTACTAGCGGCGCCTCGTCGATTCCCGTAAGAGTTCGACCGTAGTGTTCATCTGCACTGAAGGGATCGTTGGCCAGCCTCGACTTAGTTAACAAATCAGTGCCCACGGTGCTAAATGGCATTAATTCCTTTGCGTCGGACATGTCCAAAAGAACAGACACCACATATAAAGGCGAGGCTCTCCAAAGATCCATTCAGTGTAGACAAACAACACGCTCGACCTCTTACGGGAATCGGTGAAACACAAATGAGAATATGGACAGGGGCACTACGTCAGCAGTGTGTGGGTAGATTGAGAATTAGGGTCTGATGGGAGGCATGCATTTGCGATGATCGCTGTGTCCAGATGGCTTAGTGATCGGAGCATCTGCCCAGTGAGAGGGAGAGCGTATTCGAATCACAGTCCGCTGCCCGTGGATCGTGGGGTCCTGGCTCAATTCCCACCCGGGTCGGGGAATTTTGTCCGCCCGGGGACAAGACGTTCTGTTGTCCTCATTATTTCCTCACCATTCAGGAAATGTCGAGGCTGAAAAGTGCAAAGATTGGGAATTTGTATGGGCGCTGATATTCACGCCGTTCAGTGCCCCACAATCTAAAATCATCATCGAATCCGAGTCCGTTCCAAATTTTCAACTTTCCCAGTAACGTAAATTAATGCCCACTAGTAGCTAAATATCGTTATTTCATTTTTGTATTACTTCCTTCGTTGGTGGACTACATATCCTGGGAATTCTTTCAGTGAATCTCGGTATGGCATTTGAATTTTATGTGGACGTTTCACTTCAAATCGCTCTGTACGCAAACTCCTGGATATATTATGGAAGTAACTGCTTCTAGTGGTTGTTCTGCTGTTTCCAATCATATAATAAAAGAGTCTTTCTGGCTACGTAATCACAATATGTTGAGAGTTAACTGCCCTTGTTAACATAAGAAATCTCGAAAACCTCTTAACCGACTTACTTCCAAGTTTTACACATTTTAACCCGGAGACAGTCAGGCTGTATTTTTTTAACAATAATGTACAGGTCTTCTGTTAAAAATGTATGGTTTTCTTTTTCTTTCCCAATGTCGGTGGCGACTATGACGAAAAGTAGTGCAAGATATATAATTTACGATGCCAAGCTGTATTTGTTTTTGGCAATAACGTTTCCGTGTGAAAAACAATGTCGAATTGGAACGTCCTTTGTATTAATGTGTGAAGTCATGAAAAGCGTACAGCTAATACGAATAGAGTATGTTAGGTTAACGTACAGGCCTTCAAATAAAGAGAGATAAACCATCTGCATGCGATTTTAAGGTAGTATCCATTACAGTAGTAGCTCGCTTTATATGAATGGTTGACGAATGCAGAACGTAGTCGTCGCTCGAGTTTACTAAGTCAGCAATTATATATTATATTGCACGGGAATAGTAAGTGTTTTAGGACAGGATAGAACAGACTAATTCAAATAAAACGTTCCGTAAAACAGGGCTCCTACTTTTATTGAATACAGAGCTTTTATGGATTACAGAGATATAGCTGTTACTATGTGACACAAACTGACACTCACAGGAAGGTATTAAGTAAAGGCAGACGATTATGTCCAAAGTTGATTTTCATAAATTCCTTCTCCTATTTCGATGTACTTTCTTATTCTCTTTACAACATAATGTGCATCTCTTCCGACGTAATCTTGGCGTGCCTTCATGTGAGCAGTAGTATTCATGATCCGAATATCCAGTTCGTCTGATGTGTTTACTTACCTTCGTAGACTTCGATCTTCAGGCAAAAGTGTAAGGGTATCGTGCGGGGACCTTGGTGGCTAAGAAACGAGAACACTTCTGCCGACCCTCGTCGCGGGATACGTTTGGTTAAGACGATGTGTCTCCTGACAACCAAAATGTACACAGTCCCCGTCATGCTGGAAGAAAATACCCCTTCTTGTAGCTAACTGAAGCTCTCCTATCTACATCTACATCTACATCTACATCCATACTCCGCAAGCCACCTGACGGTGTGTGGCGGAGGGTACCCTGAGTACCTCTATCGGTTCTCCCTTCTAATCCAGTCTCGTATTGTACGTGGAAAGAAGGATTGTCGGTATGCTTCTGTGTGGGCTCTAATCTCTCTGATTTTATTCTCATGGTCTCTTCGCGAGATATACGTAGGAGGGAGCAATATACTGCTTGACTCTTCGGTGAAGGTATGTTCTCGAAACTTTAACAAAAGCCCGTACCGAGCTACTGAGCGTCTCTCCTGCAGAGTCTTCCACTGGAGTTTATCTATCATCTCCGTAACGCTTTCGCAATTACTAAATGATCCTGTAACGAAGCGCGCTGCTCTCCGTTGGATCTTCTCTATCTCTTCTATCAACCCTACCTGGTGCGGATCCCACACTGCTGAGCAGTATTCAAGCATTGGGCGAACAAGCGTACTGTAACCTACTTCCTTTGTTGTCGGATTGCATTTCCTTAGGATTCTTCCAATGAATCTCAGTCTGGCATCTGCTTTACCGACGATCAACTTTATATGATCATTCCATTTTAAATCACTCCTAATGCGTACTCCCAGATAATTTATGGAATTAACTGCTTCCAGTTGCCGACCTGCTATTTTGTAGCTAAATGATAAGGGACCTATCTTTCTATGTATTCGCATCACATTACACTTGTCTACATTGAGATTCAATTGCCATTCCGTGCATCATGCGTCAATTCGCTGCAGATCCTCCTGCATTTCAGTACAATTTTCCATTGTTGTAACCTCTCGATACACCACAGCATCATCTGCAAAAAGCCTCAGTGAACTTCCGATGTCATCCACCAGGTCATTTATGTATATTGTGAATAGCAACGGTCCTATGACACTCCCCCGCGGCACACCTGAAATCACTCTTACTTCGGAAGACTTCTCTCCATTGAGAATGACACGCTGCGTTCTGTTATCTAGGAACTCCTCAATCCAATCACACAACTGATCTGATAGTCCGTATGCTCTTACTTTGTTCATTAAACGACTGTGGGGAACTGTGTCAAACGCCTTGCGGAAGTCAAGAAACACGGCATCTACCTGTGAACCCGTGTCTAAGACCCTTTGAGTCTCGTGGACGAATAGCGCGAGCTGGGTTTCACACGACCGTCTTTTTCGAAACCCATGCTGATTCCTACAGAGTAGATTTCTAGTCTCCTGAAAAGACATTATACTCGAACATAATACGTGTTCCAAAATTCTACAACTGATCGACGTTAGAGATATAGGTTTATAGTTCTGCACATCTGTTCGACGTCTTCACGCAGTATCGTATCACCCATTTCGTCTTCATCTACATCTTCTTCCATTTCCATAATATTGTCCTCAAGTACATCGCCCTTGTATAAACCTTCTATATACTCCTTCCACCTTTCTGCCTTCCCTTCTTTGCTTAGAACTGGGCTGCCATCTGAGCTCTTGATATTCATACACATGGTTCTCTTCTCTCCAAAGGTCTCTTTAATTTTCCTGTAGGCAGTATCTATCTTACCCCTAGTGAGATAAGCTTCTACATCCTCACATTTGTCCTCTAGCCATCCCTGTTTAGCCATTTTGCACTTCCTGTCGATCTCATTTTTGAGACGTTTGTATTCCTTTTTGCCTGCTTCATTTATTGCATTTTTATATTTTCTCCTTTCATAAATTAAATTCAATATTTATTCTGTTACCCAAGGATTTCTACTAGCCCTCGTCTTTGTACTCTCAAACCATAATGTGTACTCATTAGACTGTTCATTCCGTTCAGCAGATCATTTAATTCTTCTTCACTTTCACTCAGAATAGCAATACCATCAGCGAATCGTATCATTGATATCCTTTCACCTTGTATTTTAATTCCACTCCTGAACCTTTCTTTTATTTCCATCATTGCTTCCTCGATGTACAGATTGAAGAGTAGGGGCGAAAGGCTACAGCCTTGTCTTACACCCTTCTTAATACGAGCACTTCGTTCTTGATCGTCCACTCTTATTATTCCCTCTTGGTTGTTGTACATATTGTATATGACCCGTCTCTCCCTATAGCTTACCCCTACTTTTTTCAGAATCTCGAACAGCTTGCACCATTTTATATTGTCGAACGCTTTTTCCAGGTCGACAAAACCTATGAACGTGTCTTGATTTTTCTTTAGCCTTGCTTCCATTATTAGCCGTAACGTCAGAATTGCCTCTCTCGTGCCTTTACTTTTCCTAAAGCCAAAATGATCGTCACCTAGCGCATTCTCAATTTTCTTTTCCATTCTTCTGTATATTATTCTTGTAAGCAGCTTCGATGCATAAGCTGTTAAGCTGATTGTGCGATAATTCTCGCACTTGTCAGCTCTTGCCGTCTTCGGAATTGCGTGGATGATGCTTTTCCGAAAGTCAGATGGTATGTCGCCAGACTCATATGTTCTATACACCAACGTGAATAGTCGTTTTGTTGCCACTTCCCCTAATGATTTTAGAAATTCTGATGCAATGTTATCTATCCCTTCTGCCTTATTTGACCGTAAGTCCTCCAAAGCTCTTTTAAATTCCGATTCTAAAACTGGATCCCCTATCTCTTCTAAATCGACTCCTGTTTCTTCTTCTATCACATCAGACAAATCTTTACCCTCATAGAGGCTTTCAGTGTGTTCTTTCCACCTATCTGCTCTCTCCTCTGCATTTAACAGTGGAATTCCCGTTGCACTCTTAATGTTACCATCGTTGCTTTTAATGTCACCA
Source organism: Schistocerca gregaria (assembly GCF_023897955.1). Classification (NCBI taxonomy): domain Eukaryota; kingdom Metazoa; phylum Arthropoda; class Insecta; order Orthoptera; family Acrididae; genus Schistocerca; species Schistocerca gregaria. Next base: position 307,099,239 of record NC_064926.1, on the reverse strand, counting down.
AAGGGTTTTTGACTTTCCTGTATGCTGAGTCTGTCCTTCCGACAATCATATCTTTTTCGATGTCTTCACATTTTTCCTGTAGCCATTTCGTCTTAGCTTCCCTGCACTTCCTATTTATTTCATTCCTCAGCGACTTGTATTTCTGTATTCCTGATTTTCCCGGAGCATGTTTGTACTTCCTCCTTTCATCAATCAACTGAAGTATTTCTTCTGTTACCCATGGTTTCTTCGCAGCTACCTTCTTTGTACCTGTGTTTTCCTTCCGAACTTCTGTGATGGCCCTTTTTAGAGATGTCCATTCCTCTTCAACTGTGCTGCCTACTGCGCTATTCCTTATTGCTGTATCTATAGCGTTAGAGAACTTCAAACGTATCTCGTCATTCCTTAGAACTTCCGTATCCCACTTCTTTGCGTAATGATTCTTCCTGACTAATGTCTTGAACTTCAGCCTACTCTTCATCACGACTATATTGTGATCTGAGTCTATATCTGCTCCTGGGTACGCCTTACAATCCAGTATCTGATTTCGAAATCTCTGTCTGACCATGATGTAATCTAATTGAAATCTTCCCGTATCTCCCGGCCTTTTCCAAGTATACCTCCTCCTCTTGTGGTTCTTGAACAGGGTATTCGCTATTACTAGCTGAAACTTGTTACAGAACTCAATTAATCTTTCTCCTCTTTCATTCCTTGTCCCAAGCCCATACTCTCCTGTAACCTTTTCTTCTACTCCTTCCCCTACAACTGCATTCCAGTCGCCCATGACTATTAGATTTTCGTCCCCCTTTACATACTGCATTACCCTTTCAATATCCTCATACACTTTCTCTATCTGTTCATCTTCAGCTTGCGACGTCGGCACGTATACCTGAACTATCGTTGTCGGTGTTGGTCTGCTGTCGATTCTGATTAGACCTGGTCACTGAACTGTTCACAGTAACACACCCTCTGCCCTACCTTCCTATTCATAACGAATCCTACACCTGTTATACCATTTTCTGCTGCTGTTGATATTACCCGATACTCATCTGACCAGAAATTCTTGTCTTCCTTCTACTTCACTTCACTGACCCCTACTATATCTAGACTGAGCCTTTGCATTTCCCTTTTCAGATTTTGTAGTTTCCCTGCCACGTTCAAGCTTCTGACATTCCACGAACATTATCATTTCGTTGATTATTCAATCTTTTTCTCATGGTAACCTCCCCCTTGGCAGTACCCTCCCGGAGATCCGAATGGGGGACTATTCCGGAATCTTTTGCCAATGGAGAGATCATCATGACATTTCTTTAACTACAGGCCACATGTCCTGCGGATACACGTTACGTGTCTTTAATGCAGTGGTTTCCATTGCCTTCTGCATCCTCATGTCGTTGATCATTGCAGATTCTTCCGCCTTTAGGGGCAATTTCCCACCCCTAGGACAAGAGAGTGCCTTGAACCTCTATCCGCTCCTCCGCCCTCTTTGACAAGGCCGTTGGCAGAATGAGGCTGACTTCTTATGCCGGAAGTCTTCGGATGTAGGCTGCAGTAGGTACTGGGAGATGAAGAAGCTTGCACAGGATAGAGTAGCATTGAGAGCTGCATCAAACCAGTCTCAGGACTGAAGACCACAACAACACATTGTCATTTTGTCATCTGGAGATAGTGAGCGGAGCTATGGACGCTGGAGAATGTAATGCCAAGTGGAGAAATCGGAATATTTCTGAAAATTTTTCCGTTTGAGTTCTGTACAGAGGTGACAGCAGGAAAGGCAGCCAGAAACATTTGCGCCATGTGTGGAGATAATCCCATTGGACAGAGCACGGCAAGAAAATAGTTTTCCCATTTTAAGGAGGTTCGTTTTGATATTAGCGACTCTCCACGTTCAGGAAGACCTTTGGGGTTTGACGAAGATCTTTTAAACTCGTTAATCCACAATGAGCCACGTCAGTGTACTCGAGAACTGGCAAATGTGATGAACTGAGATCGTTGCACCATCGTCCGACATTTGCGTGCAATGGAGAAGGTTGAAAAATCAGGTGTATAAGTACTGCGTGCCCTAAGCCAAAATATTTGCTTCCCTGCTTGTTCGTCATCAATTGGCTCGTGAACAATACCCACCATTCCTAACATGTATCGTTACTGGTGACGGGAGATGATCTATTTATGCTAGCATAAGGAAAAAATTGGTTCAAATGGATCTGAGTACTATCGGACTTAACTTCTGAGGTCATCAATCCCCTAGACTTAGAACTACTTAAACCTAACTAACCTAAGGACATCACACACATCCATGCCCGAGGCAGGATTCGAACCTGCGAGCGTATCAGCAGTGCGGTTCCAGACTGAAGCGCCTAGAACAGCACGGCCGGCCTGCATAAGGAAAAGAATGGAATGGTTGAGCCCAAACAAAGCTACAAATCACCTTACAAAGACCTGCGTGCACCCTCAAAAGATAATGTTATGCATCTGGTGGAACAGCAACGGTGTGGTGTACTACGAATTGCTTCCCCGAGCTGTAGCCATCACTGCTGACGTTTATTGGCAGCAACCAGGAAGATTGCTCCAAGACAACGCCAGCCTGCATTCTACTACACTGACAAAAAATGCCGTACAGGAGTTGGGTTTGGAGGTCATTCCGCACCCACCTTATTCACTTGATCTTGCACCCTCAGATTTTCACCTTTTCCTGTCTCTATCGAACAAATTTCAAGGCATTTCCTTTTCGGATGAAAATGCCCTCCTTTATGTGGAATTATAGTGTTGTTATGGAAAATAGCTACGAACTTATGCACCAGGCTAATTTAAATAATTGTTAAATGAAATATGGCGTGTTCCCGTCACGGCACAAAGTAAACGGGGCGTCTGCGAACATACGTGATTAGTAACGAAAGTAATGATTATTTTTTACCCGGTAGATTGCCGTGCTCTACCGAATACTTACGCCTTCACGGTGCTATAGCAAACTTGCACTGTACGTAGATGAATTGTCACGGGTGGTAACAGTATACTTTGGAAACGCAGTGAGTCCGTCACTGTCATGAGAGTTGGATTCAATATTGTCGCCTGTCCCAGTAGCTGAATGAGCATGAGGAATTTAACATAATAAGAGAGTAAATATATCACTCTACCTTTAATTAGTTATACCTGCATGTACCTGAAACGTTGAATAGGAATCAGAGTGAAGAAGTGCCTGTCGCTCGAGCACGGGACGAGCTGAATTCCATTACGCTGTCAGAGGTCGTCTGGAGTACTTTGAAAGGCGGCTAACGAAGGGCGATTAGGCCGTCCTCTGTCAGCCATCAGCTGCAGCGCTCCCGCCTCCACGGGAGACGTCATTCCACTGCCCCGCCCTCCCGCTGGGGACACCTGTGAGCAGCCCCTGTGTCTCCTCCTGCCTGAGTACTTCATATCTTACCAGCCCCTCATTCACCTCCGTGATGCCGAGATACTGCCGGTTGTGGAACGACATCCTCGTTATATCGTAAGTGAATTGTGTAGCAGCACAATGCTTTATTGCCTTTGCCTTCGTTATAGTAAACAAGAAGACAGTAACCTTATTGAGGAAGTTTCACCGGTCTGATCAGCCTGCGGATATTTCGTCAGTGCTTCGAAAAATACATGCATGACTACTAACTAAAAACAAGTAAACTTCCAACAAGGGACTGCCTGAGATGCGTATCCTGTTGTGAGCCAGTTGTTACGTTATTTTTGAGAAACAAGTGGAGTTGTGATCGTACATCAACTTTCTCCGCCCTAAAACGATATTTGTTAATGGAATATACGTCAATTGCTTTTCTTACTACGGGCATCGCCATGACCAAGAGAAAAGAATGGGGTTTCAGAGGTTAACATTCCACATATGTATTCGGGACGAACAGAATGCAGTTCCTCTGATCACGTCACGAAACTTCCAAGGTAATTGTTTCACCTATACAAAGCCCGTTTTCCCTCCATCCAGCGCTCAAAGCGTCTTGCTGACGCTCGAATGACCTCGTTGTCAGTCTCAAAAATATATAATTTATTATAAATTCATTCCAGTAGTGACATGAAATAAAGAAAGAAGACTACAAACTGGTATCCGGCGTAAATATATTTACATGAAGAAACAAACATGTTCATCATAAAACAGGATGAATAACTGCTATACATATCATATTATATTACGTAACTACTCATATCTCGATTCCAATAATGCTCTTAGGAACTAGTAAGGCCAGGGTACTTAATGGTAATGTAGAAATACTGAAACCAGGTTTTAAACTGCAACTCTAGCCATAATGTATTGCTTGTGAACTGCAGACTTAAACTGAAAACTTTTAGGGGCGTAGGGACTTAAGGAGGAGATGAGATTTAGTCAAATTAGAAATAACCAGAGGTTGATGAGAGTTTCGTGGGGAGCATTGGGCTACGATTGACGGAAACGGGAGAAAAATACAATCGAAATGAGTGGGCAAGTTTGAGAGATGAAATTGCGAAAGCAGAAGAGAGCCAAATACGCAAAAGACATGGCCCAGACAAATCTCTGGATAACATGTACTGACACATGCTGATTTTAAAGAACACATATAGTTGTGAAAGGTAATATTTCTTTTGGAAAAACAATTTTTATACAGCTATAAACTTCAGTGACGTTGTGTACATTATCTTTTTAGTCTTAAGTTATCTGAGGATGGTCTAGAATGACGAAAGACGGTTCATAATCAAATATAAAATAAATACTACTTTGGAACCTCAATACCGTGCATTTAGGTTTCTGAAATAAAATAATTCCTTTTTCAAAGAAGACAGATGCTGACGAATGTGAATATTACCGAATCACAAGTTTCATCACTTACGGGTTCCGAAGAAATGTAGGAATATGCTAGGCAATACTAACACTACGACTTATCTTGAAGAAAATCGAACCTATATTTATAGAGTTTGTAGATATAGAGAGAGACTTTCGGCCGTGTTGACTGGAATACACTCTTTGAAATTCTAATTTAGCAGGGATAAAATATAGGGAGCGGAAGGTTATGTATAACTTATACTGAAGCAACATTGAAATTATAGGAGTAGGACATGAAAGGGAAGCAGCAGTTAAGAAAGGAGTGAGACAGAGTTGTGGCGTTGCCCCCATCGTTACTTCGTCTGTAAATTGAACAAGTTGTAAACCAAGAAGAAACTGAGAAACGGAATTAAATTTAGAGCGTAGAAATAAAAAGTTTGAGGTTTGGCGATGGCAATAATTCTATCAAAGACGTAATAGGACATCAGTTGTAAGAAATGGATAAAAGTCTTGAAAAGAGGTTCTTAGATGAACATCAACAAATGTCGGAAAATAGGACAATAGAAGGTAGTCAAATTAGGTGGTGCTGAGGGGATTAGATTAAGAAGTGAAACACTAAAAGCAGATATAATGTTTGATATTTGCGCAGCAAAATAACTGATGGTGTACGAAGTACAGAGGATACGAAATTTAGACTGTCAAGAAAAAAAAAATGAATTCCTGAAAAAGAGAAATTTGTTAACATGTAATATGTAGCGTCAGGAAATTCTTTCTCGCAGTATTTGTCTGGAGTTTAGCAGTGAACGGGAGTAAAACGTGGATGATAGACGGTTCAGACAAGAGGTGAACAGAAGCTACTGAAACGCGGTGTAGCAAAAGAATGCTGAAGATTAGATGGGCAGTTGGAATAGCTAATGAGCAAAATTTGACTAAATGAAGGGCTCTATTGGCAGGACACATCCTTAGGTATAAAGGAACCATCAGTCTGTAAATGAAGACTATGTGTGGAGTAAAACTTGCAGAAGGAGACAAAGGTTCAAATGCATATAGGTCGCAGTATAATTATAATAATTTCGTGTAGGTCAACGACTTTCGATTGGACGCATTTGGGCGACTGGCGTGTCCCTAATCTACTCCAGTAATCCTTACCTGGGAAAGAGGATCTGCAGTTAAACGTCGAATCCGAAAAAAGTGTCGCACACGTCATTGAGAAGGCTCCCTAATGAAATTTTGTAATGAGTAAGGCTATCGTTGCCGAAGGAATAAAATACCGGTTAGTGGGAGGAAATTGTACAACAGACCCTTCTGAAAAAAGATTCTATTGTAAACCTAATCTAAATACTGTTAATAATTTTGATATTGATGGAATTTAGTGCAGTCGCTCAAGAACTACACATGAGGGAAAAGGAAAAGATGTAATATTTAATACTGATTAGCAAAAAAAAAGGACCTCTTGGTTTACCTCTCGACAACCAGGCCCGTCATAGGTTGCGGTAGTTTTGCAGAGGTGATGATGCTAGCATAGGATAGAGTGGAGAGCAACGACACACCAGTCTTCACTTGGCAGACCTCAAGAACAGAGTACTTTAAACATCTGAACAGTTGTTAAATAATTAAATGCATCTTTAAACACACATCGTTCCTACCATCCGATATAAACGATTGCACTACGCGGAAATAGTCGTGGGCATACCATTATGGCTGGGGTACAACTCGTGTGTTTCTAACAGATACTTTCTCTCGTGTAAAACGATCAGCCTCAGTTTTAATTACGGATGATTTAGGCGGCACCTTAGAGATTATAATGAAAGTCCTGTGCGAGTGTTGCATGAGGGAGGATCACAACAACATGATCATCGTCTGCTCTATGCGATCCGGAGAAGTAGAAAACAATTGACTGGAAGTGTGAAGAACTTGTTATATGTAGTTTCGACGGTAGCGCATGTGGATTTATGGATGACAGTATATTGCATTGACCGCATACCTCACACTCAGATGTGCTTATACGTGAATTGTGTCCACTTTTTCATTTACACTCAAATTTATATTCGATGATAACAAAATGCTCTTCTTAAGAAACGCTTTTGTTGCCGTTGCCGGTCGACATTTTATATCCTCTCTGCTTTGGCCAAATATCAAACCTCATCTACAGCTTTAAGCGTCTCTTTTCCCCATCTAATTCCCTCGGATCACCTGATGTAACCTGAGACTTCATTCCATTATCCTTGTTTTGTTGATTTTCATTCTATATCCTCTATTCCCAAGACATTGTCGATTCCGTTCAACTGCTCCTTGAAGTCATTGGCCGCCCCAGCCTACTTTTAAACTGTGTCTGGGGGAATTTAAAAGCAGGCTGAGGTGGCAGTGAAAATTTGTATCGAGGAGGCAGGCGTGCCAGAGTAACCCGTACAGTTATTTTAACTGCTGTGCCAAGGTGACTTAGTGGCTAAAGCACCTGTCAAGTAAGTAGAAGACAGGGGTTCGATTCCCAGCCCTGGTACAAATTTTCACTCGCTGCTTGTCTATATACATAAAATCATATCTGTATGAGACCAGTAAAGTCTTTTTAATTGTGTAATTTCATTTCTATAATGCTAATTTCAAGTTCATCTCCCACACATAGACAGACCCTCCTTATATTTCTTCGACATCTCAGCTTTCCCTTCTTCGTTTAGGACTGGTTTTCCATCTGAGCTGTTGATATTCATACAGATGCTTCTCTTTACTTCAAAGGCCTCTTTAATTTACCTCTAGTTATTATCTACCTTTACCTGGTGATATATGCTCCTAAATTCTTACGTTTGTCCTCTAGCCACTCCTGCTTTGCCAATTTCCACTTCTTCTCAAGATCATGTTTTAGACGTTTATATTTCCTTTCGCCTGCTTAATTATTGCATTTTTATGTTTTCTTCTTTCTTCAATTAAATTCAATACCTCCTGTGATATCAAAGGATTTATATTAGACCTTTCTTTTTCGTGTTTGATCCTCTGCTGCCCTCACTGTTTCATTTCCCAAAATGTCCTATTCGTCTTCTACGTTATTCTTTTACCATTTTCTGGTCAACCCTTCCCTAATGCTCCCATTGTAGCTCTTGTTCTTTCGATATATCCAGGTCCCATTGATTTAATTTCCTATTTTTTCGCATCTATTCTTTTTTTCAATCTAGTTTCGAGATCTCTGTCGTATCATTATATAGTCTGTTTGCAACCTTCCGGTGTCTCCAAGTCGACGGCTCCCTTTTCCTTTCCTTTTCCCCAAGTACATACTCACCAACTATTTTTCCTTTGTACAACAGAAAATTTAGATACCTTCTGCACCATCCAAAATTTTTCGCCGTTTAGTACCTGTCGGTAACTCGTAATGTACTATTATTTTTGAATCTGTAAGCCTGTTACAGAAACTATATTTAATACGTAATGGATATAATAATGTACTCATTTGTGAATGCACTGAAACTTCTTTATTTAAGTGTGTGTGGCTTTACTCAAATTGCTGAATGACTGAGAGCCACAATATCCTAGCGTAACGCAATCTGACTGCTCAAAAGAAAAGATAATCTGACTTCAAATAATTAATTCAAAAGAATGGCCCTGACTAAAAAGAAATCCTAGCAACAACCTATACATTTCATTAAGCACTTGCCTCCCAAAAATCTTCATTACGCATACTGCAATACAGCGAGCGTCAATACTGCCAGCTAAATAAAAGGTTCTAACTACTAATGCCACTAACTACTAATAGGTATGAGGCTAGCAAAGGAAAGATTTTGTTGCAAACCAGATAATGTTTTTGTTTTTACCTTAATAATGTGACATCCAGTTCACACCGAATATAAATCGTCATTGACATATAGTACAAAGGTACATAATCATGAAAAATATTCAATTCCCAAGTCGAACATGTATAGATCGTTAGGCTATGCTAACACTTCAGACCTCTACCCTCCATCAACGCTAACTTCTCACATCTAACATCCATCACTGCTGGCTGTTCACCTCCAACTGCCCAACAGTACTTCCATCACTGCTGGCGACTAACTTCCAACTGCCCAACAGTACTGGCGATTAACTTCCAACAATAAGTCCCACCAGCCACTGAGTCTCTTACAAAGTGCAGTCAGAGATCCCATACAAAGTGCTACAAAGCGCTGCCAACACAGAAGCAGCCCACTTACAATACTTACATAACTGACTGTAATTATAATGTAAACATTGTAAATTTCTGGGTAACTGCCAAGGGAAGTTTGTGTAGACTTATCAGTAGCAACGACGAAATGGCAGTAGCTGTGCCGTCGTTTATTTTTGTGTGTGAAGAGTCTCTGTCGCGCTGGAAGCAGAGAGAAGACACAGCAGCTTGAGTCTTGAGAGAGCGTGGAAGTGTTTGTTGGGCGCACCGCAGACGCGGCATGCAGTTATGATCGCACCATTTCAGGCGCACCTAATTCGTTAACGAGCGAGCATTGAGAGTACGGTCGGAGTGGACAGGCGGAGGAAGCTGCAATTCAGACTATAGCCTGTTCCACGATTATCGGTTGCTCTGGAGACGACTCGTGGTTCTCAAGCAGGAGCAGCAGCAGCCCAGCCTTGTCGTCGGCTACATTATTCGTCGCTCGCAGAGCTACAACATTGTTAATTGACAGCATATAACTAATACTGTACAGGCATTACCCAGCGACATTTCTTTAACAAACTTTAATGACTAAGCTTCTTGAATAATAGAATAAAGTTAAAATTTTTAGGGCACCTGAGTTGTCATTTTGCTCAGACATTATTACCAAGCAAAGTCCCTTTCCTTTCCATGGAATCACCGAGTGTCTTGAAAATATGAAAACCGGTTAACTATTCACTGTCTATTTTGTTTGTTTGCTAATCATAAGTTTCAGTCAAAATTTTGTTGTCGCAGTAACTGTTCATTCTTGTATTGCGTAACATTGGCTTAAGTAATTTGCAGTTTTCACTATTAACTTCAGTTAAAGCAACGTAAAATCTCACTGTCAAAAATAATAACGAAAGATGCAGCACAAATTAAGAGCGTACTGTTTTATTTACACTGTATTCAGCTTAACAAGTGACTTATGCTGGTTTGCTATGTACTTCATTGTTCTTATGTTAAAAGTAAATCAGCTGCTCATCTGCTTAAAGTAAATTCAGTTCAATCTTTCAATAATTAAAAGCCGGTCGGTGTGGCCGTGCGGTTCTAGGCGCTTCAGTCTGGGACCGCGTGACCGCTATGGTCCCAGGTTCGAATTCTGCCTCGGGCATGGATGTGTGTGATGTCCTTACATTAGTTAGGTTTAAGTAGTTCTAAGTTCTAGGGGACTGATGACCACAGATGTTAAGTCCCATAGTGCTCAGAGCCATTTGAACCATTTTGAATAATTAAAAGTAAATTGCTTACCGTTACACTGTGGTTACTGTAAGTAATCTCTTACGTAACGAAGTTTCAGTTACAGTAAGTCATTAATTTGCTCAACAACTTCATTTAGCCTTGCTTTCAAAATTTAGTATTTCAGAATAAGTAACCTAAACTGAGTGGTTTCTGATTTATTTATTTCCTAGTGAACTGTTGCGTTGTGGAAAGCGTGACAACCTCCTGCTGCCACGCCAATGATTATTTGCTAAATTTTCTTTGCCATTACCTTCCTTAGGATTTTGGATATTCATTGTCCTAGTGGGCTGGCGATCTTTTAATTATCCTTTTTTGCTAATCAGTATTAAATATTACATCGTATCCTTTTCCTTACTGTATGATTCGTGAACGACTGCACTAAATCCGGTCAATATCAAAATTATTAATAGATTTAGATTACGTTTACAATAGATTGTCCGCATCTCTTGTTCGTGCGGTAGCGTTCTCGCTTCCCACGCCCGGGTTCGATTCCCGGCGGGCTCAGGGATTTTCTCTGCCTCGTGATAGCTGGGTGTTGTGTGCTGTCCTTAGGTTAGTTAGGTTTAAGTAGTTCTAAGTTCTAGGGGACTGATGACCATAGATGTTAAGTCCCATAGTGCTCAGAGTTATTTGAACCATTTACAATAGATTCTTTTTTTTTTCCAGAAGGGTCTGTTGTACACTTTCCTCCTACTAACCGCTATAATTCTCTTCGGCAACGATGGTCTTACTCATTATAAAATGTCATTAGGCAAACGTGATTACGTTTATTTGTATCGCAATCCAATAAACCGATTGGAAAGGGGAAGGTTACACTTGGCGACCGACTTACTTGGTATTGTTCTTGGCACGAATTTTGCATGTCCAGATTTGTAGCGGATTAAACTCTTTCACTACGAATAAAGTCGCTCACTCAAGGCACTAGTAAGTGGTGGAAATAAGCGACAGAATTTCTGAATTTGCATTAATCAGTAAAATAGGCAACATGATGAACATAAATGAAACTGATAATTTGATTGTAGTTAACAGGGAACAATCGACAGAACAAAGGGGAAAGCTGGAACCGGAACACGCTGCTCAGGAACTAGCTGACGCATTGGAACCGGCAGAAATGGAATTCCTGCCATTTGTAGAATCTACTGAATTCGTAATAAAAATTAGACGGAATCCGTTGACGATGGTTACGAGGAAACCATTAAGAAAGAACCAGAGTTAGAGTCAAAACCAGTAATATCTAGAAATGATGAACGATTTGTTGAGTGTGTTGATCACTAAAATTAATGCTCAGTCCAAATCAATAAAAGATCAATCCTAATCAATTAATGCTAGAATTAATGTTCAATCCGAGCCAATAAAGGTAAGTGGAAATTTTGCTTGGGGCCAGATAACTATTTTACTTCAGTTGCACATTTAATATAAAGACGTGTTGCATAAGACCAATTACAGTTCAGTTCAAATTAGGTTCTGGTTCGTCAAAGGTTAGCATACAAGTTTGAGTCAGATATCAGTTTGTGGGTACATGGTTTTGGTAATAAGTACACTTTTATAGAGTGGGAGGTAAATTTGGGCTACATTTCATATAGAAACAAATATAGTGGGGAGGTTACAAGCGAAGCCCGTCCGCCACTGTGTTATTCCGTGTCGAGAGGTAAAGCCTGAAATTTGGTATATCTCGGAATATTGAATTCCATAACGATTTCCGAAATCGAATGCCCCAAGCGTCTAACTGCAACCAGCATCCCGCGTTCAGAGTCTCTTAATTCCAGTCGTGCGAGCATAATAACGTCAGAAATCTTTTTACGCGAATCACCTGAGTACAAACGACAGCTCCGTCTGTGCACTGCCCTTTCACACCTTGTGCACGCCATAGTACCGCCAACTTCACATGTGCATATCGCTTCCCCATGATTTTTCCCATGTCGGTGTAGATGCTGATGTTGATGTAATAAATAGGTTAAATGGTGGTGGCAAACAGTTTTTTTTTTCTTTTTGACTAAGTAAGGGGAAGAGTAATTGAAACGGAGAATACTGCGATACTCAAAGAAAACTAGAATAAGCAAAAAATAATATTGGAATGTATATTCTTTTAAGCACGAAAATGAAAAAAGGTGTTGTGTAAATTATTTTTCTGGTTATCCTGAACTAAATATGATATAAAAGAATAAAAACTGAAAATATATTTTATTTTCTTCAGTAAAGACTATAAATTACCCACTCTTATTCTTTAACTGAGTGGAAAATAAGCATTACATTAGGAGTAATTTATTCCGTTGGTAGGGCAAGCAATTACAAAGTCAGATATAAAGGGAAAATCTTTACTTAAAGGAAAACATTTTATATAAGGAAAAATCACTTAATGAATTACTAAATAACGTTATTTAGAAAACGACATCTATAAGGCGAGTTGTCTCTGACTGTAACATCAAAGGATTGTAGCTGCATTTTTACAGGAAAAGGGAGATTGGTAACCGAAAAAGATCTTTCTTCGTTACATACTAATAGACTTAATAAAAATTAATTAATTAATTCTCAATCGGAAATTTTAAGCTACTAGTAGAAGACACTTGCTTAATTTTTTTCGTAGAATACAAGAAAGAGATTTGTACACCCTTATATAAACTTGAAATCGGTAAGACTATAGCATCGTGCGGCGTTTGACCCTATTAGTTGTAGAGAAGGACTGATATTATTTTTTCACATTTTATTGTGCAAAAACGAATCATATAATAATCGCAGTACCCGGGCTAATGTATTTCTATTAATAGAGAAGCAGCGGCATGGTGAATAATAATTTCGGATTGTTTATACACTGTGACATTTCTAGAATAATCTCACGAATCGGTCTAACAAATGCTTTGCAATCCATTTCTTTCGTGCGTGAATGAAATTTCCGTAAGATTACCTCAATTAATATCAGCTTGTCATCAGATTTTCCTACAGTTAGCTTTAAGAGTACGTTGTCATTCCACTTTTTGTCGTTCTGAATGGTTACTCCTAGATACGACTACCATACTGGAAGTAACGAGTAACAATTGTCTTTTAGACAAATCGAATGTATTATCTTAATCTACATACTTTCTGTCACTCTTCCGTATGGTTTCCATTTCTTTGGACACGTTTCTTTAATCGTTCTACGAGTGATATTCAATAAGTAATGCAACACATTTTTTTTCTCGGACAATTTCGGTTGAAAAAATGAGTAACTTGTTGTGGGACACTTTGGAACATTCCCCCTTATTTTCATGAAGTTCCGGTATGCGGCGGTGGTATAAGTAGCCTTCAAAATGGCGTCTGTGAAGGATATCTTTTCCAAGCAGAGAGCTTTCATTGAGTTTCTTTTGTCGGATAAACAGAGTATCACAGGTATTCATGCACAGGTATTCTTGCAGGATGTCTACGGAGACCTGGCAATGAACAAAAGCACGGTGAGTCGTAGAGCGGGGCGTCTGTCATCATCCCAACAAGGTTGTGCAAACCTGTTACATCTCCCGCGTGCCGCCAGCATCAAACAGTTGTGACTCCTGCAGTCCTGAACCTGCTTACACTCCCATTCGAGATCGACGGATCACAAACAAACAACTCGCCGCTCAACTGCAGGTCTCCGTTGGTAGTGCTGAGACATAGGTCCACCAGCTCGAGTACTCAAAGGTGTATACCCGCTAGTTCCCTCGCTACGTAACAGAAGACGGTAAAGAGGAATGAAGGGCCATGCGTGCTGTCTGCTTGCCCGGTACGAGGTTGATCGTGACAATTTTTTGTCGGACTTCGCCACAGGCAATGAAAAATGGGTTCAGCACTTTGAACGGAGTGTAGTGCAGCCACACCATCACTCCTCAAAGAAATACTTCAAAGCCACACCGTCAGCCGGTAAAGTCATGGTGACGGTTTTGGGACTCTGAGGGAGCTATCCTGTTTGATGGCCTCCCTCATGGTGCAAGAACCAGCTCTGAAAGATACTGTGCTACCCTCAGGAAACTGCAGAAACGACTTCGGTGGGTTCGTCGCCACAAAAATGCAAACTAACTTCTCATCCTCCAAGACAACGCAAAGCCTCACACAAGTCTGCGCAGCCAACAGGAGTTCACATAACTTCATCGGACTGTTTTCCCACATCCATCCTACAGCACTGATGTCGCGCCTTCCACTTCTATCTCTATGGCGGAATGAATGATTCACTCTGCCGGAAGCAGTATGTGGGTGATGGGGAGGTTATTTATGCAGCAAGACATTAGCTCCAACGCCGAGCAGTATAGTGATACCATGTGAGCATACACACGCTCCCAGTAAGGTGACGTAAGAGCGTCCCAATGAACGAATGTTATCTTGAAAAATAGTATTTTGTAGTTAAAAGTGTAGAATAATATGATCTGTTGGAATTCTGAATAAAACCAACCTACTGCGAGGAAGAAAAGTGTAGCATTATTTATTGAGCGCCCCTCGTACAAGTATGGAAAGAACACCAATTTAGCTCGTCGAAGACACAGACGCACTGCTTGGAAAGCATCCTCCACCTTCTCGTAGTTTTGGCCTCCCTCGTACAAGTTTGGGAAGAAGACTGTTTTATGATTCTTCAGCTTCTCCAGGCGTATTTCTTGCCGGAACAGTCCACGGGTGTATTGTCGGTCCATAGTGTCCAACGGGCACAATATTTCGGCGACTTATCGCCATCGTCAGGTGCGCTGACGAACTGAGCTCCTGGGGGCGGGCGGACGTCTTAAATCCGCTCCCCTGCGTGGCGTTCTCTCCGCGGTCCGCGCCCGCGGCCGAGCGTCGGCGGTCGCTGAGACGCTGGCGTCGGCGTCTGTGGTGGCGTCGGTGTAATTGCCTCGTCCACGCTGATCGCCCGTTCGTTTTCTTTGCTGAGCGTCTTTTTAATTAGACTCAATGCTGGTTCCCATGCCTTGCTGAGGTTACAGCTGCAATCTCAGTTGATGAGTCTATCCCTGGTACGAATTTCGATAGCCTCCCTAACGACGCTGTCCCAGTATTTAGATGTCTGTGCCAAGACCCTGGTATGTTGGTAGTCCATTTCGTGGTTTTCGGACAAACGGTGCTCTGCGACTGGTGACTTGTTGGGGTACATAAGTCGAGCGGGCCTCTCATGTTCCCGGCAGCGATCTTCGATGGTGCGCACTGTCTGTCCAATGTAAGTCTTCCCACACTCACAGGGAATCTGATATATGGCGGCCTTCCGCAAACCGAGATCGTCTTTGACACTTCTCAATAATGCTCGTGCTTTATTGGGTGGGCAAAAGACAGTTCCTACTCGGTGTTTCCTCAATATTCGTCCTATTTTTCCCCATAGTGCGCCAGTATACGGTATATAGGCAGTGGCTATCTCTTCCTCCGTGACTTCCTCCGTCTCCACACGCTGTACTGTAGAGGTGGGGCGGAGAGGGCGTCTGATCTGCCATTTCGAGCACCCGTCTTTCCGGAATACAGTTATGAGGTGTTCCAGGTCATGGGGCACACTCTCTGCGTCAGAGATGGTCCGCGCCCTGTGCGCCAGTATTTTTAGCACCCCATTCTTCTGCGAAGGGTAGTGGCAGCTATCCACGTGCAAATACAGGTCGGTGTGCGTTTTCTTCCTGTATCCCCCGTGGCCCAGAGTGCCATCCGCTCCGCTTTTGACCACGACGTCCACAAATGGTAATCATCCTTCTGCTTCGGTCTCCATAGTGAATTTGATGTTCGGATGTAATGCCCTCACAAACCACATGGTGCAGTCTTGGCTGTGCCTGAAGTAGGAAGACCAGGTCACCTAATAGCCCAGCTGACGTAAAGTTACTGAAACTGCCGGCGCCGTGTGTGCCCGAGAGAAGCAACCAATAAGAAGTATGGAAATATGCCGCTAGAGGGTGCAAGGATTAATGTGGGTATGTAATCGTAATTCTTCCGTCTCCATCCTTGCAAAATCTAGCGGCATTTTTCCATACTTCTTGTTGGCCGCTTCTGTCGGGCACACCGCGCGCTGTGAGTTTCAGTAACATTATGTCGACATTGCTGTTAACGGGGCCAACGAGACATATGAGCCCTGCAAAGTACTTGTGACGTCACAC